>NC_071090.1:61401773-62601773 GCF_027358695.1 Spea bombifrons | reverse complement strand
TGAGAACGTGGCAGGTTATCTACCAAGTACTTTAATTACAAAAAAAAATAATTGAAGGCACAAATCATTTAGACAGTGGTAACCTCAGTAATTATCAATCACCATGAATTCATTACCAACAGTGAAGTACAAAACTTTAATGAAGAAGGTACAAGAACAACAATTTATACAAGCTCTGACAACACAAAATTATTCATGACGTTGGGTTAATATTGTGATCCAACACAATGTCCGTGGAATAGTGTAAAAGTTACGCTAAATGTCAAACCACAGAGAAATAAAATACATCTTAAAATAAAAGTACAAATAAATTGAAAACCATAAACAGTTCTGTTCTGAAGTTCTGTATGATGTTACCAATAATGTCTTTTAATTGTTCCCATTCCCAGCAGCGGCAGGGCATTTTTAAATGATAAATAGTTTACAGGGGAGAACAAATAAATCGAGTCCCAATGAGGCAATTCCATATACAGCATCACAAACCTACAAATTGAAAATGTAAAATCATGACGTCTTATTGTGAATGGAAAGACAGAAGTGTAGAAAAACACATATGTGGAATTAAATTAATGCCATACTTGGTCATCTAAATAATGTACTGCCATGTTCAGTATGCAAAGTACTGTTCCAAACGCATAAGGTAATCAGTCTCAGATTTGTTTTGTTGACACTTTAGCCAACAAGAAAGAAAAAAAAGTTCCGGGTGAACAACTGGAAAAAATTCTATTTACAAATAAAAGGTTATTTGATTTTAAAATATATAAAAATGCAATTTTGGCACTACCCATAAGGCAATGCACAAGATAGCTATTATGTAATAAAAATGCACAGTGATGGCTTAGGTCAACAGGATGATTCTGTGTTACATGCCCCAGGTTTGTGCACCTGTAAGAGGTGTCTAGATCTTTAAAAGGCTTCATATATCTTACAGGCTGCAACAAAACAAAGCAGAACACAGAATAAGGCAGCATGCATGCTTAGAAGGGTAAATAAAATGTACATTATTTCTTTAAATAACCGCAACAGGCGAGAGAGATACAATTGTCATTAACAGCATTTCATAAAACAGATTTTTTTGAGAACAATTCAAATTATTAAAATATTCTGTTCAATGTCTGTACAAATAACATTCCTACAATTACAGTATACATACAATCAAGATACCTCCTCCACTGTGTGGCCTAGTAGCAGTTGGAAAATTTACAAGACATGAACATAAATAAAGCTAATAAAACTGGCAAGTACAGTACTGGTCCGCCGGTCAAGAGTCTTTAGTCACTCCAAAAGCCTTCAAGCTATAACAGGGTGAAGTCAAATGCAATCTAAAGACAGGGAGGAAAAAAGAAAGACATCTGATGATACCTGCATTATTATTATGCATAAACAAATAAGACCTCATTTGTTGGTTCATTTCAATGGAATGTATTCACTTGAAGCTTTGCTAAGGCTGTTGGCTAATTAACATGGTAAAAAATACATCAAGATAATTTATATACTGTGTGCGTATGTTTAATATATAATATCAATATATATTTATATTATATTAGTATAAAATCATAGAATCCTATCATGGAGAGTGCTCTTTAGTAACATAACAGGTCTTACCATAAAATGTCATGTCTTAGAAAAGGCCACAGTCCTTGAGATTATTTTTAATAATGACATCAGTTACTGCATCAAATACAAACTGCACATTCTTGGTATCTGTAGCACAAGTGAAATGGGTATATATTTCTTTTGTGTCTTTTCTTTTGTTTAGATCTTCAAACTGACACTGAATGTATGCAGCTGCTTCTTCGTATGTATTTGAACCTGGGGGGGAAAAAAAATAAAAAATAAAAAACACATAAAAGAACATATAAAGCAGAGCCACATGAAAATAATTGGCAAAAGAGAAATTGTAACAAATATATGCCACTACAATTGTGCCCTGTGATGTTTGCATCTGCAGCCGTGAAATCTGTAGGCCAAGGCTCCGCCATCCCTGGGCATTAGGTTGCCATGGCGACTAGAAACCACTTCCTGGCGCTCCGGGTTTTGCAGGACAAGGGAGTAAAAATTGGCTGCAGTTGCCATCGGGGATCCGGAGCCCTATGCTTTCCTACGTGGGCATATTGAAGTTGGTGCAGTGATTAGCCCAGCTTAACCACTTAAGCCCACTTGACACCTCACAGCACCAGCTTTACCATGTCCCCGCAGGGAAGCATAGGGTGCTGGATTCTCGATGCCAGAAGACAGGCACCGGTGTGGCAGGTATCCACAAGGTGGGGGGGGGGGTGAGTAGTGCATCAGAGTATATACTGTAGTGTCAGAGTGTGTGTGTGTATTGCAGTGCCAGAATCTATGTGCATGTTAGAGAGATTTTTATATATGTATAGTGTTAGCTAGTGTGTGTATGTTGTTGGATAATGGGTGCATGTTTATAAGCGTGTGATGTAAGCATGTATGGTGCCATGTATGCATGGCATTAGCATGAGTGTGTGTGTAACTGTAAGGTGTTAGCGTTTGGGAGCATAAGATGTTGGCATTTGTAATAATTGTTAAATATCCAAGCTTGAGTGTAAAATGGTGCAATATACCCCTTGTCATAACTGGGGTACTATACAAAGCGGTGGAGCACTGAAGAAAGGTACATATGTTACAATCGATTGTCATAATCAGGGGATTTTTTGTAACATTATCACATAAGTAAGGGCATGATGTGAACTGTGTTTTGGTAGAAAAGCAAGATGGATGCCCCCATTCTTCTCTTGTAAGGCACTCAAAACTTTCCACTACACTATTCAATACCAGTCACAGCTAAAATAATAAAAGGTGATAAGTGATTTGGGTATAATCTAACTGCAATGTGCACATCTATAGGTAAATAAAGTTTCCTGGGTTTTCAAAAGATTTGTGCAGATTGTTGTAAATGTTTAGCTTCAAAATATACAGAACATAATTGAGATAGGGTATTCCTTTCAAATACTAATACACAAATACCTGCATATTCGGGGTAACAAATTGTCAGAGGGCTCCTTTTGATTTTTTCTTCAAACAAGTCCTTCTTGTTTAGGAAAAGGATAATAGAGGTATCTGTAAACCACTTGTTATTGCAGATGCTGTCAAAGAGCTTCATACTTTCGTGCATCCGGTTCTAAAAGGAAGAAAAAAAAAAATATTTTATGTTACTGATGGCTACAAATTAAATATGTATTTTGTTAGCTAAGACTGCTATACACATTACCCCAACAAATATTTTGAACTCCTAGAACAGTGGGACATGAGGGGACTAAGGAGGAGCACAGGAGTCTAGGTTCCAATGATTCGCCCCTAGTAAGGTGGCAAAGAAGCTGTCACCACTTCAGAAATATCTCCCAAGAAAGAATATACAGCCGCTGAGGATGACTGGTGCTAAGACGGGCTCTGATGTTCGGAATTACATCTTTTATGATACATATATACACACACACACGCAAGTTAAATGTTCTCATTACTGTAGTCCGCAGACCTTAATTGTGCACAGCAGGATACATAACATGTAAGAGAACTTCTGTAAAGTTGCCACTACAACTACCTATAGCTTGTGTTTCTTGTTTGGCATGCTGCATTTATGTTAGAGACAGGGCCACCATTAGGTTGTACGACCAGTACTATTGTACCAGGGCCCCCCTGCTTGGCTGCAGGGAATCTACCCAAGACATACCGCTAGGAGGATGCTGCAACTCGCACTTCCTCAGGCCCAACTTTGCGTGTGAGGACAATGAGCGAACAAAAGAGCCGACACCAGCCTCCTGAACCAAAAGTGCGTTGTGTGTTTGCAAGTGCAAATATTAGTGCAAGTATGTGACTGTATGTTAGTACGTTTGCACAGGTTAGAATGTTAGTGTAACTATGTTACTGTATGTGTGTGCCTCTATGTTGTTAACACAGCGTTAATATTTATGAGCATATGGTGTTGGCATGTGTGTTTCTGTTATGACATGGTGTTAGAGTGTGTCAGCATATAGTGTTGACGTGTCAGGGGTGAGGTCAGAGTTCGCGGTACCTGGGAGGGGGAACAGAAGGAGCAAGAGAAAGAATGTACCGTATTGGCCCGAATATAGGCCGCACTTTCTGGTGCGGGGCGGGTAGTTTTCCCCCCCATTTAGCCCTGCTGCGGTAAGCAGCAGGGTTAGGATCCAGATCCCCCAGCAGCGCTGCAAGGGACCTGGATGATCCTCTCCGGCAGCCGTGGACGTCTGGACGATGCACGTAGCCAACGTCCTCTGCCGGCACTTGCGCCTGTGCTTCTCCATCATAGAAGCCACCGCAGCGGACGTTGTCTGCGTGCATCGCACAGACGTTCACTGACCGGCCCCGCTAAACACCAAGGAGTCTGGGTGTGCATTGGTAAGTCGGGGGGTGGCACTTCTAGGAGGCATAAAGCATTTCAGGGGCAGAGTGGCACATCTATAAGTAAGGTGCATTATGAAGTAAGGGGGGGGGGCTTGGTTTAAAAGCAATGCAAACATGAATTCCCAATGTCTCCTGATATGATACTGATACTAAATATATAATTTGCAAGCATGTAAATCGACATAGGAAATAAGAGCAAAACACCAAAATTAACATACGTTTGCAGATAAGACCATACTCAAAAGGTTTCTTTGATGAGCTTATCTTAATGAGATTTTTGAATTTCACAGAAAAAAAGTCTAATTTCTAAAATACATTTTAAATTGGAAATTGCAGAAACGGCAAGATGTAAAATTCCCACATTGGGGCTTAGTAACTGGTACAATACACTGGCGACAATGTATCGACAGAATTTAGGCCAATTTCACTGAAACCTAAAAGAAAAAACTTTTTTTTTTTATATATCTCATGTACAAACTATTGGTTATGTTCACAATATACAGCAAGCAGTGCATCATTTTGTTTCAATGCATTTTACTATGAATTAGTTACAGAAGAGTCTAAGGGAAGGCTAAAGTAAATAGCAATTTCTAGGAGTCCAACAGCACTAAAAATCTTCAGTTTGCTTTACGGGTTTCATCCTATATACTATGGATGAGTTTACACAGACATCACTCTTACACAAGAACGCTGCTCTATTTAATACAAATACAAAATCCCGGTTTTCTTCAGTCTAAAAGTCAACAGACAGAATCAAGATTTACTCGATTGCCAGGTTGGTCAGTTCTTTATAATATTGCGCTACAACCCCCACAGGGTAATAGAAAAACTGTAAAAATGGCTAAAAACCTAAATAAGTGCCAACAAGCCGACACTAACAGGGATTAAAATCCAAAAACAGGTAGAGTATATCATCCAAGGCACTCTCTGTGGCATCAACAGTATGAAGAACTGGATTATTACCTTTTATTACAGCTAACAGAAAGCAAAGGGGTGTTTAGGTTTAATTGAAACACTGGAAATGAGGTAATCGCTAGAAAATTAAAGAGATCCTTATTCACAAATACTGTTACATTAAAGGTTCTCCTTCATTTATCTATACACAGGCTTTTTAGTTCTGTACCATTGTAAGAAACACATTAAATACAAATTAAAACTGCCAAAAATGCACTTAAGTAAAACATGAACGAGTAGCTACTGTAAAGGTGCATGACCTTAATAACAAACTTACCATAAAGAATTAATGACTTTAACATGAATAGCTTAGAAAAAAGGAGAAAGATGAGACATGACAAACATTGAAAAGATCAGTGCTAGAACTAGGCACATCATGGTCTGTGGCAGGAGAGTAAAAACGTATGAATTAAGTTAGGAAACACTAATTTATCAAAAGTGGAACTAACGTCTGGCAGTTGTAGAAAAAAGCCAAGGCATTTTTTTTTTCATACTTGTGATGAACCAAGACTTGTTCTGAAGCGATGAAAACTGTGTTGATAACGGCAAGACTTGTGTAACAAGGACATTGACTAGACACTTAATATATAAATAAAGCTTTATGTAGTATTAGATATAGAAAGCTTGTGTAATTTTCTCTGTCCTACAGACTATGCAGTCATTGCCATGATACCAAGTCATTAGGCTTACCATACATTGAGCTTACTTACTGTAAGAATCAAAAAAAGCAGGTTCTTACCATTTCTTCATCTTCAGCTAGCACTAAATCATAATCACTCAAAGCCACGCAGAAGATTATTGCAGTAACGCCCTCAAAGCAGTGAATCCACTTCTTCCTTTCCGATCTTTGTCCTCCAACATCGAACATTCTACAAGCAAATACAAATATTACTATAGATCACCAATTAGAACCACAGGAATATTTAACTGCAGCATTCAGACGTGCCACTACTTTGTGAACGGTGTATTTTCTTTGTAGAAATTAGATATTTTTTACATTGAGAAACATATTGTGAAATCGATAAGGACGGTTTAAAATGACGCCAGAAATTGTTTAACCCCTTCCGTACCGGTGACGTACCTGGTACTTCCTGATTGGGTGTCGCTATGGACCCTGGGATCGCGAGGGGCGGCTGCTACTGACCATTGGGTAGTAGCCACTCCCCCTCAATTCCATGCACGTGATCGCTTTGAAGCGATTCACGAGCATGGAATTAAAATATTTAAATAAAACTGCAGTCTTCAAGGGAAGACGCAGTATGAGAACGCCAGCACGGAAGGGGTTAATCAATAGGATTTTATTTCATGCAAAAACTTTGCAGCACTAGATTGGCAGTAGTTTCATCAGGTAGATAGTTTAAGTACTTTAATATGTAGAGTCTTTGTTATTGGAGCTGTATGAGTCCCTGTATGGCCTCTTAAATATTTTTGTGGAACATTTTTGTTTTATAGTTAAACAAGGTAAAACTCTCGTCTCATGTAAATTCAATAAATGCTCTTGATTAAATAAGCAGAGAAAAGCTAAACAAAAAATATCATGGATGACATTTCCTCTTTAGGAGCCAACCTTTTTTTGTGTATTAAAGCATCTGTTGGTTGATTTATTACATAGCAAGTATGTGCCATTGTACTTAACCAAGCAGCTTACAATGCAGAATATAAAATCACTACAGGATTCTTCATCTAAAAATAAATGCTAATGCCGAGTCTGTAAAAAGTTTGCAAAGAGAATGTCAGTTTGAAACACGTCATCAAGCAATACTAGAGTATAATACAGAAATTCAAACAAGTGTGGAAAGACAAACAAACTAAAATTTGAGTTAAGCGCGTTCCAAATTTAGCCTTTTGTCTGAATTGAGATAAAACTACCCCGTTTTGGACAAAGCTTGTTAAGGAAGCGCTTATCTTGTTAGCCACAACTCTGTTTAGTGATTAAACCCCATGGCTGAGTGGAAGGAAAATGAATCTTTGACCTCACTATAGATTCTGAACATCAGGGTCAGCAAGTTCCTCCAGCAAGAATGCAAAGTTAAGCTGAGACATCCTTAAGGTTTTAAGAGTGCATTACGTATGGACACATTGGAATGTTTTGTAAGACAGGCTTGCTGGTTTTTCCCTTCATAGGGTATAGTTAAGTCAGCGAGATGAAATGCAAAATTGTGGTTCAATGTACAGTATGGATGAACTCCTATGTATTTATTTGTACAAAGACCCTTTGCTAGCACTCTTAAAGAGTAAGAATCATGGAACTCTTTCTCAATAGTTTAAGGCACTGTATACAGTAATACAGTGTAGCACAGATGTCGCACCCTTTGTTTTGTGTCACACTTGTCTAGTAGACGTTATCTGCAGACTTGTAGGATATCATTGTAGGCAGTTACTTGATTTTGTTGCCTTCCTAACTCAAACATCACAGTGTTGTAAGGGCCATGTTAATTAAGTGCTGCTTACAGCTAATGAAGCCCCTTTATTCTGAAACTAATCACTCAGAGCAGTTAAATATTCCTTTGGTTGAATAAGACTGAGGCATTCTATTGTTTATTTCAAGTCAGTAAGATTCCAGTGCGCCTGTCTAGTAAACTGGGCTAGGGTAACAGACCTAAACACATACAGCTAATATACAGGTGTCAAACACTATTTAATAAAACAGAAGAATGCCTACATTTTTATAAAAAAAACTGCTAAAGTTATACTAGAATGCTAGTAGCAACAAATGGAATTGAATAGTTTCCATTTAGCCTTAAAGCTTCACATAACAGTGTTGCTTGTATAATACTAGCTGCAACAGGAAACAAATTCTTCTAGAATGATGAATGAGAATTGGGGAACATTGTGTATTTCTGTCTGAAACACTAGAAATTGGTTTTGCTTTTTCATTACACAAATTATTATAGACTTGGGGGAAAAAGCATGACTATACCACATCTACTTGTGTGGAGAGTTAAACAATATTAGATGAATACATCTTATTGTTATATGGTCCAACCTGTGAAACCAATAAATTGTACACCGTCATATGTGACAAAGGCTATCTTTCGCCAACAAATGTATATTTAGGATTAAAGAAAATAAATGACTGATCAATCTGATGAATCACAAAAACTATCATTGCTAACCTAGCATACAGTACATCATGCAGATCACCACAAAGCAAAAAACCAATATGATGCAATATCGCGGCCTGACTCAGAGCAAACATACAGGCATGTCTGCAGAAGAGAAAAGTACAAACATACCTTTACACCAAACACGCAAAACCTACAGAATATTCACTCAATGAAAAATCTAAATCTTGTACCCCTACAAAAAAATAATGTTGGTGGATGTAGAGAATGCATCAAAATTGTAGAGACCACAACAGCGGCTGTAACAGGTGAACAAATAGACGCTTTAAAAAAATGTAACAAATTCCTTACTTAAAATGGAGATCTTTAAAGGTAAAATGAGTTTCCACTATCCCAGTAGTTTTCACTCTGGTCCTGAGAACATCTTGTTGAGTGGGTATGTAACTGTTCTGAGCTATCCTGTCCAAATCATTGAGATAGCTAAAAATAAGCAAAACAGATTATAAACACACACACAAATATAACACCATATGCAACTAAAAGGAATACACAATTAGGAGTCAATTTGCCCGTGGCACGTTTTATCAGCCATTAAGACAATAGTTACTTGGTTGAGATTACCTGCCACTTCTATTTACACATCCTGCAGGCGCCTTGGTAATACAGACAGAACCTATTTCATGGTTAGGCAGGTATATAGTCCTGACCTTTCCTACAGTCCTTTGCAGAACAAGGAAGCTCTATGGTTGGTGCTTGATGTGATAGTTTTGATCCAGAATCATTGTTGCACAAACCTATTGCTACATTGCTGGTTGTCCCAGCCTTGTTTACTTCCCAGGTTGCTGTTTATTGGGGTGTCCTTAAGCAACCTAACTTGTCACCTGCTTCCTTGCTTCTGGTGTTAATGTCCTGACATCTCTGGTCTTGTATCTTATGTATTTTATTTTATTTTTTTAATACTACCTTTACTTCAAAGTGAATCTATACAAGACACAGTGGATCACGCTTTAGTGTGATTTACAAAATCACTGAAATAGAGTCAAACAAACCACCCAACCAAGTATGACGTGTGTAAGTGGTCAGAGTGTTCTGTATAAAATAATTTGTGGTGCAAATGAGTTAAATTGGAGCAATCAGTCTGAGCCATAAATAATATATTTATATTAAAAAAGAAAAACACACATCACCACCAGCGGAACAGAGGTAGATCAGCTCAGGAAGATACTTTTGATACCAAAAAACACTTGTCTTAAAAGTTTTAGAACATTTTTAAATAGCTTGCGCCATTTATATATAACCCTTGTTGCATTCTTTGTATTGATTTATTTTTAGGACTTGTGTATCATGCGTTAGTCATAGGAGCAAACCGTTGGAAGAAAAAAAGAATGTGGATGCGTTTGTTTTTCCCTTTTTTTTTTTCCTATTTTTAAAGCCCACAATATCATTCCTTTTTTGTTGACACTTTCAACACTATATAAACTAATCTGAAAATACGGTTGAATTTCTGTACCCAACTTAAAATAAAATAACTTGTGGAAACAGCTCTGCTTAATGCATATAGATCCCACAATACTGCAGTCTGTGCCTGCAATCCATATATAAGTATGCACCTATCCAACTTAAAGGGTGGCACACTGCCAT
Organism: Spea bombifrons; assembly: GCF_027358695.1. Taxonomy (NCBI): domain Eukaryota; kingdom Metazoa; phylum Chordata; class Amphibia; order Anura; family Pelobatidae; genus Spea; species Spea bombifrons. The sequence continues at coordinate 62,591,736 of NC_071090.1, read as the reverse complement.
GTATACACATGACAAAGTTAATCTGTGTCTATAAATCCTTAAATCAGTTTATGGCACCCTGGTAACAAGACCGTGACAGACCACAACGTGTTTCCATAATGCAATCTGTAATGAGTCACTGACCATCTAAGATTTTAAATGACCATATTTACTCACTATGCTGCAGAGTCATTGAGCTGGTATTCTCTTGATCTGTTAAAACACGCCTGCACACCGCCATCTTTCCATAATCGCTTAATAACTCCAGCCAGCTCTGCCGTCATAAAACCTTCTTCTGCTGCTCCAGCCAACACAAAAAGTTGTCTGGCATCATCCTACAAAAAAGTTAGTGTTTTAGAAACAGAAAAAGAATGACAGGAATTCTATGTATTTTCTTGCCGCATTTATTTTAAGAGCCTTTTCTGAGTGGGTTTTCGACATGCGACAGTATTTGGAATTTTCAAACTCTGTCCCCACCAAGCAATGTCAGCTTAAAAATTGAAAAGGTTGTCAATTCATCAACATCTTCCCACTCTATCCATGATCTTCTGCCAATATAGTTTGCTTCAGTAAGGGGGAGTTTGCTTCCTTTATTATGCATTATGATGGGTTAGCATTGCCTAATGCTAGTTTAACTAGTGAGGTGACCTTAAAAAAACTCGCTATCTACGCATTATACTCTGCCTTACTTTCAGCAGAAGTTCATTGAGTTGACCAACTAAGGAAAACTGTTTTTCTGCTTTTGAATACAGCCAACAGCTAAAATATTGCAACAGCTATTTTATTATACATTTTGTGGAAGTGTCACTCATTCTACAAAGTGTTACCTTGTCATAAAAAAAAAATTAAAAACAAACAAAGCACACTTGAGATGACTTATGTGAATACTTACAGCTCTTGATGGGTCTCCAAAATCTATCTTCAACCTGCCCATTGCCCTAATGATGGCAATAATGGACTGTATAGTGTTGCTGTACACCACGGCTTTGTACTGTTTACATTCTTCTTCTGAGTAGCCAGCTTCATGAATAATTCTAAATGAGAATACAAATGAGAATGACACAGAGCTAGACATTTTATTATGTTGATGTTTTGGCATGATGATTGCCAAAAGGGTCTCTGATTTAAATATGCTATTGTTTAAAAAAAGGACCCCCTCCCACAATAAGTTTGATGCAACCAATTTTTCTACATTCTCATACAGGATTTGCTTTTTTTGTATAACCAAATATTTTTTAATTTTGTTTGCTTTGTAGAAAAATTGTGTCCACCTGTTTAAGCAGATGTTTTCTGAGGTCCAAAGATACCAATCTGATCAAAGCCTTGGGTGGGGGGAAAAAGCAGAGGCATCTTTTATCATCAAGTTGTGCCGAGGAATACAGCAAAAAATGAAGATTTTGGATGATTTGGTTTCACTTAACCAGCTCTGCTTTTCATTAGTTCGCTTAATTTTATTTTTAATTGGTTCATTTAATAAATGACCCAGGGTCCTTTGGTCAGCTATTGTCATATTAAAGTAGTCATCTAGGGATTAAAAGTACTTCTTTTCTTACAGACAAGTTGCTTACTTCATTTGCTTCACAATCGTGCTTTTTCCAGATTCTCCAGCCCCTGAATAAAAAAAAAAAAAAATTAACAAAGATTAGCAATTTTTGATTTGCAGGTCTTCTGAATTAGCAGACAACACGGACGCTCTCACAATTACGCCATCATAACACTAAACTGACTTACTCAATTTTGACTGAAGAGATTTCCTAATAATCCATAAATTAAAGGTACTTACAGGGAATATCCATCAAACAGATCTGAAGAGGATTACTCAGGCTAAGGAATTAGTTACACAAACGTGACACATGACTAACTAAGTTGCAAATAACGAAGAGTTTCAGGATGTTTTTGGTCTATGGTGAAGCAGTTAGAGCTTTAAGCCTTAGTACGTATATAGGACATTTATAGACTGCCAATACTTTACTCATCTCAGCACATGGACACAGAAATTGGCTTACTGGCGAGTGCCATAGTACGGGATAATGCTACCCATCGTAACGTCTGCTAAAGACCAAACTTATCAGTTCATTAAAAAGGGTCACTTCTGCAAATGGTGAGTTGCGTTGAAACTAGCTTTTTCTATTTTTTTTTTATTTTTTTTTTTAAATATAGAAGTAGGTGTGTGTGAAAGGTTGAACTTGATGGACTGAAGTCTTTTCAACCTACTATACTATATAAAATACAGTACAGCTCAACACAGGAAAGGAGGTGCAAAACACATGCTATAGGCAAGCAAGTTATGTTTTATTTACAAGTTATGCAGCTCTTCTTACAGCTATATATGACACAACAACTACAACTGGGAGAAAAAGCGATGGATCAGGGAAAGAAAGTGTCTCAAGTTTACAATCTAAAAAAGGTTATTATCCCTGTTATGGCGCACACCTTGTACAACAAATTGCATCATTCACACATGTAAATATTTACCGCTTCCTCATTTACTATACGGACGATCCAGCTGTCCACGAGCCGTGATCTGGCTACTGCCTCTCTTACCCGAGTTTTGTCTAAAGGCTGTCTTGTACAGCAGCCAATTACTTTCATCCACGTATAAAGTGGATACAGAGGCAAAAGGTGATAATTGTTGACCTTATTTGCATGTGCCTACCCAGAATTCCTTGTGGTTGTGGCAGCACCATGAGATTTCTGAGGGAAAAACAAGCCTTCTGGCTTGTCTGGTATCTGTAGATGAATGTTTAATGATTCTACTACCCCTTAATTTTAAGTGGAAGGGTTTTCCCATCACCTTTACCTGCCATAACTTTTGTTATTGGTATTTACTATATCAACAGCAGCAAAAACCTTTAGTATATACGTATATAGACCTTTCGGGGGATATGACAATCAAGAATGCATTTGCTTCTTTTACACAACACAGAACTTTTACTTGGCAGGACGCAAGGATTTATTTTTTTTCGTTACCATGAAAACCCAGCAGCAAAACTAGGTTGCCGATTCCATACACTAGTTCCTGCTTTTTTTTTTGTGGTGCTCCTTAACTTTACAGTTCTACAGAAAGTAACGTAAGCAATGACATTTACTGATTAAAATAAACGCATTTTATGTATTAGGTGTGCGCTAAACAACCATTCAACTTTACTGTGCTGAAAGATTGTTCCCCATTATATCCCCCCCCATCGTTCTTCAGGCAGACTTTATAAGAGTTGCTGAGAAGAGAGAGAACTAGGCCAGTAAACTGATTAAAAGCTCACGTCGTGGATGATGGGACGTCTCGGCGTGGCAGAAAATACACACGCTATTCCTAAATAAATAGTTATTCTAAATGCTGTGATTACGACAGTTCCTATTTAAAGTGTTGTTGGGCTGTACGTTTGCTTTTAATTAGTCGGTAATTTACGCATCTTGCCCTTTAACAATTACTTATGTCTTTATTAAAACAAAACGTCTTATGCAATAACAAAAAAGTTAATACGATAGGCGAGGTTAAGCATGACTCAAACACTGTCACAACTAGCCTTTTCATTTAAACATTTATTACAGGTTACTATTTTAACATCAAAACAAAGCCCGCAGCTCCACTACACAGTCATTTTAATCAGCAAGTCTTCGAGAATGTTATAGAAACATTTGAATCTTTTATATGGCTATGTATCGCGTACATAATTTCAGGAGCAGCTGTATACATTACTCAAGATCAAAAACTTGGACATAGAAAGTAGATTACTCAGCTCTCTCACACCTGCAAATATAGGACACACGGAGATATCTACTTTTGCGTCGACATGATGCATCTTGTAGGTGCGAGATAAAAAGAAAAAGTTTGGAACATTCAAAATGTATTGCATTCTTGGTCATATATGTGAGTTGGAGGAGATACATTATTACTTTTTTATTATTTTGAGTGACATGCTCTCCATTTACAGAGCCAAGGTCGGTCTCACAGAAGGTAGACGTAGACCCTTGGCGTGCTGCTCCCAAAGTCTACAAACTTGACAATGCTTTAGGTGGAAACACCACAACCTTGCACTGTTACTCCAAACAGAAGCTTCTATTAAGATGGTATTGAAAGATTTAATAATGGTTAGGTTACCATGTTGCATTGCAGTTCTAACTTTCAAAAGATCATTGTGTCCTACAGCATAGAGAGCTAAAAAAAATATTTTTGGCGGAGTTTGGGCATTATTTTATTATAACACACAGTCACTATACTAAACCCTAGGCAGATACAAACAGATTTGTTTGCACAGGCAAGCACTGGCACAAAACAAAGAATTTGACCTTGTCCTTTCCTGCCAAGCACAAGCCGGTGTGTTTATCTTGCAATGTAAGTGTTTCAGCATTCGCCACAAAACAGAGTTCAGTTATAGGCTCCCTCACTGAGAGTAAAACAGGTAGGGGAAGCCGTCAACAGCGCATAAAGTATCTTGTCGACAATTCTGTAACATATGGACATTGGGAAACCTCTTCATTCTGCACATTTTGAAACTAAGCCGAAGTGCTTTTATATAATCTCTAAATTGGCATCTATATATGAAAACAGCACATTTTGTACCTCCACACTCACACCAAGAGTATATTAATAATATGTGTGGTATACATGTACTTTTCTAGCAGAGGAAAAGCATATACATGCCACATATTTAGCAGGAAGATTTAGTATATACAAACAAGGTTGCACATATATATATATATATATATATATATATATATATATATATATATATATACACATACATACATACATACATACATACACACACAGCTTCCATTTTTATTTTCTTTAAAATACTAGACTTGCGCATTTGGATTTGTCCAAATTCAAATTAACACACTTTGCCAAGAATGATGCCGAGAAAGTGTGAGAGACACAGAAACGGCTCTCTTTCACCATGGAAATGTCTACATTATTCTAGCCCCTTTGAGTACTTCCACAGATCCACGGCATGCACCACAGGGACAGTATCTCCCCTGTTCCTCCAGGCAAGGCAGAAGGTGTGCGTGGAGGCCGATACCGAGGAGCAAAAGAACAAGAGGCGGCAAGACAAGAAACGAACCTGCCGAAAAAGACAGGGACACGGAAGCGGAAGGTGCAGACGGTAGCATACCTACGTTAATATCTACGTTAATGGATGTTAATATCCAAGTAATGTATTTCAAGACCAAGAAATCTTGTAAAATTACTTCAGGAACAATGTGCTTTAATGTTTTAGTTTGAAAAACTCTCCCTCTATTTAATCTCCAGCTACCATAGATGTAAGTGGGGCTCATAGTTTACAGTGACCTGTAAATTACATAACGGATTTCACACTGCAATAAATAGCAGTATTTCCTTATACAAGAAACAGGTTTTTATTCAAATCGTTTCTAATTGCACAGGTCCCATCCCTATTGAAACCTGGGGCAACAGAGTTCAAGACTGAATGCATTTTTAATGGACTCCCTGAGGACGTAAGGCATCAAGTTTCCATGCTGAGTTTCCTCTGATGGAAGGGCAAGGTTGGCTTCCTCTGTCAGATTTAGGATATGTACCAATTTTCTTCAGAGTATTTAAAGCTTTTATACCATAAGCATGGAACCTTGCTTAATCTAAAACCTCAATGCCTTTTTTAAGCAATTCATGTGTGAATCTGAGTTGAAACCTTCAAGAATCCTCATGAGTGTGTTACCCACTCTGGATCTTGCAAGAAAAATATGTTCTTATCTCTAGTCCATGACCTTTAGCAAAGTTTTTGCATTTAAGCTAAGTTGTCACCTCACAACCATCAAAACCCTCTTCATATTTGTTTAGCTAGAGCAACAGTGGGAAATCTATGCAAACCAAGTATATTTACATGTGACCCAAGTTGCAGTTTGAAGAGTTGTTTGGGATAATGGATGGTCACCATGACAGCATGGTGAATCTACCATGTCATAGTTGAAGAACTTAGAAAAAAAATGCTAGTTATACAGCATAAAGGGACAACTTAGCCTCTTTTACAAAACAAATCCACTGCAGAGATGTCAAAGTTATTATACAGAATATGCGACTTATTTTAAATTTGAAATTTTATTACCGTATTGGCTCGGATATAGGCCGCCCCCGTATATAGGCCGCACCCTAAAAGTTTGGTGCTTTTTTAAAGAAAAAGTTTTTTTTCTTTAAAAAAGCACCAAAAAAAACATGCTGCCACTCTGCCCCCCCCGCGATACGCTGCCGCTGTCCTCCCTCCCCGAGATACGCTGCCGCTGTCCTCCCTCCCCGCGATCCGCTGCCGCTGTCCTCCCTCCCCGCGATCCGCTGCCCTCCCTCCCCGCGATCCGCTGCCGCTGTCCTCCCTCCCCGCGATACGCTGCCGCTGTCCTCCTCTGCCCCCCCCTCCTCGACTTACCGGAGCAGACTCCCGGGTGTCTTGCGGGGCCGGCGAGGGACATCTACGCAATACGCGTATGCAACTTCCGGTACCGGTACCGGAAGTTGCATGCGCGTATTGCGTAGATGTCTCCCGCCGGCCCCGCAAGACACCCGGGAGTCTGCTCCGGTAAGTCGGGGGTGGGCAGAGGTAAAACGCTTAGATAACCTCCCGTGCCGGCACCCCCCCCCCCGTGGGAAGTGCTGGCAGGGGAGGCTGTCTGAGCGTATCGGGGAGAAGGATGCAGGTCCCCTGCACCGCTGCGGGGGGATCTGTATCCTAACCCCGCTGCCTGCCCGGCGCCCGGGACTGCATGTCCCGGGCGACGGGCGCTAGACCCCGAATATAGGCCGCACCCCCACTTTAAAAACTTAAAGTGGGGGAAAAAAGTGCGGCCTATATTCGAGCCAATACGGTATATTTTGCTCAAATAAAGCTCTCTATACGCAGACCTGGAGGCTGTCATTGTTGTCATTCACGTGACAGTTTGGGTGGCTCTCTGCTCAAACACCGCTCTGAGCCGATTCTTTATGGCAACGCTAATGAAGTCTATTTCCACGTAGACATTCATTAGTCAGAGTGTCAAGTTGGGTGATTAAGAAGGAGCCATTCTATTATTTACTACAAGTAAATAATACAAGTTGAATAGTCAGTCAGTAGATTGGGCAAAGATAACAGTTGAAATACATACAAATAAATAATATGCAGGTTCCTGAAAATATTATGCAAAACCTAAAACCATTAAAAAAAGTGGGAAACATTGGAAAACTAATGTAATACATATTTTATCCTGTGAACATCATTACACATTTATAAATTTAGAATTGTAAAATCTCCAGTTTTGGAATGCCGATTAATTTATTATTATTTTAATAAAATTAAAAGTTCAAACATGTGCTTTAATGTTATTTCAATGTATTTCAATGTTAGTAACCACTCTGTTGACACGGAAAACAAAATCATAACATTAAAAATATTTAGGTTATTTTCCCATAAAACACTTTGTATGACATCTGCTTTAAAGCCATACATTACCTGAACTTGTTTATCCCATGAGATTCTCCTAACAACCGATATTACTTTGAACCTTCTGTATGCACATTGTCATATTAGAAGAAAAGTACTATCAATTGGGTGGCAGTATTATATTTTCTTGTAACAATCAAAAAACCTTACCTAGATTAACAAGTTGACCACCATTATTATCTAAGATTTCATGAAAAGGCCTTTTTACTTACCTGACAGCTCATTTCTTCTTGCATGCCTTCTCCCTTCAGGGCAAAGTCAAGCTTCCACTTTATAGGATCTATTAGTTTAAAATTGAAGATCCAACCGCACTTTATGGACAAAGATGGGTAGTGCCGGATTTAACTTTGGTGCTGCCCTAGGCTGAACCCAGGGCAGTGCCACCTGCTGCCCCTGCACTGGGCATGAGGATATAACATTTTACCCTGACATGCAAATTTTAAAGGAAGTGCAGCACGGAAGGAAACCATTTACACCTGGCTCCATAGTGTTAATGGAGTTAGCACGGGGGGGGGATCTGACATCTCCCTTTTAAGCAGTCCATTAGTAGACAAGTTACAAGGAGACTGATCACCAAGTAGGCCGATCAAGCTCCCAGTTATGCCACAAAAAGTGCTGCCACCCCCTTGGAATTGCCATGAATAAACAACTGAAAATGCCTCATGTACTGCTGGAGAGAGAAGATGTGCAGCAGTAGGTGGGCATTGGCGGGTAAGTAATGGGCCCTTCTCATTTAATCTTTAACATTGGTCAAAGCGGAAACCCCTTATCAAACACAATCAAGTAGCTTTTTGACTTCTTGGTTTAGATAAACAACTCTGACTAAAAACATTTACATTTCTCTTATGATCACCTGGGTCAAATACATATGCATAACGTAGCTACCCAAGAGGGTGGATGTGTCAAACTATGTCCTGTCTAGCTCCATTTAAGACATAACTTCAACAAAAAAAGAACTAGTCTTTTTTTAGCATATATGTTATGGTAGAGAGGAGTGCAATGGCATTACATGTTCCATATGCACCAATGAGTTTCAAAAGCCTTTCTGCAAATCACTGATGTCAACATACAGCTCTTCTTCCTACCTCTATGAATAATAAGGAAATTGTCTACCTTTCTTCTGTCCAAACATAAACCTTATCAGCACAGAGAAGAGAAACAAGCAAAACCAAACTAATCACAAGAAGTTAAGAACTGTGAGACACCGCTCTCACAAAAACACAAAATGAAGGAATTTAATGTACCAAAAAAGCAGTTTCCCCTTTTATAAGTCATCTGCATCATGTTGTTGAATTAAGTCTCCAAATAAATGGAATCTTTATAAGGCTTGGATTATTGTGACCTTATTTACTTCTACAAATTCCCAACACTTAATAAAAATCACTGATGTGTGAAATCTATGCACTTAAGCTACCATAGTCTCAAATTCAGCATTCAAACAGTATAAATAGTGACCTTGACTTCAGGATTTATTTTAACAAACCTACAGCAGCCATTTTTAACAAAACAAGAACAAAGACGAAAATGATGGAAACCTGCATGACAATATGGTTGCATTTTAATCCTTTTAACCAATCTTTTTATTTCAGTTATATAAAATGAAAAAAGACCAATAAAGCACTAGAAAAAAAAACTAAAATGTACATCATACACAGTCATTTTACAAATCCCACTAATAGGCCAGAACTATTTAACAATTTACCTAAAGAGACTTAGAATTGAGGAAGAGAGCGGGGAAGAAAGCATAACCAACGAGCAGCAGGGTGGAAGGACACAAGCCATCAGTAAAGTATGCATCACATTAGAACATGGAAGAAAACATAAGTTTAATCAGTGGTTCGTAAAAGGTCAAAAAGCAAATCCGACTCAAAATTAAGCCCTCATTTTGCTTACACAGTTGTATCTAATCAGACATATTAAAACGTCATTATCTGCCATCTGTATGACAGACCACGAAAAAGCTCTATAATGGAAAACATTAAACCTAGAATATTCCGACATCTATTTCTGCTGCTTGGTTACTGCTTGCACTGCTCAATTTTTAATGACTTATTGTGCTTGGTTGGAAGACACTAAAGGAGCATCCAAAGGTTTACTGCCAAGAACTGTTCTGTTTAGACTGGAAGGAGAGGAAAATGATGACCTATATTAGCAACAGGGCATACCAAAAAAACATGAGGAAGTAATTACTTCAATATCATCTAGTTATAAGTTAGGTGGGGAAGTTACAGAGGGATACACGAAAATATTGGCTCACGTTAGATTGACATCTATGCTTCTCTTGCAAGAAGACAATATTTTTTCCATGCGTATAACATTCCATATAGACTTAAGGTCAACAAACACAAGAAGGAATATAGAAGCCAAGAGGTGTTTAATTGCATAAGTAGGTTTTAGAATTACAAAGAGCCAAACACCTTGAAAAGTTTCCTAAGTGGTCGCTTCCTCATGAACAGTTAATGCAAAGCCATTTAGCTCCTCGATTAGTTAGCCTAATAAAGACAAGAGTTCGAGTGGCATTTGAAGCTCAAGCTGGTATTGCTTATAAGCCATATATATATGATATAATCATTTGATCCTGCCTCTTGGACATCAATCCACTGATGCAATATGTGTTGCATTTGAGAGGGGTCCTTCTATAATGTTTATTTATTTAATTTTCAACATGTCTGTTTAAAAGAACATAAGCTACAAACGATATAATTTAAAGTTTGGATTTGATAAGGTATTGCTAGAACATTACGGTTTGGGAAGGACAGTACTGATGTCCGGTGATTGCAAACCAGATCATCTGAACACGTCTCCAACTATTTAAGCGGACTTGGAAAATGGCATTCATATTACAACTATATGGAAAAAGGGTGTAATATCAGCAATATTTTTAACTGCCATCATAACAACATGCAAACTAATTCTTCAGAAACTGTGCTCATTTATCCTTTAATGTAAATAATCTGGCAAAGGCAAACAAATCCCATGCAAATATCCAGGCAAATAACGTATTCTCCTGTCAGAAGACAAGATCTATTTATAGCTCTCAACGTAGTCAGCTTCCGAAAGCTTAAAAAGCATCTGAAATCACAAATGATTCAGTTTCTTAACCAAACGAATTAATAAAACATATCACAAAGCTGCTCTTCTTTATGTAAATTTAATTTCCATCAACACAAGCACAGAATCTATTAAAATTTGGGTATAAAATCAACCTGCAAATATAGCCACACGGAAATCTACTTTCCTTGTTTTGTATGCAACAGATTAGGGCTAGGACGTCACCTTTATATATCTTTGGGACTATAACCTTGGAGAAGCAGTAAGAAGGGTTTACCTATCCCCATGAACGAGCGGGATCCCGGATTGCATTCTGTGTTTCACTCTAAATGTAAGCGGAAAAAGGAAACCTATAGAAAGAGCTGATGAGGGTCTTTACAGAGCTCCAATGGCATCAATATTGATGTGACAAGGGATTTAAATCACTCCATGTACGTTGCTGCTTTGTTCTGTGTGATGTTGAGCAACTTTGCCTTTGTCTGATTCCTCTACCGCTCTCCATCGAGAGATCATAGATTGAAGAACAATACCATGACGTAAAACCACCTTTCGATATTATCACATAAATCATCATTGATCATATACCGTAGTATTTATACAAATTTTAATAACAATCTAATTTGAAAAAGTACGTACATCGTTGGGTAGTTTGACTGCCATGAAGGCTCGACACACAGTATATGTATTTTTTTTAAATCTAGTTTAGAAACAAATAGTAATCTTTTCATATATAACTGGTAGTTACTAAAATAGGTTAAAATCTCAGGCATATAGATTTTTTTAAACATTTTTGGTTAATTCGCATGGTGTTTATAATTTAAGTTTTATATATATTTTAGCAAATACAATACTAAATGCAGCATTAAACACACTGTTCCCAGTACCGTTGGATGTCCCACTAAATTATTGAATCATGTCAAATACTGCCTCAGTCATAATTTTTGTTGGGAACACTGCCCTGTGACACAAAAGTATACAGAAACCAGAAATTATATACTATGCACTACTAATCAGAAAATCAAAATCCTGCTTGCAATACGACACAGGAAATAAGAAATGGATATTGATCTTTTCCTATGCAGTGATTCTAAATTATAGGTTTCAATAATATATGAACACTGAAGAAAAGTGAAGCGTTCCCCACTGACTAAGCAGTTCAGGTATGCCCTGGTGTAATATTTAAGCGTGTCCGAGCATGCCATGTAAACATATTGTTTAAATGTTAGCACAGGAATGCTATTAGAACAGACTGATTGGCAACAGTAAACCAACCTGTTTTCACTAAACTGACCAAAGTGAAATTACTAGGGCTGAAACAACTAATCGATAAAATCGATAATAATCGATTATGAAAATCGTTGGCAACGAATTTCATCATCGATTAATCGGATCGATTTTTATCGATTATAAAAAGAGGTTTTTTTCAGAGCAAATGCTCTGGAAAAACTCCTCTCTTTATATAATCCGACCTCAAACAGAGATCGGATTATAACACCGGAATCCAGATCCCCCGCAACGCTGCAGGAGACCTGGATTCCCCTCACTGTCGGCCGGTCTATCACTTCCGTCTCTCTCCCCCTCCCATCTGCCTCCTCCCATACACCCCTCTGACTCCTCCCCCCTCCCATACATACTCTGCCTCTCTACCCGGCACTGTTACTGACAGGCACTTTCCCTGCAGCTTCATAGAAGCCACAGTGTAAGTGAAGGTGAGTAACGGAGTCTTTCTGTGCGATTGCTGACAGAGAATCATCCTCTCTGACAGCCGGTGAGGGTCTGGATCGCACAGACAGACTCCGTTACTGCCCTTCACTTACACTGTGGCTTCTTTGAAGCTGCAGTGAAAGTGCCTTCAGTAACGGAGCCGAGCAGAGAGGCAGAGCGGTGTATGGGAGGGGGGAGGAGTCAGAGGGGTGTATGGGAGCCACCCTCCAATACACCACTCTGGCTCCTCCCCCTCTCCTACGCCACTCTGCCTCTCTACCCGGCTCCCTGGTGTCTTGTCAGAAACGGAGGTTCACAGGAGGCAGAGTGGAGTATGGGAGGGGGGAGGAGGCAAAGTGATGTATGGGAGGGGGAGGAGGCAAAGTGATGTATGGGAGGGGGAGGAGCCAAAGTGATGTATGGGAGGGGGAGGAGGCAGAGTGGTGTATGGGAGGAGGCAGAGTGGAGTATGGGAGGGGGAGGAGCCAAAGTGATGTATGGGAGGGGAGGAGGCAGAGTGGTATATGGGAGGGGGAGGAGGCAAAGTGATGTATGGGAGGGGAGGAGCCAAAGTGATGTATGGGCGGGGGAGGAGGCAGAGTGGTGTATGGGAGGGGGAGGAGCCAGAGTGGTGTATGGGAGGAGCCAGAGTGGTGTATGGGTGAGTTATAGTGGTGTATGGGGGGTATTATGAATTTTTAGGGCATATAGGGGGTATAAGGCATATGGATATTAGGCATATCAGGGAGGCATAAACATATCTGGGGGTAAAAGGTATATCAGGGGGCTCAGTTGCATATCACTGGCATATAAGGAGTATAAGGCATATCAGGGGCACAGTGGCATATCAGGGGGCACAGTGGAATCTGGCATATAAGAGGTATAAGGCATATATGGGGGCAGTGTGGCAAGCTGGGGGTCAGATGTGCATAACTGGGGGCAGTTTGGTAAATAAAAAAATTTAAACAAGGCTTTTTTCTCAGTTTTTATTAAATATGAAAAATAGTTAACATATGAATTAATATTTACTAATAACTTTGTATTAAAACCTAGTTTGAGAAGCACTGTGTTTGGGTTCTTGTAGCTTTTATTATTATGTCAGTAAAATAAGAAGGTGAATAGAGAGAGAGAGGCCATTGCAATAAAGAGATGAAAGTGTAAATTGTACGTTTTTTATTGCAATTTTTCTTCAATTTAAAATAATGTATTTTTTTATCCGATTAATCGATTAATCGAAAAAATAATCGGCCAACTAATCGATTATTAAAATAATCGTTAGTTGCAGCCCTAGAAATTACATATTAAAAGTGCCAGGTAGACAACATACGAAGATCCCTAGAAGAGAAAGCAAATAATGCTTAGTAGATCTGTCACTTTATTGCCTCTTCTAATAAAGTAGACCAGAAACTCATTATATTAAAAGCCCCCACGTAAATTCAGTCCCAGATCAGAACGTTTAGAGAGATCTGGGGTTGAAACATTGATCTTCTGTATGTGAACCTCTTATTAGGTAATAATAAGGTAATAATAAGGTAAGTTTTTGGATTTACAAGACCTGTGAGTGCCTACATTTTTGAGGATTTATAATTGTGATTGCCTGTAGTAGTAGTAGCAGTATATATTACACACATGGAAATATAAACTGATATACATCATCCTTAGTAAAAGAGGAGAGGGGGAACTATATCAATAAAAAATTGATGTTACAATCAGAAAATTAGGTCGGGGCTGGTGTTATGAAAATAAAAATAACTTAGGTGCCAGTAGTAAGATTTTCAGCATTCATGATTCTCTGTCCCTGTGATTTTTTTTTCAGTCACTTTTTCCTCTTTAGCACAGACATCACTTTATGACTTTCTTCCAACAAGTTTTACAAAGAGGTCAGTGTGTGAGGAGATAATGTGCAATGTATCAACGTACACAGGTGGTGTTGTGTAAGCCTTATGATCGTTAATTAAATATTTTATGCATTTTATTTTTAACATTGTGAAAGAGGTATATGGATCTAAAACTACTGTGCAAAAACTTGAGGCCTATTATTCCATGACAGAGCTTAGATGTTGTGACAGTAAAGGGGGGGATTAGGTAGCGTCGCTCTAAAGTAAAAACAGGAAGATTAATATTAAAGCAACAGATGTTAACAAAACAATGTCAAATAAGAAATGACAAGGCACACCACCATGCCAGAGAATTACTAAAGCAGGGAGATAACTTGGTTTGTCATCAAACACAAGTATTTTTATTTCTGTCTATTCAAGACACATAATGTAAATTATGACAATGTCATAAAATGTGATTACAGCTCAGGGCATTTGCTGTAATTAAGAACGCACAATTAGTTTTAGTTCTTTCAGGGCTTACTCTTAACTCTATCTGTATTTGAAAAGCCAATCATGATGTTTGTGCAAACCCATTGGAAAACAGAGAGCTTATAACAGCACAGGGACATGGAATATTGCACGATGACTAAAACACGTTTACCACTTAGCTAAAATTGGCTGATTTAAACAAATATTCTACAGATGTGTATTTACCAAACCTGAAGTCACCAACTTAACTATGAGCTTTAAACCGTCAACTCGGCTCTTGTTGCAGGAGAAACAGGGGTTACCCCTTCAAGATACACACTGATGTTGGTGTGTATCATAACGGCAATGAGAGTCCAGGTGTCAGTAAACCGGTGTATTAAGAAGACATTGAAGACCAAAACTTCCTGCCATGTAAAATTTGCCAGTGAGAAATATTTGAGGGGGAAAGGACATGAAATTGCCATTTGTTATTGTCCTTGCAAGTTATACATACATTGATGAGAAGTTTACAGGAGCCACTGAGTGGGTGGTAATGGCTCCTGACTTTGTATACCACCTCCCAAAAGCAGTGCTATTGACCCTGCCTCTGGTGTATATGGTAGCTGTAGAAAATAAGGCGACTTATCCAACAAGGCTAAGGCGTGAACACTCCACAAGCCAGGAGTGGCGTGAGATTTCTAATACATGCGTAAAGGTGCATAGTAGTGTATTTGCTATGCAAAACTCTGTCAGGGTCCTCAAATTGCAAATCGTAGCTACCAAGAACAGAAGGGTGTATTCAAAAGAAAAAGAAATTCACTACTTCAAAATCACATTCAAAAACATGAAGCTCTGCAAATGGTTTTTATACATTGAGGGCAAAGACAACTACCAAGGAAGAGATGCACAATGCCAGTTACTGTACTCAGCAGATTCAATCAACGGAGGAAGGGCTCAAGCTCTAACACCAATTGTATATTTGTAAATCTCACTGCGCTGGCGAATAACTTTCCACAAATTCAGAGTTCTTTTAGCTCAACAATTCCTGCTACACACTCGGGTTTGTGCTTCCCACACGTGTGTAAAGTAACTAAGTCAAACGTGGGAGGAAATTACAAGCATGCAAATTGTTTGACATATTTCAAATAATTTTAGGTTTAGCATCAAATACATACATAGAAAAAAAATCTTAAGGTATGAATTCAAGACTTTGGCTCTAAAGTCTAAATTCATGTGTGCTATCATTTAGAGGAAAGTAATATAAAAGTTATTGTATTGTTATTGTGTTAAATATAATATATATATATACCGTATTGGCCCGAATATAGGCCACACTTTTTTCCCCCAGGCAGCGGGGTTAGGATACAGATCCCCCGCAGCGGTGCAGGGGACCTGCATCCTACTGTCTGATACGCTCAGACAGCCTCCCCTGCCAGCACTTTCCACGGAGGGGAGTACCGGCACGGGAGGTTGTCTAAGCGCATCGCACGGACGTTCACCGGCAGCGGCGATGCGCCGTTGCCGGTGAATGTCCGCACGATGCATTTTAACCCCCCCCGACTTACCAGGGCAGACTCCCGGGTGTCTTGCAGGGCTGGCGGAAGACATCTACGCAATACGCGTATACAACTTCCGGTGCCGGCACTTACGCTGAGTGCTGGCACCGGGAGTTGTATACACGATGTGCATAGATGTCCCCCTCCGGCCCCGTAAGACACCCGGGAGTCTGCTCTGGTAAGTCGGGGGGGGGTGTAAGACAGAGTGGCAGCATATCTCCAGGGGAAGGGGGGACAGAGTGGCAGCATATCTCGGGGGGGGGAGGACAGAGTGGCAGCATATCTGGGGGGGGACAGAGTGGCAGCATATCTCGGGGGGGGAGAGCACAGAGTGGCAGCATGTTTTTTGGTGCTTTTTTAAAGAAAATGTTTTTTTCTTTAAAAAAGCACCAAACTTTTAGGGTGCGGCCTATATACGGGGGCGGCCTATATCCGAGCCAATACGGTATATATATATATATATATATATATATTTAATTTATAACCTCTGGAAAAAATAACTTTAAGAAAAAAAATCTACTTACACGTATTTATATGTGTTCATGGAATGCTGTCTACTTTTGGAAGGTAATGCAGATTTATTAGATTTACCCCATGCAGAGAATAAGATAAGCGGTATTTTGTTAATTTGTATCTTAGCACTAATCCGTTTAGTTGGTTGTTGGTAACCAAACTAACATTATCACCAAACAAATAGAGCTGTAACTAATAAGAATTAGCAAGCTGTTACTTTTGCTACCGTATATTAATAACAGGTAGTACTGAAGCTCCACGTTCACGACAAATGATCCAGTAAGGAACTTCCAATAAAAGAATACGCTGCTGGAAGTGTAAGCTTTCTGCAGTTGTTCCTCGCATATATTACGCGTAGCAAGACTTATATAACCACGTATGCTACTAGGATAACAGTGCGATGTACACAGAATTGTTACAATTATCAACACCAGACTAAAAAATATTATGTTCTTTATTTTTTCCATCACATAAGATAAACGGGACTGGATATTTGTTTTAAAACAATTAAAGAGCCGTCAGTGCCACGTTTACAAGAGTAAATTGTCATGCTGTCATAATGTCACTAATGCTTAGTGATCTGAAATATAGGCAACAAAAATATATACATTAAAAGTCATGTCCAAGGGTGTGCCCAAAAATAATTTTAGCTCATTTTCTCCTCCTTCTTGTTAACCCATAAGAAAAATGTAATCCCACTTAACCTATATCACAAACACAACAACGTGTTTTTTACTGACGAGATGTGCCTGCCTCTCGGTAAGCATCACATTGTGCCACACTGTACAGTATGGTACACAGAATTTGCAGTAATGATGTCACAACAAAACCAAACAACAATTTCCCTGCCCACAGCTCCTCACTACTACACTGCCAATGTGTAATGCAAATTTGCAGCCAAAGCGCATGTAACAGCGGCAACTGGGGTGCTGACCAAGATGCAGTGCGATCACAGCACTGCTGTGCTTAATAACTGTCCGTTCACATTAAGCCCACTCACAGTGACCAACAATTCCCACGGTGACACATGCGGAGGTTGGGGCTGCTCATTTTCCAAACGGGATGGCAAAAAGGGAAAACATAGATGCAGATCTACAAATTCCATGGGTGGTTTCCACTAGTAGAAAAGTCCAGTATAGTAATTTAAGATGAAGCCTTTTGGTGTGATGTTTCCTTATTATGCAAAGCTCTTTCATCGCACACTAGCCCTTCTTTGACCTACTTGCTTACTTGTCTTCAACTCCCTCTGTCCCCCACTCTCTTAAGCAAGCAAGCTTCTCTGCCCATTTGTTTCACCCATCAATCTCCTAGGTCATTGTATAAAAAGGTCAGCAGAAAGAGTACTTAAATACAAACGCAAGAGTACACTGCTGCAGGGATCACGACTCAGGAAAAATTCTATGAAAGTGCTCTTGTAATTCACAGAAAGCTCTGCTACATGATAACCCTAGTGAGTACTAACAGTTTTACATGTACTGTTTAGCCAAATAAATGTGATTCATAAACTTTGGCTGAAGACT
This sequence comes from Spea bombifrons, assembly GCF_027358695.1. Lineage (NCBI taxonomy): Eukaryota > Metazoa > Chordata > Amphibia > Anura > Pelobatidae > Spea > Spea bombifrons. The sequence goes on along the minus strand of NC_071090.1, from coordinate 62,573,701 downwards.
AATTTGTAGGCAGCCTATTACATCATTAAGTGACAAAAAATATTGCACCCTCATATGGTTACATCAAATTTTCAAAGATGAAATACATCAATCCACTTCCCTTATTATAATACCATATATTCGGTATTATTCGTCTCTTAAAGCTATTCAATGGCCAGTTTACAGGGAAGTTTTTTTTTTTTTGTCTTGTGTGATGTTCCTAGTAAATAACAATGTTATCAAACTAGCTTGGTTAGCATATATGTTAAACAAAATAACAAGCAAATCTGAGAAAATAATGGCACAAGCTATACTTGAGATAAAGGATTAGAACACACATGGTTTGGTATGTAAATGTGTTTTAAATGCCCAATTTACAATTAAAAGCCAAGAGAATCTAATGAGGCACAATGGTAATTTGATAGCTGAGGCCCTTCGACACCTTAATCTGTGATTCAAGTACCTTTAGGAAGCTGCAAGGCCTTACACATCCAGCAAATGTTGCAAATGCTGCTGTCCAAATATACCAGGGGGGGGGGGAAGACCATGTGGTGCCTTGAGCAAGCACCAGAATAGCCAACGAGAGGAAATTGTAAATCCTACTACATATGGGTTTTAAAGAGAACTCCGTAAACAGCTCAGATCCCTTGCGGAGGAAATGCGCAACTAATTATTTCCCTCTGCTTTGTCAAAGCTTCAAAAGGTCTTTTATAACAATAGAAACAACAACAAGAATACCATAACCATCAGAATTAAATGTTTTTTTCGTTAGCCATCTAAAATATACCAATATTTTTGAAAGGGTATTTTTCAAACAGCATCGGTGCTTGGGAAAAACTTTCATCCACTAGCAAATATATCTGTAGGTATATGTACATTTTATTTTTTCACCACACAAGCTAAATACACTTGGAACAGAATTGCTAAAAACAGCAACAGATGCTTTCAAAACACTAACACAACTAAGCCTTGAGTCCTGAGCCAGTACCTGGCAAGCTCATCGCTGTTAAAGCGCAAACATTATTTCACATTTGAGTCACCCAACTTTTAAACTTGAAACTCTGCATCAGCTCTATTGATTTTAATCAGGACCTTAAAGGTGCCAGGTCAATACAAAAACGTATCGCTTGGGCTTCCATGCGCTCATACCTAGCGGGATGAAATAACATCTCACATGTCTCATTAGATAATCAGTAGGGTGCCATTTCACTTTGCAAATACACAAACACACGTTTGACATCACTCAAAAGAAAGCTTAACAGGCCATCCAAAGAGTATCTATAAGTAACATTATCTTCTTTTTTTTTTTAGCGCCATTTGCAATATATTCAAGGGGTATGATAAATCTAGAACTGACAGAATAAGACAAACCGATACATGACGTGGAGAGAGCCCTGCTCGCAAGCTTACAATCTTGAATCAAAAATAATAAGTGCTAATATTACAACAAATAAGTTATCCTCTACACTTTCCAATTTTAAAAAAGAAATGTGTTTTGTTTGTAAAGTTATTTGATTATTCACTGTGATGGTTTGAAAGGGATACACTATGTGTAATAATAATAATAAAAAAATCAAACCAAGATGAAAGGATGTTGTTGTAAACCCCAAAGGAAGCGATCTGTACAACATAACAGAATGGCAAGACTTTAGTACATCCTGCCCCGCAAACTTCCACTAAGGATGTTTAATTCATAAAGAGGACATGGGGGGTCTGAGTATTTAATAAGCCTCAGTACACAATATCATTGGTGCTTTTTTTTTTTTAGTGATCCCTCTTAGTACTGATTAAATGCTCAGTTTAAATAGAAAATGCTTGAGTCAGGCGAATCATTGCGACTTTTGATTGGGTTCAGCATTTTTTTTTTTTGGCACAACATTGTTCATTTTCCCCCATAAAAACAAACTTTTAAAAGCTGGCCATAGTTTCGATACACAAGTTACAATTTCATTAAAAGCAGACATTCTACACCGTTCAGAGGGCACGCCATTAAACAAAATCCCCACATCATAATTATGTAGTTGCACACCTACAATTGAGAGAAGCTTTAATACAATCACACCATACCACACCCTATTTCATCCAAAGCAATGCGGACTCCGCGGCAGCCAAGTAGTTAAAGCCTTTATTTAACCGGAGACGGGCAGAACGCCGCCGCACCCATGCCATAACCTTAATGCCTAAAGTATGGCTGCTATTTAAATAAAAGATTTTAGGCCTGCCTTAAAACAAAGGGGAGTTTATGGGAGATAGAGCAATGGCCTCGCGAGCTCCTCTCATGCTCCACTACTGGCTGTAGAGCAGAGGCCATGAAGGCACCCCTGCAGTTGTGTTACCCGCGTACCCAGTAGCAGCAGCTTGACCTCCCGAGCAGCCTTCTCGCCATCCTCCCTTAGGTTCCTGTCGATCATTTTACTCCTCTCCACCGCCGCTTTATCCTCTGCGCTCAGCGTACATCCCATGGTGACAGTGCTGCGTGTCACACAACGGCCAGGGAAACACAGGGCAAACACACGAAGCTGGCACGGCCCGACGACCAAGGTGGGCGGGGGTCCGGGGTAGAAACGAGCGTGTATGTCTCTCCACACGCGACAGGAACAGCCCGCCGCAGGTTAGCGAGCCGTCAGCGGGATGCTAGTGGGTGTGTGTATGCAGAGTCCCTACGGGAGGCACTCTGATAAATGAGGGCTAATGATGATGAGTGGCTCAGGCGGCCAGACAAACCCTCCCTAGGCTCTGGCTTCCACAGCTGCTTCTCTCCAGAGCGTCGCTCGCTCTAACCCCGTACGGATAACGACAAGTTGCAGAGCGCATGCGTCAAACCAAGAGGTGCGCTTTCCACAAGAGGGAGGAGCTATTGGTCGACAGAATGGAGGCGCCCTTTGTTAACGCCTTCGTTTCAGTAGCTGCTTTAGCGGGGCCTGTTGTTTCAGGAGGGAACCGGGAGAGTAGCAACGAACGGGTTATTGCAGTCGGATGCGCGTGAGCCTGCTACGTCACGGCGTTGTTGACATATAAAGCCAACGCAGTGATGTTTTATTTGAATGGTAACGGCTGGTTTGTTGTCTGCGGTAGATACGGGCCGGGGGTAGTGCATACGCTTTTGTTAAAATATGGAACTCCTGGGTCTTAAGGTTTTTATATAAAGATAAAAAAAACTGATTCCGCTGGTTTTTGGATTGTTAGTAAGTAAAAGCTGCCGTTAGCTTTACACCGTACTATCGTAGGAGTTTTATTTTAACCCCTTAAGGACAGAACTGTCTTTTTTTGTACCCTTTGTAAAAGTGGTTGTTTTAATACTTATGTGGCGCTCGAGTTAGGCTATAATTCTCTCTCATATGCTGAATCCACACAAATTTATATTTTGGCACTTTTCAGGACAAGGACTTTCTTTAGATGCCATTATTTTGATCATATTTACTATTAAGGTGAAAAATTGAAAGGCATTTTTTTTTCTTTTGTTGGAAAACTCTACAAAAGCAAATGAAAAAAACCTGCCGAATAGATACTGTTTGTCCTAAGTTTAGAAATACCCAATGTTTTTTGTTTTTTTTCAAGTTATACTGCAATAAGTTCAAGAAGCGTTTTGCTATTTACAAAACCATTGTTTTTCAACACTGGTAATTCTGCCCCGGTGTCTTATTTGGGACATAATCGAAGCTGGTCAGTTCAATTTACACCCATCAAGCAATATATGTTTGAAAACTAGGCACCCCAGGAGATTTCAAATGCTAGTATTTTAACTCTTTCCATGCACCAATTCTTCTACCAGCCTTTGTCAAACTCTCACCCCCCCCATACACACTGTACTTTAGGTATGAATTTACAGATCCTGGTATGTGTCGCTGTCAAACACCACATCTAGTCTTTCAATATGGTAAATACAATCGCTTCCAGGAGTGATCGATGGCTTGATGCCGGGCGTGTCGTCGCTAATGGGAAGTATTTCTGCGACTTGCCTGACATTTCAATTTTTGTTAAGGGGTTATTCTTTCAATTTGGTTTGAAGGTTAATTTATCATGTTTTTGCATTAGTTTAACCCTTTGATGACAACAGATGTGCCAGGCTTGTCACAGAAAACCATATGGTTTAAGACAATTGATGTGGGGTTAAGCAAGCTTAGAAATGTATTCTCTTAAGCAAGCTTAGAAATGTATTCTCTCAAACAAGCACATCAAGGCATTCAGCAACATGGGGGGGGGGTGCAGAGGCCCCATGTGATCTCTCACAGGTTATTGAAGTGTTGAGCAACACTGCTGTTGATCACTGTATAGGCATTGATCTTAAACAGCAGCACTTCCCTGCTGTCTGCATCATTTTAGGTTTTTTGTTTTGGGATTTATTCTTAACAAATGTATTAAATTGTTAATTCTATATATTTATGTATAGTATAATTACATTTTTAAAAATAAAACAAATGTCAGGTGTCTATTCCAGTTTTCAACTTGGAATTTTGACATCTGGTCATCCTGCATCCTTGTCTTATTTTGGACATCTTTGAAGTTGGCCAATATAATTTACCCTCCGCAAAGCCATATTGTGAGTGGTGGTATTTTAATGCTTTCCTTTCACCAGTTATACCACCAACCTCTGTCAAGGCTTGTGGTTGTCTTTTTTTTTGTGTGTAACTTTCTGGGCAAGATAAGGTACTCATAGTATAGGGTAAACTGTTCAATCTATAACATGATTATATATCAATAAAATGAGAAAAAAAAATGTTCACCTAATTATTACCTCATAAAACCCAAACCATTTGGCAAAAGTATCTTAACCCCTACTTTACTGTGTGTGTTTTGTCAAAAGCACCTGACACTTTTTTTTTCATTCATTAGCACAAATTATGTATTGGGTTCCCCCCTGCCAAGGACAAATAGTTTTCTTTTTAATTCACTTTTAGATGTAGCATAAATAACACATTAAAATAATGAAAATATTTCAGGAGGGGGAAACACTTTTTGTGTCATAATTATATACTTTGTACTTCTACTCTTGGGTATTCCTGCCAAGAGTATCAACTACAAGTTACTGTATCAGGGGGGCAAGGAAACCTGTATGATCTGTATGATTTATATAAAAAAATATATAACGTGGTAATATTCAGCCATTATATGTATTAACTTTAGGGGGGCGGCTGGGCAGTTTTTTTTTCCTTGAAAGAGATTGTGCAGCATTAACTCTGTGATGGCCAGTTTGCTGGTGACAATAGGCTGCTTTAGAGATGAGGAACAGGTTATCTTTGGTCCCCACACTTGTGCACAATTGCTCCATCACAGCATTAAAGGGGTTAATGATTTTCTGCAGCCCTATAGGCATTGAAAGAATTAAAAAATCTTTGCTAGCACTGACCTGGAAGCCAAAGGTACCTCCAACTCTTTTTCTGTCATGTTAGCTCTGCCAGAGTGTGCTGGTGATGATCACATCACTCCTGACCAAAAGGAGTCATCTGACCATTTTGAAAGCCATTGGATGACCCCTCACATAAGTTAAATAATTGTTTTTATTAGTTACATTGTATTACTTTACTGATCAGTGATCCTTTAAACACAGCAGAGCTCTGAAGTATTGTTTGCATTTCATTGGGGGGGGGGGTTCCACTCTCGCCCACACTCCCGCTCTCTCACATACTCTCTTACACTCTGGTTCCTTGTTCCTGTATCCTTGCCCCGCAGCTCTCACTGGATTAGACCAATGTGAGAGAGGTTGTACCCGTGGCTCTGCCCCTTTTTGAAGAAGTACTCCAAGAGGCCAGAATTTCTGCACCTCTCTTTCTCCACTTCAGTTGAAGTCAGGAATGATTGCCAGACTCCTAGCAATGTGGTAATTCATAAATAATAGGATAACGAGACTGGATGTATCATCAGGAGATATTACAAGCTGTATGAATCTAAATAAGGTTAACAAGGTAGGTGCAGTTCACTGCACATTGCTTCCCTGTCTGGGAGTATAGTCACATTCCTAGCATGCATCCTTTATATATTGTATGTCATCTAGGGATTAGCACTACCCCTTTAAAAAGATGACTATAGGTCTCAATGTACTTCCTGTAAGGTTAAGTGTAGAAATGTATTTACACATGATTTGCCTCATTAGGTACTTCCTCTCACACTCTGCTTCATTTTACCATATTTGCTCGGTTATAAGATGACCCCCCAAAATCTGAATATTAATTTAGGAAAAAACGAAACAAGCCTCAATATAAGACCACCCTATTGGGGGGAAAAAAGTTTTACTAGTAAATATTAATTCATGTAAACTATTTTTTCATATTTAATAAAAGACCTGCGGGGAATTCTCTGGCAGCCGGGGAAGGTATGCGCGACCTCCACTGTTACCGGCGCTTCTGCCGGCGCTCGGTGATAGACGCCTCGGTGGAAGTGCCGGCAGCATCGGAGGTTACCAGACAGGAGGATCCGGGTACCCTGCAGCAGGTATAATCAGACCTCTATTTGAGGTCTGATTATAAGACGACCTTGATTATAAGACAAGGGGTATTTTTTCAGAGCATTTGCTCTGAAAAAAACCTTGTCTTATAATCGAGCAAATACGTTAATTACCATGTTTGAAAAGTTGCCATAATGGCTCTTTATTTGCCCTCAGATAATGTTGCACGGTGGTGAAGCGTGATGAGTTGCCTTTATGGGAAGTCTGAAACAAGTGGAATCCTTGTACTGAAATTCGATCTATATCAGAGGTGCATGTGAAGCAGGTGTCAATATTTGTGCTTTGGTGTCACTGGCCATCCATCAAGGTCTAGGTGTTTTTTATTTATTGTGTTTTTAGTCACTATACTTTTTACATTTAATTAAAAAGCATGGTAATTCTATGAATTTAGTCATTATGGTAATATGTAAGTAGTTAAATTCTGTACCTTACCATTATCTCATGCCGACTACTTTACATCGGTATTTACACTCTTTCACGAGTGAGTAGAATTGAAGACAATAGCCCTGCTATAAAATTGTACTTTTTTTTTCTTTCTCTTTTTAACACCCTATTCACAAATCACGACTTAAAAAGGAGCTCCCACCAATTTTCTTTGTATTACTATCAGATTAAATATATCTTCAAAAGGTTTTTCTTTGTTTATTGCATAACATGTTAATATTAATGTATTATGTTTTTACAGAGCTGTATATTAGCCATTTGTATGTGTTCTAGCTGTGTTTTCTTAGCTCAATTTACTAGAAATACACCCTGACTTATACTGCCTTGTAACAAACGGTAAAATGGCTCAGTCTTAATGAACCAGTTGGCCACTCTGGCTAATAAAAGTCTTAGAGGAATGGATTAAGAAACCTTTGGCTTTCAATACCATCTTTATGCCAATAACACCCAGATCTATCTATCCTCTCCTGATCTCTCTCCCCCGTCACTAACTGCCTTGCATCTGTCTCTACCTGGATGTCTGCATGTTTCCTGCAACTCAATCTCTCCAAAGGGAGTCTTGGCTGTCTTTGTGTCACCCTTGACTCTGACCTCTCGTTTACCCCCCACATTCAGTCGGCCTCGAAAAACTGCCGTCGCCATCTTAAAAACATTGCCCGCATCTGTTCCTTCCTAACACAGGATGTCACTAAGGCTGCCTTGATTATTGTAACTCTGTCTTAGCTGGTCTCCATCTTACCCGTCTCAACCATCTACAATCCACCATGAATGCTGCAGCCAGACTTATCTTTCTCTCCCATGGCTTTACTAATACCCCTCCCATTTGTCAGTCTCTTCACTGGCTGCCTGTGCACTTCAGGATTCATTTCAAAGTCCTGACTCTTTCAAAGCTCTTCACAGTGGTTTCCCTACCTACATCTCATCACTCATCCCCAAACACTCCTAACCAGTCTCTCCGCTCATTCAATGATCTCCTGTCCTCTCCTCTGATTTCTAGCTCTCTTGTGCGCTTACAAGATTTCTCAAGGGCTGCCTCTATCCTTTCCCTCTGCCTTCGGTCCTTCAAAAAATACCTCAAGACCTATCTCTCAAGGGCTGCCCCTATCCTCTGGAATGCCCTTCCCCATCCTATCAATCTTCCCCCTGCCTTTTGTCCTTCAAAAAATCCCTCAAGACCCACTCCTTTAAGGACACTTACAACATTGCATATTAACGCCCTCCCGTATTCCTGTAGGTCACCATTCATAGTAACTCTCCTGCAATACTTATACTTGTGTAGCTGGTCCTTACCTAACAATGGCACTTTTACCGTTTGTAATACACCCTAACTCCCTCTAGATTGTAAGCTTGTTTGAGCAGGGCCCTCCTCACCTGTTGTTTCTGTAAGTCAAGTTGTTATGTTATATACTACTTGTTACATCCTCTCTACCCATTGTACAGCGCTACGCAATTTGATGGCACTATATAAAACAATAAATAATAATAATTGTCGTAACAAATCAGCACAGTGTAGTGTTTGATGAGGGAAAGCCACCCAAAATATCACAACTGATAACCATGGCAGCCTTCAGGTCCAGGTTGCTCCACAAATAACAATAAACTTGTTTACTGTTTGCTGTCTTTAACCCTTTCTGTTCAAACCATGGGTAGCATATGTGGTTGGCAAAGCTGACCCCAACAGGTTATATTGAAGCGCCTATCTCGAAGTGTCACCACAGAGCACAATGCTCTTACTATTTGATGGTTGTAGACTTTACGTTTATGTAGTATGACAGATGTCACATTTACAGAGCTTGGTTTCTGCAAAGAAGATATATATCTTATGACATTTTGACTACAGTGTCTGCACAGAAAATAATTCTTACATTGAAATTACAGTCATTGATTAGATCTGTTAACATATTAATTTTCATATCCAGTCTATAATATGTATTTAAAAATCATATACATAGATTAGGTATCTATATTTACCTATAGAATATAAATTCTGAGGAGAAATAACACATATAGATATTTGCTTGCTATGTTCAAATTCAAATTACCATGGTTACCAAGCTACATAGTGTTTTCAGGTTTCTTGGCAACCCTTGGAATCTTTGCTAGTTTGTGTCCATAGTAACCATGTTCCACTTCAGTTCTCCATTATAGATATAGTAACTAGTATGTTCCGTTCGCAGCGTCATTTTAATGTTTGGAATAATGACGTCTTACAGAATCATTTCAGTTCAAAAAACTGCAAGTGTAACAATACCTGAAAAGCAACCTATCACTAAAATCAGGGAAAAACATAATACAAATATGCATATAACCATCATTTTTAAGTTCAGCAATTAGTTTTGAAAATATGGTTTAGTATATACCCCCTCCTCCATATTATTGAATTTTAAGAAAAATGTTTTCCATTATGTTATGGAATATTTCTTGCATGTTCTGTAAATGTTTCCATTCAGGAAACTTATAGTTCCATTGTTTTTGTTCAATTCACACTTTGAAGCCAATTTTTTGTGATGTTAAAGAATGAGACACCTTTAATGTGACCTATAACGTGGACAATTAAATTGCAAAACAAACTGAAATCTTGGAGGGAAAAAAAAAAAAACCTCACAATAACCTTGTTGCATAAGTGTGCACACCCTTTAACTAATACTTTGTTGAAGCACCTTTTGATTTTATTGCAGCAGTCTTTTTGGGTAGGAGTCTATTAGCATGGCACATCTTGACATGGCCATGCTAATAGATTCCTGAGTATTTTAGAAACTGCTGATCTACTGGAATTTTCACTCACGACCATCTCTAGGGTTTACAGAGAATGGTCCGAAAAAGAGAAAATATCCGGTGAGTGGCAGTTGTGTGGATGAAAATGCCTTGTTGATGTCAGAGGAGAATGGGCACACTGGTTCAAGATGACAGAAAGGCAACAGTATCTCAAATAACCACTCGTTACAGCCAAGGTATGCAGAATACCATCTCTGAACGCACAACACATTGAACCTTGAAGCAGATGGACTACAGCAGCAGAATTTGGCGTATGCAATATGAAAGCATGAATCCATCCTGCTTAGTATTAACAGTCCAGACTGGTGGTGGTGGTGGTGTAATGGTTTGGGGGACATTTTGTCACACTTTGGGCCCCTTAGTACCAACTGAGCATCGTTTAAACGTCTACCTGAGTATTTTTGCTGACAATGTCCATCCTATTTTTGACCAGCAGGATAATGCACCATGTCACAGCTCACATCATCTCAAACTGGTTTCTTGAACATGACAACGAGTTCACTGAACTCCAATGGCCTCCACGGTCACCAGATCTCAATCCAATAGAGCACCTTTGGCATGTGGTGGAATGGGAGATTCGCATCATGGATGTGCAGCCGACAAAGTTGCAGCAACTGCGTGATGATATCATCTTCATATGGACCCAAATCTCTGAGGAATGTTTCCAGCACCTTGTAGAAAGTATGCCATGAAAAATGAAGGCAGTTCTGAAGGCAAACGGGAGTCCAACCTGGTACTAGCAAGGTGTACCTAATAAAGTGGCGAGTGTGTGTATATGTTTTTATATATACAGTACAGTACACTCCTCACATTTTTGTAAATGTTTTATTATATCTTTTCATGTGACAACACTGAGGAAATGACACTGCTACAATGTAAAGTAGTGAGTGTACAGCCTGTATAGCAGTGTAAATTTGCTGTCCCCTCAAAATAGCTCAACACACAGCCAATAATGTCTAAACCTTGACAACAAAAGTGAGTACACCCCTAAGTGGAAATGTGCAAATTGAGCCCAATTAGCCATTTCCCCTTTCTGGTGTCATGTGACTCGTTAGTGTTACAAGGTCTCGGGTGTGAATGGGGAGCAGGTGTGTTAAATTTGGTGTTATCGCTCTCACACTCTCTCATCTGTAACATTTTCTTCTTTGTACAGCGCTGTGGAATCTTTTGGTGCTTTATAAATAAAGTATAATAATAATACTGGTCACTGGAAGTTCAACATGGCACCTTATCGCAAAGAAAACTCTGAGCATCTGAAAAAAGAATTGTTGCTTTAAATAAAGATGGTCCCAGACTAGTAAAATCAGCGAGGATGTGGGTGTGGGATAGTGAATGGATGAATAAATGAATGAGTGAGTGTTGAGGGGCAGAAATGAGACAGGCATGCTTTTTAGGGGAAAGAAACAATAAAAAAAACGTGCACTCTGGTGGCTAATCCACATATGTGAGTGAATAATAAAAAATACATACACAACAAATCTTTGAAGTGCTGGAAGAAACTCAAATGGATCCAAATATATGGAAAAAAAGAACATAAACACTATATAGTGTAGTAAGTAGATATGTGTGGAGGATATAAATACAAAGACAGCCCCTTACATGATATAGGGCGTAGAATAGCCCTTTAAGAAGGATCTGTGTTCTTCTTGGATGTGGACTACCTCAAGGCAGCATATGTATTAGACAGAAAGGCGATAACGAGTAAGGTTTCTTATCTTACATTGGGGATTCCGCATTTTTCTACTGCGATCATATAACTAATCCATATTGCAGCGTCCCGCTAAAGGCACATAGTCCCCAGTGGCTCTGTGTACTTCCGATGACGTTAGCACGGACCAGGCAGATGCGTTTTGCTCTAACAGCTTCCTCAAGTGAGTATCAGGTAGGTTCCGTCTTCTACTGCAGGTCTGTGCTTTAAAACGTCCTCCTTGGAGTGACGTAAGTAGTGTAGTGCTGTTTCCAATTAATTCCAATATAATGTGTTAAAACAAATGCTTTTTAGGGGGAAGGGGTGTCACAGGCAGGCTGCTTCTCATTTACTTTTCTCTCTTACTCTGCTTTACTCTGCTTTTGTTATTATCTTCTCATCCTTTGGTTGCTTTCCCCCCTCTTTCTTTCCTTTCCTATTTCTCTCTCCTCTTTCTCCTCTCTCTTTGCTACCATATTTCTTCCCTCTACTAAACCAAACATGTTAGATGTCTACAAAACCACTTCCAATGACACAACCTCTCAAAGAGTCTCCAGAAAAAGCTTGGCAAAAGATGGCAGCCTATAGACCATTTTCTTCCTCCCATCTTTGTCTTAGTTTTAACTGTTGTAGTCTATTCTAGTCTTTTTTGCACCCTGATCTTTAGCATGACTGATTATGCCCTAGAATATATAGTGGAAAAGACAATGATATGTTTTTTATCATATTCTGATAATTGTACAAAAATGAGCTTCTGAGAAATAAACAAGAATAGCATGTGTATTTTCGTAGGTATATGAACAGAGCTCCACTTTTAATTGGTATTAATGCCATACATCAAATATCCTTCTGACAGCACTTCAAAGGCATGCCATTTTCAATTGCTACTTTTCAAGCTTTTTAAAACATCTCTCCCCACTAACATTAAAATGTTTTTCTAGCTTACATTTAAAACAGTTTCTAACCGATGTAGCATTGATTTAACTCTTCATTGAATTTTTTCTGCCTAAAGATAATAATTTAGGTATACATTCCTCTGAAACACTAACATAAGGTTTACAATAGCAACACAGGTATTTAATACCAGGGAAGATTTGGTATTATGAAGGCTTAAGATCTGGACATCAAAACTGTCATTAAATGCTTGCACTACACACCCTCTCAAAATGTGATAATGGTGGAGTATGGTGGACTCTAGGACATCTTAAAAACAACTGCAAAACTGTGCATTGTAGAATGAAGCTAGTGGGTCATACATCTTTCAGGACAGCTTAACAAGGTATTTATTATTTGGGGGAAAAAAAGGATAATGTTACTTACCTGCCGTCTGTCCCCACGCCGCAGCATCCCCCCTCCACCGCACGGTCACCACTGCAGCAGCAGCCACGGAGGCGAGGGAGACCTACCTCCACCGCACGGCCACCTCAGCAGCAGCCACCACGGAGGAGAGGGAGACGTCCTCTGCCGCAGCCTTCCGAAAAGCTGCACGGGAGAGGGAGACCTCCTGCTACGCGGCAATCTGCTTCGGCGCTCAGAACTGCAGGACATTATGAAGAGAGATTATGCCACGCTCAAGATGGCTGCCATTCCTGACACAGGAAGTGACGTCATGATGTTTTTGGTGGGAGATTCGAACTTCCATTGCAGGTTCCTAAATGAACCCTTCAGACTGAAGATACCTTGCCTTCTGATGTTCTTCTATGCCTTGTGCTAGTTCCTCAGACTGGGTTAATATATTCCTGATCTTCGTGTTTGACCTTGGCTTGTTCTTGAGTATGTTATCGGCATGTTTACCGTTTATCCTGTCGTCTGGAATCCTGACCTCGGCTTGTTTGAACTTACTGTTCCCTGGGGTCCTGCCTGAGTCCGGTGTCTCCAATACCCTTTGTAACGTGACAGATAGAAGGGAGTTTTGCATAATCTGTATAAAGTTACTGTGGTTAAAGTCCTAATACTAGTTTTAAAAAAGTTAATTTTAATTAAAAACTACTTAAATTGGTGTCCTTGAGAGTCAGTTCAGTCTCAAAAACCATTTAAAAGAACATAGCCTGTTTACTCAGGTTTAATATTTGTTTTATTATTATTTATTACATATGTTAAACTTGTGTTACATGCTAAAGAAAACAAAAATATATCACATTTTTTCAAAGCTCCCAGTAAAAGAAGCAGCATACAGACAAATGAACAGCAACATTTTATCAAAATGTTCGTAGGTAGCTTAATAGAGAATTGATTGTGAAGTCAGGCGTTTTGCATCCATTCTATAATAAATAATGTCAGTGTATTAGTAACGGACCTTACATATACTACAGTACTATATAAAATTATTTACTAAACTAGTATAGGCACAATAACTGTGTTATGCATGTTCCATTTCTATTAACTCACACGGCAGCTGAGAATTGCATTTTCATTCTAACACCACATAATTTTCTATAATAAATAGTTGTTTTATCAGTAATTAGAGTCATTCAACGTGTTATTTGTGCTTCATTATATCATATGTGCGTATTTAGTGGCTAATTGTGAATGCGTTAAGTTTGGCCAACAGCCCAGACCTCAGATCCTTTAACTACCTAGCAACAGTTTATTCTTGTGAAAAGTCAGAACTGTGAGGGGATGCTCACTGTTTATCTGTGTTCTAGCAATATAGTATTATATTATAATATAGGTGATTATTCTTATATTAGGTATTTTCATTTAGTTTTCCAATATTAAGACACTGCAGGGTCATTTCTACAAGGGCGATTACCATTCTTTTTATTGAATACAGAGCAGCCTTGTGGCAATTTGTAATCATATTTAAGATAAAACAAACATATATTTAGTACTCTTGCATTCTGTTTTATATGTTAACCTGTATACAGATTTTTTTAAACAGTGTCCAGAGTTCATAGTTCATACTACCAATGTAAGATTATCTAAAGTCACTTTACTGTTTAGCTGAATATTAAGAGCCTGGAGTATCACCATCAGACCTGGCAAACGTCCAGGACCGTCTTCCTAGAGCTCTCCTTATAGGCAAGAATGGGATGTAGGGTGACCACATTGGCCGTGATTCCCAGGACACATAATTTTTACATACTGCTGATCAGCCCAGATAAAATGCTGCCCTGTATTACGGGGGATGTATAGACTCATGGAAGGGAACCAATTAGTCAGTTACCCTAGTGGGATGTATCCAGGTTAAGGAGGCAGGATGTGACTGATCCCTAATGGTAATTATAAAGGGGTGACAGTGCCTGTGTTTGGCAAACAAAACTGGTCCCTGTGTAGTTGTGATGCAGCATATTATCTTATATTATAAGTAGTTACTGTCCCTTTACATTTATTGACCAGAAGGCCTTATAATTAATTCCCAAGTATAACCATGCTCATAAAGATGTGTTGATATCGCCTTAAAGGGGAAGTCCTGCATTCTTTAAACTATTGTTAATAAAATTAAATTTATTCTGTGTTCAATATTACTGCATTTCAAAGGTAATTGAGTAGGACACCATTTGTAGTCTTTACCTTGAAACAGATTATCTTTAACCACTAGAGCGCCAGCTACGTAAGAGACATGTAGCAGGCAAACTGAGTTGGGGAGGCCATCCACGTATCTCCTATGCAGTGCTATTAGAGTCTAATGCGGTGGGGGAAATTAAACGTGCTTGGGATAGACGTACAGCTATCCTAGATCTAATTTAAGAACAAAGACTGATTAAGGTTTGATTCTTTACATGAGCAAAAACAGGCAGACTAAGTGGACTGAATGGTTCAACGGTGACATGGCAGATTATCCATGAATGTTCCTTGGGTGCTTTATGGATAATCTGGCGCTACTTGAATACATCACAACTCAGCCACTAATCCCTAACTGCTCTATTATCCACCCTTCTTGCAAAAGGTTAGGGTGGGAGGCATGCATTGTGGAAATTGTTTTCAGAGCACAAATTGTTAACTATATATAAAAAAGTAGCTACTGATAAACTGAATACTATATGAAGAGATATTTAAGAGCGATCTTTATATTTCAGCAAATGTGCATTGTAAGCAGAAATGCTTAAGAGGCTTCAGTTTTAATTAACAGAACAGGAGAAATGCATTGCTCATGGATT
The DNA here is from genome assembly GCF_027358695.1 of Spea bombifrons. Classification (NCBI taxonomy): domain Eukaryota; kingdom Metazoa; phylum Chordata; class Amphibia; order Anura; family Pelobatidae; genus Spea; species Spea bombifrons. Next base: position 62,558,274 of record NC_071090.1, on the reverse strand, counting down.
TTTATTATATTAAAATCAATATACTGTTAATCTAACAAAGAAGAATGTTTGGCAATGCAATCAAATCTCCAGCGCAATCTGCTTTTTTGCTTGGTATTCCCCGGTACAGTTAAATTGGATGCTAGCCAAAAAACAGAAGAATTAAACTGCTATGATAATCATATACCAGTCATCCAATGTTCATCATGTTAATGACACATTGAGTTGTTTTATTTCTACATCTCTATAATTTAGAACATGTGGGTTTTGAATATTTTGTACTTTTGTACACATTTAGATTAGGTGTGTTAGATTATTTGGTCAACTGAGACTAAATTAATCCCATTTAGAAATATTACTATATAAATTATTCCCCTGAATAGGTAGGGAAATTAGCTTATTTTATGTATTTTTTTTATTCGAATTTAGGATTTTGATTATGTTATGATTTATATAGAGGCAATTGGGTTATATAATTCATAAATGGGAAAGCATATTGTATATTCGATTAAATGTCCAATGTGGACTAAGTTCTCTTTTTAGGCTTTAGAAAATTGACCTCTGGCAGCAGTTCCTTGCCAGGTTGGCTTTAAAAGGAACCCATCTGCCCACCTTGCATAGCCCTGCTGAAAAAGTTTCGATCAGCACCGGTAGCAGAAAAAAACAAGGCATGGAAGATTTATCAAAACATCAACAAATCCAGCTGATCTGCACTAGGCTCTTACTAACATATATTACCCAGTTTTGGTTCAAATTTCAAGAAGTGGCATTCTTGGCATTATCTTACAAATCTTAATGACCCGATATGTTGCAATTAAATCAGTGTTTTTATACTATTATTTTGTATGTTAAAATGTATGGATTAAGCCTTAGTATCTTAGACTTGTCGACAATGGAGACCACTCATTGTTCATTAAAAAAAAAATCTGCAAGCATTGGTACTACTGATTATTGTAAGCAGCGTTTGCTGCAATAAACTGGCGGCTTAATGCAGTTTCCATGGATACGTTACTAAAATAAGTCCTTGCATGCTGACAGATGATGTTTTGTTAGGTCAGCATGCAGGAACAATCATCCAATATTTGCTTACATGCATATTAGTTGTCAACCCCTTAAAAATAAATTAAAACTTTTGTTTATTCGTTAAATAAAACGCATCTGATAAAAAATATTTTTGTATTTTTAAGTAAAGATACAACTCCCATGACCCTTAGCCATGATAAAGGTGCTGTTATCTGAGCTGCAACCCACACATAATCCAAGTGAATTCACCAGAGCTACACAATTAGAGGAATATGTATTTTATGTTTAGATTGTGTTTTTTTGTTATAATTAATTGAGTATAATCCCAACATCCTTGTGCATGTCACCTAAATGGCTTTCATTTGCATGCTATGTGTGTGCACAACCAGATATACTGGATACATTTACAAACATATTTTATTTTTTGGTTTGACATAGTGGGGAAAAAGGGAGGATTATTTATTTATTGGATTTGGACTATTATATCATGTGATGCAGGGATATAGAGTTTTACAAAATGTGCAAACTATGTAAATATCAGCTTAATTCATAACTCTCGGCCATGGAAAGTATGCCTGATTTTTATTTAAATTGGATGGAAACAGATGTCATGGTTAAAACATTTGCACATATTCATAAATGTCACTTTCCCAGGACAGGATAAATGACTTCATATATGCATAAGAACATGCAAATGATGCTATAGTTTCCTTAGTGGGTTATCCTCCCATCAAAACAATGTCTGGTCAGTAACAGGAGGAAAACTAACTTGCAAATGTAGTCTGTGTTAAAGCAGACAGCATACACTCAAATTATATACCTTATTATTACACACCCTTCAAGGTTAATATTTTTAGTTATTGTTGTTCAGTTTAACATTATGGCATAGTTTTTGAATCAAAATATTTCATTAAACGAGAATTTTAAAAAAAGCAATAATTTAATGTTTCCACAACTTTTCAAGTTTTGTATATGACAAAAACAACACCAATTGGTTGCTATCAGGTCTACTTTTAGGTCCTTATACTACTACAGTCATGTTGGAAATGTTTTAGTTTCTTCTTTCACACACACACACACACACACACACACTGTATATCACATACACACTGATTCACATATGAGCAGACCGTCACACACACATAAAATGCATTTGATATTATATATGTCACATACACCCTATTGCATACATGATGATCTGATTGGCTTTTAACAATTAATTATAATCTGTAACAAAAGCAACATCTTTTATGCAACTGAAATTAAAAATGTGCACTTGAAGTGTTTATATGCACTGTAATCATGTGGGCCGAAAGTGGTCACTTTAGTAGAATTACCAAAATTGTCTAAAAAGTATATCGAGTCATTGTAGATGGGATATTCTCAAACTGAAATAAAGTATTAAGTGAAGTAACTCAGGGGTCATCTTCTTTTTAATTTGGGCAGGCAAGTCACAAATGAGGTTCAATACAGACAAATGTAAAGTTATGCATTATCGGAAAAATAATAACAACCCAAAACATACTTTAAAAGGCATCTCCTTTGGAAAAAAAAACTATTAATGAGAAGGCATGGAAACACCAATAAGATATTGACATTTATAAAATAGGGTATTGATTCACGGGAGGGGATATTATAACATCGTATAAATATATGCAGGGCCAATATAAAGAGCTCTTCGGTGACCATTAACAGAAATGTACTAAGAACAAGAGGTCACCCTCTGAGACTGGAAGAGCGCAGGTTTCATAAGAAACAAAGGAAGGGATTCTCTACAGTAAGGACAAATACAATGAATGCCTTCAAAAAGGGTCTGGATATTTTTTCTTTTTTTTTTTAGAAAAGCAGAACATAAGTGGCTTAACTAGCTTCTTTTAGATCTGAAGCAGGAGGAATAGGAAGAAGGGTTGAATTTTATGGACATATGTCTTTTTGCAACCTAAAATACTATGTGTGTCCAAAATAAAGTGGGCAGCTAAGGTTATAAATGGATGCATTAAAAAACAAAAAAGGAAATAGAATAGGGTGCTCGGCAGAAATATATTTACGGTATATAGTTTAATGCACTCCATAAGCAAGGTATCAAACTTCCCAGTGTTTCATAAAATCTTCAGCAGAACATCCACCTGCGCATGGCATCATGTAAGTGGTGCCCGGTGCCACAACATGCCATTGCCTGCATTACATTGTATATTGCCCACATAGACCAGAAATCTCTTGTGGGTTTGTACTTGAGGATACAGCTGCACACCGTTGTATTGAGGCATTTCAGGACTAAAATCAACATCAAAGCAAGAAATCCGCTACACGTTGATTTGAGATTAACAAGTCAGGTGCTGCACTGTTTGGATCTCTGCGGAATGAATGGAACATTCCAGATTCCAGGACACTTAATCAAATCCAAGATAGCAGATCACTTTCCACCTCAATGTTTTTTTTTTCTTTCTTTTGATATTTTCTTTGAACGTTTGGCATAAATTTATAGTGTTTGTGTATGGTATGCCTGTTTATTTTTGTGTTGGCTTGGAAACAGAGATGGAGGTCAAGGAGATGGAAGGAGTATTACAATGAAAAAAAAAGACAGGGGATACTTCAAATGTATTATGTATCAGAACCAAAATAAATAGTGATATTAACAGTTCCAAAGTCTCTGCCTAATTATATGCATTATATAACGATCAACTACAGACGTTTACCAGACAAAAGATCCACTATCCTGGAACTCTCAACAAGCTAGCATGGTTGAATGGTTTGCAGGTTAAACATTATCAGGAAAGTCTAAGGGATCTTAATATGTATAGCTTGGAGAAGAGAGATGATTTGATAGAAACATTTAAATACTTATTTGAATACATTTACATTGCATTTGAAGGGATTTTACAAAGAACAGGAGGGAAGTTTATTTCAAATGAGGAGAACAAGAGTTCATAATCTATCAAGAGTCAGAAGGTTAGATGTACTGTAAGGCTTTACTTCAGTCCAGTGAGAGTAGTGGACAGGGCCGGCCGAAGACTTAACGCCGCCTGGGGCGAAGTTTAAAACGCCGACGCCATAATCTACGACCCCCCCCCGGTACTTACCTTTAAACAGTCATGCGGCGAGTCTCCCTGCTCTGCCACGGTGCCGGCTTGTAATGCTGAGCGCCGGAAATTGACGTCACTTCCGGCGCTCTGCATTACAAGCCGGCACCGGGACCGAACAGGGAGACTCGCCGCAGAGGAGAGAGAGAGAGGGGCACCGAGTGGGTAAGCGAAAACCACTCGGTGCCCCCCTCTCTCTCTCTCTCCTCCGCTTCAAAAAAAAAAGCGTTTGGGGCGGCAAAGTGCCGCCCCTTCTAAAGTGCCGCCTGGGGCAATTGCCCCAGTCTGCCCCATTATAGTTCCTGGTAGTGGAACAGCCTTGCGGCAGATGTGGTAGAGGCTTAAACAGTAAGTGAATTTAAACATGCATGGGGTGGGCATATGGCTATCCTGAACCTAAAACGAGACAAAGGACTAATTAAGGTTTGACTCTGTAAAGCATCTGCCATCAGATTCTGTGTTTCTATATGCATTAAAGTTCATATGATGGCTAGAGCGCCCCTTTTGAACGTACCACAGATCCTGGGAATCCAAAAATCCTGCCTAGGATTAAGTAAAAGAAGATTGCCCCACAGAAATCCATATGAATATATTAATTAAATCAACAGTGTAGCAGGGCACTTCCATGTTAAGCCCGTTTATACTTTTCAGTTTTGTACTTCACAGTAATTGGGGCCATCAGCATAAAATGTCCTAGATTTATTGTGGACGTGATTTTTTTGCAGAGCAAGTGATTTAGTATGGGATTATTTCAAAAACATTCACTGTGTTGGTTACTTGTGACTTAAAAAGGCATGCTACTGACATATTTTTTTTAGTTTGTGGATAGCTATATATGTAGTTGTTTACTTGTAACATATCTAATTACCATAGTAACCATACCTGGAAATTCACTGTATTGTATCTCAGATACAGAGCGTGTCTTAATTTATCCACTTGTGCACATGAACTTTGATCTCATTATTAATAAATTTCATTTCTTCATTTCTGTTTTGTGATAGCTTTTCCAAGTTACCTATGCATGTTTACAATAACTGACAGCGTTTATAATGTACATAATCTTACCTGAAACAAAGCATGCAAATAGGATTTAACAAGAACCATTTAATTGTTGGTTAAAATTGGCTGTATTGACTGTTTAGGTTTATAGCTATATTTTCCCTGAACGTAGTAGAATGGCAATGGTAATAGAGCAGTTTTCCAGGGCCATGTATTTCTTAGTAAACCACTGAGAAGCACCTGTCTATTGTAGTTTTGTAATAGTACCCTAACAAGAACCTTATCTGAGAGTTGATAACAGCGGGAAAAGTAAGATGGGTAAAGTGTGCTTATATGGAAGTAAGGAAGTGAAAACAGACTACGAAAGACTACACACTTATCATACACTTATAAACCCATGCTAACATAGACCCTCACATAAACGTACTCATACACATTCATGCTTCCACTTATAGATACACTTTCATGCTCACACAAACACTACACTTACACATTCATGCTCACACACACTTACACATTCATGCTCACATACACTTACACATCTTGCTAACACAGAAACACTTACACATGTTGGATTACCAAGTATCAGCGTTGCAGACTTTTGAGTGATTAAACATTATATCTCTTATCTGAACATATGACCAACGTATTTGGACACTCATCTCAATTATTAACTTTAGGTCTTTCAGCGATACCCGTTGCTAAAAGGTGCATTTAATCAAGCACATAGGCATACCTTTTCCATAGAGAAATACTGGCAGTAGAATGGGTTGTATAGAAGAGCTTAGGGACTTTGAACAAGGCACTGTCATAGGATGCCACCTTTGCCACAAATCAGTTGGTGACATTTCGGCACTGCTAGATCTGCCCCAGTCTACTGTATATGATATTATTATTAAGTGGAAGCATCTACAAGTAACAGCTCAGGCACTCAGCGATAGTTAATGCACACCCATAGACCGAGTGCTCAGGTGAGTAGTACATAAAAAGGGCCTGTAAACTGTAGCATCACTCACTACAGAGTTCCAAACCCCCTCTAGAAGCAATAGGTTTCCATTGCCAAGCAACTGTGGCCAAGCAGAAGATCACTATGCATAAAGCCCAGGGCCGGCTGGAGTAATCTAAAGCACACTGCCACTGGACTCTAGAGCACTGGTAATGTGTTCTCTGAAATGATGAATCATGCTTCATTATCGCTCCTCTCACGACCTGCGGCTTTCTTCTACTGTTGTTACCTCTTCCCACTCCCGTATCCAAGATTTCACCCGTACCGCTCCCCTTCTGTGGAAATCCCTTCCCGTTCCGTCAGACTTTCTGCCTCTTACGCGACTTTCAAAACCTCTCTGAAAACCCACTTGTTGAGGGAAGTGTACAGCATTCCTTTACAGTGCTCCCAACCATCATCCTAATCAAGCCATCTGAACAAACAGCTTCAACACATCACCGCAATCAGATCAACTCATCCCCATTCAAGCAGTCCTCTCCTATTGTCTCACTCCCCTCAACCACCGATTAGATTGTAAGCTCGCAAGAGCAGGGCCCTCTTCTCCTTTGCACCAGTTTGTTATTGTATGTGTTATTGTATGTGTTTATAAACTGTTCTAATGAATTTAACAGCGCTGCAGAATTGGCCGGCGCTTTATAAATAAATATAATGTAATGTAATGTAAGTCTGATTGACAAATCTGGGTTTGGCAGATCGAAGGGAAATATTACCTGCTACAATGCATAGTGCATAGTGCATTGGTGGAGGAGAGATAATTGTTTGGGACTGTTTTTCAGGGTTTGGGCTAGGCTACTTAGTTCCAATGCAGGATAATGTTAATGCTACAGAATACAAAGGCATTTTAGACGATTGCATGCTTCCGACTTTGAGGCTCCCGTTAAGGGAAGACCAAATCTTGTTTCAGCATGACTCTGCCCCTGTGCAGAAAGTAAAGTCCCTCAAGACATGGTTTGCCAAGTTTGCACTGAAGGAACTTGAGTGGCCTGCACAGAACCCTGACCCCTGACCCCACTGAACACCTTTGGGATGAACTGGAAGGCAGATTGCGACCCAAGCCTTCTCATCCAACCTCAGTGCCTGACCTCACAAATGCTCTTTTGGCTAAATTGGCACACACTACCACAGACACACTCCAAAATCTTGTGGAAACAAATGACCGAATGGTTTTGGAATGGGATGTTCCACATGCTAATTTACTGTAGTTGTGCTTTTAACATACTTTTGGTGATATAGTATCTGCTGACTACATTTGTCAGACAGGAAAGATTCAGAAACTTCAGGAAAGTATATCTAGCTATTGGCAATTTGTCTCGGACACATATAGACAGATATCCACATACTGCATGATGAGTAATCCCAAACCTTGTGAATGACAGTCCCACTTTAATCCTTAAATCACTGCCACGTTTGTCAAATATTTTTTTGATGTAGATAGACATACTTACATAATTCATAACTTTGAAGAACATTATTTTATTGACAAATTTCTGCTGTTTAGATCTGTTTATATCCCTAAAGTAAATATTTTGGCAACTGACTTTCTATTCATATTTTCCAAAACTTTAGAAAGCTTTAAGCTATGTTCATTATGCATATTACCTAACGCTTTATGGAAAAAAATGGCATCTTTACTATACGTTGTATGCAGAGAAAGCTGCAGATGTGAGCGTTCATACAGTGTTGAACTATCATGGGCTATGTGTAGAAGAGAGCTCAATGCAGTCATATTTGAACAATAAAGAGCTCCATGCAAACTAAATATCTTTTTCAGGAAATTGTTTAACGTTACAAAAGCTTCACAATTAAAAGGCTGATGCAGAGTAATCAGCGTTCGAGAAATCTTAATGCATCTAAAGCTTATTCATAAGAACGTAGTCATTAAGATGTTATTTGTAAATAGAACAGTTGATTACGGGGTACTGTAACTGATGCAGAATCCAGATAGCTGTTTTTTTGAGTCAGTGCCAGCTGTCGCTACTTTTCAACCCAAGCAGAAATAATATTACAAATATAATGATTAATAAAACTGTATGACTTTTTTAAAAAAACATAATTGCACACAAACAGCTGTTATAATGTAGATAAGGTAAGAGTATTTACCGTAATTTGCCAGGTGGAGGGAAAAATAAAGTCTTAAGGTGCCCAAGTGTTAATTAGACTCATGAACAGTGATAAAGCATTTAAATATACAAATGTTACACATGCTATGTAGGGCAAGTCAATGTGTTTATGAAATTAGATATATGATGAAACTGTCATAATGTATAATTTGACCAGCGATTCTATATGCAGTCTTAATATAGTCAAGCAGCTTAATGTTCAGACTCAATCAATAAACTGTAGTATTCTCATCAGCCAGTAATGTGGATGTACCAAAGTGACACTGTCAACTGAATTAGGGATATCTGGCACTGTACGTACTAAACTAGACAGATAACTATTACTATTAGAAATAAAAGTAGACTTGTCCATTCAGATTCAACTTAACAAATTAGGCCTAATAAGCGCATTTAAATTGCAGAAGACGAGAAACGACCCACAATGAAACAAATGAAAACGAACAAGAAACCTCTGAATTTTCATTATCCATTCATCAAGACCAGCAGGGGTAGGCTGGCCCAGGAGGTTGGGGTGGAATTGCTCCCCAGGTCAGTCCAAAAGTCTTCACAAAAGGGACAGTCCAGGTGAGTTAAGTGAAGTGAGTATGTATGTATGTTAGAGTTTGTGTGTTTCATGAATGTGTATGCGTTAGTGTGTGTTGGCATGAATGTTTATGTATGCACGGGTGTGTAAGTGTTTGTTAGTGTGTGTTAGTGTGAGTGTGCATAAATATGTGTGCCACTGTGTATCTGATTTACCGTTGGGGTGGGCACAAGGGGCCAATAGGGCCACTTGACTTTACCTGCCCCCTGAGCAAGACGGTGCCAGCCCTCCCCAGATGGCCAGGCTGGTATATGCATTAAAACTCTACGACGTCTGCCTGAACCGTTTTACTTTATCCCAAAAGGGTTGAATCATGCAAAAATAACTTGGTAATTTAACAATAATAACTTAATATGAAGTAGTTCTAATGCAGGCTCATAACTGAAACATAGGTTTTAGGACTGACAAAGTACTATGGAACCTATTGTTTCCATACAGTTTCAGACTCAAGCCTTGCATTATTCATGTATTTGTATTAGTCTTAGAATGTTATATATTACTTACTTACAATAGTGCCATGGAAATAAATAATTGTAATAATTATTATTACGCAAAAGGGAATATATTTTTTTCACTTGTACACTACTGAAATTGTCCTCTAGCTAGTTTAGTTTAATTACCGATGCTTATTTACAGTCATCACATGTACGTGCAATGTGAAGGAACATATTTGTACTCCTGCCTTTTGTTGGAATAAAGAAGAAGGAAAACTGACTTTGTTTTTCTTATCCTCTTCCTGCTATTAAGAAAGTAACTTATTGTTTTTGTAGAAATATGTGGATACTGCCTTGGGTGTTTTTTTTTTTTTTACACGCACAGCAAATTACATTTATATTTAAATTATGTAAATAACTATTTGCAAGTTTTTTTAGGTTCACTTTGAAAAGGAAATAATTTATAGGAAGTATTTGCAGTCTAGTGGTTTTACATTATAACTTCCCTCTGGATGTCCACTTATCAAAGGATATTTGTCACCCACATATGTTTTTGAATCATTAAATTAAGCCTAAAGTACCTTGTAAAGTAACTTGTGCTTTTTGCTTTTCAGTCGGCCTTGTATAATGTATAGATAAATCAGAGATTTCTCCAGTTCAGCCTTTCTTGCTGGAAAAAACTGAAAGTGTTGGGCCTTCATAACAAATAGTAAATTGAGTGAGTTGAAATTAGAAAGCTCTTGCAAACCCTTCTTGCAACTATCCCTTTAATTAATAAACCCCTGCGTGACACTGCTAATCGCCTGCCTTCAACAGCAAACTAAGAGTCACGCTGGACTGGCCCAGTTTTATGAATTTTGATTAGCTTGTGACAGCTGTCCAATTGGGACAGCATTTCAACCATAAATTGCATATACGGCAAACCCTTTGGGGAAGCGGCCTCCGTTCTTAATGTACCCAATTCATTAGGTCTGTTTGATTAGTGTACTTTTTGTATGAGTGCACTTAATGTACCTTAAGTTTATTAAACTGTAAAGTGCTAAATAAATTTAAAAAAAAAACACATGCATACAAATCCAAATCAACTAGAAACTTTCTTTTCCATATATATATATATATATATAGTTTTTTTGCACAGGCACCTCAATTTGCACACAGTTCCCCAAGTTGCAGAGGCAGCTCAGAACAACACACAGGAATTATTCCTGGCCTGTTTTTTTGTGTTTGGAACAGACACCTCAAACACAATCCTTGTGCTACAGCAGGGGCGTCCAAGTTATTTCTGCAGTGGGCCACTTCATCAGAAATGGATGTGTTCGTGGGCCGCACTAATTTTTCACTGAGAGAAAATATGGCCTTTTAGCTTTGTAATACATATTAATACTGAGTTAATTTGGCAATAATTAAAAAACCAGTCGACAAACAGTTTTTTTAATCAACTTTTATATATTATTCCATAAATACTAAATTACTTAAAACAGTAAAACAAAGTAATTCCACGAACCATTTTAACACAAGTTTAGTCAAATAAAACTGCACAAAAAGGTTACAAAATCTAATGAGAGTACTGGTAATTAGCTGACTGAACTATGTTTGAGAACTCTGGAGTGTATTCAGTCAGGCCACATCTTAATTCGGATTCCAAGTTAACATCACTTAATGTGGCTCTCAGCTTGGATTTGAGCAGCTTCATAAACGAGAATGTGCTTTCACAGAGCCAAGTAGACCCAAACATTGCCCAGAGCTTGGCAACATAGGTCGAAGTTTCTGGATAGTTTTGTGATTTATATATCTGTCTCCAAAAGTCCAGAGACACTGGGTCTTCTTGGTGGACATAGTTCGATTTTAGTTCAATCAGTTCCTCTTGAAATTTTGCTATGTTGATAGCGCCTATTCGTGAAAATTCAGACACATCCTGAGGCTTGCATTTCAAAGGGAGGCGAAGAAAGTCAAAGCATGAACTAAACTCATCAAAGTCCTTGAACCTTTTTTGAAATTGGGATTTTGTTTCAAGCAAATAGCTCTCCAGTTGTTTAAAATCTGGGACTCCACTGAGTTCAGGGGAGTTTAGCAATGGGAAATGAGTGCAATCTCCCAGTGCTATTTGCTCAATCCACATGTCCAGTTTCAGTCTGAATATCTGGACTTCTTTGTACAAATCTGCAATGCTTTTGTTTCTTCCCTGTAGTTTCAAGTTCAGTGTGTTCAGGTGTCTTGTCAATTCTGTAAGGAAGTACAGCTTTGTGAGCCACTGAGGGTCTGACAAGTTGGGTCTCTGGGAGCATTTTAATTCCAAAAAATCCCTTATCTGTGGAAGCAGCTCTGTAAACCTTTTCAACACATTTCCGCGACTTAACCATCTGACTACATTAAAATATATTAAATCTCCATACTCTGCTTCAACTTCTTCCAGGTATCCCAGAAATTGCCGATGGTTGAGGGCACGAGCACGGATAAAATTTACAATCTTTATTACTTCTTCCATCACCTCGTGCAATTCACCTGACTTAAACAGTTCACAACACAAACTCTCCTGATGTATAATGCAGTGGAAGCTGGGAACACAAACTTTCTCCTTTAATTGGAACAATCTGCTGAAACCTTCATTTTTCCCTTTCATTGAAGGTGCCCCGTCTGTGGCAAGTGAAGTCAGTTTTTGCATATTTAATCCAAATTTTTCAAACTCCTTACTGGCAGCTTGAAGTATATTGCATCCTCGTGTTCGGTCATTAATTGGGGACAAGGCTAGTAATTCTTCCTTCACTTCAAAATCTTTGGTGACCAGTCTTATCCAAATGCACAACTGCGCAGTGTCTCTCATGTCGGTGGATTCATCAAGAGCGATACTAAATGAGAGACAAGAATTCAGCTCTTTTTTCAGTTGATCTTCAATATTCTGAGACAAATTGACGATTCGTCTAGCTGTCGTTTGTCGGCTTAACGGCATCATCTTGACTCTTTTTGTCAGTTTTTCTCTTTCCTTTTCGGTAAAGTCAAAAGTAAGAGCTTCCAGTGCTGCTAGTAGAGTTTCTTTCAGCATTTCTGCATCTGCAAAAGATTTCTTTCGCCTCGCCAAAATCCAAGAGCATCTTAGTGTGGCAATTTGGATCATGTCACCTTCACCTATGAATTTTCTCATTCGCTCTGCCTGCGCATTCAGCTGCCTTTTTATCTTTTCTAACTCCTGCTTTCTTTGCTCAGATTTAGGAGGAAATCTCTTCTCCATTTCAGCGTGAGTTGTGTCATAATGACGTTTCACATTGTATTTTTTACCGATAGCAAGAGTTTTGTTGCAAAGCAGACAATATGGCTTGGAGTCCTTTTCTGTCACAAAAAACTCAATTTCCCATTCTTCTTTGATTTTGCGATTTTCTACTTCCAATGCTCGTGTCTTCTTTGTTGGTGGTTCTTTGCTACTACTGGCACATTCCTCAGTCACGTGGGAGTCCTGTGGTTGTGATTTTTTAAGCCATTTATCCATTGTCAGGGCTTGACAAGACGATTCTTTGTACAAGAAAGAAAAAGTCACCATTTGTGGCCGCAACAAGAAATGCTTTCTCATAGTAATGGTGTAAGTGTCTCACAGAGCTCCACGCCAATAAAATCCACAGCAATGCACAGTGTGTAAGTGTCTCACAGAGCTCCACGCCAATAAAATCCACAGCAATGTACAGTGTGTAAGTGTCTCACAGAGCTCCACGCCAATAAAATCCACAGCAATGTACAGTGTGTAAGTGTCTCACAGAGCTCCACGCCAATAAAATCCACAGCAATGTACAGTGTGTAAGTGTCTCACAGAGCTCCACGCCAATAAAATCCACAGCAATGTACAGTGTGTAAGTGTCTCACAGAGCTCCACGCCAATAAAATCCACAGCAATGTACAGTGTGTAAGTGTCTCACAGAGCTCCACGCCAATAAAATCCACAGCATTGCACAGTGTGTAAGTGTCTCACAGAGCTCCACGCCAATAAAATCCACAGCAATGTACAGTGTGTAAGTGTCTCACAGAGCTCCACGCCAATAAAATCCACAGCAATGTACAGTGTGTAAGTGTCTCACAGAGCTCCACGCCAATAAAATCCACAGCAATGTACAGTGTGTAAGTGTCTCACAGAGCTCCACGCCAATAAAATCCACAGCAATGTACAGTGTGTAAGTGTCTCACAGAGCTCCACGCCAATAAAATCCACAGCATTGCACAGTGTGTAAGTGTCTCACAGAGCTCCACGCCAATAAAATCCACAGCAATGTACAGTGTGTAAGTGTCTCACAGAGCTCCACGCCAATAAAATCCACAGCAATGTACAGTGTGTAAGTGTCTCACAGAGCTCCACGCCAATAAAATCCACAGCAATGCACAGTGTGTAAGTGTCTCACAGAGCTCCATGCCAATAAAATCCACAGCAATGCACAGTGTGTAAGTGTCTCACAGAGCTCCACGCCAATAAAATCCACAGCAATGCACAGTGTGTAAGTGTCTCACAGAGCTCAACAGCAGTACAATTAACAATCATATGTGATGTGTCTCATAATGCCCCACAACAGCACAATTATATGCAATGTGCATCACAGAGATGCATAGCAGTAACTCACAGTATTGGGCTGATTCAGGCTGGCTGGAGCACACTGTGGGTACAGGCTGGATTCAGTCAGGCCGGAGCACACTGTGGGTACAGGCTGGATTCAGTCAGGCCGGAGCACACTGTGGGTACAGGCTAGATTCAGGCTGTGGGTATTGGCATGGGGGCACACTGTGGGTATTGGTCTGGGGGTCACACTGTGGGTATTGGTCTGGGGGGCACACTGTGTTAAGTTAAATAAATGGTACCCACAGTGTGCCCCCAGTCAATACCCACAGTGTGCCCCCAGGCCAATACTGGGGACACACTGTGGGTATTGGCCTGGGGGCACACTGTGGGTACTGACTGGGGACACACTGTGGGTATTGGCCTGGGGGCACACTGTGGGTATTGGCCTGGGGGCACACTGTGGGTATTGGCCTGGGGGCACACTGTGGGTATTGGTCTGTGGGGCACACTGTGTGAAGTTAAATGAATGGTACCCACAGTGTGCCCCCAGTCAATACCCACAGTGTGCCCCCCAGGCCAAAACCCAAAGTGTGCCCCCAGGCCAATACTGGGGACACACTGTGGGTATTGGCCTGGGGGCACACTGTGGGTACTGACTGGGGACACACTGTGGGTATTGGCCTGGGGGCACACTGTGGGTATTGGCCTGGGGGCACACTGTGGGTATTGGCCTGGGGGCACACTGTGGGTATTGGCCTGGGGGCACACTGTGGGTATTGGTCTGTGGGGCACACTGTGTGAAGTTAAATGAATGGTACCCACAGTGTGCCCCCAGTCAATACCCACAGTGTGCCCCCCAGGCCAAAACCCAAAGTGTGCCCCCAGGCCAATACTGGGGACACACTGTGGGTATTGGCCTGGGGGCACACTGTGGGTACTGACTGGGGACACACTGTGGGTATTGGCCTGGGGGCACACTGTGGGTATTGGCCTGGGGGCACACTGTGGGTATTGGCCTGGGGGGCACACTGTGTGAAGTTAAATGAATGGTACCCACAGTGTGCCCCCAGTCAATACCCACAGTGTGCCCCCCAGGCCAAAACCCAAAGTGTGCCCCCCAGGCCAAAACCCAAAGTGTGCCCCCAGGCCAATACTGGGGGCACACTGTGGGTACTGGCCTGGGGGCACACTATGGGTATTGGCCTGGGGGCACACTGTGGGTACTGACCTGGGGGCACACTGTGGGTGTTGGTCTGGGGGGCACACTGTGGGTTTTGGTCTGGGGACACACTGTGGGTATTGGCCTGGGGGTCACACTGTGTGAAGTTAAATGAATGGTACCCACAGTGTGCCCCAGGCCAAAACCCACAGGGTGCCCCAGGCCAATATCCACAGTGTGCCCCCAGTCCAAAACCCACAGTGTGCCCCCAGTATTGGCCTGGGGGGCACACTGTGGGTTTTGGCCTGGGGGGCACACTGTGGGTTTTGGCCTGGGAGCACACTGTTGGTTCATTTAACTTTAAATTGTTTTTTTTTTTTTTTAATATACTTTATTGATTTTTTAAATATATAAACTTTAAGTTGTAAGGCTGCTCCTCCACGTACCTGGCGTCCCGGTGAACTTCCTCCCTCACTCTGACCCTTGCGTATGACGTCACACGCAGGGAAGAGGAGGGATCATGCGGCGAAAAACTTCCCCCGCCGCTCCTCGGGTGACGTGCGCTTCTCTCCCTCACATGCAGGGTAGAGGAGGTGCGCACGCTGTGTTCCTCCGGTCGCCGCGGTGAGTTAGGCTTGCTGTCAGCAGTGGAGGTGCGGCTACCGCTGCAGATCTCGCGCGGGCCGCACCTCGGACCCCGGCGGGCCGCATTTGGCCCGCGGGCCGCATGTTGGACGCCCCTGTGCTACAGAGCTAACTATGCAGGCAACATAATGGTAACTACAGTTTGGATGGCTTGTCCATTTACCAACATTACTAACGCAGAACAAACAATTCAGTAGCTTTCTCCATAATCTTAAGGAACAAAACAATCTGCCTACCTTGGTTCAGAAATGTTTTTTTTTAAATGCGTCTCCATTAATTAGTCGATGTAGGTGAGCAAAAATAGAGAGTGCTGGAACTTCTAGGTTAGATTCCTCCCTTGCTGCGTGTTAGCCACTTGTAAACTGTAGAGTGGAGCATTGACCTGCCCTAGTCTCCAATTGCTCCCACCCCAGGGGCCCAAAGTACACAATGTTTCTTAGGCTAGCCACCCTCAAAAATGTTGGAAACAGGAGGCGTGTAGATACTAGATTCCACAAAAACAAAAGTTTTATTAAATATATCTCTTTTTGTGAAGATATTTGTGACAGCAGATTTCATCACATAGTTACATAGGGTGAGAAAAGACTTTAAAGTGAATCATGCTCAACCCTTTTATCCGATATTTTTCCAAGGCAATTAGCTAAAAGCAGGCCCGGACTGGGACAAAAAATAGGCCCGGGCATTTAAGCCTGAGCAGCCCATATTTATTTATTTATTGTTAAAGCCCACCCTTCATGTACCATCTTTGCATTTAATCATTCACACAAATCACTAACACATTCATTAATGCAGTCTCACAAATCATTCAAGCAATTCATCCTCACATGAATTCATTAATTGTCATACGCATTTACACAATTCATCCACACATTAATTCATTCTCATACGCATTCACACTACCCCCTCTCTTCATCTTATCTGCCCCTTTTCACTATGTTCCCCCTTTTCACTATGTAACCCCCTTCCCCACTTCTCAATATGTACTGCCTCTATCTATCCCCTCTCCCCCTTTCTCACTACCTAACCCCCATCTGCCCCTTCTCACTGCACCTCCCTCCCTCACCCTACTTACCTTGTTGCCGGAGCAAGCAGCAACCGAGACCGCGCCTGTGGCAGGGCAGGATTGATTTAGGGGCTGATGGAGCTGCAGCTCCAGGCCCCCACCTTAAAACAGGCCCAGTCAGGACTGGACTGACTGGTCCTATATGGCCGCATTAACGCAGAGCCCCTTAAGCCCGCCGCAACTACCCCCTCCTAACTATCTACCCTCTCCCTCTTTGAAGTTCACTTACCTTTCAGGAGTCCTGCGGTGGGGGTGCAAGGCCTCTGCCTCCCAGCTCTGCCACTGTATGGAACAGTATAGAGTGATGGGAGTTATGATGTACTTTTAGAGCATAATTAGATCATGAAAAAGACATTGGAAATGGTACAGCATAACACCCATCACTCTCACACACTTACCAATCCACACATATATACCAATCCACACGTATACCAATCCACACCTATACCAATCCACACATATATACCAATCCACACGTATACCAATCCACACGTATGCCAATCCACACGTATACCAATCCACACACATATACACCAATCCACACGTATACACCAATCCACACACACATACACCAATCCACACACACATACACCAATCCACACACACATACACCAATCCAAACACATATACACTAATCCACACACATATACACTAATCCACACACATATACACCAATCCACACACATATACACCAATCCACACACACATACACCAATCCACACACACATACACCAATCCACACACACATACACCAATCCACACACACACACATACACCAATCCACACACACATATACCAATCCACACACACATATACCAATCCATACACACATACACCAATCCACACACACATACACCAATCCACACACACATACACCAATCCACACACACATACACCAATCCACACACACATACACCAATCCACACATACACCAATCCACTCTCACTTAATGCTTTCCTACCTTTCCTTTCTTCTTTCAGCTTCTTTTCCCCCTCTTCGCTCCTCTTCTTCAGTTCTTGTCTTCTTCCAGGTCAGAGGGCACGGACAGCGGTGGGCGCGGCTTCAGTGTTGTGCGCCGGGATCTGACAACAAACCCCGGCGCACAACAGCTGTTGCCGCGCAGATCACAAGGGAGCGGTATCGGAGGTCTTTAACAGACCTCCGGCTCCCTTGAGTGATTTTAAGCCGGGTTGAACCCGGCTTAAAATCACTCAAGGGAGCCGGAGGTCTGTTAAAGACCTCCGATACCGCTCCCTTGCGAGCCTGCTCCTCCAGCGGCGGACATTACTGTCCGTCTCTGGAGGGGTGCCGGGTGCCGCAGGTTGGCACCCCCTGGAGTGTGGCGCCCTGTGCGGTCGCACACCCCAAAGGTCGGCCCTGCTCTAAGGGGCCGGCCTTAGGGGTCTGCGGCCGCACAGGGTTTAAATAAAAACATTGGGGTTTTTTTTTCAACTTTATTTAACATCCTCCATGTTAAATAAAGTCAAAAAAAACTTTATTGAACATCCTCCATGTTAAATAAAGTTTTTTTTAACTTTATTTAACATGGAGGATGTTAAATAAAGTTAAAAAACCCCCCAATGTTTTAATTTAAATCCTGTGCGGCCGCAGACACGTAAGGCCGGCCTTGGTGGGGACTTCCCGGCCCCTTAGAGTGGCGGACCCGGTCGCAGGTGCGGCGGGCCTAAGGGGCAGGCGCCCCTTATGCCCTGCGTTAATGCGGCCGTAGGTAGAGTAGGGGCCTGGAGCTGCAGCTCCATCAGCCCCTAAGTCAATGCAGCCCTGCCGTGGCCCGGCCCACCGGGCATTTGCCAGTCCGGGCCTGGCTAAAAGCAATATGATTGTTTTCTGGATAAACAATACCTAAGCTAATTGTTACAACCCTAAATGTATGCGTTCACTAGGAAGGCATCCAACCTGGCGTATGAGTACATTTTTCCTTAGCCATTGGATTATTGCTAGCATTCACAATACCTAGACCCTCAACCAAAGGGGTACATGACTGTTATGGACTGAATACCTGTACTTCCAGGGTTTCCTTATTCTACGCCAAAGGTTCCATGTGCTTTTCTATAATGGATTTACCTTAAAAGCAGGCATTCAATTTACAATTAGCATCTTTGTTTTGCGTCCCCAAACACATAATTTAAAATTTTCTGTCTTAAAACATTCTGTGCAGAGATTAAATCAATTTATTTTAAAATTACCTTGCCTATTTTTGAATCATCTGCAAACACTGAAATATTACCTTCAGTGCCCTGTTCTAGGTTAGGGGCTAGAGCTGTAACTAGGGCTCTTCCAGCCAAAGGCATTGACATCACACGTGATTCCCAAAGAAGAAAAAAAGCAAGAAGTGGAGCATTCCCTTACAGTGCCTGGGGTACTCCACTCAAAACATTAGTCCAACTGACAGAGCAGGTCTTGCAACGTTCAGGCAGGCAAAATGCTCAATATGCACTATACAGTCCTGTCAAAAAACATCTACAAAAAGGGAATGCATAGAAAACAAACAAAAAGCACAGACAAAGGGTCTTGTATGGACATAAATGCTTCAAATAGCTCTTTCGTGGGGTATTATCCTGCCATGAGGTAAACAAAAGAATGGCTAATTCCTAATCACAATGAAAAACGAACTAATGAAAGTCTATAATGGTATGCACTTTATTAGCATTGCCAACGTCGGATCTAGATCTGCAGATAAAATGAGTTCATTGAAACAAAGTGAAACAAAACCAGCTTTTCTTCAATGCTCATTTATATACAACACTCTATTTAATGCTGAAGGAAAAATGTTTACCTCATACAGAAAGTAGGTCTAATATTTGATCTCAATGCCCACGTGGTTCATGTTATATTTGTGAAGCTACTCGTCCATCGACAATACGAATTGGGGAGCACAAAATATATATAATATCTGTTGTGGGGTGAAAGTTGCTCTCCTAATGAAAGGGGGCTGAACTGGATAAATACGTAGCTGGCCTTCTGGCTTATATGGTGGTTGGCTGGGTTGTATTTAAGTTTTGGTGCTCTGGGTGTGGACCAAGAGCCTTGAGTGTTTGTAAATTGGTTATACTGGTTTTTGTGTTCATTTAAAAAAAATAAATAAACGATGTCAAGTGGTTTTTTTTTTATTATCGAAAATGTTTTGGTAATTTTAGATACCTTACAGCCACATGCACATGGTGGTGGATTTTGATGAATCTCTCAATAGTATAGTGCATATGGTGGCTGGATGTCCCTTTAAGCAGACTTGGCCCAGCTGACCGCCTGTAAAGAGAAATTAGGCTGAGAGTGTTGAGCTGTAAGCAAGCTGAGCCAGACAAACTTGCAATATAGTCACTCAATATAACTACAGCCTATAATTACCGTATTTGCTCGATTATAAGACGACCCTGATTATAAGACGACCCCCCAAAATCTGAATATTAACTTAGGAAAAAAAGAAAAAGCCTGAATATAAGACGACCCCAAAGGAAAAAAGTTTTACCAGTAAATGTTAATTCATGTAAACTATTTTTTTAATAAAAGCTATGATTGAGAAAAAGATTTTTTTTGTTTTTATTTCTTGTATTTTCCAACCTGTCCCCCAGTTACGCACATCTGCCCCTAAGGCTTGCCACTCCAATATGGCACTGTGGCCCATGATATGCCTTTTAACCCTCTATATGCCACTGTGCCCCATGGTATGCCTTTTGACCCCCTATGTGCCACTCTGCCTCCAGAAATGCCTTATACCCCTATATCCCATTCTGGCATTTAGGGGGTTAAAATGCATATTATGGGGCAGAGTGGCATATAGGGAGGTATAAGGCATTTCAGGAGGCAGAGTGACATTATGGGAGTTAAAAGGCATTGTATAGAGCACTCTGCCTCCAGAAATGCCTTATACCCCTATATGCCACTCTGCCATTTAGGGGGTTAAAAGGCATATTATGGGGCAGAGTGGCATATAGGGAGGTATAAGGCATTTCAGGAGGCAGAGTGCGCTATTAAATCCCCCCTTAACGCCACTCCAGAAATGCCCTATGCCCCCATTTAACACACACACACACACACCCTATACCCCCATTTAACTAACTAACACACACACACACACACACACACACTCTCTCTCTCTCTCTCTCTCTCTCTCTCTCTCTCTCTCTCTCTCTCTCTCTCTCTCCCCCCCCCTCTCTCACCCCCCTTCCCCCGCTCTCCCCCCTCTCTTACCGGTGCTTCCAGCCGGGGCAGCGGGTTGACGTCGCCTTCTGCTGCAGCCGGAAGGAGGTGTGGCTAGCAGCGGGGGTTTGTATGCGTCCGTCGCGTATACTTTCCCCGGCTGTCAGAGATCAAAGTTCCCCGCACCGGTGCGGCACCGGTGCGGGGAACTCTAATCTCTGACAGTCGGGGAAGGTCTATGCAACGGACGCAGACAACCCCCGCTGCTAGCCACACCTCCTTCCGGCTGCAGCGGACGTTGTCTACGCGGATCGCGTAGACGTCAACCCGCTGCCCCGGCAACGCAGTAGGAAGCAAGGAAGCACCGGTAAGTGTGTGTATGATGGGGGGGGGTGAGACAGGAGGATCCAGGTCCCCTGCAGCAGTGCGGGGGATCTGGATCTTAGTCTCCTAATCAGACCTCTATTTGAGGTCTGATTAGAAGACGACCCCGATTAGAAGACGAGGGGTATTTTTCAGAGCATTTGCTCTGAAAAAAACCTCGTCTTATAATCGAGCAAATACGGTAATCTTCTTTGGAAAAAACATCTGACTCAACATACAGAATGTCAGAGAGTCTTTAGATTAAAAAAATATATCTTTTTATTTACTAAACATTTTTTAAATCTAATCTTGCAACCTTAGGTACTCTTCAGACCGCGTTGCAGAAGAAAACTCATTGTGGTTGGCTTTACAACTCACTGCTTAGTGGAAAAACTCCATTAAAATCAGGTGCGTTCTTCATTGTTTTTATTATCTCTGCCTGAGATTGTCTAGAACTTCCGATCTCCTCTATTGTTTGCTTTTTTTTCCAGACAACATTAAACAAAGCTCAATAGTATTAACTTCCTAAGCAAATTGATCTTTGTCACCTTAGAGGAAAGGTCAACACAGCGTATATTTGCACTCCTTAAAGAAGATCAAATTGAAAAGTACTGTCTGCATATGTCAGCCCCCCATTAAGGATGCCAATTTACTGAATGATCCATTTAATTTCCTATGTACATAAGAGATTAAAGGGAAATGGGTTAGGTTTTTATTTAACTAGAGTGTCTTTATGCAAAAATAAATAAAAAATATATATGCAAATGTGGCGCAGACAAAAATATTTACAACAGATCAAAAAGTTACATAGAACTTGACATCCGATAAGAACGATTCGAACATCTAGTCACATATATATATATGTAACGCTTACTAGTGGTCTGTAGAGATAGATTGGTATGTTTTTCACATGGATAAATAGGTGACTGAGCATAAATACGGTATCTGCTTGTACCGATTCCTGATAGTGACTGTAATAGCGTCAAGGAACACATGGCTTACTGATAACATCAGTGGTGTTGAATTTGTTAGCGGCCTTTAAATAAACTGATTATAATCCTATTTGCCTTGCATCGCAACTTCTACTTGTGTAAAACTTGTCGATGTTATATTTACTGGCCTTTCAGATATTCCTGTAATGCATTATTTACTTTGATTACTTTGCAATATTTTTTATCTTTTATTTTTTCAAATTATTTTGCCAACTAAAATTTTTACGATTTTACCGTATTTGCTTGATTATAAGACAAGTTTTTTCTTCCAGAGCAAATGCTCTGAAAAATACCCCTCGTCTTATAATCGGGGTCGTCTTATAATCAGACATCAACTAGGTCTGACTATGAGACTAAGATCCAGATCCCCCGCAACACTGCAGGGGACCTGGATCCTCCTGTCGTCCCCACCCCCCAACTTACCGGTACTTCTGAGTCCCCGGTGCTTAGTCTTCTTATAATCAGGGTCGTCTTATAATCGAGCAAATACGGTATATACCACTCTTGCATGTTAGGTCTTCTTTAAACATGGTTAGGGCTTCTATGGCCCTTGTAGCAGTGTTGTGTTAGCTATTATACCTGTGTGCATGCAGATGCAAATTCAAATATTTACTATGGATTCCTTAATAAAAACAGATTTAAATCAATAAAGTATCGGCGAGGACCACTGTGAAAAAATAAATATAAGAAAAACGTTATTATCACGAGTGTAATATATAATTTTTTGGCCTTTTACACCAAGAAGACAGTTAAGTCAGATGTTTAACCTAACATTACTTATCAAACATCTATTGTGTGGCATCAATGTAATACTTTATTTCTGTAAATAACCAGAAACCCCATTCTTCTCTTCACAAATATAAGATTCAAGGAAAAGGAAGCTGAGCACAGTCTTGTTTCCTGGAAATGATTTAATCGGAAGCGATTTAGTAAAACATTTCCAGAAAGGTACGTTCAGAGTGTAGTAGTTATTGGACAAAGCCATCCAGGGACCCATTCAGACGAAGCAGGATATAAACCAGCTGTGTTTATTAACGTTCACAAGAAAGGAAATGTTTACTACGTGTTAGAACATTCGTTTTGTAATTCATTCCTGAAATTAAAATGTAGATTCTCTTTCCACAGCACGGGGATGAAAAGGAATTTGAGCAATATGTATAAATCCGCAAAGAACTGCATAAGGCAGCAAGATTGGATTCCAAACTGCACGATCTGTACGAGGGAACAATTCTAACATAGATGCCTTCATTGTATATGTAAGTTTGATGTATGGTGAATTCAATTGAAAACTACAGCACTGCAAAAAGTGGATTGTACCATGTAGGAAAACGAATGTTCATGAAAAAAAGATGCCAACGTTAGCAAATCCTTTTACTTTTCACATTAAACCGTCACATAATATTTCATAGTGTACACATGATATGAAAGTTGCAATTATTGCATATCTCTTATAGAATTAAAATGATGCAGCTACATTGTCATATTTCACTGCGCCATATGTTGACTATATTTAAATTGATATTTCTTCAGGGGAGCTTGAAACAGCCAGGCTTTTGTTTCTACTGGAACTAAAGTTACTTTGCTTACTGGTAGAATAACTTGTAATGTAGAACGTCTTTGTAAGACCCCTGCTTAAATATGTGTGTCAATTGCATGCAGCACAATAAGACTTCTTTTCATGCCAGCAGAATTAAAAAAAAATGCAAATATCAAGACAGGAATATCATGACCGATATAATCATCATTAGGGAGTGTTTATCTGGGCACCCACATGATTGTAATCGGTCAATGGAAGGCTCTGGGCATCAATAATGCGTGCGTTTCTCAACTACCTATTCCATCCTCTTTAATCATTTTGATACTGGTCCTGACCGTAACTTACCAATTGTTGGTGTTTTCACAGAGCTGTTCCATTCCAGGCATCCCAAAAGAACACACCATGGAGTACAGTGGGATAATACTGGAGCCCTATCTGTCCACCCATTGTTAAATCACTGCTAAAGTAACTTTAGAGGTTAATACAGCGAAGGAGTTTACACTGGCATGGGGCAAGCATAGTGCTACCCTGAAACTAAGACAAAGAACTAAACAAGATTTAAAGTATTTTACAGCACAGGAAAATGGAGCCGCATTTTAAGAAGAAAAACCCTCTTATATGTCATTTAAAAGCTCTCCAGTAATTTGTAGTCAATAAATGTATTTCCTTATAAACGTATTATCAGCAATGCCATCAAAAAGTGCAAATTTGTCACATTGCTGCTTTTTGAAATTCCTGTGCCTTCATAACCAAATAAAGATGCTACATTTTGTATTTTATAGGTTGAGAACATCATTGTTTTCATTTTCAGATATATATTTGTTTAATACCTAAAAACACCTCTAGATGGTGCTAAATGTCTGCGTATATAAACCATTTATTCACCACAATACTTTCAAATGTAAAAAAGATGATGTATCTTAAATCTTGTAAAAATGATTGTTAAACATTTTAGAATTTCATGTGTTTCCTTCCTGATTGAAATTGCTCGCTATGTTCATACAAGTAATGTATGGATGAAATATATGCTGAACGTATTTCTGGAGTCAGAGAAAAATTTGTGATATTGCCCATTGTACAGTGCTTCAGAATATGATGGTGCTATATAAATTGATATATAATCATAATAGTAATAATATATCCTATGAGTATTATATATTTGTGCTTATTATACATATGCACTTACTAGAAAAGAAGCCCTATATACCGGTAATACCAAGTCCAACTGAATTACATGAATTTCCGGTAGTTGCACAACTTAAGATAACATAGGCATTTCAAGTTGTGCTTGGAAGTTACAAAATTGGGGCAACTAAATGAAGCCAAGAGAAGGTCTGTGGGTGAGTAATATGATGAGCACATGAGTTCACATAATTCCTCAAGCTAAAATGAGAGCTAAACATAGACATTGGGTAATACAGACAAATAAGACTGTCAATGATGCAATGCAGTTTTGCAAACCATACTGAATGCAAATATATATGCTTGCTGGCACCGTATAAATAAATGTGATGTAATATCTCTTTTCTGTTTATCTCTGCCCTTCTCTTTGATCCTTCCACTTCTCTTTATCTCAGCTCTCCCTTTGCTCTTTATCTCTCCTTTTCTCTTTATTGCATGCATTTCTCTCTCTTCCATTTCTTTTTATATCTCCCCTTTTCTTTATCTCTCTACTTTCTCTTTATCTACCCTTTTTTGATTCCCCCTTTTCATTATCTCAACTTATTTCCTCTCTTTTATATCCCCTGTTTATCTCTTCCCTTTCTTTTTATCTCTCTTTGTTCTCTTTATCTTCCCGCTTTTCTCTTTATCTTGCTTCCTCTTTTTCTTTACCTCACTTTTTTTCCATCTCTCTCCCTTTTCTGTATATATCCCCTCCTCTTTTCTCTCTCCCCTTTATAGCTTCTCTATCCCCCTCACTTTTCTCCCTACATCTCCCCCTTTTCTTTGGTCCTCTATTTCTCATTATAGTGCCACATTTTTATCTAATCTCTTCCATTTCTCTGTATCTCTCCTCCTATTTCACATTGTCTTCCTTTTCTCCCTATTCCACCCACTTTTCATTATCACATTTGCACAGACTTACACAATCACACCAACACACATGCTCACTAACCTGCACTTACACACAGACATCCTTGCTCGAACACTGATACACACATGCACACACACACAAAAACACACAAACAATGTATGTTCCCATGCTCATACACATCCAGGCTTACACATACACATCCATGCTTACACATATATGCTCACACACAAACATTTACACACCCATGCTCACACATACATGTCCACATACACATTCATGCTCTGGTACGCTTGCACATATACACTTATGCTCACACATACAAACCCGTGTTCACACACACTTATACATACATGCTCACACAGACTTACATCAATGATTACACACATGCTCACACACACACATTCATGCTTACACAAACACAGAATATACATACATACACAAAGACTTTCCCTCTTTCTCCCCTTACTCGGTTAGAGGGAGCTTTTATGATCTCCTCAACCAGCTTATAGCCTAGAATGGAGACTCTGGGGCTAAAGTATAGTTTAGCCGCTAATGCATACTTTAGCCATAGAGCCTCCATTCGGGGCTATGAAGTTGATATTCAGGGCTTCAGCCGCAGTAGCCCCCATAGCGACACCACTGATGAGATGGAAAAAAAATGTATTGCAAAGGTAGCCAACATCAGTTCCAACATGAATAAACATCATGCAATTAGACCGTTGTGGCATGTTATGTATTAAGGATCAAGCATACAGTATGCAAAATAAGGAACCCCATGTAACAGAGGGTAAGGAATCAAAAGTGATCTTATGTCTTTATCTCACACCTAGATTTCCAAAGGTACTTCTGTTATGATAGTTTGTAGACAAGTTTATTTTGATGTAAGACTATTTTATGTTGCTGCCTGTAGTCTGAGTGGTGATGTCCTTTTGTTACTTTTGTTTGCTTAACATAGCTATACAAAGTCTGCAAGTATTAAAAAACTATGGATTTATTCATATTATCCAGGGATCGTATTTGTGCGGGTGTGACAAATATACAACTGTCCATCATCGTTTGTAATAATGCTTTCACATAAAGGAAGGTGACCGTTTGGCCTAAGATGGCCTGAGTCCAAGGAACATCCAGTGAGTAATGAAATGGATATTGCTTGGAGTGTTTAACACATTTCTAGTTATTGGCATGTATTTCCTGTTGTTACTGTACTGAGCCCCAGATTGGATCTCTGATTCAGAATGGCCTCATTTTGATTATGTATTATGCTGTAGCATTGAATGATGGAGCTTTATCTATTGAAGCTCATTTTTGCCAGCCTGTAGGAAATATTGAAAACAGAATGAGCTATAATATAGTCAACCAAATTACATTTTGTGTTTACATCTGGTTCATTTTTCTTATTTTCAATAGCATAATTTCTTATGGTCGGGATACAAGTGCCGAATGGAAAACTTCATGTATTATACATAAGTTGAACTTTTGGGGTAATTTGCAAGAACTTGATTTTGTTCTATGATGATTTCAATAAGAAAATGGCTGCCATTATAAATGCAAGACAAAAAAAGAAGAGAGTAAAAGAACTGCATTCCATAACACAAAAGTACAGAACACCAATCTGGATGCTTCAAACATTTGCTCAGTAATGTCATGTCATGTTTCCCTTGTTGACATTTTTTTTGTTGCAATTTGTTTATGGTTAGGTTCTTGAGGGCAATGCAAAGGATTAAAGCTAATATAAAATGTGCAGAATGAATCACCTGAAAAAATACTTGCAAAACTAGTGCTGTGTTAAAGCATGAAAAATCTTAGTTCAGACCACTGTGTGGAACTGTACCATTTCTTAACACAAATTTTAACAAAGGTTCAGGATTTCACATCAAACTTAATATCTTCTATCACAGCCTGATGTTAGAGGCTATGAAAAACCCGATGTATTGGGTTCAGCCAAAGAGAATACTTTTAAGCTAATGTCAGAAAGAGCATGTCTTTATTACTGCAATAGAGTAAGCCGTGTCTGGAATAACAAAAAAAAATAGAACTTTAATTTGTGTGTTTTTTGTTAGAATTGAGTTCACCCTTTCTCCAATCTTTCATTATATAATCCATGCCCCTAAAATGGAATTTAAAGATAACTTATTAAAAATCCACCTTATGTGTATACCATGTGGGCAGCTATGTTAATTGCATTATTATGCCCATTAAATTGAATAATATCCCTGACTATAGAAGTATTCACATTTAAGTATTCATATTAAAGTACTATAATATGCATTCTACCAACAACAAAAAATGTAAAAAAAAAATATAGCAGATACTTCTATCTTGCTGTAAAAGCTGCCCTCTTCCTACAAAAGATATGTTTCAGTATCTGTGAACTGAAACACCACAGCCAAAATATAATAAATATAATTATTTTCAGAAGACAGCTGCAACCCAAAAAGAGCACTCAAGACATAAGGTGACAAGCAAAATGCTTATGCAATCAGGAAAAAGCAAAAAACACCGATACTGTATATAATGTGTGTATAATACTGTATCAAACAGACTTCTGCACAAAAGCTCATCTTAGAAAGCCTTTACTTCCATGGTATCTAAAAACAAGACAGGTACACCCATGGCACAGTATCAGTATAAGAAAGTCCAGAACACTAACAGGAATTATTGCACATTGATCAATCCCCTTTAAAGTGCTTCAATCCAGTCCTGCAAGATTCTCCCATAAAGCAAAATAGCTGATAAATATATACATAAATACATAGATGTAAATAAAGACTTGCAAAAATAGCAGAATAATGTCCTCCAACATCCTCAAAGTGTCCTCCACACCTCCATCAGGAGGAAAAGCCAATCCTTGGTTTTGCTTCTTTTATGTTTCTTGTGCTTACCTCAGCGGGAATGTATCCGTCTCCTCCTTCAACGTATTAGACATGTGTATGGAGTCACACAGTAGAGGCAAGCCGAATCCAGGTGCAAAGACACATTGTACATATTGCAGTAGTACACAAGGCATATTAGTTGCAATTTCAAACATAGAAAGTACACAATACACGCGTAGGAAATCACCCACAGCCACCCCGACTATGACTCAAGAAGGCTCAAACCCCTGTAGCGGAGAAACTCCGCGCAACATCTGAAGGCAAAACCAGTGGTTGAATCAAAACATATTATAAAGGGACCTCTTAATAGAGTCATCCTTGCAATGAATGTGGACCATTTTTGGAAAAAAGACTTAGCCCTCACTTCCCTAGGCAACGCTGCTTCCAGCCAATCCATACGAAAAATTAAGTCCAACCGGCTTATGGCCATTTCTAGAAGCCGTGGGTCGGATTGTTTCCATTGGGCCAAGATAGCCTTTTTGCTTACTGCCGATATAGTTATTAAAAGCGTTTTCTCCCTAACCGAAAAAGGGCCTGCCTACCAGGGGGCGGCAGAATCCCAAAGAGGGCCCACTCCGCCGTCAAATCAAACTGAACGCCCAACACCCTGACCACATACGTCCCTCCAAAACCTCCCAGTACATGACAGGCCCAGAGGCCACGAAATAAATCTGCCTCCAGTACATCACATTTAAAACATTTGGAACTACTCCCAAATCCCACAGCCGCGTAAAGCTTCAGGGTCATGTAAGCTCGAAGTAAAGTTTTTAAAAACATCGCTGTACGACCGGGATACCAAAATTTGCTTATCAAACCCCCCCCCCCGGCCCAAATATTAACCAGTCATACTGCCCCATATCTCAACTAGTCTAAAAAATATGCATGCCTACTCCTTGTGTCCTCAGACAGTCTAAATGTATAGATGGCATATATAACACTGTGTATTGGAGCTCTCTGCTTCACAGAACCATAAAATAAAATAGTATGATGTATACTGGGTGGGGTCAGTGGATATTTTTGCCTGTGATATTATATTTTTCTAGGAGTGACCCTGTTGGGAAGAAAATTGTAGACAGAGATAAATATTGTAATATGGAAATATTAGTGATAATAGTGACATCTTATGGTCTGTGTGTGTTATTACTTCATCAGGGTCAATGTTTTGGTAAAATATAGCTGCTTGTTGCTTGAGGTATCACGTTTGGAAGTATCTATCCCAGTAATATCTTTTGGATATTTTAACATGCATGACTACAAGGAATTCGTATTTAAATTAATTAACCTATGTTACCCAATTATGTATTTTTACAATTAACGTCTACAGGTAGGGTGACCACAACGGCCATGTTTTCCAGGACACATATACCGTATTGGCCCGAATATAGGCCGCACCCCTCCACTTGTCTTTAAAGTGGGGGTGCGGCCTATATTTGGGGTTTAGCGCAGGGATGCGCAGTTCGTATTGCCGGGACATGCAGTTCCGGGCTCTGGGCGGGTGTTTTATTTTTCATTTTCATTTATCCCTGCTGCGGGTAAGCAGCAGGGTTAGGAGTCAGATCCCCTGCAGCACTGCAGGGGACCTAGATCCTCCTCTGCGGCAGCTGTGAACGGTGTTTCTCCGGCATAGAAGCCCGGTGGAAGTGCTGGCCGGCCCCGCTAGACACCAGGGAGTCTGGTGCATTGGTAAGTTGGGAGGGGGGGTCACTTCTAGGGAACAGAGTGGGATATCAGGGGGGCAGAGTGGCACTTCTAGGGGGCATAATGCATATCTGGGGGGCAGGTGGGAATTTCTAGTGGGCAGGTGAGCATTTCTAGTTGTGCATAAAGCATATCTGGGGGGTAGGTGGGCATTTCTAGGGGGCATAAAGCATACCTGGGGGTCAGAGTGGTGTATCAGGGGTTATAAAGCATATTGGGTGCAGAGTGGCATATCTGGGGGGCACAGTGGCATATCTGGGGGCAGAGTGGCATATCGGGTTATAAAGCATATCTGGAGCAGAGGGGCATATCTATAAGTAAGGTGCATTATGAATTAAGGGGGGGCACCTTAAAATGGCTATTGGTTTTCTGTTTGTATATAACATATGCTGACAAATTGATAGATACCAAAAATGTTAAAATACATGTATTCCTGTTCATTAGATAAAATACTGTTTTACCATTCCACTAATGTGTATTTTTTCTTTCAAAATATTTTTTTCTTTAAAATAGCACCAAACTTTAAGGGTGCGGCCTATAATCGGGTGCGGCCTATATTAAAACCAATATGGTAATTTTTACATATTGCTGACCAGCACAGATAAAATGCTGCCCTGCATTATGTGGGATGCATAGACTTATGGAAGGGAACTAATGAATCAGTTATAAATCCCTGTATATATGATTGTGACTGACCCTCATGCACTGGCGTAACTGTCTCCTTGTACCGGTATAAAATTGTTTAGAAAGGGCCCTTCCGACCTGGGCAGCATCGATCCAGGTCAGAAGGGCCCTTTATAAACTATTTTGAACCAGCACGGGGAGATAGGAACGTATTGGGGGACCCCGCAGTGAAACTGAGGCTGCTCGCACAGTGTGCGCAAACAGCCAGGGAAAGCAGCAGGAATGGGGAGAGGTAAGCGGCGGCAGGATATATGTGTTTGCATATATATATATATATATATATATATATATATATATATATATATATATATATATATATATAGATGTGTACTTGTGTGTGTGTGTGTGTGTGTGAGAGAATGCATGTGTTCATGTGTGTGTGAGCATGCATGTGTACTTGTGTGTGTCTGAGCATGCATGTGTACTTGTGTGTGTGAGCATGCATGCGTACTTGTTTGTGTGTGTGAGCATGCATGCGTACTTGTGTGTGTGTGTGAGCTTGCATGTGTGTTTGTGAGCTTGCATGTGTACTTGTGTGTTTGTGAGAGAGCATGGGTGTGTAATTGTGTAAGTGGGGTGAGATGGAGTGTGTGTTAGTGCGTATGAGTAAGTGTGTGTGTAAAATATGTTGTATGCTGGAAGGGGTGGGGGCACAGACCAGTTATGTGGGGGCAATGGTGGCATAGGCAAGCTGTTAAAGTTGGGGGGCCCTGTAAATTCTTGTAAATCGAAAGATTGATTACAAGATAGAAAATTATTATATTTATATAAACCAACACACAAAATGTCATAATGTGTGCGAATCAATTATTTTTCAAGAAATATGTATTGAATATTATAGGATAAAATAATTTATACATTTAATAGAGATAAATTGGCAACCAATATAGCAATCATAGTTGCTATACTGGTTGCCACAAACTAAAAACATTTTAACCCTGTAGAGTGAATGTACTAATTTAATTATTTTTTTGTTAAAACAAGATTATTGTATTAAATATTATGAAACAAAATACTTTCATTTGTACATTTTATTATTAAATTGAGAATTGACAAAACAACAACCAATATGGCAGGTATAATTCAGGTATAATACTCATTTAAACCATGTTTAATAAATTGGCAAAATGTGCAATGTCCACATCAATAACACCCCATTCTTGGTTGTAGCCAAGTCTTTTTAGGTTGTAGTTGGTAATCACTATGTACCAAGAGGTCTTTTAAGTTGCGAGCTTGTCTCTCCGTTAAAGAGGCTTCTGGTGGTAATACATAGTCAATATGGGCATCATTATGTAAAATGGGCCAAAACTGCTGATTTTAAGGATTTGTCAAATGCAGCAATAAAGTGTATTTCTTGTTGAGTCAATGTTTTTTTTTTATTTCTATTTTTGTTATCATTGGATAATAAATCAAATCTATTAGGGTTTACTTCTCTGGGATAAGTATATTTTACCTAGGTGGGTAAATCTATCTGACTTACAGTGTTTCTCCCTCTATCTGGCTAAATAAAATAATAATAATAATAAAAAATAGTAAGGGTGCATATTACACACCTACAAAATTAACAAAAAACATGAATGTGTGAAATTACCGGTATTTTACTCAGGGGATGTTGTTGAACATAAATCAGGGTTCTTAATATTAGTGGGGCCTAATTTAGGGAAGAAATTTGCAAAGTTGTAAAACTAGTTTTTACTGTTTTTTGACATATTATATATAACGAATGACAGACTGTACAAAAAAGTGGTTAAGAGAAGGTGAAATCTGTCTTTGAAAAAACAATATAATTTCTGTGGGTATACTAAACATGAAAAAAGAGAATCATTGGTTGATCAAATATATGCAAAAATGGTGTCACAAAGGGGTTCATGTGTTGAGCACAATCTATAATCTATAAGATTATTTTTACCATTGAAACATACACAGTGCTACATATCAGGCAATGAAAAGCACTCGCTATGTTTAAAAATGGCCCTCACCCTAAAGATAAAAATACAAAACAAATACAAAAGCCGGTATATTATTGATTGCTAAGGCAAAAAAAATAAAGGAATATGTTTTGAAGAATATGATTAGGAGTCAACACAGTTTTATGAAAGACAGATCATATCAGACACACTAAATTTTATTCTATGAAGAGATAAAATAAAAGTTGAAGGTGTGTTAATAGATGTATTTTTTTGTATTTTGTTAAAGCATTCATTTATTATTAGTCAAAGAAAAAAACAAACAATACAGTATTTCATGTACCATACCTAGGAATTTCCCGCGGTTGGTGCTCATGAACTCCCACTGACAGCGGCAGATCCGCCCACTGACATCAAGGCCGCGTCTCACAAGGGAAGGCTCAGGGTAGCCGGAGCTAAGAAGTTCCCAGGTATGGTGATTAGTACCAAGTTATTCTATTGTTCACAGCAAAGCAGTATTATAAGGAGTCAGAGTGTTTGTCTAGTAGATTTAGATTTTAGAACATATACAAATACTAATATGCAGCTAACGATAATCGTTATGCAAAAACATTTTAAAAAAAAGCATTTTTGAAAATGTATTTTTAATTTGATACCTGTTGGATGTCAGAAAGAAGAAAGCCAGGGAAATGATATCTTCTTTAAAATGTTTGTTTTTAATGTACAGTTTATCAGAATATCCCTTATCATTAACCACCTGTCCTGTGAAAAATAAATAAATATTGTAATAAGACAAGTGTGGTATAAATATAGCTTGCAATATTGCATTTTGCAGACTGCAATACTTTGAAGTCTATCTTTAAAAACATCATTGTCTTTAAACTATGACAATTAAATTGACCTTAAATAAATTCTAACTCATTAAATCTTTAGAACCTGCATATGCATTTATCATTTGTTGTCCCTTTCCAATTTACTTTGCAAAACTTTAATACACCAAAGCTCTCAAATGAATCTTATGGTTGTTTTATTTAATGTAATAAATATTTTCTAGATTATGCAACAACAGTAATGCTCAATCATAAAATAGTTGTTAATTTCAAGCCTTATTGACCTCCAGTGAATTTGGCCTGCTGTGATTTATCATAAGAGTGTATTTTTTTCTTCTTTTTGTTTATCAAGTAAATCATATTATGATAATTATTTAACACACTACTGGAATACTAATGTATATGTGTTATAGTTACATTGCAAGAACGTCCTTAACAAGCATTCCTCTCATCCCCATACTCTGATCAGGGGGCCACCCACGCACCCTTTGAGTACCATAAAGATGACGCAGGGCAAGATGCATCAAACATAGGCTGAGGCTATGTGAGGTAAGTGAGCTGCATGTATGTTAGTGTCTGCCTGGGTATGTATGTAAGTGTCTGCCTGGGTATGTGTGTGTGTCTGGATAGGTTAGTGTGCCCAACTGGGTATGCATGTGTGTCTGGGTATGTTAGAGTGTGTCTGCCTGGATATATTAGCGTGTTCGTCTGTATGTTAGTGTGTGTCTCAGTATGTATATTAGAGTCTCTTTGGGTATGTACATTATTGCCTGCCTGGGTATGCATGTGGGTTTGCCTGGGAATGTTAGTGTGAGTGCCTGGGTATGTTAGTGTGTGTATCTGGGGATGTTTGTGAGTGTGTGTATATTTTAGTGGCTTTTTTGGGGTACGTTAGTATGTGGGTTTGGTTCTTTGTAAGGAACCAGTCAGAGGAGTAGTAATAAAGGAATCTAAATGCAAACAGGACTGCATAACTCAAGTCTAGGGTGAATATGGCAGGCCGCAAGCAAAAGAGTTAATCCAATGAGCAGTCCAGGGTCAGTATGGGAGGTGGTAGGCAAATGGTTAATCAAAAGGCAATCCAAAGGTCAGGGGCACAAAGCAAAGGGAACACCAGGAGCATCAGATAACTTATTGCCATATGCAGGGAACTGGAAAGTAGACTTGGGCACCAGGGGGCTCTTCGTGTTCGTCTTCGTGCTCGTCTTCGGGGGGGAAAAAATCTTCGTATTCCACGAATATTTGCCTGTTCCTGTCTTCTCTTCAGGCGAATATTCGTGGACATTCTTCATGTTCGGTTTTTCTTCATTTTTCCTGGTTAAGGGGTTAATACAGGGTTAACGCATACCGCAGCAGCTCTGGCGCCAGAAGTTTAAATGTCCGTATGCGCAACTCTATTGGTCGTCAGCAGGGGGCTCGTCTGCCAATGGTTGATGGCAGACGAGCCCCCTGCTGGCGACCAATAGTGTCGCTCGTACAGACTGTTACACTCCTGGTGCCGTAACTTGTCCGGCAGATCCCACTGGTCTCCCTGTTCTATCAGTTAAATGTCCGTACGAGCGACTTTATTGGTCGTTCGTACGGACATTTAACTGATAGAACAGAGAGACCAGTGGGATCTGCAGGGTAAGTTGCAGCATTGAGGTTTTAAAAGTCTGTACAAGCGACCAACAAAGTCGCTCGTACAGACATTTAAAACCTCAATGCTTTATATATATGTTTGCACTTTGTCACTTTGTGGAATAGGGTGTCAGTCCACGTGTGTTTTTTGAGCTGCTATCTTCTAAACCTTGCACTACCATCACTACTGTTTGCTTTATCAATATACATCAGGGTTTGTTCCAATAGTGTTTCAGTGATAGGACAAATAGTATCGAAAATAATGGACAGCCCTGTCTTGTGCCATTTCCAAATGTTAATGGCTCAGACAGAATGCCAGTTACCTTTATACAGGCTATTGAGTTGTAAGAATCACTCATCCACCTCAATAGGTTTTCCTGAAAGCCATAAAGGTACCATTCACTGTAAGACTTCTCACCATCTCTGGGTAATAAAAATATGGTAATATCAAGCGATGTGTACAGTGTTTTTTTTTTTTTTTTTTAGCTTTGTAGCATTGTCCTTGGCCTCTTGGACCAGGAGAAATCTGACATCTAACCCCAGATAACGTTTCTTCTGTCTAATATACCTGGAGTCAAGTTTTAGGTCTTTGTTCAAATTGAATATTTGGAAGAACATGTGCAGAGCTCTGAGTATTTTTCGTTTATGGTTTTCATGTTCATACGTGTTTGCTTGTGAAGGTTTCCTGGCCCCAGTAAATAATTTAGAATCATAGCTAGCTAAGAGATTTGCATGGCTAAGAACATATTGTAATATAGTAGATAAAAGTGTCCCACCTGTGGATATGTCTGGGTCCAAGTATATATTAAAGCCTCCACTATGTTAGCAGAATATGCTAGTTAGTGGAAACAGGCACTAGAAATATAATTTTCCTAGGGTGAAAGAAATGACCAACATTGCTTAGATGAATACTAGTCATATAATGTGCAAATTAATTCATGAAAGGATATTCAGACCCGAAATAAAAGTTCTTGCTGTTGTTACGAGACGTTCACTCACCATCAATCTTAGGGCGCGTTCTTGATTTCCATTATCTATTCCCAGTGTTCCTTTTACAATGCCCCCAGCCAGTTGGAGTGTTAACTTTTTCTTGCTGATTTCCATAATTAGCTGTTCATGAAACTAGCTAAGCATACTTCTGTTGCTTGGAAACTTGGTGCAAGAAAAGAGTATAGCTATCAGCATAACAATAATGTACTGTATATGCTAGTATCAAAGGAGCTATCATTGAATCTCTCCTATCCTGTCTTACGGACCTGCTAAATCTGGCAAGCATTTTCTGCAGGCTGGCATCAATCCAGGGACAAATGTTTTAAGAAATACTACAGAACATAAAATCCCTTAGGCATTCTCCAGTATAAAAAGCAAATTTTCAATAAGCAGAATTTCTGTAGCATTGCTATAAATCTACATAAGCTTCCCCTAGAAGTCACACATTATGCAAAGCAAATACACTTACTGACATTGATGAAAATGTATCTAAAACAGTTCTTTTAATTTGCTTTCTACTTTATATGAAGGTAGTTTGGGAAAGATCTTAACGTATTGCCACACTACTGAATAAGGGATTTTTAAAAATGTTTCGGGGTGAATTTTCCCCGTTTAGGTTCATGACCCAAACTGATATGCTTTTAGAAACAGAGGTATCTAGCTGAGTGGGTCTTTCAAACACTTCAAAACAAGATAAGAGAATGTTTAGATCATTGTGTCGTAAAACATAATGCTGTTTTATTTCATGGGAATTAGGAATATTTTAAAAATCTAGCAGGATTTAATCCCTTGAGCAAGAAGTCTGACACAGAGGCAAAAGGGAATGACCTTAATGATACTTAACCAATGCAGCTTTCTTGGCTTTGCAGTGCCCATAATGGGGCCGCCCAGGGCCGGCCCGACAATGGACCCGAGTGGGGCAACCGCTCCAGACGGCACTTTTGAAGGGGCGGCACTTTGCCACCCCAAGCCCTTTTTATAAAGCGAAAGAGAGAGAAAGGGGCGCCAAGTGGTTTTCGCTTACCAAGCTGTCAGTACCCACTCGGCGCCCCTCTCTCTCTCCTCTGCGGCGAGTCTCCCTGTTCGGTCTCAGTGCCGGCTTGTAATACTGAGTGCCGGACGATTACCTCATTTCCGGCGCTATTGACCATCCCTTACATGCTGTCTTTTTTTGGTATCCTCTCACCAGATCTCATCTTTTAGCTGTCAATTGGATACATACAGCCACATGCTGCAAACATGTAAGAGTAAGTATTTTATCCCCTAACCAAGTTTCACCAGAGTTATGCTGGTCATTAAAAATAACACTTAAACCCCAGGTGTCCCAGTCGTGAGTAGTATCTTGGAATTGTACAGAATCCTAGAAAAAATGTCTCACATGCTAAATAACACAATAATCTAATATGACAAAACCTGGGACATCTAGTTACTGTGTAATATTCCACAGTTGTTAGAACATTGGGGCTCTACTTCATGAAAGCCTGAGGGCGTCTGGTGGCCTATGGGGATCTCATCTTCAGCATTCCGCCGCGCCTCATGGCACCCAAAGTCATCCTTTGCATATTTACATATTTTTGGATACAGTTGCCTATACCCACCATACTCTTTTAGAAATAGGGTAGTCTTCTGTATTGACATTTATATGTGGGCTGGCATATTATATTATAATATTAAAAATGCATACAGCCTTAGAATTTATTTATTGTTTACTTTATTGTTAAATGTCAAAAGTTACAGGCCTAAACGTCAATCACAATACGGGCAACTGTTTGTATAGCTTGTGCAAAGAAACTTGTCAAATATGATCTTCATTATATCACCAAAGTGATAACTATACAAGAAGTATGATGGTTGTGATAATTCTTTGCACAATATCCTCTGTATCTAGAAAGATAGAGGGAGCTGTTCACTCCTTTATAACACCATGTCCTTTTATGTAAATCTGTACATTATCAGACAGAATAAACATACCATATTTGGTACAGCAAGTTATCAACTTGAATATTCACTGAACACTACTCGCTACCTATTTTAACAATGGAATCTGTGGGATTTGTAGGCAACTAAGTTGTTTTGTCAAGTTCTACAGAGAACTACTGTTAGAATATGTCCTCGCACCCACCGTTCCACTGAAGAAGCTGTCATTTCAGCATTTTTCAATAATGTCAAACCTGGATGTGTCTACCATATAGGAACCCTAGGAGATAAAGTGGTTTATATATGGCAGGCAATATGAACAATACCTACAGTTTTATCTATGGACAGACTTAATCAGCCTTTCTACATTCAGATGCAATACCACCAGTTGCGGGTCATGCAATGCAGCCAGTAGGATTTGAACAAAACTATTTATACATATGTGCCACATTTTATGGCATGATGTTGCATCTTTTTATTTGCAGGCCTGATTTGTGGAGCAGAGTGACCCCATGGATCACCTGTGCCACTGGAAACCCTAGATGGGGTATCATATGGAATATCCAGAATGATAAACAATTTACACACAGACCAATGAAAATTATGAATGTACACAACTTAATGCTAGGAAGTCAACACGAGAAAACACTGAGCTATCATGTTCTCAGCGTTTTCTCGAATGGCAGTTACAGGATGTTGTCGCCAGTGGGGACCCACAAATCTAAAATTGCCCTGGGTCCCATGCTCCACTAGTCTAGCCAGAACAGACACTGACCGACCCAGTTCTACTAAATTGGCATAATATAGTAAACATTATAGCTGAGCAATTTCTTCTGGCTTTTTTTGCCCTATTTACTGATTTAATGGACCATTTTGTTATTTGATCTAATGGTATATTTAATGCCATTTTAATCATATTTTATAAGATGTCTTTTATTTAGTTTCATTTACTGCCTAAAAAAGTTAACGTGTGAGATGAATTGTGAAGTAGATGCCATGAAACTGTCATGGCATTTTGTTTTTTATTAGAAACAATTTAATCCATAGAGAGACACAAGGCTCACAGCCAGAGGACAATTTACTATATTAATCCTTCAGCCCTTCTTACATTAAGATATAATAATTTGGGCTGCTAAGCATTTAGCACCCCCTTCCCAATTTGTCTGCTGCCAGAATAACAGATCCTTTCTATCCCCCTGTCATTGTTTTATTGCGTTAAGAAAATTAAATAATTGCAACAGTTCACTATGGGTAGCTGTTGGCATTAATAAAGAGATTTCAACAATAGCATTATAAAAAAATATATGTTCATAAAACAAAAAAAAAACAATGTTCCTACTGAATCTCTGAAATTTATTGTGTAGTAAGTTTATTAAAGATATTGTAAAACAAATTGCCTTACCCTAATTGATTAATCGTGCAGAGCCCTCGTTGTGGCAGGTTGGACCAATAATTTGAGCCGCTAAGAGACTTTGTTTAACAATAGCTACAGAACTCACCCTTGGTAAACCCATGTTTTAGGAAGCCCTGGCCCAGACTTTAACAAACATTTACTGCAATGCGTCAGTACAGGATAATGCATTGTTCATGACGAGGCTTGTGGAACTCATTGGTGCCTCTTGGGTATTTAATTTAAATATCTGTCACAAAGCCTGTTACTGCCTATCCATGGTTTAGTAGTTTTAATTTATTGGTTCATTTTCATATCCTTGTCTCATAGTTTAGCAGTATACAAATTCGCTGAAATGGATCTGTTACAGATACCCTTACCCTCCAACATTTCAGGTCTCCAAATTGAAACGCTTGTGGTGGAGGGTTTTGCAAGAGGTGGAGAGGGTCATGGCCAGAAACAGAAGCAGTCAGAGCCAACCACTGTAGTAGAAGGGGCCAGAGGCATGGACAACCATCTTACCTTAAGAGCCGCCTTTTGTGCTCTATTGATTTTACATAAACTAGGGGACTGGTCAAATAAGTGGCAGATGAGATTCAATATAGATAAGTGTAAGGTAATGCACTTTGGTACCAAAGAAAAAAGTATGCAACTTACACTCTTAAGGGCATTGCATTGGGAAAAGCAGACAATGAGAAGGACTTAGGTATAATTGTAGACCATAGACTTAGCAACAAAGTGCAGTGCCAGTCAGCGGGTGCAAAAGCCAGTAAGGTATTGGCATGCATAAAGAGAAGTATTAAATCACGACATGAAAATATAATTTTACTTCCTTATAAAGCAATGTTGAGGCATCACCTTGAAAATGCAGTGCAATTTTGGGCACCAGTTTTAAAGAAGGATGCTCTAGTGCAGAGTCGGGCTACAAATAGAGAAATGGAGAATGTTTGTTATGAAGAAAGACTAGAAAAACTGAACTTGTTTTCACTTGAAAAAAGACGTCTAAGAGGGGATCTGATCATCAGTTGAGACTTGAGGAAATGAGATTTCCTATCAGCATAGGAAAGGGTTCTTCACAGTCATATTAGAAAATTGATCCAGGGAGTAATCTGATTGCCGCTATGGAATCAAGAAGGAATTTTTTTCCCTGTTGTGGCATAATTGGTAATTGCCCCAAGTAGGGTTTTTTTGCCGTTGTTTGGATCAACTTGAGAACTAGGTATGTGTGAAAGGTTGAACTTGATGGACTGAAGTGTTTTTTCAACCTACTATACGCTACTACTATATTATTACACTGTATGCTTTATACAGATTACACATTGATCTAGATGAAAATGATATTATACATAACATTGTTCTAAACAATTCAACTGAATGACCTTGTGATTGAAAAAAGATTCTATTAACATGGTTTATGTAATTCAATTGACATTTGCACTAAATTTATAACATTGTTCACTGTACACATCAATAGGACTTTTGCAAAATACATTAGTCCATTTTTAATGCTTTCTGCTTCATAATGTTTGAATGCTAATAACTTAAGAATATGTCGTTTATGGCATTTATCACAGCTCTTAAAGAATTTTTGCTCTTTGCAAAAGTAGTTGAGAAGCTAAAGCATAACTTATGATTTATCAGTAACATTTATCAAAATGAACACCCGCTGCACTAAAGTTATCTTACAAGGTCACAATATGTTGCTAAATCCTTTTTAACTCAGTAAAACAGTAGACAATGAGCTTACCTTTAATAATTTATATGCTAGGTGGCATTACGATAGTGAAAATGTACAAATATTCTCCAAATCATTACTGTTGCTACGATAATGGATAGAATTATTTAAAACCTTAGAAATATCATTCACATTGAGCTTCACCAATTGAGGGTAGATTTTCTGAAAAAAAGCTTCAAGCAATACAAACATTAGCAAATATATTGAAAAATTTCATCTAAACCTCAGGCCCTGTAATTTTAGAAGATTTTGGCCTTCTTCTAACACTTCTGAGTGCAAAAAAGGGTGAGGTTCGACTTTTCTGCTACCAATGCATCTAGCTGTACAAAATATGAGACTCATGCATCAGTGCTACTTTTTCCTTCAACCGGAAGAGGAAAATAGGTATACTAGACTCAACACATAAGCTGGCTGACAAAATGTTTCTAAAGAAAAATGTTGTCGTGCAGTGTCATGCAATTTAATATGCCAAGACCAATAATATGTTTTTTTTAAAATATATATATATATATAAATAAAGAGTGTAAGAAATGTCATCTTGATTGTTGAATGGAGTTTAGAGTGTAAGTAGAATTTTAAAAATAAGTTTGGCCACTGTTCAATATTTTTGGGGAATTTTGTGCTGCTCCCACAGAAGTAGCGCAGACTAAAATTGACCTAGATATATTTTTGTCTCCCATTGCCAGTAAAAAATAGTTTGGAAAGGGCCATTCTGACCAGGATCGGCCCAATCCAGGTCGGAAGGGGCCTTTCTGAACAAATTTGAACCAGTACGAGGAGAAAGTGTTTGCAGGGGTCACCTCGGGCCCCTGTCGCAGTTTCGACCTCTGCGACCCCTGTAGTTATGCCACTAAGTCAAAGTAACCTAAAAAGCAATGGTACGGATAAAAAGTTTGAAAATGTACAATGTGTGTACAGTAGAAAACGACTGTTGTATTTGTGATATGTTAACTGAACAGATTTAAGACCTATCAGAAAGTTTAGATATTTAGAATTTGTTGATTTCAGAATTACGGCAAGATTTAACACAAGCTTGTGTAATTATAAGGAAACAAAGTCATGGTTAAATGAGCAAAATAATAGGCTATTTAAGGTATGGTTACCAACCCACATGGGTAGGAGAGTAACTACTTTTGTAAGTTCTCCCATAGTAAAGGTGATGAAATAACACATGGGACAAATGGGAGATAGATTTCAAAAGTTTATATCATTTTCAACAGAGAATGCCAATTCAACAACTGAAATACTTGAAAATGTAAAACATACTATTTATGAGGATCCATTTTTATTCTTACTGAGATTTAAGCAGGTTTACAGAATAGTTTTTCAAACTCCTAACAATAAATGTCCTGATCTCAAGATCCAACAAGTATTGCGATTGCTTCCAATATAGAAATTCTTGACGGAGCTGCTGCATTTATTGCTAAGAAAACTGAAACCACAAAGGACTAACTGAATGTGTCAGTGGTTAACAAGGTTACTTACATGGACATGGAAGGGAGTGTAGAAATTAGCAAATGCAGGGTTCCCAGGAGACAGAATAAAGAACGTATTCAGTGTTTCTATTCCAACAAGGCAGGTCACTTTAGGAGACAATAAACTACTTGTTCCACAATGAGAGAGACCCTACTTCCCCGTCCACTTGAATTGTTTGGATCCTGTTTATTTGGATGGATGTGGCAGACCCCATGTACGGAGTCTCTTAAAGGGTCATGATATAATCATGATCCTCCAGCTCAACGATAATATTTCCCCTAGAAGCTATAATTGCAAGTGTGATAAATAATCTAGAACAAAGAGCGATAGTAAAAACTCAAACATTTAATGCAATAATCAAGTAAGTAACGGATGAACTCAAACTTTGGCAACTAAAAGAAAGAGCAAACCTTTTCAAAATGATTAGCTTACCAAAAGTATTATATCCATTACAATCCTTACCTTTACCATTAAGATCCACAGACACTAAAATGTCTCTACTGTCACTAAAATTGTACATATAATCACAGCAGTAGCACATAAAAGCACCAGCCAATGCTGGATAAGACACAAACCACCAACATTAACCATTTTTAAATCTAAACTATATCAATTGTTCTGCAATGATTGGGTATAGGCTATACGCCGTGTATGTTGATAATATACTTCATGGTACAGCTTACAGTTGTTATGACTAAATACACTCATTATAATACCTCATAATATACAGCACTCATCTTAGTATTAAACGCTCAGATCTGATTGGGGCGACATAGAGACGTAAAGGGACACGAATTGAAGATTATACTATTAATACTCAAGTGGTAAAGGTAGTGTTAGATATTGTGGGTGCATTAGGTTATAATAGTTTAGCCTGGTTTGTTTTTAAAATGAAAATACATTAAATATATTGAATGGCATGCAGTTACTTTTATAACCTTTTATCTTGTGTGGTGGTTGGGGGAGTATCTATTATATCGTACCTGTTAAAACCAACCTCTTCTTGCAGGAGTCCCTTGCTTGCCAAATTAGTTAGTTGAGATCACAACCTTCCTGGAAACTCCAGCTTTAACCCCCCTCCCCAAAGGCAGCTTAATATACCAAACAGAACCTATGTCTATAGCATTGGATAAGAAGGAAAGTACACAATCCTCATCATTATCAACAAGGAAAGGATCTATCCCCTATTGCC
The DNA here is from genome assembly GCF_027358695.1 of Spea bombifrons. Taxonomy (NCBI): domain Eukaryota; kingdom Metazoa; phylum Chordata; class Amphibia; order Anura; family Pelobatidae; genus Spea; species Spea bombifrons. Next base: position 62,514,255 of record NC_071090.1, on the reverse strand, counting down.
TCTTGAGTAGATACAAAACCTTCATTGTTCATGAGTATGGGGTTTTGTGTTACGACCAAAATAGGTAACTACGTCTTGTAACGCCTAAATATTTGAAAAATGTATTTACACATTATATCTTCGCCAGATGCGTTTTCCTAGAATTCTTGAATCTGATCAAGGTACTCGATTCACTGGTAAGGTTTTGCAGTCCATATGCGTAATTTTGGAAATAGACCATTGATTTCATGTTCCATATCAACCACAATCAGCTGGCATTGTGGAGCACATGAGCAGAACACTGAAATCAAGACTTGCAATTTCACCTGTTCTTATGGATTTTAGAAATACTAAAATGTGTATTTGTATGTGCATGGATGTGTAAGCGTGTGTAAGCACAGATGTGTATGTATAAGCTTGGATGTGTATGTGTGAGCATGAGAACATACATTTTTGTGTGTGAGCATGGGTGTGTAAATTTGCGCATGTCAGCATGTATGTGTAAGTGTGCAAGCAAGGATGTCTATGTGTAAGTGCGTGTTAGTATATGTGCATGTGTGTTGGTGTGAGTGTGTAAGTCTGTGCACATGTGAAAGGCAAGGAAAAGATGGGGGTGCTGAATATAATAACGAATAAGAGGAGAGATAGGGAGAAAGGAGGGAGATTGAGATAAAGAGGAGGAGGGAGATAATGAAAGATGGGGAGAAAAGGTGAGGGATAAAGAGAAGTGGGAAAAGCTAGGGAAAAATAGAGTTATAAAGTGAAATAGGAAGAAAGCTAAAGGGAAATGGAAGAGATGAGAAAGAAAAAAGAGGATATATATAATAGAAAAGGGTGATCAAAGAGAAAGGGAGATAAATAGAAAGATGGGCAGAAAGGAGAAAAATAATGAAATAGGAGAGAGTGTATTTGTGTTGTGGAAGTGGGTGTATGTTAGATCAAGCAAGTGTGTGCAACGGCCAGTGTAAACCAGCATGTTTATTATTAGCTTTTATTTTTATAGCGCCAACAATTTATGTGTAAGGGTAAGTGTGAATGTGCGTGTGTATCCATGTGTTTATGGGCAGGCATTTGTAGGAGTATGTGTGTATTTTTATAGTCTATATATACTGTTTTGGGCTTATAAAAATAATAAAGGGTGGGCCTGAGGCTGACTGAGAGGAGACCTGAGATTCTGAGGGGAGACCACTGTGGGTGCAATTTGGGTGTGGGGTAAGTCCTGTAGATGTAATCTGGGCAAGTCCTGTGGGTGCACTCTGGGTGCAAGGGGCCAGTCCTTATGTATATATTATATAATTAAAATAGATAGACTTGTTTGCATATTTCATAGACGTTGCTGGAAATAAGGAAATCATAATTTAGTTAATTTATAAATGTTTTGCAAATATATGTGTGTATATACATTATATATATATATATATATATATATATATATATATATATCTATATATATATATATATATAAATTATGCACAGCAACTACTCCTAAAGTGGACTCTACTGCTATCAAATGTGTTATGGCCTCTAGTCCGGGATCTTTGGGAGACCTAGCAATGCTCCTGCTTACTAAAATACATATGTTAAGACTTTGTGTTTAAGCACCCAAATCAGTAAGAAAATAAAATGTATATACATAAATAAACCTCTGTGTTATATATATATTATACAGTATATACTATACCAATAAAGGATATGTCACTGGTCACATTGGCCAGGGCTTAAGGTGGTGATGGTCCAATCATAGTGCACTTGCTGGAATGACTTAGATGCAGAATCATTAAAGATTCAGCACAGAAATGTTTTATGGAAAAGGCATTTGTCATTGCATAAGGACATCCAGCTTTTTTCCGAGGACATAAAAGTACAAATATTATAACTCCTGCTGCAGCTTTTAGATTTTGGAGTTGCGTCCACACAGTAGTGTCCTTGCAGATAGAATGAATTGAAGTAGAATCATGGTAAGAGAACATCAGGATAATAGTCCACACAATATCTTCAATTACTTTAAATGTCATGCTATGCATCGAACAGTCTTTAGATGTTGAACAATGAAAGAGTTCCCTAACTCAGCATTTGCCCTGAAGGGAACTCACTGAATAGCTCAACACTTCTGTAGCTAAAAGGCTATGACACACATGGTCACCTCTTTACAAAGTATGAATAAATTGCAAACCACATAGATAACATTAAAGAACATTAACATTCAGCTTTATCTACTTCCTCCTGTAGAATATTGGCAGACAAAAGAGATACTGTTGAATCTTGTTCAAATTACTGCAAGAAACGTGTTTGATATTGTTGGTAATATTCAATTACATTTAAAAAATATATATATATATTTAGGACAAGTAAAACTGGATCCGTAAAACATAAAACATTTAGTACAGTGGTGGGCCAGTCACAGCTTCAGGCCTGCTATAAGCGGGCATAGCCCGTACTGATCTATAGCGCCCAGCCTACGGACTGGCCCTAGGGCCCCCACTTCTACACTCATTTACTATTTACACAAACTTATACCTTGCATGCTGATGGAAGTGTAACATGGGAGCCAGGAAGATACTGCTTACCATGGGGATTTGTGGGGGGCAAGGGTGTGTAGGCATTTTTGAATCATGAAGGACAAAGACCCAATAAAAAGTCAACCTTGTGATTGCCTTTTCAATAATTTTTTTTTTTTGGATGGGCACATTCATCTTGCTAACCGGCACACATAAAGTCCTCTAATGTATGCAGGAGTGAATGTTCCCATTAGAGACCTAAATGGGAAAGTAGGGTAAGATAAATAAAACAATTTCCATTGTGTGTTTTTGTATGGTATATGTGGTACATACATATATTTAAAGTAATATCAGTGTAATCTCCATAGCATTGTACGAATTGCAGAACTGCAGTATTCCTAATATTTTTTTACAAATTCATAGCACAGTCTCCGACATGATCTATGTCTCCAGCTTTGGGTTTTTTTTTCAAACAAGTAATTTATTATTTCCATAGTGCATTAAATCACATCTTTGCCAGCGCTGGCATTTAATTTAGGATATGTAATTAAATGATTTTACAGTTCAGATCAAAAGTAGAGTGAACAAACTAGCCCTAATGCCCAATGCTACAATCAAAGCTAACTGTTAATTACAAATGCTTTTCAGATTTTTTAAGGGTTTTAGCTTTTTTTAGTATTATTTCTTCATTTGCAAATAATCATGAGCCAATCAGGGAACTTGTGCAATAAGGAGCAATCATTTCATGATTCATGAGGCATCCAAACATTTTTAAATTCAATAATACAACAAGGGTGGGGTACTGCTGTATGTGTTAAAGAGACATGTCACTCAAACAGTGCTCCGGAATGGGGGTCAGACTGAAACTTTCCTATAATGTGGCATAGTTTCCCCATGCATTTGCAATGAGGGCTGCAAGAAAATTTAAAGGGACCACACAGCCTTCATATTCATTAAAGTACACATGATGGATGAAGTATGCCTTTAATGCAATAATCAAAACTAAAAAAAAAACCTTGAAGCTTATCTGCTTTTCCAGAAGACTATTTTATTTCATGGATATGTAATGTACAGGGCTACAGATATATATTACAAAAATAAATTTAGGCACAGATCTACAGTGTCCAGACAGTATATTTGTCAATGTTGTGACGGAAACATTTTTCTCTGCATCTATACACAACATAATAATAAATCCATATTTGTATACAAAAACATAAAAAAAACCTTAGTGTTATTTTGTGGATAAGGAATGTCCTTATCACATAATAAAAATATTATTTGATAGATGACAGAATTCTGAATACCTTTTATTTACTGCAATCCTACAAGAAAAGAAAATGATAATATTTCATTCTAGACATATTTCATTCTAGCCAGTTTTATATGAACTCAATACATTTAAGTATCGAGACTGTGTAAAATAAATAATTGATTTGAAACTGTGGAACATTTAATAAAATATTGAATACTATTTTAGAGGTCAGTAATACAATGCTTGTTAAAGGGCAGCATACATTGTCATGTTATGCTTTTTTAAATAAGATTCTAACCCATCTGTAGGCTAGAAAAAAAAAAATACCCAATAACCTGTCCACACACAAGAGACATTCTCCAATCAACTGTTTGGCATGTTAGGAAACATAACAAATGTTTGAGCAATCAATAGAACATTATCATTAAAACTAGCCACAATATTCAAAATATATGTATATACCCTTTATTTAGTGGCAGAAAGGCAGAGGTTATCATGTTGGAGGGGTGCATAATTATTAGACTTGGGCACCAGGGAGGTCTTCGTGTTCGTCTTCGGGGAAAAAAAAATCTTCGTATTCCGCGAATATTCGCCCCTTCCTGTCTTCTCTTCGTGTTCGTTTTTTTCTTAGTTTTTCCGGTTTTGTAGAAGGGGTTAATATGGTGTTAACGCGGTACGGACTACGCAGCAGCTCTGGCAACCAATGGTTGATGGCTCGTACGGACTTCTAATCCTAATGCAGCAACTTGGCCTGCAGAGACCACTGGTCTTCTTGCTCTATCAGTTAAATGTCCGTACAAGCGACTTTATTGGTCATTCGTACGGACTTTTTAACTGTTGCACCAGGAAGACCAGTGGTGAGGTTGCACCTTAGGGAGTTAAGGGGCCGTGCGAGTGAGCCTATTGGTTGCTTTATCCTACGGATTTCCGCTCCTGTTATGCCCTCCTCCAAAACTCCTCCCCCAAATCCTACAATTGCTGCCTAGCCCTGCTCAGCCCCGTGGGCTTCAATTTCTCATCTCATTATAACTCACTCTCAGCTTATTGTTTAGTGAACAAACACTGTACAGGAATATAAATACTATTTACCATACTAAAAACATTAACAATATAATATGAATCATTAACATTCATATATGTTAATACATACCATTAAAAGCTGATGTAGTACCATGTACCATACGTAGTACACACAAACTCGCTCTAACACCAACTCACTCTAATCGGTGCTGTGCACCTGCCTTAGCACATCCCTAACACTACCCAGTTTCAAAATAAGTCATCTTAATTAAAATCCATTGTAACTTATAACATCTGTATGTTGCTTAAAGCTTCATCTCCCAAATGCAGTAACATCAAAGCAATGTAAGTGCTTTATAGAAATAGCAGCTTGTTGTATTATACTTTTACTTACTGATTTCCATGTGGGAGATGCTACCGAAAGGTCAGCTCAGTATAAATATTAGCAAAGTATATTGTTTTCGAAGCAAATACAATCTTGAGCAGAAATACACAGAAACAAATAGAATAGGCTCAACAGAATAATCTCTAGTGAAATAAAGAGGTGATGACATTAGATCGTAGCGATATGGATAATGTACATAAGAAATAGTGGCCCTCTCCAGGTAGATGATAAAATTCCAGGGTCCCTCTAGATGTAATGGGAGAAACTAGGCTGGTAGTTGTACAGCAACAATAGCTTGGAGAAGACAACCATTGGTTGAAACAAACAGCATCCGATACACTCTTCCAATAAGTAATAAAAACATAGTAAACATAATAAAAATATCACTTAAGCTCTATGCATTTGATCAGATTTTACTCCACTTTTGTAAGAGGCATACACACACAAGACAGAGACACACCAACTAGATATCCCCACTATACCCTCCCCCCCCCTTCAGTCCAATCCCTATCCAGTCCTCATAAAAGTGTTGGGTATGTGTGTGAATTATCTGCTCATTCCAAGAGCATCCAAAAACTTGCGCTACTGGGTTCCAATCATGCAACTCCATTTGTCATCGGCAGGATCCTCGAATCACACACAGCAAGATATGACTGAAACTTGGTGTAAACAGTTTAGTCCTCCAACTGCATAATAATGGGCTGATCAGTCAAAACAGATTTTAAACCTGAAGGGAAATAGAAAAAATGTAGTAGCAACAATGTAATGGTTCCCAAAGGTTATTACCAATGACACTATAATCATCTCTGTCAAGCGCTGTAATTCACCATCAGTATTATATGTGTACATGAAATGCTATATTATTATTATTTTTTTTTTTTAAATTAAACAACACTTAACCCTTAGAGTACAAGCTGACATCACACATATGACTGTCAGTTTTGTGTATATAGGAATAACTATAACTATAGAATTTAAATCTGAATGTGATATATATAACACACTGTGGTATCAAATAATATGTCCCTACATGTAAAATAGAACATAACCTTTAAAATTAGGTAAATAAAAGAACTGGAATAAGTAAGCCAAAAATAAATCATGAACACCAAATGTATCGGTTTGTCTTAGTCTGTCAATTTTCTGTCTTGTCATATCCCTTGAATTTATGTATTGTATTAAGCGCTGCGTAAACTGTTGGCGCTATATAAATAAAAGATAATAATAATAATAATAACTAACTCTATGTAGATAAACCTTGAGCAAAAAACCTAAATGGGAATAGTAAAGTAACCACCCAAGACACTGGGTGCTTTAAAAATAAAACAAATTCTAAATTACATATAATAATCAGGGTAATAAATAATAAATCAAACCTAAAGTTATACTAGAGGAGGCAAGGGCTCTACAGATTCCACACTACTGCCCAGAACACTGTATTAATTAATAACAGGGTAACTGTATTAAAGGGAACACACTTTATTAAGACCCAAAGAGGACATAGTCTTTCATTTGTGGATCCAGAAGCCCTCTGTTTAATATAGCTTTTAGAGATTTCCCCCCTCTAAGACCCTAGGTAAGTGGTTCAATGCAAAAAACCCCACTTTTTTCCAACTAAATAGGAGGACAGTGGTTCCGTCGATCACCCATAACATTATGACCACTGACAGGTGAAGTGAATAACACTGATAATCTTGTTATCATGGCACCTGTCCGTGGGTAAGATATATTAGGCAGCAAGTGAACATTTCATCCTCAAAGTTAACGTGAAGCAGGAAAAATGGACAAGCGTAATGATCTGAGTGACTTTGCCAAAGGCCACATTGTGATGGCTAGACGACTGGGTCAGAGCAAACCTGCAGCTCTTGTCGGGTGTTACCGGTCTGCAGTGGTCAGTGCCTATCAAACGTGGTCCATGGAAGGGAAAAAAAAACCAAAAAACAGTGTCATGGGCAGCCAAGGCTCAATGATGCACGAAGGCTGGCCTGTGTGGTCAAATCAAACATACGAGCAACTGTAGCTCAAATAGCTGCAAAACTTAATGCCGGTTCCGATAGAAAGGTGTCAGAACACACGGTGCATTGTAGTATGGGGCTGCATAGCCGATAACCAGTCAGGGTGCTCATGCTGACCCCTGTCTACGGCCGAAAGTGCCCATAATCGGCACATGGCCATAAGAACTGGATCATGGAGCAATGGAAGAAGATGGCCTGGTCTGATAAACCATGTTTTCTTCTACATCATGTGGATGGCCAGGTGTGTGTCTTACCTGGTCCCACCTCGTAACTTACAGAACTTAAAGGATCTGCTGCTAACATCTCGGTGCCATATACCACAGCACACCTTCAGAGGTCAACTCTCTTATGTCTATAGTTCTGATAATCCAGTGACTTTAAAAAATCTTTAACCAGCACTTATTATCTTGCTCTGCCTGGCTTTAGTTTTCCAGGTGGAATTCTTTCATTTTCTTAATTTACTGATTCACATTCCCTCCCCTCCTTTTCTCCCTCCCTCCATCTCTCCCCCCTCATTCTGTCTCTCTCCTTACCTCCCTCCACTGCAAGTCTCTCTCCCTCCCTACCTCAACTTCTATATAATTTCCTTACCTTTCCTCATCTCACCCTTCATCTCCTCATGTCCTCTTTTCTTATTTCACCTCACTTATGGTTGCTTTTGCATTCAAGACCATTACCATGTTACCATTTTATGAACTCTAAACTTAAAATTATTTTGGTAAAAAAAGGATTTTGTTGCTATTAAACCTATTTTTGCAGTTAAATACAAACATAAAATATGTTCCATTACCGCCCCACAAAAGTACATGTTTCTGACAAGCAGAGAACTTAGGTTCTTTTAAGAGATTTATTTTAAGAACCTATTTTGCAATGAATTTAACAATAACTGAGTCTGATTCTAGCTTTAAATAAGAAAAGCCAATTTACTGTAATAGAAAGCCATTATAAACATTAAATTTATGTCATTAGTGGAAACCATTTCATCATTTATAATAAAGTCACTGAATCAGCATCCAAGGTAAATAAGTGATCCTCAGTCTATCGTCCATAATAGACTAAATGCCAATATAGGTCCAGGGAGGCGGCAGTCTATCTGCCCCAGGGGGGTGATCTGCCCCCTCTGCTGTGCCACTGCTCAGTGGGCCAGTTACAAGGTAGGTCTCTAATTTTCACTTTGGTCAATCAGCGTTTATAAAGGTTAGGGAAAAGCGTTAGATATATAGGTGTGCTGACTCCATTGTAACCCGTCAGTAGAAGTTACAGGTTGATGAGAGTTGGAATGTGAGACAGTCAGTGACAGTAAGTAAAGACTAAGGTTAATTCTCATTCATTACTTATCTACCATACTGAAAGTCAATTCAATAGTGCGATGCATTTCTAAATTAAGTATGTATTGTTTATGCAGCTTGAGCATCATGTAAGTCCCTATTTGAAAGAGGCCAAAGGTTCACTAGCAACTAATGCCTAGTTGCTAGTGTGCCAGTTTAGCAATTCACTAATGTAGCTTCAAAAAGGAGAAATATACTTACTCAGAGTAAAATAAAGGAACATAGATACATACTTGATTAAACAAATAAAAATATGTCTGCCAATCCCCATTTCAACTACTAATTAAATGGTTCATTTCTAATAGAAGAAAATGTAGAATGATTCCCACTAATTCTTCCTTAAAGGTTTACCACAAAGCTTTTATAATACGCACAGATTTCTCCAGGGCCAGAGAGAGGATTTTAACTAATTTAGTATTGATTACACCATTTGTATTTTTTCAGAACAATTATTGAGTGGATTTGATGAAATAAACATTCCATCAGAGAGTGGAATAGCCTTGCGAGCAGAGGTGCCATTGCAGAGAATGCTGTCCCCTGCAGCTAATCTTTGCAGACTCTGATGACAGTCTAATTAAGATTTATGTTAAGTGAATAAATGCAAGTGGCGCCATCTACACTAGTAATTGTTCAATTGTATTTGCCAAAATATCTATCTATCCATTTTCAAGCAAGATAGATAGATAGATAGATAGATAGATAGATAGATAGATAGATAGATAGATAGATTATATAATTTGTTTAGTTTTTTCCCCAAAACAATTGAGTGCCTTAAACATTCCCAAGAAAACACACTTACCTCTAGGAAAAGCTGCAGTGTCAAAGCTGCTGCACTTTCCCCATCATTGTCTGAACTTTGCAACAATTTTAAATGCCTGAATCACAGGCAGGAAAGCGCTCCTCTGAAACCAATTGGAGAGCTTTCTGCACGTGTGTGTGAGGCCATTGGAACCTGGAACTCTTGGAGCATCTGAACCCTTACAATAGTGACCTTGACAGAACAGTTTGATTTACAATTTGTCTAGAAAAGAAAAAATAATTATATATATATATATATATTTTTTTTTAAACAGCTGGGAATAGAGACTCTTCTTTATTCTGATCTGGTACACAGTGCTCCAACATAAAGACGATAATTCTCTTGATTGAACATTTTATCCATTTTCTTTTATAGAATTTTTTTCAGTTTGGTATGATATGAACTATTTTCCTTCAAGTATCAAAGCCATATTCCTCATAACACCATAATGGCCTGTTGGTACATTATCATCTTTCATCTGCACGCAGTGCATTTTAAAAGTGCATAACCTTTCCTAAATGTCCTTTCATATTTTAGAATGAATCAAATTGTTATGCTGCTCATTTTTGAATGTTACAGACATCACAGAGATTTAGCAATTTGGAATAATATATTATTGACCTCTAACATTTTCACCTCTTACAGGAGATAAAATATTATATAAAACAAAGATATTACAATTGTGCAGTATAAAAGAATACATAATTTGGTGATCTTAATGAATGTCTATCGAAGTATATGCTTATTAATTAAAATATTTTGATTCAATATGCCGGGAGAACTTAGATGTATGTCTTTAATTTGATTAAAGATGTCTTTCGGTTGATAACTTTTATTGGACTACCACAGAAAAAAGATATAACGTTTAAGTTTTCAGGAGATCAGAGGTCTCTCATCAGAGGAATCATACTATTTGAAGAAGAGACCTCTAAGTTTCCCATGTGGACAAAGTGAAATAATAGATATGTGAATGGTAAAAAAGTTTTCTGTAACAACTGAAACTTTTCTAGCCCTAGTATGGGAAATCCATACATATCAGGTCCAGTGGATCTGTACTATTCAGATGGCCTATGATAGTAGACCAGACTTGTAGGTTCTGGGGTTGTATGTACTTTCTAGTTTTTACGTACCGCTCCACAGATTCCTCTATAGCTAATGGCAGCATATCTGGCTCTCTTATTTCCTACAGCTACAGGATGTTCTATCCACTGCAGTGCGCTCACAATACTATAAAATGGTGCCTAATCACTTGAAGACCATGTTGAAGACCTTCCTTGACACTCTCTTAGGTATACCTGGGAACTCTATGGGTCATGGAAGTAAATCTGTGGGTGGTGGTTGCAGTGTCTAGGCATGACCACTCCCTACCCTATTCCTCTCCCAACCCCATATGAATTTAATGTGTTTGGGGATAGGCCTGTCCCCATACAAGGCTAGCCCTGCCCCCCTCACACACATCTATCCTGGCATAAGCATTACATGATAAATCCCAGACTGTTCAGCATTAGTTTGCTATATCTAAAGATTATGTATATAATGAAAGCTGTACATCATTAAAAGGACTGTACAAAGAACAAGAGGTTAACCATTCGGACCTAAAGCAATAAAAAAAAAAGAAAAAAAAAAAAGAGTTCTTTACATTAAAGATGTGAAATTCACTACCCATCAAATTCAATAGATGCCTTTAAATGTAGGCTAGTTGAAAAAAAGACACAAGTCTATCATGTTCAACCCAAATAACTATGTTACTAGGTGTTGGCGTTATGCAAAGCTGCTGAAGAGTCTAAGGGTAGGTTGCCTGGAGCTCTCCATCTTGTGAGGAATTAGGTTTGGGACGGGGGCAGGGCTAGCCATGTATGAGTGCAAGGCTAGTTAAACGAGGACGGGCTAGCTGCTGACTTGGGAAGGGCTAGACTCATAAACCATTAAATGTGTTAGGAGCGAGAGGGGAATTGGGCCACTCCAATGCCACAGGGAAAGAGTGCTTCATGGAAACTGACCTCAAACCAAGAGAGCTCTCAGGTACTGTATGCCTGCAGTGTCTTTTTTCTTCTCTTGCAGCTAGCAACAATATTTTCTTACAGAGTGTTTCTAATGTCTGATCAATACGTTGCCAATTAATTCTGGTCAGTTATTCTATCGATCTATTTTTTAATATGCGGCAAGTTGCTTTATGTTGCCTAAGTATTATGAGGTTTAATTCCTAATTCAGACATGTCCATGTTTAATTATTTATTTAGAATTCTTTTTATGCACTTTGAATTTCTCTATTCAATTTAAACCTATAACAACGATATTTCTGATGATGAATTGCCTAGTAATAGAATAATTATATTCCCAGAGTTGAATCCAAAACCTGATAAAATAAATCTATAAGCAAAATCCATTTATATATTCCATTTTAATTCAGCCCTTTCCAAAATTATGTTCTGAGTTATTCATTATGGTCCTTTACATTTTATTCTTATTCAGAGAAAGTTGAAAAGTGTGTAAGTTTATACTAAGAACAAATGTAGGACGATGCAGTAGTATTGATGAGTGAAATGTTTTAAATATTCAGAGAGCATATTAGACCTGACCTTTGGAAGTCCAAAAAAATTCAGTGATTTTATAACTACCTTGGATTAAAAATAACATATTACTAATTATCTGGGCATACAATATTATAGTTCTTTCAAGTAACCTTTCAGTGGAATCCTGCCATTTGCATTTGTCATTCCCTTCGATATACCCAGCCACCCACGATAAAACAACACAACGCGTGTTTGGAAAGAAGTGGCCACCGTGTTTAATGACAAATGTAAAATACATAAAGTTGAACACAGGAACAGTGGTCCCATCTCCACATAGCCGCAACCATACAAGTTAAGTGGCTCTCTTCCTCACGGACTCATAGACACAAATGTAACCACACACCTCAAAAGCAGGCAGGTATTATTCCAGACCCCCGCCAAATGCCAAGACAATGACACACCAACTAAAGTATGTGCTTGAGGGCAGGCAGGCAACTCACTGGCTGAGTAAGTCCTACCCATAATCCCTTTTATACCTACCCTGTCCAGCCCAAATACAAACCCAACCCCTCTAGCACCCCAAAACCCCACTTAGCTAACCCTGAACATGCCTACGGCCAGCATAGCTCCATCATCCTGGCCCTGTGCTCCATCTTCAAGGCCTATTTGCTGAAAACGTTTATTGCAAAGTGTGCAAATCTGCCCATCTGAAATTGGATGTTATCATAGGGGATTTCAGCTACCTAAAACTCAACTGGGAATCTGTAGAACAACAAAATAGATTTGTGTATTTATTGGATTCCGTAAGACTGCATTTTATGGGACTAAACAAAGACACATTTAATCTTCTCAATGTTTTCGTGCAACAAATTAATAAATTCAATTGTAACAGAAAAATACACCAAGGGAAATGACAAAGGTTAAAATATTGTTTATTATATTATTATTATATTATATTATATATATATACACACACACACACCAATCGGCCAAAACATTATGACCACCAGCCTATTGCGTAGGTCCCACTTTTGCCGCCAAAAGAGCCCTGACCCGTCAAGGCATTGATTCCACTAGAACTATCACTGCCTAGACGTTAGCAGCAGATCCTTTATGTCCTGTAATTTACGAGGTGGGGCCTACATTAAAAAGCGATCATGCAAAATTGCAATAAAAGCACATGGAAGGGCTTTACGCAATCTACAATTTCTACAAATTAATATAATCCACTGAGCAGCTGCCTCCTTGCATAACCTTAAAATATATGGATAATTTAAATTTGAGATCCACTCTTATGGTGGGGGGGTCCTGCTGATGTCGGTGGGCGGCCCCGTTTAAGTCGGTGGGCTTTCCCGCTGACGACGGCAGTGGGAAACACCCCCATTTATCATGACCCTGCACCCGCGACCTGGAGGATTCAGGTCTTGATGCGGAGAACCGGAGGAGCAGTTCCCAGGTATGCTGATGCCTAGTTGGAGTCCAGTGCATTAAGATGGTTTGTTTATTATAATACTTGGTGTTGTAATATACCTTTGTAGCTTGAAATGAATTGCCTGTGTTTTAAATTGATTAAAAAACAATGGTTTATTTACAAGAGCTCACCACAGCTCTCATGCATTCACAGCAACTTGAAAGGAAGTTGAGGGTATACGAGTTGGAAGCGAGACTTAACTAGACTTCATTCTCACATTCTCTGCGCTACAACTCACAAATCCACCCATATTCCTTAAATGGGGGTCTAGTGGCAAGATTTCCTTCCTGTGGTCTCTTTCCCCCATGTTGTAGGTGGTTTAAAATAATAAATAGAAAAATTACAACGTTATCCCCTAAACACATATCTAAATACCCCAAATACAAGTGCCATGTATGGCAGTGAATGAAGGATGCAATTCATTCTTCAGCCACTAGATGTCGCTGGTTACACTGAAGTACACTATATGGACAAAAGTATTGGGACATCTGACCATTACACCAACAGGGACTTTTAGGACATCACATTCTAAATACATAGACATTTATATGTAGTTGCCCCCCCCCCCTTTGAAGCTATAACAGCTTCCACTCTTCTGGGAAGGCTTTCCACAAGATTTTTGACTGTTTATGTGGGAATTTGCCCATTCATCCAGTAGAGCATTTGTGAGGTCAGTGTCATGTCCCATCCAGGCTGCGAAGCTGCATATCTCTGGTTTTCACTTTTTCGCTACAATCCGTTCCTGTATTTCCTTGTGCTCTGTTCTGTGCTTCTGATTCATTGATCCCAGTTCTGCACTTTGCTTCAGCTCTGTTTCCTTTATAAGGTTTGCCCCACCCGTTTATTATGTTTGTCTCAGTCTGCAGTCTAAAGGTATGTCCTTCTCTGTTCTGAGTATAGATTTGATGTTCAGTTTCAGCTTTATTTGTTCAGTAGGCAGGGTTTAATGCTAGGACCCACCGAATATTGGAGTACTTTGGCGTAGTGGTGGGCTAAGCATACTATGGCCATATGATGTGACGGAATCTCCAATTGTTATCACATAGTCCTAGGCTAGTTCCTGTATTCATGTTTGTCTGTCTCTTAAGTGCCTTATTGACTTCACTAGCGCTTTAACTCTCATTATATTTATTGGTTATTTAAATTCTGCTTGTTTCTGACTATCCGTTGTTTGCCGCCTGCCCTGACCTTTGCTCGTGACCCAGACTAATCTTTTGCCTGATCCCCGAATTTACCTACTTGTTCCTGTATTATTTGGGACGTCTGGTTACCGGTTCTGCTATCCGTCACCTGGAGCTCCTCATCACTGCTTGGGGGCGCCTTTCCTAAGTACTGAAGAGAGGATCCACTTCCTGACCAGCCGAAAGTGAGAGTCAGTCTTCCGCTCTGTGACTTTACGCAGTCTTCCGCTTTGTGGCGGAGTTGCTGCTGTTTCTAAATGCTTAACATCCACCTCCTGAAATCTCTGCTCAACTCCTACTACTAATTTTGCTCCTGTTTGTACTAAATGTTAAATTATAATAAAAATGATTTTTTTGTCAAACAATCCTTTTTATTATGTAAATATGCTTATTTAACATAACTAATAATCTCATGAGATTGTTTAGCCTGCATTGAAATCATCTATTATGAAAAGTTGTTGGCATTAGATGAATCGGGTGGAAATGTATTAATGTAGCTTGGTCCATCCTCAAGGTATACTTTTGGATCAGTTCTGTTGACTTTCTGTTGACTTTCACGTAACACATGAAATATTTATTGCACAATGAAATACCTTAGTATGCTTTGTGAGAAAAATAAGTTACAACTTTACTCAACATCTATAAAGCTGCCGTTAGTAAATTCACACAGCTAAAAAGAAAACAAAACTTAAAAAAAAACTAAAAATAGCAATGCCAACTACAAAAAGGCAGTGTATGTAGTGAACACATACATGTAAGAGACTAACTGTCCTCACAGGATAAATAATTGTTCTGAATTTCTAGATCCCCATCAATCTGAAGACAATCCTCATTTTTCTGTAACGTGTAAGATGAAAGAAGGGAAAAGGAACAAAATTATTACTGCTTAAATGCACAGAAGAATGGATGAGCAGGCCTGGACTGGTTATTTGGCAAACCAGCAAATGTCTAGCATGGCTGTGCCAGATGACAACATTACTTAAATAAAGGCAACAAGAAAAATGTACGTAAGCACCCTGAATATACCATCTAAATCTGCAAACTTTCAATAGTAACTATCTTATTATGCTTCCAAAGTTCTTATATACGAAGCCGAATAGTCCATATAAGAAAGCAAATAATATCAGCCTTCAAATGTTCCTCCTCTTGGACCTTGATGGAATGGCAGTACATATCTATACAGCCATCGAGAATACAAAATGCTACATTATATTTCTAATCAGTAGTTCGAAATACTGAATATGGCAATATGACACAGAGAACAAAATTACCCTCTCCGGGTTCTACTCCTATTATTCTCGGTGAGCCACCTGATATCTTAGATCAGGGGCCATATGTTACTCTGCCACCTTCTCCTTCCAGGTTACTGTACATATGTTAAATCACATGACTATTAATTATCCTGTCTGCCATCTTTGACGGTATGTTATATACGATCATATACAACCACACAAAATTAGCATTCTAGTGAAGTACTGTATGAAGATTTTTTAATTAAGCAGGATACAAGTTTCATCGATCAGTATACTGGATCCCAACAATGGTAATGGTGCACTGGGAAATGTACCTTGTAATTGAAATGATACACCTCCTTCCCTATGTGTTTTGCTAGTAGGCTTAGACAGGGGTAGTTACTTGTACTACTGCATGCATGGCTGTTCTGGCCCTCTTAATTAGCTTTTTTATTTCTCATTATGTAGCCTAAATTCCATTTAATTAGTGCAGTTGTGAAAGGTCTATAAAAATCTCTGTCTTTTTACTATAACACTAGTATAATCTACACAAAATCAAATAACATTATAAAATATTTTTTTTATGTTTGCTTCCACCTGTACTCTACAGGTAACATTATGGTTAATTTACCAAAAGAGGCTGTTTTTCAGTTTTGGGGATTTTTTTGTTTGCATTTCTGCTAGAAGAATTAACACTACATTGTTTGTAATTCATATTAAACTATTAAAATTCAACACCTTTATTTTCTTCAAATTCAAGCCTGTTGGCAATGATGGTTTGGAATTGCATTGTTCAGGTATGTAGAGGTATAAATGATCATTTTATCCATCTGGTATTTTGTTTATGTTGCTAAATCAGATTCCCATTCATGTTATGATGCCAAAAAACAGCAACATGCATATCACCTTATCTTGGGAAATACTAAATAACATTTTAAAAACATGTTCAAAATATAAAAAGATTCAGAGAGAATCACGGCTAAAGATAATATTTTTGCAGGCATACTAGACTTGTGCATTCAGAAAAATTGCCTTTGTTCAAATCTCAGATAACAAGGCCGAAAACAACAAATTGCTGCAAAAGTGCTAACATTTTGTTCATTCATTGCCACTTGTAGCCCAAGAAGCAGGGATCTTCTCATAACTGGAGTTTTGTACTTTGTCTCCCTAGCACTGTGTGCCAGTGATTGATGCTAGGTGCTGGGATATGAAGTATCCCAGCGCTCAGCACTGAAGCCATGTGCAACACAAGGCAGCAATGAAGCACACAGGATTGAAGATGGAAAAGGAGAGGGAGAAAGGGGGATAATAAGAAATAAAGGAATATATAAAAATTATACACATATATATATATATATTTTGACTGTCTCTCCATAATATTACTGTTTTGGGCCTGAAGGGACTAGAATGATTCACTGTAACACACATTTAACCTATTAACTATTTACTGTTGTTTTAAATTTAAAAAAATGTCCTTATTGCATACCAAGGATGTATGGTAGAGTTGGTGGTAATAAACTGCACAATAATAACTAGGCAGAGCTACATTATGTTAATTATGTGCATTGGGAAGGGTGGGTGGAGTTTTGTGGCAGTGGGAGTGGTAAAGTTTCAAATAAATAATTGATAGCTGTGCTGCAAAGTGTCACCAGAACTAATTTTCAAATGTTGGCAACTATGCAATGCATGCAGAGGAAAACACATGAAGCTTCTACAGGGAAAGGCACTGATGTCCCTTAACTGCATCCCTTGGCATGAAATCTCTGGAAGGAACAGGCTGCCAAGCAGGTGTGCATCTGTTTGTGACTTTGTCAGCAGACAGGCTGATGCCAGCTGGTGGAAGGGTACAGAGCGGCATGTACTCACCCGAGCACTGCAGTCGGCATGGTCCTAGTGAGTGAGGAATGAAGGGGGTGCGTCCATGACCGGCACCAAGAAGGAGAGCGTTCACCGCATTGGATTTAAAAATCTAGAACTATGGTTCTCTTGGCTTGTGTGACTCCTGCTTTGAGTTTATGCTCCTTGGCTGCTCTATTTGTGCTCCTTGGTACCATTCCTCCAAGAGACTGAACCTCCTTGTGACAGAATGACCTGTCATACAGGGGCCCAAGGTAGTCAGAGATGGCTCCAGCCTGGCTGCCAAACAGGCAGGAACTCCATTGTGTAAAGTAATCCCATTAACAGGATGGCTACCCGTTACATTGGTGTTAGCGGTGGGATCCTCCTTGCAAACGTCCCAGCGGAGTACCAGCGGGTATACCAGCAGCAAGCCAAAGGAATGGTACGTGCTACAACTAGATTGGCGAATGCAGTACCTGGGAGAACAGCCTCAAGAGGACTTGGTGGCTGAGTTGGAGAAGTTACTTCCACTTGAAATGACTGTGGACTGTGGATACCGGGCCCTGTATTGGCAGGCCGCGCAGTGGTGTCCAGAGCTGAAGGATGACTACATGCCAGAGGGCGATGACTTTGGCGGACAAACATCCGAGCAGAGCGCAACTGGCCTCTGCCCACTCCCTTCCCTCACCCCAGACACTTTGCCCTATTCCCCGCAATATGGCCCAGAGACTGACCAAGACCCCCCCTGCATGTCCCAGCCAGATCCCCCAACTCAACTGCTGGCTTCGAGGCAGAGTGCTGCTGGACTCTGCCCACCCCTTACACTTGTTCCCATGCCTGACCGCAGTAACCAAGGAGGGTCCGGTCAGGCAGCCACAGAGTTGGCGGTGCCCCTGGATTTTACAAATGCAGCTGAAGCGCTGCCCTCGGGGCAGAGTGCCGCTGGCCTCTGCCCGCTCCCCTCTGTGACCCCAGCTCCATTGGCTTTACCCCCCAATGTTGCCCAGAGGCAGTGATTTCTATGGATCCTGTATCCCCAGCAGAAGTGTTGGCAAAGAGAGAGAGGCAGATCGACATCTCTCCCCAGCAGATGGAGTATACAGGAGGGGATGCATGTGGCTTTCCTCCCCTCGCCGAGGATCATACAAACATTTGTACCATGCAGGTGGATTGGACTACGGTCGCCACCTGCAGTCCCCAGAGGTGGCGGACAGTCAGCCCAGAACCCCATATGGAAGGGACCCCAGCCTCTCTGTTTTCTCCCCAGCGGCTGAAAGGACCCCAGGGAGAAGGCACATTTGGCCCTTCTCCCCAACGGCAGTTACACTATTTGGGAGAAGCAGAGTGCGGCTGGGTGAGTACTGGTCCTTTGTTAAATTGTTTTGGGGAGTACCAATTTGTGGCTGGCAGTGGTGGTCTGGATATACAGACTGACTTTGGAGTCAAACCGTGTGGGGTGTTATCAGACGTCAGTCTCCCCCAGAAAAAGGAGATATGTGATGGAGTATGTGATGGAACTGTCCATCACTGGGGCCCCTGGCGAGGACTGAAAGCAAGCCTGCTACCCGCAGATTATGGACCCTGTCTCCCTGCCCTGGCGAGTGGGACTGTTGTCCTCGTCTGGGACCCGAACTCCCCAGTCTCTAAGTGCACCACAGAACTGGTTAGTGGGACAGGTGCCTCTTGCCAGCCCCCTGCATCCACAACTCTAGGAGCGACGGAGCTGTGCTCCCCAACTGAAATGGATGCAGACCCGGTTGGGGTCTGGCCCCAGTTCAGTCTTCTTTTTAAAAAGGGAGATATGTGACAGAATGACCTGTCATACGTGGGCCCAAGGTAGTCAGAGATGGCTCCAGCCTGGCTGCCAAACAGGCAGGAACTCCATTGTGTAAAGTAATCCCATTAACAGGATGGCTACCAGAGGGATATTCAGTAGCTAAAGGGGATTAAAGGTTGGGTTGTCTACATGTACCTGTTTATCAAGATTAATTTATGTTAATGAAGTTCTGTGGCTATATGAGTCTATGTTTTACAACAATAAACTGTTCATTCCTGCTGTACTCAGTTCAAGGTAGTTGTGTCTACTTATTGGGTACACATAGCAGGGTTCCAAGGTGTGCATGCTGGCTAGTGCTGGAAGTTATTCCAGGGACAACAGGAGGATACTGGGTGATCTCTGGGAGTTACTACAGCTCTCTTGGTGAACCCGTTACACTCCTCTCTGTTCTTGCCCAAGACTCTAGCTCTAGCTTTTACCTGTAACAAATTCTCCTCGTCCCAAACCTGTTAGGCTAGACTCCCATCTGGAATATGAAGTTCAAGCCATTCTGGATTCCAAAAAAGTCAGGAATGCCATTCATTACCTAGTAACCTAAGGGATATGCTCCAGAAGAAAAATCATGGGTCCCTTCCAGTGATCTGCATGCTCTTGCTCTGCGGCACAAATTTCATGCTGACCATCTGGATAAACCTGGGAAGCTTCGGCTTCCTCAAGGAGTTAGTAATGTTACGTTGTTGGGACTCTACGAGCCGACACGAGTGACCACTAGCGGCTCGTACACACTCAAGCATTTCCATTCAGGCTGAAGAATGAAGGGGGTACACTGGTGATGCGCACCAGGAGGCAGAGCATGCACAACGGCGGATATAAAAATCCACAACTACAGTTCTCAGGCACCCTGTTGCAGTTCTGTGATACAGCAGTCTTCTGTGAGACTCTGGTTCGTGATTTTTGACCTTTGGCTTGCCTGGCTTCTCTCCTGTTTTTGATTCTGCCTCTGTTTGATCTATTTGAGCACCATACCTGGCTTGTCTGACTACCCGCTCCATGATCTAACCTTTGGCTTGTAAGACTACCGCTTAGTGTATCAAGCCCGGCTGTGTCTGACCATCCATTCTGCATTAACCCCTTGCATCCTGTGTCACCCATCTGTGACTCTCGTCTGATATTTACCTTTACAGTTATATGGATCCATTCATGGTTTGTCTAATACACTCAGTACCGAATTATTATAACTGCCTATACCTCAGCCTCCTCTCTGTTGCGATCATTTAAGTCCCTGTCCTCTTAGTTTGGGGTTCAACTCCTTGCTAGGAGAGATCAGGGCTGAAGTACTTCTGTGTTGAGTGCTCATTTGGCATTGGCAGACGTGAACTTCCCTTACAAATCCACCTAAACTAAGACCCTAAAGTTTATTGCTAGGCAAAAGGAAATAATTCTCAGTAGTAGCATGACAAGACGGCACAGTCATTCAGTAGCTCCTGTGAACATAGTGTCTACACATCAAGTAGGTTGGAGGCATGGTGAGCAAGTTGCCAGAGATGCACAGACAGTTAGAATCTGAAGGGGGGCAAGGGCCTTTCAGTATTCTAAAACTGAAGAGCAGCTTATCAGGTTCAGCCCTTAATATTACATATATATGTGTATGTTCAAAATGGCCTGAAATATTTCAACCTGCCTATAAATATATAAATTAAGTGCAAAACAAATTATGATGACATGTTATGTATTCAATAGCTGTACATCCTCACATTTAAATATGCAATTCCCTAATACAATATCTCTACTCAGCAGCCGTAACACTATCTATGGGATCTTTAACTGAGATTTTAACCTACTTAATATTTTTCTTTCTCTCAAGCAGCATATAATTTCATCTCAAGATTGTTAGCTTCCGAGTAGGGCCCTCTTCACCTAATGTATCAGTTTGTCTTAGTCTGTCAATTCTGGTCTTGTCATACCCCTTGAATACATGTATTGTATTAAACGCTGCGTAAATTGTTGGCGCTATGTAAATAAAAGATAATAATAATATGATCTTTACCCTAGCTGCATATAGCTTCTCCTTAATAAAAAGCACCGAATCCAAATGTGGAGACTAGGCATTCCTCACATCATTCTCTGGCCAAAGCATACTCAGAGATGAGATTGCACTGCAACCTTTAAGTGACCTTCTCTTTGTTTTTGTTTCATTTAGTAAAGAAGTTTACGAAGGGAGCGCAAGATCTGTACATTCCAAACGATATAATCTGTGCAGAGTATTCACAAACTCCTACATTATCCTACAATAGCTGAAGCTCTAGGCACAAGCCTAATTTATGTTATGGAGAAACCAACTTGAATTGATTGGAATTTGATTGACACAATATAATTAATAGTTTTACTAAAACACTAAATTTTTTTGGGTGCATCTCTAACAGCTTAGACGTTTATATACTAAAATATTTGCCTATTATTCTTGGCAAAATGACTTACCTTTGGTGAATCACAATTTTCTAGGCTAGCCAGAGATTCAAACTAAGGACAGGACCATTCTTTTGGGTTCTTGCTTTTAAATCACTTTACTGGAACTTTGAGGTTATTGCCCTTGTAAAAATTAACCCTCCACACGACTTTCTTAAAGCTAAAAAGTATAATAGGTTTTGATCGCATCTCAACAGATAACATAACCTGTTTGCTATGCTGCTAACGTGCGTTTTGGCCGAATATAAATGACGACTGGCATTTGTTTTCTTTTTTTTCAGCAATAGCGTTCTTCAAACCATACTTTTACAAAGTCTGGCTCTGTGGAACATCCAGAAGATACTTGGTCCCTTAACATTTGTATTATCCTTGGCCCCTACAAACTTTCCTAATTAACTGGAAAGGAGCGGCAGGGGGGCATTAACCCATGGGTTGGCTACCACCTGAAGCCACTGCAGTTAGGTGGTATTTCTGTGATGTTCAATCCCTTTCCTGCACCTGTTATGGGTTTCTATAAGTGTGTTTTAGACAGGATTGTATAATGGATAGTATGCATTAAGCATGTTATCTACCAAATAGGTTTTGCTTTACAACTGGGCCACTTAGCCGGACTTGCCCACAGTGGCTGGCCTTTTAATGGATTTAATGGTGTTCTAGTATGTCCACAGTTTAAGTTGTTTTTAGAATAGGAATTTAGCAAACTCATATAGAAAATGCTATGCAATTAAAAATATATTTTCTTTTAATTCTATGCAGTGGCACAATCTTAGTCAGCCCTTTCCTTAAAGATAAATGTTGTCTAATAAGAGATTCAAATCTGAATAAGGATGCCTCCATACCTAACTCCCATGTCAATCTACTTTTGTTTTTAGAAGTGGATGGAATTAACAGGAAACATATGCTGTTATGAACTGAATGCAGGATGTCATCAATTAGTTTCACTTTGCAGACTTTCTAGGGTTTTTTTCTACCAGTATTGAAAACCACATTTTTATAATCCACACAAAGTAAAATTATATTTCATAACAAATGATGTAACATTCCATTAATGGAAAACATCTGAATGATTTCACAAATAAAGCTTTATGAGGTCAAAATATCTAAATTCCAACCACTTAAAAGGTCTGCCCATACAGTAACTTAAAGTTAAGAATATGTTGCACAATTATTTCACAAACATTTAATAAGCAGCTATTAATATGACAACATTTTGTTCTGCCCAAACGCTTCTAAACGATAAAGCAAAACAATAATGTATCAGCTGCATTGAATCGACAGCTACGACTCTCCAGCAAATTATATGTCATCATAACTGGCAGGTGAAATAAAGTTACAGAGAACAAAAGCTGAGAGGAGAGATGAGGGGAATGAGGGTACATTGTTATACATTGTTATGAGCACGAACGTGGAGCTACTTTCCATCCTTTGTGGGTCCCCAGGGTACTCACCCTAAGTATCATTTATGGGATCCAGAAATACTGGGCCCGTCATGGACAATAAAAGTCACACTGGATTAAATGTTGGGTCTCCAACTGCACGAACAGGAAAAGAAATCCAGAAGACAAACATGAACCTGTCCATCCTAGCCGGAAAATGCCCACTGGCTTTAGAAAAAAAAGACACTGTAGCCGTAAATAATTTGCAACATTTAATCTCAAGAAATCACAAAAAGTGGTAAAACCCCTTATATGTTTCATATCTGCAGACACTTAATCATAGGGCTAATCATTACTCCCTGGAGAGGATACTTAAGCTTTGCCTCACAGCGTCAACACAACATGGGAAGCAGCCATTTAGCGTTATAAGCCTTCTGCTAGATTGGTGTAGACCTGAATACAGGGGGTGGGAGAGACCATCATGTCTCACTGGACAGCTACCGCCTGCCTTAAGCTGGGCAGTCCCCAGCCAATAAGGTGCTGTCCCGCCACAGTTCAACTGCTTCACAGGGTATGTGAAACATAGCATACAAGAATACCTGACAAGTGGACTGCAAACTATACACCAGGCAATAACAAAAGAAAATCAAAAATAAAGAACCCAGCCCTCATGTTAGGCTGCTGGAACGTACAGACCATGACAACTGGCTTGCCAGATGACCTCCAGACAATCAACGATACTTGGAAGACCTCTGTCATCACCAATGAGCTAGCACGACTCCAAATCTACATCGTTGCACTGCAGGAAACACGACTGCCAGACTCTGGGACTCTCAGAGAAAAGGACTACACATTCTTATGGCAAGGGAAGATTTCTGACCAAATCAAACAGTATGTTGTTGGATTTGCTGTCAGAAATCCCCTGCTGATAGATCCATGCCAACAAGGAACTGAAAGACTGTCACTCTGACTCCACGCATTCAACGGGGCCCATCAACCAGATCTGTGTGTACACACCAACACTCAGCACTACCAGGGAATGAGTTTTACACCCAACTAGATACGATTATCACCAGGATCCATAAAGAAGAGCACCTAATGCTACATGGTGACTTCAATGCCAGGGTGGGCACTGATCATGACTCATGGCCATCCTGTCTTTGGTATTGGATCACATCAGGGACATAGTGTTCAACACAGCCATGAACGTCTTTGGAAAGAAGCAAAAGAAGAATCAAGACTGGTTTGAGGCCAACTCCACTACACTCACTTTAGCCATAAAAGAACGCCACATTGCTCACCTGGAGTACAAGTGATCCCCCAGTCAGAGGACTTTGTGGACATACAGCTCTGTCAGGCGTAAAGTATAGAGGCTAAGGAGGCAGTGTGCAAATGACTACTACTGTCTCCAAATCTACCAGAGGTTTCAGCTTTCCGCGCCCACTGGAAACATCAGGCAGATGTTTTCATCAAGAAGGTCATAGGAACAACAAAAAAAGGTGACTGTGCCACTAAATTCTGCAACAGGTGAGATCACCTGATGTACCCCAAAAAGTTATACACACTTTTTTCATGAAAAATTGGGCTTTTGTTTAAAGCCATAGAAACATGTAAAAAAACAATAATTGTGAGTGCTAATATTAAAAAATTATACTTAAATTAAAAAAACAAAACTTTTTACAATTTTGCTTAGAATTTCTTCTACACAGTATGTCCCACTGTTGAACAGTGACCAAATTTATGTTTAGCAATATCCCCTGATTACAGATATACCCCACATAGATATTGTTTTATGTTCTAAAGAGCCACATTTATCCCTAACATAGTTCCCTATAGGATAGTATTTGGGGGAAGTGAACGGCAGGGCAGAGGGAGGTTTATAATTTTTGTATATAGTGCTAGGGCAATGGGCTAGGGCTTTTTTTTTGCAATATGAATAAAGATTTATTAAAGGAACTCTCGTACAAGTTATGTATGCCAGTGACATCACAATGACATCGATAGCATCACTGTATTGTTTATTTTTTATTTTCATTTTTCTTTTTCATTTTTATTTATATTTCATTTAAAAAAAAATAAAAAAATGTCCCTTTTTTACTTTTTAAATGTTGTTTCTCACTCTCTTCCCTCGCGCTGATCACACTGTGATTAGCAAGCAGGTCTACATAGCCTTCACATCACAATGCATACGATCAGCCAGCAGGGGGCAATCATAGATCCCAGCAGAGTCTACATAGATGGATTTCATGTCCCCAGTGAAACATACCAGAAGGTATGTAACAGTGTACCAGCGCTCATGTCGAGGACCGTTCCACATGATCAGTTGCTAGCTTCTGCTGATAGGGGAGAGTCCAGGCTGTCAGCATCTCTCTGCAGCTGCAACAAAATCAGGACATATGGGGTAAGGAACAGGATATGTTGTCTAGTCACATATTTTCTTAAATAAAATATTTTCTCCTCACATATGAAATACTTACAGTCAGTTAGCTCTGTTGATTTCTTGGTGAGGGTTGCAAGAGACAAGTCCAATGAGACCCATGTGACCTCAGGGTCGTTCCCACTGACGACAGTGGGAAACACCCCCATTTAAAGGGAAAATGGGCGGGGAGCGGAGCGTGTCATGTTTATGGTTGACTGTCACAATCTAAATGCCACATTGTGACTGTAGTTACAACTCTTAGAGAGTAATTTGACTAATTGAACTTCTTTTATATAGCATCCTCTGTCATATAAATCTCTATTGTGTAAAATACAAGCCAATGCTTTCCATTTGCTATAATTAAAATGCATCTATTTTTAATACTGTATTGACATTTTACACCATCAAATAGTAAAAATCCAATGAGACTGAATTGTACAAAAGGCAAGCGCACTTTTTTCATAAATTATAGAATTTTAAGATTGATAGCTTGAAGATAAAAGCAAGCACATATTGTTCAACCAGTATAGAGTAGAAATCCATAAGGTTTTTTTAATCAATGTAATTATTATGTGATTTCTGGTAAACTTAATGGATAGTGCAGGCATATTGTGAGCAAACTTAAAATTTAATTTTTTCTTGCAATGATATCTCTGTATTACTGACTAGCAAATGAAAGAATACTTCATTCTTACAAGGGTATAATATTAAGGAGGTAGCAGAGGCATTATTAAACACTAATCTACAACCACCAGACAAGCCCGGAGAAATGTTGAGGTCATGCCACCACGTGCAAGGGATTCTGGGTAGGCATATGCAACAAAGCTTAACAACGATCACCATTTTGCCTCTGTATCCCCTTGGAGCAAATGTACGCTGTGCTAGACAGCCTTTAAACAGAGCTCAGGACAGAAGTGCAAAAGCCAGATCACCATTTTATAGATGGGCATTGGGTCTACCCAAGGAAAAGATGCTTTTTCTGCCTCACCTATTAACAAATTACCTATTCAGATACTGTATTTGTGACAATGAAATAATAAACCACGCTTCTAGATTAAGGTGAAAGGTTACAAATCGATTAATAATGACCAATAAGTACATAAAACAAAGCAAGAATTAAATGCATGCCTAGTGAATACCATTAAAAAACACACCTGCCTAAGGCATAAATATTGGGGATTCTGTCACACTATATGACCTTATATTGCTTAGTCTGCCACTATGTCAAAGTACTCCAAGTTTGGCGAGTCCTAAATAGCCATCTAGAATCCCCAATATTTATGCTTTAGATGAGTGTTTTTGAATGGTATTCGTTGGGTATGTGCTGAATTCTTGCTTTGTTTTGTTAAATGCTACCTGACCAGCTTTTAATATGTACACTTTATATGTACACTCATGTACACTCATTGCACTTAAAAGGGTTATTCCACTTAAGACACAAGTTCTGATTCCAGGTTCCTCTCATTTGGTGCCAACACAGTGTTTCGTGTACCGTTGCTCGTTATTTTAATGAGTAGCCCGGTTGCTACGTATGTAGCAGTGTACTCTTCTTTCAAAGCTAACATTCTTGTTTTCTTATCAGGCTCCTCAACCCAATCCCTAATCACTAAATATATAACATTCATAATTATATTTAATTATTCATATACAAGTAGTAGCAGTTTCTAAATGTTCTTCTGTTTTGTGATTCTTCATTAAACATTGCGTTCTTGATGTTAGAATGTATTCTTCTCTTTCTTCATGGTAGTTAAGCCATGTGATTGTTCTACTCACAAATACTGTACATGCATAGCCAAACATACATATGCTATGCCGAAACATTACTAAATATTCTCCTGTTGTCACTTTGATTTTTTTACATACATAATGTATGCAGAATATGACATAACTGAAAAGTCTTTATAGACCTAGCCATCTGTCTATGCTGCTCTGCTACAAGATCTAGAAATATTTATAACATTCACTTTATTTCAACCCTCCTGTGACAAAAAAACATAATCATTGTTTTTAATTGTAAAACTTTTGGAAGGTTTTTAGAAGTGTTTATATTTAGTCTTGTCCTGATCTTATACATATAGCTTTAAAGAGTCTGCAATTACAAAGTGCTTAAAATAGGACAAGACAATGGTAAATGTAACAAAGATGCAAAATACATTTTATCAGTCCTTTTTTCCTCTAGGGTCATCCACACAAATATATTAAAGTTGCTACAACCTACTTTGCTGAAACTTAGGACATTTCTAACTAAAGCTTTATATATTTCCCAGTACTGTTGAATGTCCAAACCTTTCCCAGAAATGATTGTTTAATATTGTTTCATATTTTTTTCTGGGAACACTTAATTATCATGTGACACAAAAGCGGATACTAATGGGTTGTTACCATAGGAACCTAAATTGCTTCTTAAAATTCTCTGTGCTGTTTTTATATAATTAAATGTTCAGAGGAAAGCATTAAATGATCTGCTAAGATTTCTAAGCTTACTGCAGTTTAACTGAACTGCAATGCCTGCATTACCAATGCCTGTCTTTTTACGGTATGTACTAAAACACAAATACATTTTATTCACAAAAATACTTTTATTTCATTTTGCTACGTCTAAAAATTATTAAGTTCACTTACAGAATTTGTCCCCGAGTTCTACATTATGAACCATTCTACTGTCAATGTTCGTCTATAGAGATAATATGTGCTTTATTTTATACACCTGTTAGCAACTGGTGTGGTTGAAACACCTAAACTCAATAATTAGGAGTGGTATCCACACACTTTTTGTCATATTGTGTATTATATGTTATGGTACTTTGGACCTTCATCTAAACCTCTTCTCTTTCTCAATTTAAGGTACTGGAAACAGAGCAAACAAAGGCAAGGCAAGATGAGAGGAATGGCAAGGCATGTAGAAGAACAGAAGCTCTATTGGTCCATCTAATTTAAACAGTCACTAAGTCACATATGGCCACAAAAAGGCTAGAATTAAATGTAGTTAAGAATCCAAAATTTGCCTGGACAATGTTGACTAGTGGACCATTGTCCCAACTGCAAGCTGTACCATCCTGTATCACCATTATAAGGAACGGTTACAGTTCCAAATGAGCAATATCTGAATCAGGACTTCCATATCCATAAAACAGTGGTGGGGTGTTCCACATGAAAAACATCACATTGTTGTACTTGAATTGTTGGCAGCCTTACTTATGACATACCATACCTTTGGTTGTACCTAGAAGGTGAACTTGAGCCGTGGTAAAAAAAGTAAAATAACAATTTGTAACCCTTTGAATGATTTTGGTGAGTACACCTATTTGGTGATGGACAAACTATCTAAGTTAGGACAGTTGAGTGTGAATTTAGCTTGACTTGCTCTCAAGTTGATCTCACACCTATCCTTAACACTGATGTCAGATCATTGATACAGCCAGATTACCTTTAGCTTTAGAAGGTTTGAGGCTAGCCTCCACTGGAAAAAAAAATCTTCATGTACCACTTTTCTACAGCTCATGTACCACTTTTCTACAGCTCAGTACCTTATACAAGTATTCTGAATTACTGATATTTTGTCACAAACACAGTCACCGCACACAGAAAATGTAATGTCCTGACAGGATTAATACGACTTTCACTGGCAATTATTTTACACTACTTCAAGCATCTGGATGCCCAAAGACAAATAAATGTTTAGGGCCAGAAATCCCCAATTGTCAATTTTACACTCCAAACTATTGTAAGATTAATAGAACTGTGCTCACAAACGCACCAGGCATAACATAATTAAAACCCCACTTGAAAGGCTACATCCTGTCAGGATTTGTAATTGATTATGGGTCCAGTACATAGAACCTGCTTTTGATTATGTGATCAAGGGTTTTTAAATGTCTTGTACAAAGCAAGACAGATGGAAAAAGTAATAGTTTAAAAAAAATGCAGAAGTTCTTCTGCTGGAGTGTGGCGCTTTATCCCCTAGAAGAAGCAGTGTAATTGTGTATGTTATTTGGAAATGTTAAATTAATTTTGCCCCCCAATAACTCTATGTAACAAATGCTTATCTATATTGCTTTTGCAACTTTACATAGTTTTAAATGTGTGTCTATACATGGCCATGTCTAGCACAATCTGCTGATGCTACATAGATGAAACATTAAAGGATGCTAAATTATGTATTAATGCAGACATGTCTTTTTATCTTGATTTAAAAAGCAGGGGGCTTCTCAAAATTATAATTGTGAACATGGTTCTTCTTATATTTATGTTTATTCATAATTAATATCTCTTTGCATGGAAGAGTGCTACGTAGCTGGCAAAATTTCCTTGGTGTGACAGCTTTAGTAATGCTTGTAATGACAGAATATAAACTTTAACTAAAAGTTGATCCAAGGTCAGAGAGTTTTTGAGGAGTTTCTACTTAATTTAAACCACATGAAAGAATAATTCTCTATTACCAATGAACTTTGTACTGACCCTACTAGACCAGTGGATTGACAAATCAAAGTCTCAGTAGACAGGGGAGGGCTGGCAGCCTAAGGCCTGGGGGGCAAGTCAAGTGAAGTTGCTCCGCCCCCTCGCACTCACCTTTCACCCCTCATTCTGCTCCAATCACTATGCGGCCATCAGACTGCTGGAAAACTTATCTAAACGGCCGCTGGGTGCTGATTTAATCCTTTTTTTTATTTATTTAATATGCCGGATCGGCTTGCCATATTAAAAATAAATAAATAAAGTATTAAAGTAGCGCCGGCCGACAGCATCAGCACCCAGCAGCCGTTTAGATTCGATTTCCAACAATCTGATGGCCGCATAGTGATGTGAGCAGCATGAGGGGTGAAAGGTGAGTGCGAGGGGGCGGAGCTTTCACCCCTCACGCTGCTCCCATCACTTGGCGGCCATCGCATACGGCCGCTGGGTGCTGATGCCGCCGGCCGGCGCTGCTTTAATACTATTTTTTTTCCATTTAATAGCCAATCCGGCTTGCCATATTAAATTTTTAAAAAAAGTAGCGCCGACCGGCGACATCAGCACTCAGCGGCCGTTTAGATTAGATTTCGGGCGGCCTGGGGGGCAATTGCCACCCTGCCCCCCGGCCCAGCCCGCCCCTCTCAGTAGATAAAATGGAACTGTAACATTGGAACGTATGCTTCTTTAAAGGGAACAAATGGAAAAAATGCAGTATAAAGTTGCCATTGACAAAAAAAACAGTTTTATCTAATTATTTACAACAAACTTCCTGTATCTGTAGAGCTGAAGGCTGCCATTGTTGTCAGTCATGTGATATGTCGGATGTTTTTGCCCAGTCAAACACCGTGAGCTATATGTCCATTCCTTCAATGACCCCTTAGTCAGAGTGTATGGCTGTGTGAGCCATTGTATAGTTTTTTCACAGACAATATGATGAGTCAGTGTGTTTTCCTAGAAGATCAGACTAAGACACAAAAACTAGAACACATACAAACGGCTTAATAGTATCTGCATGAAAACATTATATTACACAAAATTTAAACCTGTAAAAAAAGAAAACCACAAAATATTTTAAAAACATATTTTTAATCTTATACTAGAGTAGCCCATTGCAGTAATTCTGCCTGATCACACTGCACTTGAGTTGTCATGGACACTGGCCTTCCCCTCGAGCAACAGTCATTTGTCTCCTGTGAGCCAATCAAGATTATTTGTGGACATCTGTCAGTCTTTCAGGGTTATAGATACCCTCCTGTCAGAGGAAAGAAATCCTTCTTAGAAGCTTCTGGAAAATGTGAGAGGGAGCTGAGCAGGGGCGTGAAGAGCATCAGGGCACTGCTTACCCAATAAGCAGGCCTAGAAGTAAGCCTGTTGT
Organism: Spea bombifrons; assembly: GCF_027358695.1. Taxonomy (NCBI): domain Eukaryota; kingdom Metazoa; phylum Chordata; class Amphibia; order Anura; family Pelobatidae; genus Spea; species Spea bombifrons. Next base: position 62,482,875 of record NC_071090.1, on the reverse strand, counting down.
TTCTAATGTGTGCATTGCTGACAATGAAGCAGTGCGCTGAAGTGTCAGAGTGGAGAGAATGCACCAAGCTGCTGGACTGTATATGACTGGATAATGGACTGTATAATGTGAGACTTCCTATTTAAATCACTGCCATATACTACATTTAGTTTTTGGTTTTAGTCTTTCAGATAATATAATTTAGAGATGTATTCATTAAATTCACATATGGATTGTGTATATTCTTCCCCCAAGGATTAGTAACAAAATAATGGGACCCACAATACCAATCTCACAAAAGTAGATTTAAAAAAAAAATGTAAATGTAAATCTGTAAGGTAATAAATCCATTGAATGTAAAACGATTAAGACTAGCACTCAACCCCCATAAGAAATAGCTGACACCCAATTTGAGATTCCTCAACATTTCGGCTGTGCTGCCTTGTCTTTCACTAGGCAATCAATAAAACCATTTGTACTATGTGTATGTGTCGCATTTGTGTTCTCCATTACTAATTGTTATTTTTATATATTCACTGTAGGCCTGTCAACAGTTTGCATAAATAAATACAGAGAGCTTTATAATAAGCATACCAGGGAATTTCCTAGAGTGCTCCCTTTACTGAGGGAGTGGCTTTGTGAGGGTGCAGAGATGGCCATCAGTGGAGATGGAGCTAGCTATTTATGGGGGCCAGGGGCACTGTGCAAGTGTACCTAGAAGAATTGATGCTGTTTTGAAGGCAAAGGGTGGTCCCACCAAATATTAGTTTGAGATTTTTCTTTTGTTCACTCACTTTACATTTTATTAAATGATAAACATAAACCATAAGCATGTCTATTTTTGAAAGCATTCTTACTTTACAGCATTTTTTCACACACTGCACTGCATGTGTATGTATGTAAGTATATTTCGTTGGAGGGTTTTCCCAGGTATGATAAAATAGCCAACCACCTCTTGCAGGGCCGGCCGAAGACTTAACGCCGCCTGGGGCGAAGTTTAAAATGCCCCCCCCCGACGCCAGGGGGGGGGCGCGGCGGCATTTTAAACTTTGCCGACGCCATTATCTACCCCCCAACGCATCCCCCCCACCCCCCCGGTACTTACCTTTAAACAGTCCTGCGGCGAGTCTCCCTGTGCTGCCACGGTGCCGGCTTGTAATGCTGAGCGCCGGAAATTTACGTCACTTCCGTCGCTCTGCATTACAAGCCGGCACCGAGACCGAACAGGGAAACTCGCCGCAGAGGAGAGAGGGGCGCCGAGCGGGTAAGCGAAAACTACTCGGCGCCCCTCTCTCTCTCCTCCGCTTAAAAAAAAAACAAACAAAAAAAACGCTTGGGGCGGCAAAGTGCCGCCCCTTCTAAAGTGCCGCCTGGGGCAATTGCCCCAGTCGGCTCCATTGTAGGGCCGGCCCTGACCTCTTGGGTACCAAGAAAGCTAAGAACAAATCACTGGATCATCTATTCTGTAGTATGAAGGCTTTTTTTGTAGAGCCTAGGAATCACTTATGATGTCCTTTTACATTTTCTTTATGTATGTCATTATTTTTAGATTTTTAAAGAAGTAGCAACCCCCCTTTGCATTTTGATGTTCATGTCTGCTAATCACGCTAAGAGAAAGTTCCTGCAGTATCAGTGCTCACACCACTGAAATTTGTTTCAGTGTAATAGCGCTCGGCATGGCATCTACCGATGACGAAACAGCCTGATCTTCCATGCATTGTTATGAAGATGTCCCTAAAATAGAGGTGTAATAATACGTTCTCCATCAATAAGCCCACAGTTTTGCAAGAAACTTCCGTTATGCTCTTTGTTGCAAACAAAGTAGATTGTTGGCTGTTATTAATGATGTGAGGGTGGGCTGAGAAGGGAGAGAACCCAATGACTCAAATTGATTACAGTTTCTAGTTTTGCAGATTATATATCAGTGATAAGCATCTTTTACATGTAATATATATTTCCAAAACAATTGATTCACAAACAAAAATACATGATGTAGGCACCTTTAATGTGTGAAATTACTGTTACTAAAACTGTGAAGGTGACATTATATAGACCATGTGGCTTCTTGAGTTAACTATCAAGGATGGATCAAGGTCAGGTGGAGCCCTGGGGCAACAACGTACAGTAGATACACAAACACAGACATTGTATTAGCAAAGCTTTGGCTGCACAAGAGGATTACTACATTTCACAATTTAGCCTGTGATTGGAAGGTTCCAGTCAGTAACATCCCCAGGAATCATATTCAAGGGGGCAAGAAGGGACCAACAAAAAAGTTGAGGAGCATTATGCAAAGCTATTGAATGAGCACATATAACAAAGTACTAATCAGATAATGCAGTGAAAAAATATTTACATTTGTCATGGAAACTACCTCTGTCCTTGTGTTGCTCTACTTATATATAAAGACACATAAAGGCATAATGTTCATTCATTCATACACACGCCCCTGCATACACACTGACTGCCATAAACACAGATCTCCTACCTGCAGATTTTCTCTCTTACTGTAGTTGCAGGTTGATGTCATACACTAACCCTGATCCTTGCTTTTTCTTACAAGCAGAGAGCCATACAGCTTCCACAGTCTCACTGGCTGATCCTGTGAACATGACAAGAAGTAGGAAGCTTGCTCATCACTGATACCCATAATGGAGTCTGTGTTTCTGCAAAAACCCTATCTGCCAGAGTAGGTCTCCACATCCGCATGCAGTACTGTATTAATAGTGTGCAGACATAAATTAGTATCCAAGGAAGCAGCATGGTGTGCAGACGCTTAAAAAACCTGTATACCAGTGGTACTCCTGAGGGGTTGTAACCTGGATGCCATGCTTAATCACTCTATGGTGGGGTGCTGACATTGGCTGAGGCCCAGGCCAGATACCCGAGCTTGCCCATGCTCCTGTTAATGCAGGCACATAGCTACATAACCATGCATATTATATACTTCACCCCAGGGTAGAGGACTGCATTGGGAAAAAACTTGCGGGCGGTCTTGCTGGTGTTGCGGGCGGTCAGACGCTTACCCGCGGGTCCCGGTAATCCTGCGCAGTCCCGCAAGGCTGCCTTCGCGCTGCTCCCTCACAGCGTCTCTTCTGTTGTTCCGCCCAGCGGAGTCACGTGATTTCACGTCACTTCCCATGACTACGCTGTGGTCCTGTGCGGAACAAGAGAAGAGACGCTGTGAGGAAGCAACGCAAAGGCAGCCTTGAGGTACTGCATGGGAAATGTGCAGTTCAGGTAAGGAGATGGGCGTGATTTGTGTCAGGAGCGGGCAGGATTGACCACATATGTGGTCACACATGTTGCGGGAGCGGGAGTGGAACACACACATTGCGGGAGTGGGTGGGATTGGGCACAAAATCAGCGGGAGTGGGCAAGAGCGGGATTAAAAAACAGTCCTGCGCAGGGCTCTACCCCAGGGGATTGGGAAAACCTTCTGGGGACTAGGGGTCTGGTACACTCCACAATCAGGTCTTACAAAGGGCTGAATAAGTGCCCACCATAAGGGGGAGGCAGGCAAATGATTGTAGCACCTACCACACTTACAGTTGACCTGCATTTATGACGCTGTCTGTGAGATGCATAGGGTGATACCGGTGGCTATGTATAATGCCTATTTTTCACCACTACACCTTTTGAAAATGGTATACATGCAAAATTCAAATTGTAAAGCTCCCTCTGCAGACTTGTTTCATTGCTTTTGGCAATGTATGCAGATTTTGGACACAGACCTTGGATTTTTGTAAACGAGTGGGAATACTATTACAGCAAATTACACCGGAGCTAGTCATTATAGGGGTGGTAGACAATTTTTGGTAATAGGGCAATCTAAGCCATCTAAGAATATAGATGGAAGTGTCGAGAATGGCGATCATGACTCAATGGGGAACAGAGGGTTAGTTATTTTGGGTTTATTGACACACTTGAGAATAACGTTAAGTTCGGGATAAGAGACCCAGTATACCCCTTGGTATTATTTGCAACTCTTTGGTGGCCGGCCACCTGTGCGTGGGGTGTAGCAGGGGATACATTAAATGGAGAGGAGGGAGCCACAGTTGAGACAGACCCTAGCCATTTCACTTTTTGGAATGGGGAGTCATTGGAGAGAGATTGCTAACTGTTTATTGATGATTTATTGGGTTGAGTCATTATTATTCAGTAATGAATCTCTACTGACAGAGGTCTTTCCATTGCTCAGTGTACATTGGGTGAATATTCTGTGGGCATTCTTCACCTATAAGGAAAAAATATACAATATAAGGTTTTGAAAACATGGAGATGGCAACTTTGTAAGCTCTGAACTCCTTTGCGAGCTATGCACACCTTTGTTATACAATAGAATGTTGAGATCTTCTTCAAACATGTACCCAAGTAAAGTTTTCAATTAAAAAATAAATAAACCCCCCATCTCATTATTATAATAGATTATGAGCTTTAGTTTTCTCACTCTCTCCTCTCACACGGACAGTCACCTCTCAGGTTTGATATCTGCTCTCTTGTTCAGCTCCCAGATCCCAGGCACCACAGAAGTTAGCGGCAAACACCTAAAAAAACCAATAAATGGGGGATTTACCCAACAATGGTAAGGAACAAGGATAGGTTCCATACACCTCTTTTTAGGAGGTGGAACCTGGGCATGAGCCTCATCTGACACATTAGAAATTGGCTCAATATGTGTTGCTGTCAGAGTGGCTTCATAGGAGTCACAATAAAATATGCTTCTTCTACGCTGTAGAGACATTCCATTTTAATTAAATTCACAAAAATAACCTTATACTGCCTATTCTAATTCCCTCTAGCCATCAACTAAACTACCCGAACACTATACACTAAAATATATATTTTATTTTATTTTTTTCTACCTTCCTAAAACTCAACACCTCCTACACTATCCCCAATGCCCCATAACCTAACCTAAATATAATTTTTTTTATTTATTTCAATATAAAGATCTGTAGTTGCAATTTATTATTTTTTTACTAACATGAATTTGTAACATGGCTCTCTGACACTCCATTGATTTTACAGACTGTGCATGAACAGGTAATGGTATCTGTTGTTTCCAACCATGCAATTCCCCTGTAAAGCTATTATCACAAAAGGATAGGCAGCAATAATACCTGCTGGGGTAGAAAGATCACCATGTTGCACATAGTACAACATAAAATGGCAGAGGTAATTATTTGATTGATATGTAAAACATATTAATATGTTTATATGGTTGTAAGATATGAGGACTTTAATTAATCAGCAATTTGAAAAATGTGCTTTCATTGCCACACTTTCTGTTGCTATTTCAACTTTAGAATAATTGACTTAATAATATCCTGTAATGGGATTTTTATGAAGTATATGTAAATTGACTGGGTCTTTCACAGCCAACTGATCAGATCCAAAGGCAAACACAATGTTCTAGTTGTCAGTGTAAGGATATACACTATAAAGTATAATGCACAAGAGGAATAACAATGGCACATGTTACCATAAAGTACAGGTGGTGCCATTTAGCTACACTGGCAGAGGATTTTGTACACTGTGCTGCACATCAAAACCATTGCAAATTGTAATATGAATCCAAGAAGACATTATTCCTTGCCAGCACCAACATTTTATAACCTGTTACTCTATGATATGTTTGGAATCCCAGATTTGGCATTGTGTCTGATGCATTTTGCTTTCCTTTTGGCTCCAAAATGGTGATGTTCATCCTTGTTCTTTTTATTGCCTTTAAACAACTAATATGTGAATCCACTAACTACATACCTACCAACCCACTGAATATTCAATGTATGGTAACATAATAATAGATTACATTTATTTCATAGTTTTATTAGTTTCTAATAGTCACCTGGGGATATCTAATGCCAAACAGGTGAAACATGCAGTGCATTTAAAATGTCTTCAAAAAGCTAACGTCTTCTAAAGAAAAACAGCACTGGCTTATGGAAAGCAAGGGTGCACAGCATAAATGTCATCGCCTCATATGCATACCTAGGAACTTTCCAGCTTTGACCAAGAGTCTCCTGGTAAACCTAGATCCCTGGGCCAGGTTCTTCTTTTTCAGGGCACACATTTGTTTTGTAGAGTGTGAGGAGACCCAACTAGTGTTTGGTTCTAGGTGTGTGTTGTATGTACATCATACCTAAACTGTAAACTAGTCCATTTTATGGGTCCCCTAACTCTGGATGAACACATAGGGTATATTATCCTATTTCTGGAAAAAATCCAGAGGCAGAGCAGGCTTCTTGGTCGTATGTAATAATAATGATAATAACAATAATAATAATAATAATTTTTCTTTAAAACCGACCATAGAAATTCACAATGTTTTTTTTGTTTTTTTTTATTAATTACGTTTCCTCACAAGGTTAACTATGTTTGACTTGGCTATTACTGTGAACATATGTGTCCAATATATCTGGCGAGTATTGTAATGTTTTTGAACCAAATCTAAAAATACATTATTTCACTGTATTTGAAAACTGTAATTCTTTTCACTGTAATTCAAGAAACTCTAGACTTTGTACAGTTGGCAGAAATATTCTCTTTTTCATCAGTGCTGAGACATTATGAGGCATGTGATTTCAGACTTCTCAGTAGACTAATTCGTAAGTGTGCCAAAAATTATAGTCAGATTATTAGTAAATACACTTGTGATTGATGTTTAAATGTAAACAGTTGGAAAACCACAGAGTATTTATCAAAAGATGCACTGTAAAAATAAGCTTCAATAAAACCATCAATAACACCCATCCATGTCTACACGTCAACATCCAATCTCTACATTGTATTTCTGATCTATTTGATGTTATTTTAATGGACAAAAACAAGGAATTTTCTAAGTGATGGCTTTGAACGGTACTGCATATCAATAGGACCCCTCTTTCAGTTTATAAGCAAACATAAACACAACATTGGGTTTTATTATGTTATTAATCGTTGTATGAAACTCATTTAATCAATGAGGTAAAATTTGACATGATAGAATAATTGTTTCTGGGAAGGAACTAGTCTTTGGGCAATGCTAAATGTTGTTTATGATGGTATATGTAGTTTAAATTTAACAAAGTAGCTGGGACAGAACCTTTAACTGAGTAATAACAATAATAGCGATACAAACTGTTAAGTGTTGGTTGAGGAGTTAGGATATGTGATAGGACTTTGTGACACTTCTAACAAATACAATATAATGAAAACTTTAGTAAATGTGTGGCATTTGCTGAGCCCTGGGTCCTCAAAGGAGCTTATGACCCATAATGATCTAGAGGTCACACAGTACTGAAAAAAATTCAGCCACTACATATGTCTTCAGAGCGCAAAACACACCTCCCACCTCCGTTCTGAAGCCAAAATCTATGCATCACTAAAATCACAGATGGTTTTCTTTTCCCAAGTATAGGGTGGACCATTTAATTTCTAAACTTCTCGGGATGCAATAAGACCACTAATATTTTTTTTTTATTTTATTCTCTCTCTAGTTTTTTGTATATTAACAAATGACTGGATGAAAGCCAGCATGTCTCCTAGTTACTACCAAGAATACTGAATAAAACATTGGCCCAATTTTACACAGAGACAATATTTTCCCTATATTATTATTCTGCAAGGAAGTATCTTCTTTCATGGATTTACTGTTAGGAAATGATTTATACGGTGTGAAGTCAAATGACAACATCCATAGCACCCAGTACCATATACATTTCACATGTATTAAGTATATAAAATATGTATTTAAATATCCAGTACATTAAATTGTTTCTTAGACTACGTTAAATGCCTCAAGCATAAAGGATGTATTACTTTTTTTTTCGTTTTTCGTTTTAAGTCAATTGAGTTATATAAACTAAATAATAAAGTGAAATATATGATTTACAGGAAGTTTGAGTGTTAAAAACGGTTTGCCCTGAAAGCTCTAATTCAAGTTAATGTATCTTCAGAAATATACTACTACCTGATCATTTGCCTCATATCATTTCTTCATAGAATTGGTATTTATCTCCAATTTGATTCAGGCTATCTAGGAAATAATATGTTTTAGAGTTTTAACAGTTTTGCTTAGCTTGATAAATAGCTTGGTTCCTGTGGTTTTTCCAGTTCTTCTCAAATTACTAACAGCAAGTATGCTCGTAAGAAAAATATACCAGTATGAAGCAAGATTATGACAATATAAATGTAATATCTTGATTTTGTATTTCAGATAGGTTTCTTATCGTCTAGATTAACTGTAAATCCTATAGCTGTAAGTCGTTTTGATTAATCCTAGTACTGTATCTAAAGTTAGACTTCACAAAAACTTTTACAGTGATTGAACATACAAGGACATTATGTCAGCACAGTGAATGTATCAATCGCCTTTATTCTATTAGAGCCAACGGAAGACTTGGGTAAATCAGTTTTAATGGAGAACTGGTACGGTATGAAAGATCCTGAGGAATGAAAGACATGTGAAGACAGGAGGAACCAAAGAAGACAACTTAAAATTGGACTCAATACTTGGTCAAACAAGAGATCAGAACAACGTCTTAAATTTTAGGAGGATGATAACATGAGATGAAATGGCATATTTTTAGAGGGAGCTCTCCAATAAAGTCTCTAGAAGTCTCCATGTCAATTACTGTTTGCATGTTACATGTGGAGTGCCCTGAGGACATTTTTGTTACACTCAAATACTGTTAAACTGAGGGTTGACAGAAAAGTGAACATACTGCAATTAAACTAATGAGAAATATGAAATAAGGTACAACAGGAATTGGATACACTAAAATAGGAGGTCATTGCTCCACACAACTTTAAATCTAAACAGTTAATAGGCATTTTACAGTAAGGCAGACAGGAACAAATTATAAAAGTTCTGAGAAATGCGGATGTATGTAAAGTGCAGAAGAAAACTGCATAGCCTAGATAAGAAGAAATAGTTGGTAGGAAAAATGGTGCATTATAGGAAGCTATGGGATTGAGTCTTGGAGTGATGGAGCATACATTATTCAAGAGGCAGTATAGAGTATTCCAGGGACCGAGATAACCATGGGTTGATTTTTTATTATTATCTCAGTACAGCGAATGTATGAATCCTCTTTATTGTAACAGCGTCAACAGAGAAGACTCGGGAAATCGTATTTAATGGAGAACTGATACGGTATAAAATATCCTGAGGATTGAAAGACATGTGGAGACAGACAAGACCCAAGAAGACAACTTAAAGTAGTATTAAAAGTGGTCAAACAATAGATCAGAACAATGATTGAGTAGTAGAGAGCAAAATCCTGAATTTTAGGAGGATAATAGTCTATTTAACATGAGATGAAATGAGATGTTGTAAAAGAGATATGTGTGCAACAAGTAGAGGAACCTGTTATGCAGAATAGGAATATTTACAGCAAGACAAAAATAGTCATACTTTTTAATGTTTTAACCAAATATAACTTGGTATCAGTCAAACAAAATCAAACATTAATATAAACGCACTTCTACTGCAATTTTTTTTACTATATACAACCAGGTGAGCCATACAGGTTATTCAGGTTCATATGGCTTAGAAATATATTTTTACATAGGGATATTTTAGCTAAATATCATATGCACAATAATGTATATGATAGGTGAAGAGTCCCTTTAAATTTGTGTCTGGTCCCCATTGGAACTGCATGAAGGGATACTGAAAAATCCTCTCATATGCATTTAACCTTTTCCTGCCCCAGCCATTTACTGTGTATGATATGCGTTTGGCCGAACACATCTCCTGGTACATGATGTACTTACAGACAATCATTCCAGGGGTGGAGGCCTAGCAAGACCCCGTGCACATGCTCAGAGCATTATTTATTGATTTCAGGTGAAAATAATGAAAATTAAGGTACCAGGAAATGAAAAAAAATGATGGTGAAAAGTGGATGGGTAAAGCAAACATAATTTACCTCACTGATCCCCCAAGTCTGGCTATTACTTCCCCTTTAATAGTTTATTTTTCATTTATGGTGTATGTGTTTTTATTCATTTTCGACACAGTCTACAGTCTACTAATTTTCAACTAAATTATTTATAACTTTTGTATTTTGAAGCTGTACCAGATTTTGTGGAAACATGTTTTAACAGGCAAAGTATTTGAAAAAATAAAGTAGCTCCAAATTCCAAGTAATACTTGCACATTTTCACATTTGATCCAAACGTCTAGATGTAATACCTTGTGAGACATTTGTAAATACCAGAACAATATGTTTACGCTGTGCCAGTGACTCACATTCAATTTATTTGTAATGTTTCACAATTACAATGTATCAGATAATAATCCAACTACAACAGGTCAGAACATTCTGCAGAACAGAACTCTACAGCTCCTAGTCACTGTATCTGGAATCAAATTTTAGGACATATACATAGTTACATAGTTACATATACATAGGACATATGTGTAGAGGTCCTCTTAAGTCAGTAGATTGTTCTGCAACCAGGAAACAATTGCCACTAAGAATTTGTTGCCCATGGCTTTTATCCATCCACATCAGAATTACTCACGGGATCCACAATATATTTTTTTAAACATTCAAGACAATTTATATTTAAAAGCTCCCTTATTATTTCATACTGATATTTAATAATAAAATGCGGTTGATGTTGTGCAGTGCTTTTTTATGATTTTTTTCCTAGTTATTTACCAGTCTCTAACTAAGGCGTTGTTTAGAGTCATGTGAAAAGGAACATGGCTTTCTCACACTTATATTGTCATTTTAATCAACTTGACCTAGAAGTATGTGCAAATACTGTATTAGCTCGAATATAGGCTGCACCTGATTATAGGCCACACCCTAAAAGTGTGGTGCTATTTTAAAGAAAAATACACATTAGTGGAATGGTAAAACAGTATTTTACCTAATAAACAGGAATACATGTATTTTAACATTTTTGGTATCTATTATGCAGTTAGTCAGCATATGTTATATATAAACAGAAATTTGGAAAACCAATAGCCATTTTAAGGTCCCCCTTAATTCATAATGCACCGGGCCGGCCGGTGGACATCTGCGTGCATCTATGACAGAGACGCACCGGCGGAAGTGCCGGCAGCGGAGGTTGTCTACACGAATCGCCACAGCTGGTGAACGTCTACGCGATGCGCTTAGACAACCTCCGTTGCTGACACTTCCGCCGGGGCTTTTATAGTGGAGAACTGGAAGGTTATGTCAAGCCGCTGCTCACCACAAAAAAACACCTCTGGCAGCCAGAACTGCATGTCCTGGGCGTCGGGCGATAAGAATTGCGCATCCCTGCGCAAAACCCCGATTATAGGCCACTTTTAAGTCTTTAAAGTGGGGGGGAAAAGTGCGGCCTATATTCGGGCAAATACGGTATATTTTATGGTACTTTCTACATACCAAAACACTTTATACATTAACCTAACAGTTTTTTTGCTGCCCACTATTATTATTTAGCAGATATTCAAAGGTGCACAAGGATATCTGTAACTATTCATTGAAGATGATCTTTTTCTGACTTAAGTTTGCTGGAAATTATATTAGAGAGAAAGAACATACGACTAAAGATGACAAGCTACAGATACATTATTTTTACACGTTAAATTGTCAGATTATCTTTTAAATATTGCAGGATTCTAAGTATATAATGTGCAGGCATATATATATATATATATATATATATGTGTAAAATCTTATAAATCTATTAGGGAAGGGCTGGCACTATTAAGCATATAGGGCAAGTTTATAGTGAGCCAAAAAATATGGGTAACAAAGGCAAGGACAACAATGTTTAATGTACACAATCATGTCCTGTCCAATGCCCTGCCTTTATAAAATATTCACTGACAACTCCACATATGCTAAATTACATGTTTTTATAAATAGGTTTTATACGCTTGTTTAATATTTACATTAAATGTTGCCACCTATTGCTGTAGGAACTTCTTAAAATTCCTTTCACATTGCTTCAGATGCGTGAACATATTATCCAGTGCGTGAAAACAAATAAGAGCAAAGGATTTAATTAAACTTGTGTAATTAAATTGCTCTGAAGGGAATGTCCTAAGATGTAAGATCCTGTTGATGGCCCCAAGGCATGGTTTCCTTTTATATCTTATAATTTTGCACTAAACCACATAGATTCTATGAATCTTTTGTCAGCATAAAAATTTACAATATTTAAATACCACAAGAGCTCAATTTTCCCCAATTATGGATCACCTGAACAGTGGAAACATAGTAAACATGTTTTATATATGCAGGTTTTTCAAGTAATTTGTAATGTCTGGTTATATTGTGACACTGAACCGCTCCAGGAAGATGTTAAAAAAACATCAATTCATTGATTCCATGACAGCTTTAGTAAGGTGAGGTCCTCGTTGCAGCATTTTTAAGGTCCAGCCACACTTGCTTCAAGCTGTAAATGTAGCCAAAGAAACCGTTTAAACTTTGTGTTACCTGTATCGCCAAATGATGTTTGGCTACTGAAAAACTTGCTGGTTCTGATAGAATGGTGTCAGAACACACAGTGCATCACAGTCTGTTACATATGGGGCTGCGGAGCCACAGACCAGTCAGGGTGCCCATGCTGACCCCTATCCACTGCCTACAATAAGCACATGAGCAAAAGAGCTAGACCACGGAGCAATGGAAGAAGGTGGCCTGGTCTGAGAATAGTTTTCTTTTGCATCACATGGATGGTTAGGTGCGTCGCTTACCTGGAGAACACACGGCACCAGGATGCATCCATGGAGGCCCCACCTCGCAACTTACAGAACCTAAAGGACCTGCTGCTAACGTCTTGGTGCCAGATACCACAGCACACCACCAGAGGTCTTGTGGAGTCCATGCCTCGATGGATCATGGGGACCTACACAATATTAAGCAGGTGGTCATAATGTTATGCTGATCTGTGCATTTATGTATACCCAAATGTTACTGTTTGATGCCTGTATTGACCAAAAAGTCCTTAGCCTTGAAGCAGTAAATCCCACATTACTTTCGTTCTTAATCTAATTATCTCTCTATATTTCTGAATTATAATCTTATTTTGATAATGTTAGTGGATGGCCTTTCAGGTTCCTATAAATTTCTTTGTATCGAGTTTTAATATATTTATACATATTAGTCTCTTTTTGTCAAATATAAACAAATATGTCAAGCTTCTTTTATATAGAGAATATGTAATGAAAAAAAAGCTTGAAAATCAAATCAATTAACAACTGTGTTATTTGCGTATACATTAAGTTTTATAATTACCACGCGCAAAACGAAACAAAGAATCGTGCTTGACAAACTATGACATGTTTTCCCCAAAACATAATAATGACAGTCATTCAAATCTAAGTAAACTCAAACAACATACTGCAAAATTAATCCTATGTCAACATTCTGTTTTTAGAATATTCGCATCTATAACGCTTTATTATATAAAATGATTACGCATTTTCATGGTGTATAAAATAAATCTCACATTAGCAATGAATAATGTCAAAAAATGCTCTCCTTTCTCTTAAATGCGATTGTATTTCATGCTATGTTATCAAGAGTTGCATCTCCATCTAATTGTACATTATCCAGTATCAACATGCTATATTGTTTGACACATTCCCTAAATCAAAGTTGAATAGGAAAAAAATACATATAACACCATCAGGGGTGTATTCACTAAAGACAGATTTGGCAGCAGAGTCCGCAGGAGAATTGTGGTTTCAGCTGCTTGACTGGAAAGAAGCAAAGACGCGCAAAAGGTGAAATTTTTTAAATATAATACAGTTATGTATGAGTAATCCAAAATAAGTTTATGTAACCACTGCATTTTTTTGAGTCTAAAATGTTTTTGAAAAGATTAGTTCTGCGAACTACTTAATATTTTGTGTTATTTAGACATAAGTTATAAAAGAAAAGTACCCTTAAAATTTTAAGTAACCGGGAATCGGAGTGCTAAACGAATCCAATTAAGATCGTTGTAATAAATAGTGGAAAAAACAAAAACAATATTTATTCAGTAATAGAATCACAACAGGAATAAATGCATACACATTGTAGAAAACAGTATTCTTTGGAGAATAGATTTAACTTTTTTTTATATTTAGAATAATTGTGACATTATAGTTGTTTTCTAGGAAAATAAACTTTTTAATACCAGCTTTTTTGTAATTTGGTAACTTATGTATATTATTCACTGTGTTTTATTTCACGTATGGTTATATACCATGGTTGCAGAGGATACGAGTGCATTGTCTTTGACAACGTTTCTACATATACTTTAGATTCATTGTATAATGGTAAGGTAGCACAATACATTTGTCTAGTACCGGTATTCATCAGTTGAGGAATGAGTGACTGTTGTTTGGGATGCCTTCTTTATTCAGCAGATACTAAACGGCCAAAACACTGGATGTTTTACTTTCACCAGGGGAAAAGGGGTATAATTATTTATGTCTCTAATTTCCTACTGGAACGTGTTATGAAGCCTCTTAGTTTATTATCACTTGTAGGAGGTGGACATAATTCCACTGGTGGATCTGGATAAAATAATATTTTTTTAAGTTGATTTGATTGTGTAGGTAGGGGCTTTAATGTTTTAACAGGTGTGATGGGGTCAAATATTAATGTCTTCATGTAAAGATCTTATAAGCATTAAGCCACATTATTATTTGCTGGTTTGCTTTGTAAATAGACAATGATTTCTTAACATGAAGCTTGATGTATTCTTAAATTAATGGTGTTTCCTTCTCTTCCACATTGTTTTGTTTACTAACTTCCAATAAAGGATCTTGATAAGCGATCTCCTTTGATACAAGAATACATGATTTCCATTAATCCAGATGGGCCTTTTTCCATTGCATTCTCACTGTGACTATATTGATTAACCCTCTCTGCTCCAGACTCATCCCCTTCTGATTGGGTGCAGCACCCCGGCTTTTATACTATACTGTGGATCCATAGCCATTGATCCCTGGTGTGGTGGCCAAAGGCTCCCTGGGAGTCACTGAGAGTGTGGGGAACAAGCACTAGGATGGGGATCAGGGGCTCTGGATCTTCTCACTATCACTCACTCACACCAAGCATCAGAGGAGGAGTGGACACGCAGAGAATTCCGACCCCAGCGAGGCTCGGCACAGCAGCTGGCCTCGGTCAGCATGCACAGTGAGGGGGAGGCATGTCTTTCACAGCACCTCTAATTATTTGTATAAATAAAAAGACTGCAAGTGGGAGCAGTATAAATAGATATCCAAGGACGTGCGAGCAGCATTCGAATGCTCAGGCTCCAGATGACTCCTCTCTGGTTGCCTGGCAAACGCAGTCAGCCTCTCTCTCACACTTCACTACCGGGTTAGAGAGAGAGAGGAGCGAGCAGACAGCTCCCATCCCTCCTCCTCTCCCAGCTCTCCATCCTTCCCCTCCCTCTGCCAGTTATTACTGTACAAGTAGTATACACACGTACACACGCTTACACACATACACACTGTACCAGCCTGCAACACCCACCATGGAGGTCAGCTAGCATGCACTACTAACACACACACACACACATATATATGCACGCATGTGTACACACAACACAGTGTGAGAGAGCATACACATTCCAGCTGGAAATATAGCAAGAAGCTACACACTTCCTACTGCTGCTGCCGCTGCTGCTACATCCCCATCTCTACAGGATCACCCCCAACACCAGCTTGTCTTCTCCATCCCGCACCAGCTTCTCTCCTCATCACCCTCAAAGCCAGAGGCAATGTCCAAGAGCCTGAAGAGGAAGAACCACTGGACTAACAAAGTCCACGAGTGTGTGATTGACAGGAGCCTGGAAGGGGAGCTGGGCTTTGAGATCAAAGGGGGTGCAGAGAGTGGTCAGTTCCCATTCCTCGGAGAGGTGAAACCCGGGAAGGTGTCTTATCAGAGTGGCAAACTCGTGCCTGAGGAATTAGTGCTGGAGGTTAATGAGACGCCAGTGGCTGGACTTACCATCAGGGATGTACTGGCTGTGATCAAACACTGCAAGGACCCCATTAGGATTAAGTGTGTCAAACAAGGTAAGCCAGTGCTGGTTTATTCACTCTTCTTCTAATGATATGTACACCACGCTGCTCCATTCGCATGCATTCCGTTATCTGTGTTATTGATGTTGTATCAACACTATCACTGATTACATTGATGTATAGGGGCACATGGGCTGTCCACAATTCTCAGATCCAGAAGTGATCTGTGACATTGTGGCACACAGAGAGTTAAAAGTACTTCTGGAGTTTGGTCACCTGAAAGTGTGTTAAATGGGGGGGGGCTGGGCTGCACACTCAATAAGAAGCCCAGCCCTGCAATGCAGAGCCTTGTGGAAGAGGAAACGCATCCAGATCTGGGCTGCTGTTTGAACTGTTGCCGGAGTAACTTTGTTTTTGCAGCTGTTGGAGTTTGGGGATTTCTCGGTGCTGGCAGTGAGGCTGTGTCACGGTGTGCGTCAGTGACACCGATCTGCAAGCGGCTCCAACTTCAGGACCGGGCCACTGATGTCGCAGGATGAATGTTCTGCTGGGACGTGCAGGCTCTTTGCAGATACAGAGCACTGCATCTGGTCACTGGCTGTTAACCCTTAGCTGACAGCCCCAGAACTCCCAAAAACGATATACAGAATTAGCAAGCTCACATGTGATGTTTAGAACAAAGTGTGCCTTGCAGGTACCTCACACCCTCTGGGTAGCCTTACGCCGCATGCCCCTTTGGTATAATGATCTGGAGATCACTGCATCTGCTGTAGTAATCATTTTGATAGTAATCTGCACAATTTGTGAATGACTCTGGTGTGACTGTATGACTAATAGCTATTTTAAAGCGGTAGTGAGTAATTTTGGGGAAAACAACTTGCATAATATTCCTGAATGAGCAGGGTTTTCTTGATGTTAATGGATAACTCTGGTGATCTTTAAGTGGTATAACCTAGGAAAGTATTGCAAGGAATGTTATGTTGTTAAATCTAGAATTCTGTTTTGAGCAATGCAGAACCTTTACTTTTTACAGGTTACTAAAAATGTATCGGTTTGTGTGTCCATTCTAGTCTTGTCATACCTCTTGAATGTATGTATTGTAAGACGTGCTGCGTACATTGTTGGCGCTATATAAATAAAATATTATATTAATAATAATACTAGGAGAGTTGTGTTTAAGCTCCTTGATATCACTATACATTATGCACCAACAGCACACTTCTGTGCTAACAGTACTTGGCTGGCCCTGTAAATGCATAGTTAAATCAGTGATATCTCCTCACCCTTGTATTATGCAGGGCTAGCTCAGCCCTTCTTGCTGCAGAAACTTGCCAGTGCTGGCCCTTCATAATGTATAGTGAAATTTCCTTTGGTGAATAAACCTCCAGTGTACGTATTTTTAATAAAAATGATGTAGAAATGTGTCATTGTTCTAAGTTAAGAGGCATGTATTGAAATAAATATTATTTACATGTAACGGAAGCGAAAGTAGATCAGTAGATCTGGCCACTGGCCTGACATGTCTAATACCTTCACACCTTCCATAATACCTAGTGCTTTACATTTAATCAGGGTTACTGTGGGTCAGGTTAATGACAACTCTGGATGGATGAGAACAATCGGGTTATTTACTGCATAGCCTTAGCGGGAATGAGATGATCTTGTGACACTGATCCCAGCTCTACCAGGCCCGCAAATGGCATGAAGTCATCTTTGAAGTTCTACTGAATTCACTTCTCTTTCTAGTCTGAAAATAAGCATTGTTTTAAAGCGATCATAACACATCGGAATTGTTGTGATGTGAGTCTTTTGAAATGCTAGGACTGAGTTAAGCCTACTGTTTTTAATAAGCAGCAAACCATGCAATACTTTTCTCAGTATAAGGATATACGCCTCATTTGCACTTGATTTTGTAGCAGCCAGGTTCCTAGACTTTGCCCAGGACTGGTTATTAGCCTTAGCAAGCATTGACGCTATAATATCTCTAGCAATAATGTGAGCGTACCACATCATGCACTTTTTTTACTGCATTGAAGTTATATGGAAGGATGGCTTTGGTTGGGCGAATATTCTGGGACGGAAGGTACAGTAAAGGGAAAAGTTCAGTATGTGAAATATTGTAACTTTTGAGAACTTGGGGTATCTTATTCACCTATACCCGAGGATGCACAAATCCACTCCTCAAGGGCTACACATTTTAGATATCCAAACTTAAGCACAGAGAACTCAATAAAGGCAGTGAGATACAGAATCCTTGGTCCATTTGTGCCCCTCAAGAACGTGGGTTGGAGCCCTGCTTGAGTTTGTTGGCGAGCTAGAACATTTCAACTACCTTATTTAACAATGCAAATTAACCCAAGGCGTAATCCTTAATTAAATCAGTGACATTTCTAGAGTAATTTAACAGATCTAACTATGCTGTATGCAGAGGTGACAACTTTTAGGTTGTCTCTTAATAATGTATAGATTAACTAGTAAATTGAAATGTTTCATCACTCTGCAACGTGCATATACACGTGAATAAATCATTTATATTTTATTAAGTAAAGAACACAATTCAAACGTATTAATCTCTCGACACCGATGAAGATTTTCTGCATAGTACTTCTATGGTTTATAATAAAAAATAATACATCAATAACAGTTTAAAGGCCACATGCATGAACTGTCTGGGGAAAAAAAGACATTTCTTTCTGTCCAGGACCTTGAATGCTTTACAAGATTAAGTATTTCATACGTATTACTACAGAAGTACAGCATAATCAGTTTTCAGTAAAATGTTGGAGAAAAAATATATAATTTGTTAGATTAAAATGATTACTGAAATCCTTGGTCTCTATTTATTTTACCTGTGTTTGGTTAATGATTTCTCCACCAAATGAATACATTAAGTCTATATAGAAGTACTCAGGCCTCAACAGCCAGCGGATACACACAAGCGACACTTTTTGACCCAATATTGTCTTTGTGGTTTAAATAATAATTGTGTTATCTCACTTGTACATAATTGGACATAGTCTTTAACCCTCTGCATACTGGAAACATATGTAATACCGGTACATCCGCAACACCTAAAAGCTGAAAGGGTTGTGGAAACCAAGAGATAAGAAAATGATCAAATCTAACTAAATCAAAATTGCCATGCTGCAGAGAAGCTTTCTTTATTTTCAAGAAGAAAAAGGGTCAAAATTCATAAATATGATTAATTTATTGGCTAATTGAACTATAATAGATTGCAAGCTTTCAAGACTATCGAGGTCTCTTCTTGAGGTATATTATAGAAGCTCTCAAAACACATTGTTGTGTTCAGTCTTTGTGAATGTCTATCCCAATAAAACTGCAATAACTTTCTGAAGGTGTGTATGCCTGAATATAGAAGTTTGCATACACCTATAACTGAAAGTGTCAGTTTCAGCATAATTCGCAGTAATCACTATTAGAATGAAGCAGTTTAATGTGTTCAGGAAAGTATGTGTTAGTTGTTAGAGCAGTATTCTTAGCTAAGGTGACCAAATGTTTTTTTAAGTAGTTAGAAGAAAAATCCGGTCATGTTGCCCTAAATCCTGGCTCAATTTACATTAGGTAAAAGGCACTTACCGTATATACCGTACTATCTGTATTTTGTTACCAATGATACCATCTTATGTTTGCAATGTTCTCAAGAAAGCTAGCCCCTAAACTTTTCTTCATAGTTGCATATATTTTTTACTATGTACGAAAACGAGATGATTCTCACGTAAATTAGGTTTTGGCAAAATGCATTTTGCAAGTGTGTCTTTTTGTTCATGGAAAGCCCTTATCTTTTAGTTTTGTAAGTGGAAAAATATTTACTTTTGGATACGTAATTAACCGAATTGTGATTCTAACCACCCTAGTGTTGATTATTTTGATTAGGTCAGCAGCAGCTCATTGCAGGGTGAGTGTTCATTTACAAAGGTCAGTAACAGAATGGCCTCTCTGCTTAAAAGAGGAACTGTTGCATTGTAACCGAATGTACCGCCGGAAAACATCTGATCACCTGTTCTTTCTTTAATATTTTTTTGGATTCATACACACCTTGGTCCATTTTCCATTATCTCTTAGAAGAAGTTGTATTTGCTTCCTGGACTATGTTTGCATTGTTTTATCAGATTGAGCCTCTGGCAAAAGAGATTGTGTACAACCATAGCATTCCTCTCTGAAGCAATTATCACAAATATCGTAGGCCAAGGCGAATTAACGGTTCCCCTAAAATTACATACATTTTATTTTGCTTGCTATGGAGAAAATGATGTTCTTCAATAAGGTGATATGTATCAAACAGGCAGTATGTGTATGTAAAAAAATGGAATACATTATTATTGCTATGTTTTGTCCTCCGTTCAGATAACTTTATGTTTGCTGACAATGTCTTTATTTGTAATGTCACACTTCTAAGGTAGAACATGTGGGGTACTCTGGATTATGTTCAGGGCCCAACTGGTGATGACATAGTGGCCCTGGCACTTTAAGGCCAGTGGCCACCTGATGACCTAAGCGTGGCATATTTGTATGCTCTCAGAGCGTGCGGCCAGGCTTATCAATCAGATTGTATGTGACTATTTATGCCAGTGGTCCATTTGTTAATCTAATAACATAAAGATAAAAAATACACCTGAACATGGCTAGACTAAGGCCAGAAATATTCCAGACTTTGTTTCAAAGTTGCATGACAATATGGGCCCTCACACGTTGTGGCAACAGCCGATAATCCACTTGATTTTTTAGCCTCGGGGCTATTGCTTTAGCTAAATCTTCCGTAATAATATATAACAAAACTTTAGGATGTCAAGGATCAAAAAAAATGAAGTTAAATCTGATACATATATATATATATATATATATACTGCATATATAAAGTGATTCAGTTGTAAAATGATCTTATCACTATAGCAACAGTCGGAACATTATGTTGGTTGCTATGGTTATAAGGCTACTTTTCAATCATTTCACCAGGATTACTTTTTCTCATTGCTGACATGGGGAGCGCCTTAACGACTTTGGCTCCATTTTTCCTGGTTTGCATCTGTATACACTTTGAGGAAGAGTGTTGTTTGGTAGCTGCTCTCATTGTGGGAAGTATTTATATTCGTTTCATATTCACACGTGGGATTTTGGTTTTCTATTTGTGTTCGACTTTGGCTTAAGGAAGGTTCTGTAGCAGTATTTGTGTTCAGTGAATGATGAAGTTATTTGTAAGGGCGTAAATAAGAAATTATCATGATTAAAAATAATTTCAATATTATCCACTTAACAGTGTTAAGGAGAAAACACAATTTAAAGCCTTTAATTATAGGTATCAATAGATAATCATAAACTATAGTTTCTCTCGCTTAATTCGAAGATTAAATATTTCTATTAGGATTCATGACATATATCATGCATTTTATATCTAGAAATATAGAACAGATCTTGTGTACTGAGTACTGAGGCATTTTCTAGGAACCATTCCCTCTGTGATGTCTTTTCCATCACAGTTTAAGATGACCATGGTTTCCCACTCAACTTTACAGTCTAGTATTGTAATTTGATAATCTATATCATCTGTATATCTAAAATAATATATAATCTATATAATCTGTAATTTCCAAAGGTCAGGTTTGATCAATTAGGGATCTAATCTAGGGATGGCCAAGGCTTTTATTATTGCATATAATAGTTCTTTTGAGCCACTTCAGTCTACAGCTGAAATAAATTAAAACTGAAATGATATATAATGTATTTTTTATATTGTCCTCGATGTTCCCTCTTTTCTCCCACATGCATTCTTCATGTGAAATTTTGCTTATTTTGCCCATCCCAGGAAGTGTGTTGCAGATTTATTGGTAACATGAGCAAAAGATTATTGCTACAATTACTTGTAAAAATGTGGGAGAAGGTCCGCAGAGCCGTATTTCATATACTTTTGCATCCACTTTAAACAATTTGTGGCACCATTTTCATCATAAATTGAAATAAGTGATATTCCTTTAGATAACTGTAACTGTAAAATGCTTGCTACGCTGCTTTAAAGGGTCATTAAACTGTAAACATAACTTTGGCTTCTCTTGAAGCATGCAACACTGCTGGCAATCCCGATATAAGGGGCAATTGCCAGGATAATTCTGAACAGTTATAATATTAATATAGACAAACAATAATTTCTATATTTTTATTTTCATTTTAAATTACATTTTATCTTAAAAGCACATGCATGTTGGCTCCATTTCTAACAGAAATTATTCAAGATCAGATCAATACCTTCAAAACGTTCCTTGACCTCGTTGATATTCAAAGTTATCGTGCTTTATGAACCAGGTATACCTTTTACAGAAATACTATTTGTGTCAGAACGCCTCACAGCTCACTAAAGAGCATATCACTTGGGTTTTTTTATGTTTCCCCCATCTGTTCGCCCTTACACCGTGATTATCAGCCTCTCTTTACAGGTCCTGGTGAGAGAGCGCGCCGAATGACCACTGAATAAAGGTTAAGCTCGGCTGCTTGGCCGCTCTCCCTGTACTAGACAGCGGTAGGTAGGCGCATCACCTATTGGTCGCTCACAGGTAGGCGTTGCCCTGAGTGGTCATCAGAGACGGGCCCTCAGAACACCATTAGGGCTGGAGAAGTAGCTCTCACTCCCATTGGTCACTACTCTTGCCAGCCCGGATGTCCTTTTCTCATTGCCTGGTGAGTTAAAGGGATTAGCATCCACCCACTTGTGAGCTGGCCGGCCGGGTTTGGTCGCCGCTTGTTTAAAGGGACGTCATGGAATTGGTCGGCAGGCCCCCTGGCACCAGACTCAAACTAGTTGAAAAGCCCATTAAAGGGATTAAAGATTTAATCCTCTCATGTCCAATTGTTCTCCCATTTACTTCCTGTTAAGAGATGTGATAACAATATGTATAAATATGGTAACTTCTGTACAATAAAGTATTTTTCTTGCTGTTGGTGAATGATGGTAGTCTCGTCTACTTTTTATGACATAATCTCAGGGATTCAAGATAGCTCTTCTCCTGAGGCTGGAAACTGAGCTGGGGACTAAGGAGAATTATGCAAGGTATCCATAACCCTGACATACAACAACATTGTTACACTATTGTGAAAACTAATATTTAAATTTTATTTATTTTAGTTTCAAATGTTTATTTTAGTTTCTAGAATGTTTGTTCATATCACTTGACTCTTAATATAACATTAATATGGTTTAAAAACATGGTTAATGTTTTGATTTAGCAACTAAGGGGGCAATTACTTTTTCACATAGGGTCAGGTAGGGCTGTATAGCCTTTTTCCTTCTATACAGGAAATACTCATTTAAAAACTGCCTTTTGTGTTTACTTGGGTTGTCTAATATGAAAACTAATATCGATGACCTTGAACATTTAAACGTGACAAATGTCCAAAAATAGAAGAAATCGGGAAGGAGGCAAATACTTTTTTTCACAGCACTATTTGAGACTTGGCTTTAAAACAATTGGTTTAGGCTGGAGGTAAATAGTATAAAAGAAAATTAAACACATTGTCCCTTTACTGTGAACTAGGGGGGCACTCTCAGCCATCACATGTATGTTTGGACCCTTTTAATCATCAAGGTGTCCCCATTGCAAAGTTTTCATCAGGATCCCCATATACACTTGGCCTTATCCTCAGCTAAACACATCCGCTGCCATGTGCTATACTTGCCACCAGTCGGGTTCAAGGCTGGGTTAACAAGGATTTTGTGAGTGGAAATTAGTTAGGGCTTATGAAGGCATTCTTTAGTGAACCTGCCTTTCACACTGGTGTGCCCCAGGAAGGGTAAGTCAATTATATGCTAAACATAAACTACAAAAGTCTTCATAAGGCTTTGCTCTTTTTAATACTCTAAATTTATCATTAATATGTACTTAACTTTTTAGTACTGTAAGAAGAAGCAAGTAAATTGCGAAACACAACTCATCTATTCAAAGTGAAACTGTAAACCACTTATAAGTTATTCAACAAGAACTTCAAAATCTCTGGACTCTATCAGGAATATGATACGGGGAATGTGATACGAAGGAACGCTGGCCCTTGCCGGATTGTATTTTAAGGGGCCATTGTTTAGAGTTTGCTAAAAATAACTCTCGTTACCCATGCTTAACTGATATTGCGAGTAACTATTTTGTAAGGAAAATGTGCGTTGAATACTTAATATTACAGACTTGAGGAAGAGAAATTACAATGTTTCTGGAGTGTAATTCACTATCAATACGAGGAGAGTGAAAAAACCTAAGTTAAAATTTGTTTCTTTAAATTAATTAAAGTCATCATTGTATGTTCCTAGAGAACATCTTCATTAGAAAGGAGTGTGGTTATAAAAAAAATGTTACAAGGTGGGAGGTTTATAATTGGAACCATGTTTACAGTATATTTTATATAGATACGGCACACATTTGCATACCCCTACATGTGTGCTCTTTTAGTTACCAATCAATTTTTTTTCACGTTGTGAAATATATTGAAATAAGTAAATGGATTTAATGATAGCTTTCATAATGAGGTATTCTGAACTTGTGACTGCTCTACGGTTCATGGGAAAAGAACATTAACAAGTGAGTTAAAGCACTTGTATACTGAAAGTCCTACGTTGTAAAGACAGAACTCCCACAATGCTGTCCATATCGCAGAGGTGGTAATCTGAAATACATTTCTCTGTATAACCTGAAAGCTGCAGTAGAACGGGATTCATTTGTTTATGATCTTTTATCATGTCCTTGAATCACAGATGACTTTGCACTTCGATTTCTGTTATACATTCATTTTGCTCTTGTCCTCATTAATCAAAATAAATAGAGGGGGCAAATGCTTATTGAAAACAATGCTTATTGAAAAGTTTGGATTCTATAACATGAAAAATAAATGACTTCTCATAAATATATTTTCATAAAGTAGGATCTGATCTTCTTCTAAGTCACAAATATAGACAAACACATTGTCCTTAAACTAATAACATACAAACAATTATAATCTTTAATGTCTTAAAGCACCCATTAAACATTCACAGTTCTGGTGGAAAAAGTAAGTGAACCCTTGGATTTAATAACTGGTCGAACCTCCTTTAGCAGCAAGAAACTCAAACTGGTAACTGCAGATCAGACCAGCACCATGTTCAAGAGGAATTTTAGACTGTTCTTCCTTAAAGAACTGCTTAAGCTCAGCCATATTCTTAGGATGGCTGGTGTGAACGGCTCCCCTGAGGTCGTTTCATAGCATTTCTAATGGGTTATGGTCTGGTTTTGATTGGGCCACTCCAAAAGATGGATTTTCTTTTTCAAAGCCTTTCTGTAGTAGATTTATTTTGATGTTTAGAACCATTGTTCTGCTGCTTCACCAAATTCTACTGAACTTCAGCTGGCAAAGAGCAAGCCAGACATCCTGTATGATAGCTTAATAAAATTCGGAATTCATTTTCCCCTCGATGATGGCAAGCCTTCCAGGTCTCGAGGCAGCAAAGCAGCCCCAAATCATGATGCCCCCTCCACCGTACTTCAAGCTCAGATAGAGTGCAAGGCTGAGATAATAAAATAAACTGTTTGTTACTGTTTACATAATTGTTGTCTATTGTGCCTTTACTCAGTGAAAGCAGGCTCTGTTTGGGTTATTAAAAGCTCATCTTACCTTGTTCTGTGCTGGTGTTACCATAAACACTGTGCTTACTGCCAAGCAATTGTCTGGTGTTGATGTGGAACGTTAGAAAATATTAACGCATCTGCCAATGCGGTTTGTACATGTATTCTTTGTAAAGCATTGCCTGGGTGACCTTAATAGCTCCAAAACATCTACAACACTGATATGTATATTGATTGCTGTGCTAACACAAGTGGCCACGCAAGGTGAGTGAGTAAGCATTGTTGTGATCTACTTAGTGAAATGTTTCCGTGTAGTCGTCAGCCCGGAGCTTTAATAGCTCTGCCCTCTAGAGAAGTGATCATTCCTCTGATGTTATGCATCATTTAAAACAATAAAGGAGAGGGATTTCAAAGCTCCTGTCAGATGGAGCTAGTGTGTTAATATTTTCTGAAATTATACTGGCATAAAAGACAATATAGAGTATAAAATATGTGCTCATTAGCCAACTGTATTGCAAGCAAATTGGCTTTAAAGGGATAGCTTTTATGTAACGTTTGAAATGAGAATTCACATACTGATAATTCTTGCACCAATATAAACCGGAGATGTTTTTTTCAACTCATCAAGACTGTCAGCTGAGATGTGAAAAATAACACCTGCTATTTTTCATACATATTATGATTATATCCGTTTCTGTGTATTTACTTTCTCTATCAAGAACTCAGATTTATATTCATTTCTAACACAGAACTCACTTGGATGTGTTTTCCTGCAAATTGGACATTCTGTGGGGTGCAACGATTTTGACATCTAGAATATCATACACCAATCATGTCCTGTACAAGGACAAAAATATTTTAAAGATATTTATCAGAACTTAAAAAGTGTACATATCTTCATCTTAAAGAAGACCACCTGAAGTTGTTCAAAATGCATTATTTGGAAAAATACACCCACTTGATGTAGAAATGGCCGAAGACTTCTCCTGCATGGTCAAGGGATTCTGCAAAAATATGCCTCATGTGTTTGCAATGGGGACAGCACACATATTTAAAGTGCATATGATGGCTGTAGTGTCCCTCTAATAAGATGAAGGGCTTAACAGACATATTTTAAATATTATATTCATTTTGGTCACATGGACTCTGACTTCCATTCGGAGACACTGGTCTTCATGATTATAGTGTGAAAATCCCTAAATAAAATAAAAAGTGTAAACTCCTCTGAAAGAAGGAAGAAGTCTTCTCATCATCCCACTTGTTTCCCAGCAGGCAGCAAACGAAAAGTTGATATCTAATCAGAATCATGGCACTGTTTTAAATGAAAGCAGCCCAGTTTGAATGCCATTTATTAACCAGTATTCACTCAATTGACATTTGTTGTAAATTAAGGGTGTGTACATTATTGTCCATTATTTATTTTTCTCTTCTAAAAGAGCAAATGGGACAGCCAAGGTAGATAAGGGAATTTAATATTTATGCTTAAATAGACCCATTCAATAGATTAATTTTAGTGTTTAGTGATACCCAGAAGGGTTGAGTAAGGGTGCAAGGTTTCACTATTTCACTAGTTATATATTCTATTGATGATTGATACTTTTTAATTCATTGTAGTTACCCTTAATACAGAAAATTGAAATATTAGTCATGGCTTAAAATGGGCAACTTAAATCATCCTCTTAGTCGACTATTGTTTACCCTTGAAATGGTGCCCTATTCTGCCCCAAAATGATTGAGCTAGCTATAGACAGCAGACGGGAAGTGAAATGTCAATATCCTTGCACATTGGCTGCCACCTAAACCAGTTAGATGTATCTTAGTATATCTGAATACTTTGCATTCTGATTTTCATTAGTTTACTGCGCCCTATGAATTTTTGGCTAAAACATGTGCATCGCTGAATCTAATAGTATTATTCATATGTATCCAATCTGTGATGATCTGCTTTGTACCTGGATTACTTATTTGATTTTCCACAAAAATGATATGATGTTTATGGCTTCTTGTTGACTTATGACTTCTTTTAAGGTTAAGCATGACATCATAAGTTCAGCGTTCCATACTTGCCAACATTTGGTCTAATATCCCGAACAGTTCCAATCAAAATATGTGGGTAGAGGTATGACTTCTTAGCATGTCCCATCCTCTGAATGCCTTAGAATGCTGCATTTGATTTGTGTAACATAGGGTCAACTCAGCCCTATTCAGAAGGGAAACTCATGGTATGTCTCCCTTTCTTAATACTCTGACAGTTTCTGTGGGTTACTTAATTCAGAGGAAACCATTGTCAAATGGTCTACAACTGCACGAGTTATATATGCGTAAACTTACTTACAAATGCAATATTTTATATTTTGGTGGTATATATAATAAAATATATTATACAATACTAGGTGCAGAAATCAATTATTAAAGCAAAGAAAAAACAGAATTGCTCAAGGAAGTGTTCCGAAAGCCAAGATGCTTGGAACACACAAAGAAGCTGATCTGACTTTCTAGATGAATGCAAAGTTTTTAAAGGTAGAGAGATAGCCAAGGAATCGATGAATAGACTGGGCATCTTCAAACAACATAACACTGCCACAACACAATAAAGCTTGAAAGAAAATAAAACTTGAAAATTATGCCTGCGATTTGAGATTTGTTTAAGACTCTTTAACAGTTAGATAGTAGAGCATCATGAAATACAAATGTATCTTCCTGTAGCAACCCTTCCTCCTCTGACTCTGTTCCATCCCACACAACCTCTCCATACAGCAGGAGGGGAGGTCTGCAGGAAAGTTGCAGTTTCAACTCAAAAACCTTACTATGCATTATAAAGGGCCATACCTGGAAAAAGTTCCTGCAAGAAGAGCTGAGCTGGCTCTGCACCACATTGGTGGCAGTAATTTGGAGATTACGTCACATTACACTCATTTATATTGCACCAGCAGGTTCCATAGTTGTTTTGTTTTGTTTTGTTTCATTAGCCCCAGGGAAACTTAACATTATTGAAGGAACCATGAATTCTGCTTTCAATCAGATCATTCTACAGGAGAATGTCAGACCATCCATTTACATCAATATCTCCAGGAACACAATTTTGTGGTAGTTAATCTAATATTAGACTTTGGTTGAACATCTAATAACCTTTAGTGAAAAAAAAAATGCAGCAATGCAGAAAATCCGGGAAGAGGGCGAGTAATGCTTACACAACTGTGACTTACCAGACACTTATGCTACATCAGAGCTGTAGAATGTTTGCTACCTCAAATTTATAGCCATCTGTACTTTGGATTACTGTCAGAGAAGCACTGTTGATTGCAGTTTAATGAGATACTACACAATCTTAATGAACATCAAGTTTTCCCAAAGCATTCTGGGAACTTTGATCATGCCTTCGTTTGTTTCTTGACAGATCTTCTGCAGCTTTCAGCTCTCATACGTAAACTGCCCAAGACCATTCTTTTTTATTGACAACTAGGCACCTTATTAATTAAAGCTTGAATATAATGGCAAATGTTGTCATTCCCTTAAATAATATGTAATAGCAAATGAAACTTACAGAGTATATATATATATATAGTACTGTATACAATATATCCTGTCACAGTGTCGATGCATTTAATATCTTAGTTACATATTGTCTTGTTAGATTGCTTCTTCAGGTTCTAGAGATTAAACCAGTGATACAGTTTTTAACGATGCATGTCCTTAACTAACACATCCGGAAGTTTGGTGTCACATTTTAAGGAGACATAAGTATCTTTTGCGGTGGTCCTGTCTAAATTTTTTATAAGACATAAACTACTTTGCATCAGATGTGCCTTTGGTACATAGTACCCTGCGTTATGTTGCTATACGAACTATAGAAGTCCATCTAAGCGTATACAAAAATGCATTTTGATAGTTTGTTTTTATCATTTAACAAAATGCAAAGTGAGTGAACAATCAATATTTAATATGACCACCCTTTGCCTTCAAAACAGCATCACTTCTACCAGGTACACTTGCACAAAGTCAGGGGTTAGGGATTGGGATAGGGAAATAGTTAGGTGTATGATAAAAAATTATGCCAAACAGGTGCTAAGGATCATCGATTTATTATGTAAGTTGAAACACAATCACTGAAACAGAAACAGCTGTGTAGGAGGAATAAAACAAGGTAAGAAACATACATGCTCACTCAGAGCCGGCCTTAAGTGTTCCGGCGCCCTGTGCAGACTACTCCTGTGGCGCCCCCCCATCCCAAAAAAGGAAAGGAAAAAAATCTTGTCACAAAACTCCCCTTTCTCACTATCTTCCACATCTGCCCCTTCTCACTGCCTTCTCCCCCTCTGCCCCTTCTCACTGACCCCCCTCTGCCCCATCTCACTGCCCAATATACAATATATACAATCATATAGGTATAACTCTAATGCTTCTATTCGTAAATGTAAAAGGATTTATACATATTATTCTATGGGTATTTTATACAAAAAGAATCTGGCATAGTATAGCTTTATAGCAATCATTAGAATGTTCTGGCGTATAGGAAAGTTCTTGGCAACTATGGTGATAACTATCTATCTATCTTTCATCATCCATAAATATCATCTTTACACACTCCACTTAGACGTCTGACCTTACATAAACTCATTCCTTAAGTGAATTAAGGGTCTTTACTTACAAAAGAAGAAGCTTAGTCATACAGCCAGGACCACTTACACATTGATCTGCCTCTCTACAATTATTTTCCATGGTAACATTAAGTCTTTTACTACTTAAACTGCTCCATGGTGTGATGAGCATTATTTTAAAGTGAAAGCCAACACTACAGATATAAGTTGTGAAAGACTTCACAATACGAGTAAGGAGGTGTTTGTAACTCAAATCATTTTTGTGCCCTAAAAATCATATGTCGTGCTGCACAAAGCAAATTCTTGAAAGAATAGAAGCCTTGCACGGCTCTGCATTTTCTGATTTCGTATAACTGCAGGGTTCCTATTGGCAAGAGAGCGACACTCCCTCTGCAGACCGAGTTTACATTTACTCATGCTTTTGGAATGCAGATTTCCTCTGATACTGCAGAGAATTATAGGAGACTACATTTGAAATGTGCCATGAGTTTTAGCTCTAGCTGTCATATCCCTTTACTTTTGTCCAAGCGCAATGAATTCATAAGAGGAGAGAGTATACCGATTATATTTTGTGCCTTGAACTACGGCCAAAAGTTCTTTGTTTAAGTTAAATATGAGAAGATTTATGCTCTGCAAAATATGTGGGGACAAGCTGTTAAAAAAAGGGCAATGCCTGCAAGCTATTCATCTCGCTAATGCCATTGGCATTTTTTACTTATAGTATTACATTTTATAAATTATAACGTTACATTGTGTTGAGAAAGGTACATAATGTGCAGAAATGTATGAGAAATGTACATAGTCAAGCCAGACATTTTATTTTGAAGTATGTCTTTGTGTGATGTTGTAGGACAGGGGTGCATAATTCTCTTTATCCAAAAATTGTATCCTGTTTGGGGGTCTTGATATTGGAGTTGGATACTTTTTTTTGTTTTGTTTTTAAATGCTGCTCATGCCACATCTATGTATCAAACCATGACCACTGGTGATTCAGCAGAATTGAAGAGGAACAGTAGCACCTCCAGTAGCATAACTATTGTGTACTTTTTTTTGGCTGTGATTCACTGATTGAATATGTTGGTATCTGCTGGCTACCTCTTTAAACATTTAAAAACAAAAGGGGGCAGCAAGTATATCTGTTGGTCTGTTCTCCTGTAAGTACTTTTCAAGTGTTGCTACTTAAGAATTCTGTCTTGTACTACCGTATTTGCTATAAGACGACCCTGATTATAAGACGACCCCCCAAAATCTGAATATTAATTTAGGAAAAAAAGAAAAAGCCTGAATATAAGACGACCCTATAGAAAAAAAGTTTTACCAGTAAATGTTAATTCATCTAAACTATTTTTTTTAATAAAAGCTATGATTGAGAAAAATATTCTGGTTTTATTTCCTTCTATTTTCCAACCTGCCCCCCAGTTATGCACATCTGCCCCAGAAATGCCTTATACCCCCTATATGCCACTGTGCCCCATGATATGCCTTTTAACCCTCTAAATGCCACTGTGCCCCATGATATGCCTTTTAACCCTATATGCCACTGTGCCCCATGATTAAAAGGCATATTATGGGGAAGAGTGGCATATAGGGAGGTTTAAGGCATTCAGGAGGCAGAGTGGCGTATAGAGGGTTAAAAAGGCATTTCTGGAGGCAGAGTGGCGTATAGAGGGTTAAAAAGGCATTTCTGGAGGCAGAGTGGCATTAAGGGGTTAAAAGGCATTTCACAGAGCACTCTGCCTCCAGAAATGCCTTATGCCCCCCATTTAACCCCCCCTCTCTCCCCCTCCCTCCTCATGTAGTCGGGGCAGCGTGTAGATCCCACGCACTTACGCTGCAGCCGGAAGGAGGCGTGGCTAGCAGCGGGGGTTTTCTGCGTCCATCGCGCAGACCTTCCCCGACTGTCAGAGATCAGAGTTCCCCGCACCGGTACACGCTGCCCCAGCTACACACCGGGGACTCAGAAGTACCGGTAAGTGGGGCGGGGGGGGGCAGGAGGATCCAGGTTCCCTGCAGCTGCGGGGGATATGGATCTTAGTCATCTCATAGTCAGACCTATTTGAGGTCTGATTATAAGACGACCCCGATTATAAGCATTTGCTCTGAAAAAAACCTCGTCTTATAATCGAGCAATTGCAGTATTTTTAATATTTTTACCTTAGGTCCATCTTTACTTGAAATGACAGCTGAGTATCTCAATGCATGAGGATCTGCATTTTAGTCAACTTGGACCAAGCGCTAAGCTCTGAGTATTAAAAGTTAAATTCACATGTACACGGTGTGTAACTATGATACTGATGGCTGGGAGGACAGAACCCAGAAACGATTTTGGCACAAATCAGCAGACCTTAACATGTATGTGAGACAGTGAAATCAAGGCAAAAGAGGAACAATCAGTGTGGGTGAGCCAGATGTGAAGGGTAGACAGACAGCAGGGTCAACAGTTAACAAGTTAGGAAACCAAGAAAATCAAGCACAAGATAACACAGTTGCAGATTAATCGGCCCCAAAACAATAGAGCACAGGTTCTTGCGATGACAGGTTTGTATGTATAAGCATCAGGTGCAGATACTAAGGAATGCAATCTGGAAGAAAGGACTCCCCCTGGTGGTGAAGCGGTAAAGAGCACACACAAATCAGGTTCAAGGCCAGTTTGGTACCTGAGTTAAAATGTTAATTAGTATTCTACCTCCATTCTAACATTTTGAAATAAGAAAAATTTTAACGTAAGTAGAACTAGAACATATTTTGTTGACGTTCGTTTCATTGCCTATAATATTTCTAAAATGATTAATAATTAGCTATCAACTAAGCCAGTACTTGTATCAGACGGTTACATTTGTATGCAATGCTCACACATTTGTTAAACTTCAGGAGTTTTGACAGCTCTGTTTTCACTAAACATGTTGTTTTCTGAAACACACAGGATTCATTTAGTCTGATCTAAAAAAGATTAAGCCTTTTTTCTTTCCTTCTCTTTTTATCTCTGTCATCCTGCTGGGAAGGCTGTCACGCCATTGATATTAGACTTTATTAGATGAAATGTTATATTTCATTAATTAATGTTCTGTATTTACAAAAGATATATTACACCTGATGAAGTGTAGCAGAAGAGGGTGGTAACCTTTACTCAAACCAAAAAACTCAATATAGCAACCAAGTCTTGTCCAATTCTCACTCCCCAACAAGAACTTAATAACCTAATAAGAGACATGAACAAATGACTCAGTCATTGTGTAGGTCAAAGTTCGACAGGTTCACTGGCAGTGTATAGGAAGAAGAAATCGGTTCTGTAGAGCCAGCTGGTGGACACTGAAATTTGCTTTAGTTGTAGGGCACATGATCAGCTCATTATAGAGACACTTTTGTGTCTAGCAGTGTAGACATATCTTGGCTTGGCGCTGCCCAAAGCCCGACCCAAGCCAATGTCCCAGCTACCCCTTAGCACTAACCACCATGGCTGAGGTCTATCACACTAAGGCCCCTATGGAGGCTGTGCAGGTTAGGCACAGTGCTCAATTGTGTGTATGGGCAGGGAGAGTGACTGACAGCCCTCTGTAACTGGGGGTCTAGGCAAGACTACACCACTGTCTATCAGGTGAAGCTCTAGGTGCCAGAATGCAAAATTGACATGGACATGAACATAACTTCCAGTAGTGGCACAAACTCATCAATGCAAAGCAGTCCAGTTTGACATTTCCTTCTGCCCATCTTACTAGACCAGGGGCGTCCAACGAGCGGCCCTCCAGCTGCTGCAGGACTACATTTCCCATACTCCTCAGCCTGCCCCTTAGCTGAAAGAGCGTTATGGGAGATGTAGTCCTGCAGCAGCTGGAGGGCCGCACGTTGGACGCCCCTGTACTAGACCTTTCATGAAGAAATTAAGGTATATCAGGAAAACAAAAATAACAATTGTTTTCAAGGAGATTATGTAAATATTTTGTTGCAGACGGTTAAATAAACTTCAATTAACAATACGATTTACTTTTACATACTTTTATAATATTTATGCTGTGCAATTTGTATTGTTCATCTTGATTTACTTCTTTAGAACAGCAAGATATGTTGCTGAAAAATGCTAAATATTTCTAGATGGGGATCACTTCTATTTAGAGGCTTACATTTAAATATCTGTTAAGTCTGTTAAACATTAATACTGAAAGTCAACATTGACCTAAGTAGAAGATACGGTCCAAATATTCTACTTCATTATCTCTGACAATGCATGCGCAAATTGCAGAATAGCTACATCTGTTTGCATTTTGAAAAGGGTTATTCTTTGATTATAAATCAAGTACTTTTTTGTTTTGTTTTTATTTTCTTCTGGCATATACTGCTGCTGTGGGAATATTGATTTCATTATGGCACAGAGCTTGTATAAAACTATCAAGCAAGGTACATGTCAGCATATGAACTCCATCTTACCTTTTACATAAAAGGGTTCCAAGCATTAATGTTTCACAGTATTCCTTTGTGATGTAGATTGTTTTGTTGCCTATTGTTCTCTGTTTTATGTGAAAACGTTGTCTAGACAACAGGTTATAAGTGGCAATGGTAACGGTCAAATTCTGGATCCCAAACAGATTAAACGCACACTCCAGCAATCATATATATTTTAATGGTAGTTGTGTGTGCCCTTTAAACTATCACTTTCTACTTGCAAATGCATACATATGTCCTATTTACCAAAGCTTGCATGCAAATCCCTTGCTGCCAACCCTCTTCAGTCTAATACGACATGCGATTGTCAGCTTCAAGCATCCAAACATGACATTAAAACAGAACCACAGAAGGGGGTGGCAATACCAGATAAAAATATAATTGCATCTCAAGGTTTCCTGGCACTGGCTAAAACAATGCCTAAATGAATTGGATTTCTTTTCAAATCAGGTGAACTTAGAAGTTCTGATAATAGACACACATTTTCCCGTAAATCGGAGATACGGTATATTAAAAGTGCACTCTAGCCCAATTTTCACGTTAAATGCATAGTGGTTTCAATTTGCATGTAATCCAAGGTATTTTACTGCATGTGAATCAAGATTATATTCTTTAGTTTTTGGAGATAGAAAATGAGACCTCTCTCTCTCTCTCATTTAACACCTTCCCAGCTGCCTCTACTGCAAGAAGAGAGCATTCCTCAGTACTCTTTTTGCACTTGCTCAGTAGAACCCCTGTACTAGTTAATGGATGCTGAGTGCCTACTAAAATCATTCTGATCACTAATATTTTACTTGCACAAGTGTGATTGGTCACTTTAGCAGGAGTGCTACTGAGCATGTGCAAGAAATTTACATACAAATGCTTCGGGGGAGGAGTTAAATGAGACCAAAGTCTAATTTTCAAACTCCGGTAGCTAAACAATACATGCTCCCACTTGTATGCCATAAAATGTACCATAGTTCATTAAAAATGGATTCCTACATGCATTATTCAAGCAAATGCACCTATAAGTATTAAATAAACTAAATAAAATAAACAAGCACCATTTCTTTACTCTTATCTGTTTATATTGGCTCAAACTAAATAAACTTGATATCTTTATCTGTCCCTCGGCAGAAAAATAAATAGTCTTTGAAGGCACTAATTTTAAAGGTCAATACTATCGTTTTCAACATGCAACCTATAGCGGTAGGAAACATGGCATTGCATAAACCATAGTGCCTTTCTGGTTCAGTGAGAAAATTCAGAAAGTGTCACTTTGAAGATAAAATAGACTCTCTCCAGATAGACTGTCAGGAATTTGATGAGGTGTACTGCCGAAGCTCCCTCTGTTTCTTTTTATGCTCTTTGACTTTAAAGTCCTCTGGGTTATTCTTTATTAATCTAAAGAAATCACGGCTTCTGGCTATTTCACACCGTTTGAATTGTTAAATAAGCGTGACTATTAGTTTTCTAGGAATTAAGAAGGCAGAGCTACAACTTACACCCTTTGAAATACCATTTCAGTGTCATTATATGTGATATGTGTGGTTTTAGGTGGTTGACTGTATTGATGTGATTGACCTGGGCAGTTTTTTCTGAATTAAGGCCTTGAACAAATCAAAGCCGGGAAGTCAATAACAGGAAATATGAAATTGGCGTCAGAGGCCAGAATTAATATTCTGGGAAGAGCATAGCTCTGGAAATGACATGCTTGGTTGACGGTACTGTACATAAAATATGATGCACCTGAGAGATTACCTCCCAATGTGATGTGTTTTTTTCATTTTAAGATCAGTCTAGTTAATGAAAATATTCATAGGTTTATGTAAATGTATCACTACTACAAGTCTCAGTTTAAAGAAGGCATTGAAAGGTTTGCACCTGGGTCTTCCCAAAGTTTGTGCCAGTTAGAAAATTCACTGCAAATGCTATAATATATACAGTGTGTGTGTATATATATGTATATATATATATATATATATATATAATTACATTTAAAAAATGAAAATTTTCTTAACGTATTCCTCCCCAATAATTACTCAAACATAATAGGCATAAGCACTATAAACTTTATTTTAAAGTAACAGTTTTAAAACAGAATAGTAACTTTAGGGCTTCGTGTAAAGGTTATATATTTTGAAAGTTAGCATACAGTAGACAATAATAAAATATATCTTAAATATGTTCCCCATCACTGTGTAATATTGTATATTGCTTTTGCATTCCCCTAGTGTGTTAGGAGAGACGTGAAAACAATAAAGGATTCATACTATTTCAACTGCTAATGTGTTAATTACTGAGCACAGAAAATGGCAATTTAAAATGATAACATATATTTCAAGTGTGTGTCCTCTTTTAATTGCCTAAAACATTCACGCGTTACAGTTCTAGAACATACAAAAATATCCCACAGCAAGGCTCTAAACAGCTGGACGGTTGCCAAAGATTAGAATGTCTACAAAAGCATTATTATCAAGATAGTATGGTACATGTGCTATTGTGGATTATTAAGAGTAATAAGCTCTGTTGTTCGCTAAAATATATTTACAATACTGTGCCAGGTATGAAAGATGCTGTAACGTAAAAATGCCTTCAAAAATAGACTTGTTAATAGTTTATTTTTGTCATGTAACAAAATGCAAAGTGAGTGAACAGCAGGAAAATGCCTTTAAAACATCATTAATTATCTTAGGTATACTTGGACAAAGTCAGGGATTGTGTGGGCATATAGTTATGTGTTTGATTAAACAATTATACCAAACAGATGCTAATGATTATCCAATTAATATGTAGTTTGAAACACAATCATTAACTGAAACAGACACAGCTGTGTAGGAGGAATAAAACTGGGTGAGGAACGCCAAAACTCACTAAGAAGGTGAGGTGACCGTTTAGTGTCAAAAGTCATACACCATGGCAAGACTGAGCACAGCAACAAGGGTGGTTATGCTGCATCAGCAAGGTCTCTTGGAGGTAGAATTTTTAAGGCAGACAGGGCTTTCCAGATGTTCTGTCCAAGCGCTTTTGAAAATCACAAAGAACTGGGTAATGTTGAGGCCCATAGGTGAAAGACACATCATGCTTACTTCCACTTGCAATCATCAGTGCTATCAGCTCAGCATTGAGACCCTTGTACACCCATCTACCTTCCGGATGGAATGGGTTAGTAAGGGTAGGATCCCAGTAGTGGAGATTGGGCAGGGGGGGTCTACAGAAACTGGAAATACACTGATACACAGAGTGGAAGGAGAAGCCTGGCCAAGGCAGCAACAAACGGTCAGGAACCAAATTGTGTAGTAAAATCGAAATCTCAGGAAACCAGAAATCAGGAGTCAATCGCAGAGTCAAATGTGAAGCTGGGTCAATACCCTCAAAGCACAGCATAATACAGTAAAGCATAAACGCATACACCAACCAAGGGCAATGATTTAGCATAAGTCCAAGTATTTCATAGAGCTCTTCCGGGTAATGCGGAATATGCCGGCTCTCCTCTCGCAGGCATGTCGTGGTGGTGTGCTGCCGTTACGGAGGTAAAGAAGAAATGTGGTTAGTTCTCCAAGATTTTGAAGCAACCTACCTTTTTCTTATGTTCACTCACTTTGCTTTTTGTTCAATGATAAAAATAAACTATTAACTATTTTTGAAAGCATTCTTTCTTTACAGCAACAACAACTAACAGAGCATTTTTAGTTTACGATACTGGCTGGTATAAAATAGGAGACTTGTTGACAAGAAACATGGTATTTTATGACATGGAACATGTCAGCGTACTGACAGCCCTATGCATTGTAAAGGGCCGAATCCTGTGAACAGTTTCTACAAGATGGTCTGGATATGTCATAGTTAATGCTTTATTAAATCAATGAAATTGAATTTTACAACCTCCTGTAAGCTCACAGTTAAATGAACAGAGCCACATTTAGCTTTATTCTGTAATAGGGAGTTCTTAGTAAGCTACTAGAATTTGACAATTAAACTTTGTATTTAAATGGCTATTCATATTTCTATTGTTGAGATGTGTTTTATTTCTTTTTTATTCTACTCAATTTTTTTAATTTATTTTTTATGTGGGGAAGAAATGGTTATTTTAAGATGGTATTTAAGTCACCACCCATTTCCTATAAGAAGAGTTGATACATTTGAAATGCCACTTATTTTGGCAATATAAAATAAAGTTTATTTTTCAACTAACCAAGGGTAAATATATATATCAGCTTGTGCCAACTTTCTGCTGTTCTCTTTGACTTGTCCTCTTGATCACCCTTTCCTTCCAAATGCAGGTACATTCTTAATTAGCAAATGAGCCATACATCAGTAGTTTTATAGTTGCAGCAAACAAAATGAGGAGGTCATAAATAAATTATTTAATCTAGAATAATTAAAAGAGAAATTCACCTTCACAAATGTGAATTAAATATACAAACAATTTCAATAAGTGAATAGTAAAACCTTTCAAGCACTAGAGGCCATTAGTTGTAACATATAGTTTCCAGTCATTTTCTAATAAATATAATTTTCTAATAAATATACATGCTCGCTTGCTAAAGTTTCTCACAATCTGGAGCATATTTTGCTTTTGTCCCCAATATATCACTCAGAAACCCCTGCTTGTATACAGGTGAAATTCAAAATATCTTTACCTCCTGATAAGTAAAGTTTTTATGTTTAATTAATAGAACTTTTTGAATGCAACCATTAGATAATTACTACAATCTTGTTAGGGAGTTAGGATTTGAGTTATCTCATATTCAGCTCATTTAGAAAGTTTCAAAATATGTCAATAACAAGCCTGTTCTAAATATTTTACATAGCTGACCCTTATTAGCCACAGCAAAGCTGGGTTGAGGATATAGCTATGTACATGTAGTAATTTAGATTTGTTTAATGTAAGTTACATTTGTTTTTTTACTTTGAAACAATCCAAATGCAGCTATATAACCTATAATGTGGTATTCTGTAATCATTGTAGCTCAGTATATATATATATATATATATATATATATATATATATATATATATTAGTGCAAATCGTTTCTGTTGATCATTTTGGTAATCCTTTTTTTTATACTTTTCAAAACAAAGTACTTGTTTATTTTAGTTATATACGTATACATTTTGTAAGTCTTAATTATGACTATTAGCCTTTGGTTGTAGCAATGATGTTGTATTTGGTGGTAAGAACACAAAATGTTACCACCATACTGTGTAATGGAATAGGGGTGTGCAGCACAATTATGGCCAATCATAAGAAATCTATTGTCGAGGTTATATTTTCTACAATATTTTTATACTAAAGGGCTAACGTATCCACTCATGTACTCAGAATAAAATCACTTGGGTATATGAACTGCTTGGATGTGAACAAAACACAACAGGGGTAGTGTATTCACCTGTCCTTGAATTTTCTAAATGGTACACTATAGGCCGGAGGACAGCATTAAGTGCTGTTAATAATAGACATTAGGGTAAACCTGTCCTTCAAAGCCTTGTGTCCCTTAGCCTGCTTTTCTTCTATCAAAATAAATGACTTGCTCAGCAAGTTATTTCGATACTTAAACGAATTACCAGCTTCAGAAATTATTTTCTTTTGGAAACTTTTTAGCAGCTTCAGTATCAGCTGAAGCACTCTCTCTGGTATGAGCTTCTCTCGCCTCAAAAATCACTTAAACCACCGATGACTATGTTTCACAACACTTTCATCACCATCGTTTTCTGTTTGCGCTTAATAAAAAGACTGACTTATTTCTCTTTAAGTATACAATAACGAAACACCACGCTCTGTACACTCATCAATCCACTCTCGCAATAGACTTTCCATTCCAATATACAATATACATTACTGGAATGCTGATTAAAAGAGACAACTTTGCTACTAGAAGAACCGATAGAGATTTTTTTCTCTGGTGGACACAGGTAAGTTTAATGCAAGCACAATGTCTTTATTTCGTTCAACACAATCGAAAGGCTTAATTATGTCCAGTTTTATGTTTAGCGGCGCACCCTTACAAGCACTCTTAGGCTTTTCTTTACTAATACTAATTAGGCTAATAATTTAGGACGTATAAATAATGAACACATTGATAATGGATGCACCAGAAAGAAAGAAATTGAGATTCAGTAAAGCACAGATGCTCACACACACACTTCAAAGGGATGGCAGCTTGTCGCCACCACTCTCACTGCTCAGGTTGTATACTGTCTCTATACGGCTATATTTGATTTATATTATATGACAAAACTCCTTTTTTGTCAAGGATCTTTTAGTAACCACAGTCTTTTAGGCTACTGTTTACCAAAGCAGACCTAATGTAACGTCCATCAAAAATGTGTCTCTCACTATATATTTGTATAAAATAAATTAACATTTTGACCACCAGAGTAGTGAGCAACTTGGTGGACTCCTCTATGGCTCTGAAATATATATGCCATATACCATCAGGCAGGCTATTAGTTAAATATTCCCAGACTGTGTGCACTTACATCATGAAATAAATAACAGTGTTTCCGGGACATCTGTTTTTGCCTATGAGGAAATTGGCTGATCAGATGTGATAATATACACCCAGATAAGGTTTTGGGTGACTTATCAATGC
Source organism: Spea bombifrons (assembly GCF_027358695.1). NCBI lineage: Eukaryota > Metazoa > Chordata > Amphibia > Anura > Pelobatidae > Spea > Spea bombifrons. The sequence continues at coordinate 62,441,735 of NC_071090.1, read as the reverse complement.
TCTGGTGGCTAAGCATGACTAAGAGATGGAGAAGTAATTGAATTACCAAAAAGCTGCTTATGGAACATACTGGTTTATCACAGGTTCCTTTGTAACAGTATAAGTAGTTAATGTAGCATTATGTCTTAATGAGATGGAAGTGGATTTGACATTTGGGTTTGTGTTTATTTATAGCCATGTTATTTAAATAACAGTGGTGAGTCTTTGTGTTAGTTAAATGTTTTACCAAAATCAAAACAATATATATATATATATATTTCAGAGGGAATTAATACAGGGTATGTAATTTCACTGGGAAGAAAGCACTGTTGTTAAAGACAATTAAACATTTTTCAAGTACTATAGCTGCCAATGACCACAAAACCCCATTGATATAACAGCGTTTCCAGTTGTTGCTGGGGTATGCTCCTTATCCCCAGCTGCAGCAACATCAGCCCCTACGTTAATCCGGCGATGGCCAATCCGCAGGGACCGGAGTGGTGAGCGCAGCGTTTTGTACTACTCCTGTAGTAAAATTCCTTCTTGACCCCAGAATGGCAGTCAGATCTCTCCTTGGATCAAGAAGCTGTTTCCCCATAATTTAAAAATTATTGTGTGGAACCGTGTGAAACCCCTTGGCAAAATCCAAGTAGATTACATCCACTGCCACACCCTGATCGACACTTCTACCAACTTCTTTAGAATGAAATTAAATAAGTTTGACATGACCTATGTGTCATAAAACCATGCTGATTTTTGCTAATAACACTGTTCTTCCCAATGAATTCCTGAATATTATCCCTTAATAGCCCTTCAAATACTTTCCCAAGGTTAACCTTGATACGTACAACGTAGTACAAATACATACATTATCAGCATGAGTAACGGTTAAGACGAAATGCAGATAAACACCTTAGCAGGGAAAGTTAATGGGCTATGCCCTGGAGACATAATGGCAGCACTTACTGAATGATTGCTACTGGAAGTGCTGTCAGGTCTCTGGTTCTTAAGCATGGCTTAGAGCAGCCAGACAAACATTATTCAGGAACTTCCCATTGAACTGACCCATGTATCATTGGTGTCTTCTAATTTATTTTCACTTTTCAGTGCAAATTAACCTACAGGTCAATCTAATTATGTCAAATCATCAACAAAAAAGTTATCTGTGGTTTTAAAGGTGGTAGTGGCAACGATAATTAAATAGCATTGAACACTCGTTATTCAAGTGAAAATCAATGTAAATAAGTTACATATACATATTAATGAAAATACATTGCCCAAAACCTAATTCTTATCAGGACATATCATATCAAATAAATATGCCTGCAGTCCTAATATAATTGTTTGAGCGTACCAAATAACGTACAACTGTTTGATCACTTCCTAAACCCATTTAACCACATAAAGTGCCAGACACATCAATTGTTAAGGGAATGCATTTTCGTGACGTGCCTGGCTCGTCAATTGTCGTTGAGGGGTTAAAGAGTAAGCTGGATTTCAGGATGAGAAAAATAATAATAAGGCCCATCATTGCACACAAAATGACTCCAGTTATCACCATCACCTATCATCATCTGGTCAGTGATAACCATAAACAGTATAGTTCTGGGATATGGATCAATACATTGCCGTACAAGCATTATTATTATTTTCAATATTATTACATCATCTTTATATGTTTATGCCGCAATTCATTTCTGGTCTTCTTAACTTAAAGTGGTCTGAGCTTCTAACTAGTACAGTCAATTTTCGTTGGAACTGTTGAGTGACTGTTGAGTGACATTCAGACCATTTCTCTCCAACCTCCCCACTCACTAAAAGGTACCTTGTCTAGACCTGCCCATACATGTACTATATCTGCCCCTTCACAGAAACACTCACCCAGAAATTGGAGTGCTCTGGGTAGCCTATAACCCAGGAAATTCTCAGGTATGCATTGCTGAAGAACGGGTACATAGCACATCCATGGACCTGTAACATCTCAGGGGCTTGGTGCCATTAATAAACCATTAATAAATTGGATTTTCTGGTGATACTTGGTGTTCTTGGTTCTCTCATTTACTGCAATCTGATTTTGAATGATTTTCTGTCTTCTATTCCTGTATAAAATATTACCCCCACAACAAATAGGAAGCACAATAAACAGGTTGGGTCAAATGTAGATATTTTACATGAATTAAGAACAAAGGCAGGTTCTAGGGGTGTTGCACCTAAGAAACTAATCATGACCCAATCAGTAGCTTATACCTACTTTTGGCATACTCAGTATTGTTTACATTTGTGAAGCACCTTATATTTTAAAAATATTGCCACCTAAAAGGAGCGCTTTTTGCAATGTTTTAATGTGCATTTTTTTAAAGGCTTCTTCTTGAGCTAATAGAATAGGGTTCAGGAGTTGTTTTATTTATTCAACAAACCATGTATCATTTTAGGATAGAATATAAATTTATTGTATTTTATTTATAGCGCACCAGCAGATTTATTAGCATTATTAACATGGGAGAGACTAACTGTAACAAGAATATACTGGTATAGAAGAGAAGAGGGCCCTGTTCTTGTAAGTTTATTGGTTAATTGGCAATGAGTAGGTGAGGGGATGATTCTTCAACAATGGTTTCATTTTCGTTCACTATTTAATTAAAAGCAACCAAGTAATCTCTGTGTCCTAGAGATTTTTTTTATTTTGTTTCATTTTTTTAGCATCTATGCTTTGTTTTGCAACTCCTGATATCCTTGTCTCTACAATTTAATGAATTCGTACCAGGTAAGTATGTACTCTCAGAGCCTATGCATACACATGCATACATAATAAGCAAAGTATATAAGAATCTTTGATAAGAGGGGCAGATATACCTTGCCTCCATGATCCCTAATATCACTGCCTCTATTTCACAATAAATAGTAAAAATATGAGATGTTGGCTAACGTAAATATTAAGTATTGGATAGATGGAGGAATTACACAGTGCATAAAATCAAATCTATAGCTTGTGGATTGTTTCAAACTAAGACTCTGAGCATCATTTTCTGCTGCATTGAAAATGAGTCGATGGCCACACTAACCAAGCCTTAGCTCCCTTAATTGCGTTAGTTTTTAAACAGATGCTAGTGCACTTGAGGTCATTTAACTTTAATTAGAATGTTTGTGAAGGCATCAGCATTATGTAGTTGAATTTGTATTGGGATATTGCAGGAAGGAAGTCAGATTAAGGTTTCCATAGAACTACAAGCCTTTTCTTCCTTAGCCCAGCAGTTATTGGTACTGTAATTCACATAGGTGTTTGATTAATAACATTTCTAAGTGCCTCTGACAGCAAACACTCTTTAATGCTTTTACATTTGCAGTATTTATTTAGAGTTTATTTTATGCGTAAAAGAAAATTTATCTGGTTATTAGAAAGGTATAAACATTATAAAAAGATGCGCATTACCACAAAATATTTTTTTTTTAAAAAATGAATTTATAGAACATTCTTGATTAACGTAAAAGAGAACACGTTAAAAACATCTGAAAAACAACAGTGGGAAAGGGGACATGCTGGAAATTCTCACTGTGGACACACGGCATGTAAAAATTAAAAATGATTAATTTTTAAGGCATGTATTATACTACTGGCAAATACATACCTAAATTCCTTTTTAATGTATGTTGGGAAAGATACTTTTATACCTTTGTGCAAAATAACTATATGAACACAAAAGCCTAAGGAGAGCCAGATCACCTAGGGTCCTCCTAAAAGGAGAACCCAGTGAATTAGTCAAGGGAAGGTGGTGGCCAAAAGACACAACACGCTTTTCACTCCACAGACAATCTGAGTCTTCAAGGACCCAGCTCCACTGTGCCGTTGTCAGTGATAAAACTATATCAAGTGCAAAAAATTTAAAAAAAAAACATCAAAACACAAATGCTCAAAAAAATCTACTTAAAAAAAACATATAGCGAGTGCCCCAGTGGACCAAACCAGGGGACACCTGATGCATACCTTGGCCTGCCTGAACTTACTTAGCCTTAATGCCAGAGGACCAAGCTTTCCTTCAGTCACAGGTGCTCACTTGATCTTAGCAAAAGACTCAGAGGCACTGTGATATGTAATTTATGCACATACTTGGTAACTGCCCAGATAAAAAAAAAACTAATTTTGGGTCAAACCAGGAGGGTTCCCAGGTATGCTTAAGGATTATAATATGACAAGGGCAGCCATCCTTGGCTCATGGGATACCTCGTGGGGCTCTATTCTCCCTGTTTTTTCCTATGGCTTAAGTGATGGAGGTGTCAGGACCAGCAGTGTTGGGTCAGGCTGGAGTTGGTGTGCAGGGACAAGTTGACCACTCAGCTGACTTTGGGTGGCTACCTGCAGGTTTGTCAGACTTCCTGTTGGGCACCATATTTAGGTGGTCTGGGACACTGAGTGAGTGGGCTTGTAGTAAACCAAATACTTGTAGTAGGGGGATTCCAAACAACTACTTGAGCAGCCAAGGAACAGCAGGGATTCAATAGTAGACATTCTACTGTAAGACCAACTACTCACAGCCAGCAGGGAGGAAAGCAGTGGCAAGGAACTGAAATAAATTGAGATTATACAAGTAGTAGCTAAAACCATAGTCAAAACCCAGGCCAGGTTCATGCACAGAAAATGAAACATAATCCCAGATACCAAGACACAAAAGCTAAAACAGAACCCAGGCTAGAGTATAAAGTGTTTTAGACCAGATAACAGGTATCACTTGTCTAAGGTAGAATACCATGCTCCAGTCCTTGTGGCAAGGAGCAGCGGGGTGTATCAGGATCACTTATAAGTAATGATCAGTAGGTCAGCCAGTTACCAGCAGCTGAGCCAACATGTGTCTGAGGCGCAAACTGACATGTAACGTAATAACAATTAAATCATAGATGTTCAGGTAAATTAGTCTCTTTATGGAGGCTCCAAACCACAAAGTGCCAGGTTCATTTCCCAGAAGGTTGTGACAGAAGGCCACTGGAATATGGCCCAAACCTCTACATCCTCAGTCTGAGGACTAACAGAAGATTGCATATGTTACCTATACCAGTTTTGTAGCTAAACTGATAGGAGGACTGGACATGTTATGGTCTTCTATAACACAGAAATATCTAATGTGAATGTCTAGCTTTATTTTTATGTTCTTATTTTAAACTAAAATATGGGTGCAAATCCTTCACCAGATAGCTTAGGACAACATATTTACCCAAACAGATTTAACGAAATCAGCTGTTTGAGATAAGGACCATTATAATGTCCCTCTTTTAATGAATAGGTCTCTTGGCAGCCGCAATCAATTATTTAATCAAGCCAACATAGGCATGACACATTTTCTTTGAGATCAAAAATGCTAAATGGCTTCCTGCAACATTTCTTCTTTTATAATTATGAATCTTAAGAATTAATTTGGCTTATGCTCAAGTTATAGTAGAATGTATTTTCCCCATAGGCACTCTGCTATAATAGAAGAAACACAGTGACCACATTTTCATAAACCATACCTTTTATCTTTAAGGAGCTCATTGTGGAAGAGGAACTCAATTAAATGGCAGTCACATTGTTTTATTGGTCTGCTTGTTCTGTTTGCTGTTGGCAACATTTGCTTTTCATATCTACTTTAGAAATGAAGCAATAACCTGATGTATTTGAAATTGTGGATCAAAAACAGCATAAGCGTTAACATTGCCAAAACAAAATTGTATTCATTGCACAATCATACGTCTAATAATTTAGGATGCAATGGACCTTGCACTGGAACGTGACATAGATGAATTGGGGTTTGAAGGACCATCAGGGAAAATATTTACAGATGGATTTTTTTTCCTGCACACTGTTCATCAAGTAATCTTAGACTAAATGTTACGTAGCATGGAATAAATGTTTGAAATGCTTATTCATACAGGCTTGTTTAAATGCTTGCCCATGTAACCATTACAGTCCTTTTTATTGGTTAGCATGCAGCAAAAATAATAAAATATTAACGGTAATTGAATGGCCTAACATGACACATAATGTATATGGTTTGTCTGTATGTTGACATGTTGTGTACTTTCAAACACATTCCATAAAATCAAGGTCACCTATGGAAACAGCTTTTCCAAACATGGCTGTTTCAGTAGTACAACCACATGTTATAATAAAAAAATAATAAAAAAATTATTATTAGGCAATTTTTCCTAAAACTTGATTATCAGCGTGATAAGATATAACAAGGAAAGCTTCCTTAATATAGAATTAAAACATCAAGTTATTACCAAGTGTCATTAACTCCTGTTAAATAAATAAATGTTGCAGAGCGCATAAAGATTAAAATGTAAATACCGTGATAATTTAAAAATGGATTTAGGTGCAATTTTATTATGCCCCCGGCTTTCAGTTAACATATGATTTTTCAGCAGCAAAAAAAGTGTGAGTGATCTCTATGTTTCTATGCCCAGAACTGTAACGTTAGATGGATTACATTCCTGAGCATTTCTGGAAAACCCGATAAACTACACTCCTAGGATTTCAGAGTAGCACATAGTTCAGCATTAGCTATTCTGTAAGCTGCACGCTGCATCAATGCCCAATAGTTCCAGTCATCACTCCTTTTTAATGTTGTTTATTTCTTTTGGCAGTGTTTTACTAACTGAGACACACAAGGTAATTTTCTACTTAATGTAAACATGCTCTGAACATTGCATTTTCCTCAGTGCAGAAAACACATAATTAAAAAAATAACTTGAAAAAAAACCAGAGCTCTCTTTTTTGGCCTTATAAATAGGTAATAATCATAAGTGATCAATGGAGATTGTGTAACACTAGTGTCTGTTACTCACACTACCTCTGTATTCTATCCTTAACATCATGTATTCTGCCTCAACCACAATCAGGGGAGGGCTTACACCTTCTGGCCCAGTGGGACCTTAAACCCAAGTGACCCCATTGGCCCCTTGCCACCCCATCTTAAACTCACTTTCTCCCATATTTTGCAAACTTACCCACTCATGCTAACACACATACACACTCATGGTTACACATACTCACTAACATACACTTATACCCTCATGCAAACATACATTCATGCCAACACATACTCCTACTCACATGCACTTACACATTCATACTTACACATAGTTAAACATATACTGTACATTCATGCTCAAACATACACTTACACATTCATGCTCACACACAAGAACGTATATATCCTCCCTCAGACACAGGTACTTATACATACACTCTCACTCAAAACAGACATACATTCATATTCTCTCCTTTACCCTCTGTCTCACTTTCTCATCCTCTTACATCACCTGTAGCTTTTTCTCTAAATGCTTGCATACTGCACAAGTAGCATCACTTTTACTGCAGGGTTATGTGGCATTGCAATATGTGACCCCACTGCCTTCATGCCGCTTTGGGCCAGTCCAAAATTGTTCACCCAGGTCGACTGCCCCCTGGGCCAGTCCCCCCCAACAACAATCAGCAATTTGAGTCAAAAGATAAGTTAAAGGGAAGGAGTAATCATACAGATCCTAAGAACAGAGAGCTAAGATACATAACCCTGTGAGGGCCAGGTAATATAGAACTTATTATAAAGCACAATGATCTCTGCTAATTAAAACATATGAAACTAATATAAGTTGCAGTTAAAACTCAAATATATAGAGCTATGTGTATCGGTTTATCCCTAGTATTCCATCATTTGCATTGGTTAAGTAAATGAAGGCACTGTGACCAAGTTAAAACTCATTCTTTTAACACAGTACATAGATCAGTTTTGTTTTTTTGTGACTTAAGACCAAATTAATTTTGGGTGGGATTTTTTTTAAATCAAAGGAACAAGATCATTTCATTATACCGAAACAAGAGGACAAAATTAAAATTATGTTAGAGTCTAATTACATTGGTCCTAGTCACGGAATCATAAAACAATTAAATGACAAAATGACCTTTTCTGTTCCAATACCATTATGCAGCAAAACATGTTTAGAAAAAAGCATCAGGATATATATTTATTGATGGAAAAAAGAATAATAATATTGTATTATTATTTAAATCATAATTTATTTTTTTTAAAAGGGGTTTTCATGTAAGTGTCCTGGTCTGTATTTAATTTCTCTGAAACCTAAGCTCAGTGACAATAACCAGACTTCTTTGTAAAAAAAAAACTGATCACATGGAATTCATCATAAGGCCACAGCCATTTAAATGGCTGAGTCACAGCAAGCAAATGAAGTCAGGCATCCTAACTGTGCCTCCATCCTCACCCAGTGCTGTCAGTTATGGGCAAGGATGATGGCGCCTACTTGGATAACCTGCCTTAATCCAGCTGAATCATTAATGGTTGTGTGTTCCACATGATTATTAACTACAATTCTATATCGGTGAGCCACAAAGCCAAAACATACATTTGTGCTGAAAAATAATGTGTCCATTCACCCTTATTGAAAAGAACATTCTGATCCACTCATTTATCCTGTTTCTTAAACAGTAAATGAACCACTTTAATGACTAGGCAGGCAAAACATTTACTTCATAGAACAATAGTGTAATGCATTATAACAACAATATATTGTTTAAAATAAATACATTGGGTTCAATACCTTTTAATTATTATTATTACCTGCTAGCAAAGGAAACCAAAACGTTTAAGTGGTTTCATGTTCCAGCAGGTCATTTGTTTTTAATATATATATGTATATATACTGTATATAAGTGTGTGCTTGTGTGTTTTTCATAGCGATTGCTAGTGTTTTAAAGTGATTTTAATGTTGTAATGACTCAAAAGCTTGGCAGCTAAATAGGACCTGTGCATTTTATATACTGCAGCTTAGTGAGGCATCATCTACAGTAAATATGGTAGTAAAGTCTTATTTCTAACGTATACTGGCTTATAGACTTATGCTTCCACAACCGATCTGTTCATGGGGGGGGTTGATAACGTGGCCTTTGGGAATAGCTAAACTGAAAACTAAGAGCTATTTAGGCAGTTTGATGCCAATTCACTCGTCTATAACTACACATACAAGTATCTATTTATGATGTTTAACATTATCCACGTAGTGGTGTTTATGAGAATATCAATAAACTGCATTTGTTTTGTTCTTTAGAATAATAGAAGAGACCTCATTTCCAGATTTAGGATATAAGCAATGTATCAGTCAAGAACCATGTGTCCATGTTCCTATATGCTGTTATATAAACAATTATACCGTATTTGCTCGATTATAAGACGACCCTGATTATAAGACGACCCCCCAAAATCTAAATATTAATTTAGGAAAAAAACAAAAAGCCTGAATATAAGACTACCCTATAGGAAAAAAAGTTTTACTAGTAAATATTAATTCATGTAAACAATATTTTCATATTTAATAAAAGCTATGATTGAGAAAAATATATATTTTTTTATTTCCTTTTATTTTGTCAACATGCCCCCCCAGTTATGCACATCTGCCCCCAGGGTTGCCACTCTGCCCCCAGAAATGCCTTATACCCCCTATTTGCCACTCTGCCCCATGATATGCCTTTTAATCCCCTATATGCCAGAGTGGCATATAGGGGGTTAAAAGGCATATCATGGGGCAGAGTGGCATATAGGGGGTTAAAAGGCATTTCTGGAGATATATATATAACTGCTAACAGCAATCACACCCCTATCAAGCCAAGGCAGCCAGTACATGCTGGAACCTGAGGATGATAGGGGTGTGAGTACAGCCTCCCTATGCCATGCTACCACCCTTACACATCCATACTAACACACACTCATTCACAAACATTTAAATACTCATTCATTCCATTAATCACACATACACACACACGCTCAAACCCCCCAGCCCCCCACCCCCTTACCTGAACTGCTGATCTCTCACTCGAAGACTTCTGCAGGGGCCCGCTGTGCGTGCAACTTCTCTGGCCCCGCCCCCAGAGGAAGGAGGGGGGAGGCAGAGTTATGTGACACGCTGCTAGCTTCTTGTTCTCCTGCTGCTCGCGACCAAAGCCCGGTAAGTAGCATGGCCCCATTTTGAGGTCTGATTAGAAGACGACCTCGATTATAAGACGAGGGGTATTTTTCAGAGCATTTGCTCTGAAAAAAACCTCGTCTTATAATCGAGCAAATACGGTACTTTGTAAGGTCCTGTGTAAATCCAAATCAGAATATATAATATATTGTAAGTAGCCCTTTAAGGATTTTTCTCACAATCCCAAGGGCACAAAAATATTTTTGGTAATTACTATTCTGAATTATACAAATTGTTTGGCTAGCTGCTTGTATTCTGTGTTCATTTTAAATACCTTATTAAAATATTTTTAGGTGGTTTTTCAAATCATAAAATATAGGCAATGTATTTTTTTCTTTTACAAAATATCATTACTTAACTATGTTTTTCGAAGGTCTCCCCGGGCCTAGACTGATAAATGAAAAGATGGATTTAGCTTGGGGAGATTGATTGACATAGCTGGTAATGTCCTAGAGTTGGTCTCCAGGAGCTCTTCCTTAAAGGATGTGGAAGCATGTAAGGCAGACAACTGGCCACCAACAGGGTGGGAATTCTGCCTTCATAAGTTCTAAAGGGTGTGGAGAACGAAGGGCTGAACTAAAAGGACAAGTGCCTCCCAGGAGGTCTTTTCAATCAGATGCTAACATCAGAGGCAAGTCTAAAGAAACCCTGAGAGTTTCTAGTATAATTATCGGAGAAGGAGACCTTCAAGTATGACTTAAATATTTTCATCAACAGAATCAGCTTTTTTCACTTATGACCACAAGAGAAATTCTATATAAAATAAAGTTGTTGACTTTCGTTTGGTGATTGGTTTCATCTTATATTCAGGTTATTCCCTCACTATTAAGCTTTACTACTTCTGCTGGAAGGCTGTTTGACTATCCTACCACCTGCTCAGCGAAGTAGAACTTTTTTACATAAACGTTGGAGCATCCTTCCCTTAATGTTAATGTGAGATTTTACCGTCTTCTGGGATATATGGAATGTGAGAAGCACAAAATAGGATTTAGTTATCCTACCTATTACACGAGAGACCTTTGAGAAGCCGAGAAATCTGAATCTACTGCAGATCTGACCCAAACTGTATATATGTAGAGATGAACAAAAATAATAATAACAAGTTATATTTTGAACACTGTGGTTTTACATTTGATACATGTACTTAGTTCTATGGCAGGTTATGGCTTAACAAGACTAAAAAGATGGGAGTCTTTGCCACAAATTACACTCTAGAATAGCTTTTTGTACATGGCCTGGTTCATGAGTTTTTTTAGTTTATTTAGCTTGTATTTCTAATAATTCCTGTCGACGCGGAATAAATCATAATTTACGATCTTGTGGAGATTTTTATTTTATCATTTGTCATTAAGGATCATTTAGGTTGACCGTATTTGACCCAAGAGACAGGAAGCTTGTAGATATTACTTACTTTCTCTTACCACACATATATTATTTAAGCTGGTTATTATGTACCAGAAAGATAGCTTCTAAATAGATGCATTAAGCGTGTACAACCTTTAATTCAGGTGCCTTTTAGTTTAAAATATTGAACGTTTATTTTAAAGCTGCTGTCTTATTATATGATTTATCCACCAGAGGGTGTTGCATGTAGGTATTCCAAGTGAAGCCCTCAAACATTTTCTTGGGTATTGAAGGTAATATCAATGGATGATGTACAATAAATCCTACATATGCAATATATTTCAGTCATAAGAAATTGTGTCACAAAGCCATATAATATTTGTTCTTATTAAAAAATATTAATATTAAAAATAGAACATGAAATAAAGGCATTTCCAAGCAATTTGGTAGCGTTTGGTAAAAGATGGACAATTTTACGGCCCCTTTTCCTTTAAAAAATGTGGAAGAGTGTTGTTAGCTTTGATGTAAAAGTAATTCCTTAACATTCTTTTGTTGAAGTATCTCGTATTCCATATAACAGGCTTGTTTTAAAGAAGAGAAAACTAATTCTTACGTAGTTTAATAAAGATTCATTATGAGCTGAAACAGCACTGTATTGAACCAGTCATCCATATTTCAGGTTTACCTTTAGTTCAGCTGCCGTTGAACAGTTCTCAACGTGGTCAACAAGGACCTTAGCAGCTGAAGGCGATGGAGGGGGTTTCCAGCCCAGAGGTTAAATCATAATTCTAATCTCTAGCACATTTGGACTTAAACCCACCTTATGTTTTCCCAATAGAAGGCATCGATGTATATTGTGTTCCAGGATATGGATATTATTTTAGGCATGACACTGGATCCATATTTTCTGTCTTTTGCAAAAGCCGCCTTACAGAATTATGTGGTATTTAAGGCACCAGTAAATTCGCATAATAAAACCAGCTGAATTGATTGCTACAAAAAGTAAATGAAAAGCAGGCAGAAAAAACTTTGATGCATGTAATAATTTAAATATATATATATATATATATATATCATTGCCATTTAAAGGTTTGGGGTCACTTAGCTGTTTTCATGGAGCACAAGGAAATTTTTAGCTGTGCTAACATAATTGCAAAATTATTTTTCAATGAACAATTAGCCTTTTAAAGTTAATCTTGGATTAGTGAACACATCATGCCATTCGAACACAGGAGTGATGGTTGCTGGTAAAGGGCCTCTATACACTCACTGGCGATTATGACAGGAGACTTAGAAGAAGATAGACCTGCAGCAGCAGGAGGACTCTGACCAATGGAAACCGGACAGGAGACTACAGCAGACTTACAGAGCACAAGACTCTGACAGGCATGCAAAGAACTGAGTGTATCACAACGTACCAAACATCAGACATAAAGGTTGTGAGATGACAAGGGCTTGCCAAAACTTAGAAACACAAAACACGGTTCAATAATGTCAAATTCAGAGGCCAGGTGAAAGGTTGTCCATAATTAAGCAGTCCAAATAGGATTAGGCACAGAGCATGGTCAGGATGCTTATATGTCCATGGCATGAACTGATAAAACAGGGCATAATAGATAGAAGGCTATACCAGAGCAACAAAGGAGCACCGTGATAAAAACACCAATTGTTAAAATAGGTAAAGTGCAGCCCTTTGCAGACTCTGAAATTAACTGGATGAAGCCCCTGGGCTGATCAATAGCAGATGGGCCATGTCTGTTTACCTATGCACAATGCACACCATGCGCTCTTTGTGAGCAGAGCAGTCGGATCCACCACTACTAACTGCTGGATGGATGCCGCCTACCTCCACAGTGGTAAGTCTAACTTCTGCTAGCCTGCTTATTCCCAGCAGTATATCTTTTGGCTGCTTCTTGAGATAATTGAGATTATCTTTTTTATTGTGAAAGGATCTTTCTTAACCAAACTTTAAGTAAGCTTCATGATGCTTATTCATTTACATCTTCTGTGCATGGAAGCTACTAATTATACGCTCATTCATCATATACTTTAAGTAATCACTTAGAAGTCATTTCGACAAAATATGTTTTAAAATATAGTTTATAGAAAAACTAAATTGTTTATTTTTTTTAAAAGACAATATGTATTAGAGACTTATGTGTATGTAATTGGGGTAACTATTTTATCTTCCTGTATACTCTGCAGCTTATGATGTTCCGATATAGTCATGTTTGTTCTTGCTTTTATTAAAATCAAACCAAACCAAAGTAGGACCATCTTACGGTATGTACTTAGTCCATTACACAAGCATTAATAACTGTCTTATACTTAAGGCAAAACAATATTTCAGTATTTTACAACACCACAAAACATATTTTTCTGGCAAACTTTAATGAGATAAAGCACCCTGTGGAAGTGGGCCCAGAAGAGAAATCAATGAAAGTTCCTTTATCCTCTATATATCTGATCACTGGCTAATACCGTATTTGCTCGATTATAAGACGACCCTGATTATAAGACGACCCCCCAAAATCTGAATATTAACTTAGGAAAAAAAGAAAAAGCCTGAATATAAGATGACCCCAAAGGAAAAAAGTTTTACCAGTAAATGTTAATTCATGTAAACTATTTTTTTTAATAAAAGCTATGATTGAGAAAAAGATTTTTTTTGTTTTTATTTCTTGTATTTTCCAACCTGTCCCCCAGTTACGCACATCTGCCCCCAGGCTTGCCACTCCAATATGGCACTGTGGCCCATGATATGCCTTTTAACCCTCTATATGCCACTGTGCCCCATGGTATGCCTTTTGACCCCCCTATGTTCCACTCTGCCTCCAGAAATGCCTTATACCCCTATATCCCATTCTGGCATTTAGGGGGTTAAAATGCATATTATGGGGCAGAGTGGCATATAGGGAGGTATAAGGCATTTCAGGAGGCAGAGTGGCATTAAGGGAGTTAAAAGGCATTGTATAGAGCACTCTGCCTCCAGAAATGCCTTATACCCCTATATGCCACTCTGCCAATTAGGGGGTTAAAAGGCATATTATGGGGCAGAGTGGCATATAGGGAGGTATAAGGCATTTCAGGAGGCAGAGTGCTCTATTAAATGCCCCCTTAACGCCACTCCAGAAATGCCCTATGCCCATTTAACACACACACACACACCCTATACCCCCATTTAACTAACTAACACACACACACACACACACACTCTCTCTCTCTCTCTCCCCCCCTCTCTCACCCCCCTTCCCCCGCTCTCCCCCCTCTCTTACCGGTGCTTCCAGCTGGGGCAGCGGGTTGACGTCGCCTTCTGCTGCAGCCGGAAGGAGGTGTGGCTAGCAGCGGGGGTTTGTATGCGTCCGTCGTGCGGCACCGGTGCGGGGAAGTCTGATCTCTGACAGTCGGGGAAGGTCTATGCGACGGACGCAGACAACCCCCGCTGCTAGCCACACCTCCTTCCGGCTGCAGCGGACGTTGTCTACGCGGATCGCGTAGACGTCAACCCGCTGCCCCGGCAACACATCAGGAAGCACCGGTAAGTGTGTATGATGGGGGGGGTCGGGTGAGACAGGAGGATCCAGGTCCCCTGCAGCGGTGCGGGGGATCTGGATCTTAGTCTCCTAATCAGACCTCTATTTGAGGTCTGATTAGAAGACGACCCCGATTAGAAGACGAGGGGTATTTTTCAGAGCATTTGCTCTGAAAAAAACCTCGTCTTATAATCGAGCAAATACGGTATGTTATTACATGTCATGAGCAATAACTTCCTTAACATATCATATACCCCTACTTTTACCCCTTTATTAAAAAAACACTGATTTTATTATATTATCATATAACATATACCAGCGCCATATAAATATCACAGAAATACAGATAAAGGTGTCAATTTCATCATTTTTACCACTAAACTCCCATTGCTTATGATTACAACACTTTCAGAGACAGGCTAGTAAAGAAAAGCAGTAGATCACCCTTGTTCTGCGATGTTCCACATACAGTTTTCCTAATATCTGCCTGATTGAATTGAAATTTGCACTGGCCTTTTAAAGTGCCTCTGGGAATGTAGGATAGTGATGTCACTATCCTACATAGTGACATCACTATCCTTCATTCCCAGAGGCACTCTAAAAGAGTACAATCAGTGATCGTGAGATCATGCAGACCTTATTGCAGAATAGAGTAGGTGACAGTGATGTCACACAAACCTTGCTACAAAATAAGAGCAGTGCTGAGGATATCACATAAACCCTTGCAGAATACAAACGTTGCAGGTGATGTCAAGCATTTCAGTCAGTGACAATGATGTTCATCAAACCTTTTTATTTCTTACCAGAATCCATAGAATACAATGAATACAGAAAACTAGAATAAAAAATCTATGTTACACACAACCTTGAAATGGCAGCCTATATTGACTAAAAACTAAAACATCCATATATATACTTAAAACAAAATGTATTATTATTAAAAAACCTTTTCCTCCTACATTCCTCTTCAACATTTCCCATGGGCTTTTAAATAGAAAGTCTTTAAGTGACATTGAGCTCAGGGCATCTTTAAACTTATCAAAAAAAGCAAAGGTGGTTAACCGGCATTTCCTGCACAAACACTAACCTTGTTTATTATACTAAATTATCCCCCCCCTCCATAATTCCACCCTTGATGTTGCTCTTTTATAACATTTAAGTGTGTTTGGTAGGTGTGTGTATATCGGTGTTCTGCAACCCTAAAAGACACAATAATGTGTATATAAATAGAGAAAGAGGTGTTCATAAACCGTGTAAATTAAAAACTTTAACCAATTCCATAAATAAATATCAATATGTCACATACAAAGCCTTACCTCTAGCTACACCCTGTACAACAACTGTCTCAAATAAGTTTCATGTTTCATACATGGTAATAAACAGTTAGGTTGTGGCTATTTAGCTGTTCCAAGTAATACATATACTACAAAATTAAGTAGATGTGACCGTTCCCCTTTACGTATTAGTGTCCACCTTAATAAAAATTTACGTTATGCCATTTTTGCCACATTTTGCAACAAACACCACTTGATTGGTGCAGGGAAGTCCCGTAGTGTTACAACAAATGTTTTAACATAATTTCTAATTGGGGAAAAAAATGTCTGTGACATATGGTTTTAAATTTTGTAAGCTTACAAGCAGGACCCTGATGTATTGGTTTGTCTTAGTCTGTCGATTCTAGTCTCTTAAATATATTGTAAGAAGCGCTACATAAATTGTTGCCACTATATAAATAAAAGATAATTTTAAAAAAGTGATACACAGTTTTGCACCGTTTCAATGCTTCTAAATGTGCTACAAGTCTTTCTTTTTGATGAGTATGGAGCAATAACCTTAACCTTCAGGAAACACAGAGATTTTGCACCTGACCGCATTCTGCAAAAAAGTTATTGCTGTTTGGTCTTTGTTTGATAGAGGCTACTATGTGTTGATAACCGTGTTGTATCGATACACTACTCTAAAAAAGAGATTTATTCAGGACAATGATGTTGCTTTGATACACTGCTCTAAAGTATACATTGGTCAATTATTCAGGAAGAATATTTTTTAGGTCTACCTGTTTACTGCCTGTTTGCTGAGAGGTAATGAGAAATTCTTGTTTTAGCTCTACTGGGATGAGCAGCGCTGTTAATCAAATTCCTAAGCTGTCCACTTATATAAGAGAGCAATTCACAACTTGAATTCATTTCTTGTTCTTTGGTTTAATGAAACTGAAGCAGAGGGAACTATTCAGCCTTTTGAAAGATTTCACACAGAATATGGTTTTCAGTAGGTAACTGAATTACAGACTCCTAGTACAGAAAAGGAACTTCCTCCTGGCCAGTGTCCCCCTTCCAGAGAGCTTTAATGACGTACAGTATCCTATATACTGTTAATTAGGGATCAAGTTAAGTGTTTTATTGTATCCCAATTTGTTTTGTTGAAGTAGAACAGGAAAAAATAAAAAATATTATTGTTTTCCCCATGAGTAAAACATCACATTTGTTAAACCCCCTTTAAAGGCTGATCTGATATTTCTTTCTTGAATCAACATGATCTGGTTCTTATGCTCTACTAGTGTAGAATGACAAAGTTTCAATATCCTTTAGATTGTTTTCCATTAACCATTTGAGTGCTAGTGGTGCAATGGATTGTATAGAAAACTTGCTTACTCAAGTGCAGGAACCATGAAGCCCAACATCAACATTTTTTTTTTTTTAACTAACAGCGTTTGTGTATTTTATATGTTGTTCTCCTCATTGTAAACACAAGGAAACTACTGTACCATACCTCAATCTCATAACACATTAACTGCACCAGAACATTCTCTTGCTAACTGGCACAATATGGATACCTGCCTCATTCAGCACAAATTAACATTTATTCACAGTTCAGTATATTTCAATACACTACACGTTCTCTCATTAGTGAAGTAAATATTGGTCATTTTCTATTTTAGAAGACTATTATTCCTGATCAAGTAAGTTAAAGAAAAACAGTTTCTAATTTGTCGCACATTGCATTCAACTTTCCGCAGGAGGCAAATTGTTTTTTTAAGCATGTTGTCCATTGAAATGTTAATTTGTGCCATGACACAATTTTCTTTTATTATCGACAGAAACATTTTAAAATGGACTTCATCAGAACCACTATTTGTTGTTTATATGTTATTGACTTAAAGTCCATAGAAGTTTGGTGGGATGGTTCCTTTGGCACATTACAAAGTGGTCCCTTTGTTAGTTCATTTTAAGTGATTCTTCTGTTTCTTGTTGAGGTAGTCTTGCCTTTAAGTCAACAGTAATAGGTTCCATAGGTTAATTCCAAAATGACCCTTCCGTCTTTTGCTGGTCCCACGGTCAACAGAATTGTGGTAGGCTGCTGCCAAGATGACCCCTCTGGGATCCAAATTCAACATAATTGACTTATACATTTATAATAAATTACTTTATTTTGTCACTTACATGTTAATGACAACTTTTACATCCAGAGAGCCATCCTGACAACTGTTTTGTGGAAGGAATAGTACATCCACAGGGTCTTGAAGGGTGGAATCTGAAGCTTATACTGTCGCATATTGCTCTAGCATAAAAATACTTTGGCTGACTGATCATCAAGGGAACTATAGTTCACAGATGCTGAGTTCCAGATGTTGCGGGGCAAATAATGTCTGAAACAAATCATGTCCCACATTCATAAAATATACTACCTCATAGTGGAGCTTTTAAACCAATATTTCTGTAACAATTACAACGATCGCAGCTCAAAAACACACAGGCTATGGCTAGTTTATAAAATAATTTAGGTTTTCTAAAAGCTGTGGAGGTGACAGATCCCTTTTATGTATTCATAGCAAAATGTTACTGTCAACATCGTAAGAGAATTTGTCTTCCTTGAGTAAAGATCATACAGTGCAATTACTTACAGTATTCTTTATCAGGTAAGGTGTATTTGTAACATGTAAGATCAAAGACGTGTCACGGTAATCCATCAAGAAACTTTAACATATTAAATAAAAATACCAATTGGTTTAAATCTGGCAACATTGATACTTAGGTGTTAATTATTCGCCCCCTGCCACAAGACACACGGGCCAGAGGGCAGAATAAATTTTAAAAAAAAATCTGAAATCGAATTATTTCTTCCCAATGAGTAAATTAAAGTTTGGTAGCTGCCTAAACTCACTTAGAATAATCACATTAATACCGTACACTTAGGGTTTATCGATGAGCCTTTTCAGTGTAGCCATGTTCTATAGGCCAGCATTGTGCATAATAAATGAAGTTTGGAGATGCTTACATTTGCGTTACTATCACATTATAGTGGAAATGAAGTGTGAAAAATGTAATTGCTTACATTATTTTGAAAAATAATGGGCTGAAAATGCTGCCTGTGTTGTTCTGCAGGTACCCAGTGCTACATCAGCATGAAATTAGTTTATCAATGTCATTAATTTAAAGCTTTAATTGTTATTTTCGGGAACATATAATGTTCTCTGTATCTCAACGGCATCATTACCTGTTAGTCTGACAGTTACGCATATCCCAGTGCACTAATTATGGAGTGAAAAGAATGCCAGTTGTTTGGCACTTGGTAATAAATTATTTGGGTTTTTTGCTCACTAAAGTGGACTATTACTCCTACATAATACATTTGTCCAATTGAGCAGTTAGCAATTTGTTTTTAACACAGATTGTGCTAATATGCAAACCAATGCTCTATGTATTGTAAATAACTTTAGCAAATAAACAATTATGTCTGGGTTTAAAAAAATGTATTCATGTGACATTCAAATTATTCATTTCACAGCAATGTTCTTATTTGTAGTCATAGAAGAGGTTTATACACAAAGTAATTTTCTGTGTATCCCTTTTGCAGAGCATAGGGATAAGTAAAAAGCAGGGTGAACCTTTGCTTGGTTACTAAATAATTACGGTAAATCCACATCCTACAATATATGATATGTGAGAGGTGAGGAGGCCAGGGTGCTTTTGTCCAGTTAATAACAGCAACAAATTAACAGATAAAGGAAAGGCTGAACTTGATGGTCGCATGTCTTTTTACAGCCTATATAACTTTGTAACTATGTAATCTAACCCTTTCCATGATTGGGAAAGAGGGCACAAGGTGTGCTAGCTGATCCTAGAGGACCCCTATTTTTATTGTTTTAATCCATTTTTTCTGTTATCTTACATTTTATATACAGATTTTGTAGCGATATTGTAATTGTGGAGAGTGATAATTAACAATGGCTTTAAAACAGGCGACATATAAAATTGACAATAACATTCATACATGTTAAGAAGAGGTTCTGCTTTTGGGAGCTTACAATCTTTTAGGAGGTTGTGGAGGAATAAAACAGAAGGTGGGGAACTGCTTGAGCGAGGATGATTTAATTGTAGTTAGGTCGTGTGGAGAAGTCAGCAGTGTGGAGATCTTGAAGGCAGAGAGAACAGATGGCTTCTTTCAAAATGTAAACAGGTGGGTTTTTAGTGAATTTGTAGGGGACATTTTAATAGAGTGACATATGGAGTTCCAGAGAATAGATGCAGCACAGGCAAAATGTTTAAGGGTTGACAAGGCATCTTGCATTAAGAGTAATGTACATTTTTCTTAGGCCAGATTCTGCCATAGATGATATCTGAAAACGTGGCCAAAAGCAATCATAACACCAGTGAAACATGAAGAGCATCCAAGTAGGGCATCTTCAAAAAGATAACAAAATATGTACAAAGATCAGAGCCAGAAATCAGT
This sequence comes from Spea bombifrons, assembly GCF_027358695.1. NCBI lineage: Eukaryota > Metazoa > Chordata > Amphibia > Anura > Pelobatidae > Spea > Spea bombifrons. The sequence continues at coordinate 62,421,144 of NC_071090.1, read as the reverse complement.
GCCGATTTCTCGCTCTGTTTTGTGTACATATTGGTCTGACTGACCAAACCTTCAGGTTGAGCACCCTGCCTGCCACACAGGTGCCTTCTTAATGGTGTCCAGAGAAGGCTTTAAGTGGGAGAGGGTTAAATGCAATGCATGTAAAATTAGATGGCCATATATTGTGATGGAATCGCCAATATTAATGCGGAAGGTGTTTGATTCAAGACACCTAATACTGATTTTATCCATTTGTGTATGTTCTTTTTATACCAAAATACTTTGTAAAAGTACTATTGCTATTGTACTCAGATTAAATAAAAAAAAAATCAGTTGTATCTTTCAGAGGTAGCACAGTACTGTTTTTCTTATTTTGGCATTTAACCTTTTTTTCCCTAAATTGAGTTTCCTGAACTTTGAGTAGTTTAGGGACTTCCAAGCCTCCTTAGGTATCTGTAAACCTTATGTACAATTTGTTAGTGGCAGTGAGTGGATTTCTGTGGGTATTTTAGTAGTGTTTTGTATGAAAAATAAATAATACAAAATAATAAACATTTTTAACAGTTTAAAGACAGCAAGATTTGGGGAGCGACTAGATGTGAGAAGCAAAGAGCAAGTGTAAAGCCAAAGCATGGAACTGTTGGAATGGGATTTTAAACAGTGATGGACATATCAGAAAAAGGAGATAGAGAAGACAGGGGAATAATCAGAAGCTCAGTCTTGGATATGATGAACTTTAGGATGCGATTTCAGAGAGACAGTGAGGCAAGTTAAACGACAGGGATAAAAGCCAGGAAAGGAAATGTCATTTAGCATATCATCAGCATAGAGGTGGTAGTGCAATCCAAATGAAAACATTCTTTTCAGAGAGATAGAGGAGAGTAGAATTGAGTGGAATTGAGAACTGGCACACCAGCACATACCGTTAGAGGAGAACAAGTGCCAGAGAAAGAGATGCTAAAGGCACAGTCAGTGAGGTAGGATTTGAGCCAGGAGGGAACTCTGTTGCAGATGCTGTAGAAATCAATGCTGGAGAAGGGGCGAGTCAACAGTGTCAAGGGTTGTAGAGCGGTCCAGCAGGATAAATAGGGTGACATGACCTTGTGTTTTAGTAGGAGATTGTTGAATAGATGGGTTCAGGTAGGTGTAAGGTAGGATATATGAGGGAGTAAGTAGTAGGCAAATAGTGAGTTGATAGTACAAGAGGACATCAAAAACTTTGTTAGGGATGACAGGACTAAAGGAGTTGATCGCAACTGGCATGCAGGGATTAAGGTATCATGTAAGCAGCTTGAAGGAAGATGCTTTCTATGTTATTTTTAAAATAGTTGACAAGGCCTTGGGCAGTAAAGCTGGAAGCACATGAAATCCTCATGCACGGGTATTGATCAGTGGCGACTCTAGAAACAATATATAGGGGGGGCACACAAGATACCACAGTCAAACTGGGGGCATGAATAATTTCCAAAAGTAATGTGCTATGGAATTATACTTTTGTTATCGGGCTAAAATAATATCATTCAACATGGGAAGCCTGAAGCCACAATTGAGAGCGACTAATCCTTGAAATAAATATTATAACACAATAAATAACTTTTCCACTAAATGATTTCAGGGCCTTGAATGTTTTGTCCCCTGAAGTCACTACAACTTCAAGAGGGCATTTTATCTCTGGATAAATATAAATTAAATAATTCCTACTGTAAGTTAAGCGCCAGGAAACAGATAACCAAACACACACACCAACACAGGCTCTGTCACACCAACACCCAGACACACACACCAGGACAGGCTCTGCCACACCAACAACTTAACACACACACACCAGGACAGGCTCTGCCACACAGACACACACACACCAGGACAGGCTCTGTCACACCGACACCCAGACACACACACACCAGGACAGGCTCTGTCACACAGACACACACACACCAGGACAGGCTCTGTCACACCGACACCCAGACACACACACCAGGACAGGCTCTGTCACACCGACACCCAGACACACAGACCAGGACAGGCTCTGTCACACCGACACCCAGACACACACACCAGGACAGGCTCTGTCACACCGACACCCAGACACAAACACCAGGACAGGGCCTTTCACACCGACACCCAGACACACACACCAGGACAGGCTCTGCCACACCGACAACCAAACACACACACACACCAGGACAGGCTCTGCCACACAGACACCCACACACATCAGGACAGGCTCTGCCACACCCACATCCAAACACACACACACACCAGGACAGGCTCTGACACACTGACACCCAAACACACACCCTAGGACAGGCTCTGACAACCGAACACACACACCAGGACAGGCTCTGCCACACCAACACCCAAACACACATCAGGACAGGCTCTGCCACACCAACACCTATACACACACACCCGAGGACAGGCTCTGCTACACTGATAACCAAAACACACACACAGCAGGACACAATCTACGTCACAGACGTCTACATCAGAATGAATTTTTCACACTGCATTGTCGTTTATACCCCCCTTAGTGTTTTTGCCCCTTGTGTATTGATGCCCCTGCTGCCCATATATATTAACATTAGCCCCAGTTGCCGATAGCAGGTATAGATCAACACAATAACACACAAACCAAGCTTTGCATGTATAGATCAACTGAAATTCACTTGTGATCTCAAATAAACAGAATCAGACATACAAATCCTGTATTTGCAGGGATACAATAGTATATGAAAAGTAGCATTGCAGGTATAGATCAAATAAATACATGGAAACAGCATTGCAGGTATTAATCAACTGAATAAGACATATTAACCCTGTATTTGCAGGTATACATAAATAATTTATAGAAACATAGCATAGCAGATATGGATCTACAGAATAACACACAAACCCAGCTTTGCAGTTATAGATCAATTGGAATTCACATAAAAACACGTCATTAAAAGGTATATTTAAAACCCCCTAAATTACACGCATAGATCACAGGTTGCACACCCCAAAGCCAGCCATGGCGTCCACACTGCCCACACAGCAATCACACTCCTATCATACCCAGGCAACCAGTAAATGCTGGTACCTAGGCATGATGGGACTGTGCTTGCTGTGTTTGCTGTTAGCAATCACACTCCTATCATGCCAAGTCAGCCAGTACATGCTGGTACAGGGTGACTGTAAGTGATGTGCAGACCCCATACTGCTGGCAGCATCAATACACAAGGGGGGCAGCTAGCTAGGTTTCGGCATGCACTGGCTGACTTGGCATGATAGGAGTGTGATTGCTAACAGCAATCAAAGTCCCATCATGCCTAGGTTCCAGCACTTACACATCCAACCAGTAAATGCTGGAACCTAGGCATGATGGGACTGTGATTGCTGTTAGCTCATAAACTTTGCTGTTAGCAATCACACTCCTATCATGCCAAGTCAGCCAGTACATGCTGGTACAGGCTGGCTGTAAGTGATGTGCAGACCCCATACTGCTGGCAGCATCAATACACAAGGGGGCAGCTAGCTAGGTTTCAGCATGTACTGGCTGACTTGGCATGATAGGAGTGTGATTCCTAACAGCAATCACAGTCCCATCATGCCTAGGTTCCAGCATTTACTGGTTGGATGTGTAAGTGCTGGAACCTAGGCATGATGGGACTTTGATTGCTGTTAGCAATCACACTCCTATCATGCCAAGTCAGCCAGTACATGCTCGAGGTGCGGCCTGCGTAAGATCGGTTGCCCTGGCTGCCGATCTTACGCGGGCCGCACCTCAAGGTCTCGTGGGCCGCATTTGGCCCGTGGGCCACATGTTGGACGCCCCTGCCTTATTACTTTCTAACCCCCTCTCCCTCCCTTATCACTTTCTTACCCCCCCTTGCCCCCCTGTAGCGACGCCACTGGTATTGATTCATGGGAGGAGGATATCATCTTGCCTCTTTACAGGTCAATGGTAAGACCTCACCTTGAATATGCTGTACAGTTCTGGGCACCGGTCCTTAAAAAAAGGACATTATGGAACTAAAGAAAGTGCAAAGGAGGGCTACAAAATTAAAAAGGAGATTGAGAGATAATAGTTATGAATAGAGACTAAAAATTTTAAAATTATATATACTGGAAAAACAGCATATTAGAAGGGAAATGATAACATTATATAAATATATGCAGGGCCAATATAAAGAGCTCTTCAGTGACCTGTTAATTAACAGAAATGTACACCCTCACCCTCTGAGACTGGAAGAGCGGAGATTTCATAGATGACAAAGGAAGGGATTCTTTACAGTAAGGACAATAAAGGTATGGAATTCACTGCCAAGGGAGGTGGTGTTATCAAAAACCTTAGATACGTTCAAAAGGGGTCTGGATATTTTTTTTTAGAAAGGCATGACATACAGGGCTATAAATAAAATTAATATTTTAGAGCTTCTTGATCCAAGGAGAAATCCGATTGCCTTTCTGAGTCAAGAAGGAATTTTCCCCCTGATGGCAGAATTCAAAGTAGCTTTATTAGGGTTTTTTGCCTTGTTTTGGATCAAGAGTAGGGAGGTTAGTTAGGTAGAAGGGTTTAACTTGATGGACTTAGGTCTTTTTTCAACCTTATGTACTATGTAACTATGTTTTAGGAGGAAGAGAAGCTTCTTTCTCTTCCTCCTAAAAAGAGGAAGATAGAAGAGTGATGTGAATTGTAGTAGGATTGTTATGAGGGGAGGGAGAAGCAATATATTTAAGCTGAAGAGGGAAACGACACAAGGAATAAGTAGGAAGCCATAAAAAAGTTGGAGCGAGATGAGTGAATTAGACAAGTATCTAGGGGGTGGTGTTTCAGTTTCCCTCCAGTTTAACTTAATTTTAATTCCATCTCTCCACTTGTTAAGAGTGCTTCTATAGGCATGTATTGTGAAGCATGTATAAAAGCATGCATTGTGAAGGGTTGACATTTTTGAGTTCCATCTCATCTTCTGTTGTGTTCTGTTAGATGAGTAGAATAATCTAAAATATTTTATGTAACCCAATGCTATATATAGTTTGCTTTGATTTTTGGAATATTAGAATGATACGAGAATGTTTGCTAAATTTCTGCACAGTCTGCGTAGATACCTGCAGATGGCAGTAAAGATCAAATGTTAGCTTATTGGATGTTAGTGCATTGAAAGGAAGCATTTTATTGCCCTGGAATTAAACTATGTGAAAAAGTTGAAAAACGTACTATACACTTCATGCCAAGCTCACATAGCTTTAATATTTAGCTCATAACCCTTGTTTGACTGCCCCTAAGTTTTAGGCCAAAGGAGTACAATATGCACATGTAATAATGATTATCACAGTTTCTGTAACCAGATCCGATTTGCATGATCTCTTAACTATATTGTAATAAACGTTGTGCGTAGGGGAAACATAAGTTACATGTGCCAAAGAAATTTGCAAAACTTACCCTGATTATGAGTAGATCTGCTTGCATATGTTTAAAGTGAAAGGTATTGCGTTATGTTAAAGACTTTTATTTACTATATCTTTAGTATATTTAGATATTAGAATTATAAGCAATCAACACAAATAGACTTTCTCTTGACACAGTCAGTCAAGTGATAAAAATAAAATATGTGATGTGAATGTTTTGGTTTTAAATGTAAATCTATGCAGGTCTAAATGCAGGATTTAATATAAATGCCTGTATATTAATATATACAGGCTATGTTTTGGGGGCAAAAGTGGTGGCTGTCCAGGGCCCAGTGGTCAACATATGCCTCTTTCACATATAAAATGCCAAGGGAACATAAAGGAGTTGAGAAAATTACAATACAGAAAAATAGCAAAATCCAACTATGACAAACTGCTTAGGGCAAACTTGGAGAAGTGTTCATCTCAGTGTAATATAACATTTTTGTAGCAGGGACACATTTGTATTAGAGATTTCCCTGTTCCTATATGATTATCAAAGATAATAGTTACAAAGATATTGTATTATGAATGAATCAGTCATCCAGAATACAATATAACTACATTCCAAGGTTAACTGAGTTTTCCCATAACATAAAGTTATAATGGGAAAATTAAAGGGACAGTCACCAAAAAAGAATGCATATTGAAGTACTTAGTGGGTACTTAAATATTATATAAATTATATTCAGTTACTTACCTTAAGGGGTAAGTAGTCGAGGATGTGTGATGAACCATAATGCAGGAAGTTGTGTTAATTAGATAATTTAGTATGCTCTGTGTATACTGAGTGGATTTCCATTCCAGTATGTGTAAGTTAGTTTACCGTAATACATGTTCCATGTCCTCTTTAAATCCCAGAGAGAGGTTAGACCTAAACCAACACCATTGATACAACTTTATATTGAGAATGATTGCTTGATAAAAGACCAATAAATCATAGATGCTCTGAATACTTTATGATTTAGTTAGAAATGTTCCTGATGTAAGGGAAGGATGTTATGGTTTTTCCCCTTCCAGTGTCTAACCCATTTCCCATTTCCCATACCCCCATCATCAGGACAGCCATGTTGAGGCATGTGACAAGAAGCAGTATGGGATAGGATGGGGTCGGCCCCAGAAGTGGGTTCGCCAGGGGAGGCTTGCCTAACCGCCTTACCAGATAAGCCACCTAGTGGTGCTGTGTGGGAGCTGCAAAGGAGGTCTCTGCTGCTTTAACACAGAATCACCTATGTAATATTTGCATATGAATGTTCCAACCAACCACATAGCAGTATTCAAATTGTATGATGATATATTCCATATTGTGGAATATGTATTGTGAATTACTGATCAGCTTTGTAGGAAGTCACCTGTAGATGGAGTTCTTATGGCTTTTGGGTTTTGATAAACAGTATTTTAAAAGTAATTGTTTGGCCTGGCGATGGTGTTCAGTAGATGGCTTATATGATTGGACTAGGGTACAATCAGTCTTATTTTTAGCAAATATGTTTCATATGTTGCTGACCAGCACAGGTAAAATGCTACCTTGCAGTAAGAAAAATGCAGATACTCACCTGAGAGAATTAGTTACTCAGGTATACATCTATCGGTTATTACGTGCTGGTCAGCAACATGTGAAATGTATATGTGCACTGGCAGAAGTATTTCCCATGGCTTGTACAATGCTTTTTCACCTTCTACAAGCATTTCAAAACCTCTTTGTTATAAAAGTGGCGCATTTGGGGTTACAATCTTATTTTAATTATTGAGCGTTACTTAGTGGTAGATATGCTTCTAAATATAGTTATTGCCGTGAGATCATATTCTTCATTTGACAGCTCACAGTTATAGTGATTAAACTATCATTAACATTGGCTTTCTTTCTCCAGTATACAAATATGGTGCGCTGTGCACATTACATGTATTATAGATATTAACCTACACACAATTTTTAATTAATATCGGGTATTTTAAGTTATTTGGTTAAAAAATGCCTGCTCATAACTAACCATACACAGAAAATAAGTAATGTTATTAGCAGATGTTGTAAAGGCATTTTATAGAGAAGATTAAGTAGCAGACAGATGCCATCCTGCCTTCGCTGATATACTTCCCTCTGCTCTATCTAGTGTGTAGCATTGATTCTTGTTATCGAAAACATTAAATGCTGTATTTAGATGAATTGTAAGCTCAGGCTGTATTTATTGATCTCTGTTTTTTCATAGTATATCATTAAGTCACTAAATGTCTATCTATGTCAAGAAACAAACTGATGAACCAGTGATTTAGAGCAACTGGATTTCCCACTACATTTGACAGCAGTTTATTTGATGTAAGTAATAAGATGCATCAGACTCTTAACTATTTTTAGGTTCACAACTACTAATGGTCAGCAAATATTACACAATTAATAAAATAACAATTATTTTATATATTTTTACAGAAACTGCTTTTAATGCTGAAACATTCCGTTAAAACACTACATCTAGCATGCATTGAGTCACATACATTCTAGAAAAAGGAAAAATAATTCTATATTCACTGACATAATGCACCTTAAAACTCCTTTCCTGGTACTTGCGCATTGGAAAAATGAGGGACATACAATTGAATGCGGTTCATGGAAGTAATAATGATAATGGTTATTATGTCATTTAAAAGTTTATTATTTTTTATTAACGCTTGTTTTTTCCCCACACATCCAAACATATGCAAGATAATTCCATTATACAGGGGTATTTTGTGTGCTTTAACTGATTCCATTCAACTAAACAAGATCGTTAGCCTATGTACCTTGCTTTGTTTCCTTTGACATACCTCCTAAGTGCCATATTTTAAGCAAGGGATACCTATTTTTGTGCATTGTTCCCCTGAGCTGAGCTGTGGAATGGAAGTCCCAAATGGACTACCTTGTGATGTATTGAAGCAAAGTACCACAATATGAAGTCATAACCCAGTGTCCCGCTTCAGTACATCACAAGGTGGCTGGATGGGTCAGGTAGGTGAATGGTCTTGCTACCAGCCCTGTCTCTAACCTTGGCCCATCCTACCTTCAACCACCAACAAAGTTGTCCCAATTTAAACAACTGAAATGTTGAGATGTGGGGTGCTTTGATCTCTTAGGACATATTTTGGTATAGGGTGGGGTTAGGCGTGCTAGTATGGGTATTATTGGCCGATAAACACATTTAAACATTATTTAAATTAGTCTGTAGATAATCTTTACTTCTAATTCTAGCACTAGTAGAATTTGACCCAAGGTGTTTCAGCTTGTGGATCATTTGTAAGGCATCTAAATGTAACTCTGAGATGAGAACGGTAGATTAAATCAAGAAATTAACTTGAAGGAAAATAAAAAGTGCTTTGACAACTTTAATAGTGTCTGTGACTAAAGCATTTTTCTTGCTAATACTGCACTTGGTACTGTAAATGAATGCAGTGGCACATAAGCATTACCTTATCTTATAGGTACAAGTAAAATGGCATAATTTTTGGGTGTTATACTTTTTTTTGAACAGCAGAATTAATGTGGTTGAGGATTAGAAAGCTACTGGTAAAATTTGAAGCTGATGTATATAGGTGTTTTAATTGCTTGTATATATTAGATTTTATTACCAGCTCCTCTGTCTTTGGTACTTTTAGACACACTGTATAGGGTGTTTTTTTAGAACATAGTAATCCTGATACCAATAATGTTTATAATAATGTTTTTTTGCTTACATTGATTTTCTTACCTTTGTTAGATGAAACCATATTAAAATAGGATGGAGATTATTTATTTATTTATTTATTCTGATCCAAGTTTCACAATTACAGTCACCTTAACAAACAATGTAAAGGTCCAGTGAGCAGGAATGCTATGGTAGTATATATATATATATATATATATATATATATACGTTTTCTAAAAGGAAGTGAGTTTAAACATTTTTTGGGGTAAAAAAGTGACTATTGTGATATTGTGAAATTTATCACAGCAGCAACCAATGGTATAGTACTACTGAGTTGTCTATTCTATTAGTTGATATGGTAATAAAACAAATTTAGCAAGAGAGTAACATTTATGCATACCTTCATTGTGTCATTTACCAGGAAATCGTGTAAAAAAAAATTTTAATAACAAGAAAACATTCTTATTTTTGGAAAGTGTATGATAGGCCAGTTTCCCCAAATTTGTGTTTAGAAAATACACTCTACTTTTATTTTTTTTACAACTTTATAGCAGTTGTTAGTAAACCAAATATTATTCACACTTACTTTATTCCCAGATTCCTCACTGTTTAAAGAAAGCTTCCAAAGTAGATGTCCCCTGAGTGAGCAGTCTCGGTTATAGCATTTTCTGGTTTGTAGCATACAAGGAACAACTACAATCCACCTTCTGAGATACAGTTGAGTGATGCTGTCTTAATATTGATTTCATGCCAGTAAAGTAGGAAAGACAAAGCACTTTATTCTTTAAAGAGATTTTAGACGTGATGATGTCAACAAATGAATTATTGTAGAAACCGGAATCTCGAGGAGTGTTGATGATAACCTTAAATAGTATTTATCTTGTATTTAATCACTGGGCATCGGGTATAATTGCATCTTTAAAAAAAATAATCGAATTGTGAAATTCTTTCAAAGTCTAGTAAGAGGGGTTTGTTGGAGACAGGTGCTCGTGTGTAACTTAGGGGCTCTATCTGCTTCTCTCAACCTACCTACCTGTGTCCTTTGGTATAGAGATGTTTATGTAAGATGATCTAGCGAGGTAGCAGGTAGCATGTGTAATAACCAGCACATATCTGTTTCCATTAGTCTGCCAGTAGAGAATCAGAGTGCTAGGTTATGAGCCTAGCCTATGACCCTGGAACATCCCAGGGTAGGTTTCCCAGAGCTCTCCCTCTTCTCAAGTGAAAGAAGAAACTGACACACACAGTTTCCAGATATGGTTTTGAGCTAATAACTAGACTTGGGCACCAGGGGGCTCTTCGTGTTCGTCTTCGTGCTCGTCTTCAGCAAAAAAAAAAACTTCGTATTCCGCGAATATTCGCCTGGTCCTGTCTTCTCTTCGGGCGAATATTCGCGGACATTCTTCGTGCTCGGGTTTTCTTCGTTTTCCCCGGTTAAGGGGTTAAAACGGGGTTAAAGCCGCTCTGGCGCCAGGAGTTTAAATGTCCGTATGAGCAACTCTATTGGTCGTCAGCAGGGGGCTCGTCTGCCATTGGTTGATGGCAGACGAGCCCCCTGCTGGCGACCAATAGGGTCGCTCGTACAGACTGTTATACTCCTGGTGCCGTAATTGTTCGGCAGATCCCGCTGGTCTCCCTGTTCTATCATTTATTAACTGATAGAACAGGGAGACCAGCGGGATCTGCTGGGTAAGTTGCAGCATTGGGATTTTAAAAGTCTGCACGAGCGACTCTGTTGGTCGCTCGTGCAGACTTTTAAAACCCCAATGCTACAACTTACCCGGCACATCCCACTGGTCTCCCTCCCTGTTCAATTAATTAAATGTCCGTACGAGCGAACAATAAAGTCGCCCGTACGGACATTTAACTATCTGAACAGGGAGGGAGACCAGTGGCATCGGCAGGGTAAATTGCAGCATTGGGGTTTTAAAACCCCAATGCTGCAACTTGCCCTGCCGATGCCACTGGTATTTAACTAATTGAACAGGGAGGGAGACCGATGCCACTGGTCTCCCTCCCTGTTCAATTAGTTAGTCTGTGCCGGGTTAAATGTCCGTACGAGCGACCAATAAAGTCGCTCGTACGGACATTTAAATCTGTACAGGGAGGGAGACCAGTGGCATCGGCAGGGTAAGTTGCAGCATTGGGGTTTTAAAACCCCAATGCTGCAACTTGCCCTGCCGATGCCACTGGTCTTTAACTAATTGAACAGGGAGGGAGACCGATGCCACTGGTCTCCCTCCCTGTTCAATTAGTTAGTCTGTGCCGGGTTAAATGTCCGTACGAGCGACCAATAAAGTCGCTCGTACGGACATTTAAATCTGTACAGGGAGGGAGGCCAGTGGCATCGGCAGGGTAAGTTGCAGCATTGGGGTTTTAAAACGCTTGCACGGCCCTTTAACCTATGGATTTCCGCTCCCGTTAACCCCTTCGATGCTGTGTTAGATAACGCAGCATCGAAGGGGTTAACGGGAGCGGAAATCCATAGGTTCGCTGTCAGGGGCTACAAAGACCGTGCGAGTGAGCCTATTGGTCACCTGCAGGGTCTTTCTCTGGCATCAACCAATTGGTTGATGCCAGAGGAGGTCCCTGTAGGCGACCAATAGGCTCATTCGTACTGCCCTGTAACCCGTGACGGCGAACCTGCGGATTTCCACTTCCGGGAACTGCCGCGATGCCGCGAAGACAAGACAAGGTAAGATGAAGGGGGGGAATGGTAGACGAAGACGAAGACAATCAAGAAGATCTTCGTGGTGTGTGTCTTCGTCTTCGCCTACGTTTTACCGCCGCCGTCTTCTCTTCGGCGTGTCTTCGGAACGAACACGAAAACGCACTCTTCGTGTTCGTTTCCATGTTCGCCCGAAGACGAATGCACAAGTCTACTAATAACCCACAATGTTTAGTGTACTAATACTAGTACTAGTAATAGGTACTGCAGTGAAACTGAGCACCCAGGAAACTTTAATTTCTTTCATATATCCAACAATTTGTATTGTTTTTCCACTGCCAATAACTGCTCGCAAAATTATACACCCGCCTTCTGTCAACACTTGGCAAGTTGTTTTTTTTCTGGCTTTATGCTAAGTAGTTTAAAATAGTTTCAAAATAAAGAAGCAATTTCTTTCACATGAATAACATTTAAGGCTGTCACATACGATCTGACTCGTTCATGGCTTTTAGCTACTTGAACTTTCCTTTTGTCAGTAAAATGTACAGCAAATGACAAGGAATTGCTTGTTCATTAACAAGTGAGCTACCATAGACAATGATCACAATGCAACCTTAACAAAACATACCAATTTTACTGGGTCTGTGGCAAGAAATAATCTATAATGAAGCAGTAGCTAAAATGTGCCTCATTTGCAATCTAAGATCTGCTGCCTTAGTAGTACCATGACATGACTGACTGACTTGCCAACATGTCCATCCTAGAGTTTCACCTCAGAAGGTCCTCGCCTATACATGCTGTAAATGATCCTTATGGTTCCTACACCCATGGGGACAGTTTTCCAAAATCAGGTCTGTCAGGATAATGGCTTTATGCTGCCTGTTTCATGTGGTATAAAGACCAGCCCTGTGTAGTACATTATTACAAATAAATATAAATGTATACATTATATTTTAATTTGTATTGATTTGTTTAATGGGGTCCGTGACCGGGGGGAGGGGCATAACTTATGTCACAATGTCAGATCCCTGCACATAAGCAGGAATTGGTGAATTTATCCTGCATGCTGACAACCTGATCTAGCTATAGACCAGTTGCAAGCATGCAGGCCTTTTATTATAATGTATAACTGGAAACCAGCAGCTTGGTGTTCTGGAACATTTTTCTCTGACCTAATAAGCTTGATTCCTCTGTGTTTCATTGGCGGCACGAAGGTTCCATACATAAAACGATCAAACAATTTTATACTGCAGTGGGAGGAAGAGGAAAGAGATGTCAATCTAGTGAGAGACAGTCCATGTCACACAGAAAATATTATTTTATTGATCGCTTTGGGCTATTGCGAGGGGGATGGGGTATATGATGCAATGATATGTGGCAGTCTTTGTAATTACATTAAATCTTGCTATGGAAAAATAAAGGGAATATCACCATATGCTTGAAGAATGAGGGATACACTTGTAATTCCATTTTGAGACTGTTTGTGGATTATTGCATTGTCCTTATAAATAAGTAAATAGAATATTGTCATCACTTATAGTGGTTTGCCTTTCTAGAACAGATGGAATAATAAACATGTTTAGAAGCTTTCAGATACTAGTGTTTCATATACTAGAAAGAAAATAATAGTTTTATATCAGAAATATTCCTGGCTGATTCTCTCTTTATACTCATTTTACCTTTACTGAACAATGCATTTAAATGTTCAAAACATTTAGGACATATCAGACAAAATGCATTGAAGAAGCTTCCATACTATAAAACACAGGCATCATACATTAACACAGGTATTTGACATATCAACAACTCATATTTAAAAAAATGTACACTTTTGCTTTAAGGGCTCTGGCTACAGGCATGACTTGGAACCAAAGCTTCAGTGACTTTGTGATTTCTTAATATTTGTTTAGGTAATTAAGTAAGGTATTTAGTAGGTAATTTTTTCTTGTACTTTATATACTTGTTATAAGCTTGTTGTTTATTAGTCACATTATTGTGACTTTGGGAGTGTAGAGCACCGTGATACACTTAGACCAAGCAAACATACTGAGAAAAAAACGGATACTTAAGTTCGGAAAAAGTAACTGTATTCCCAAATACACTACTGTTCTCTCAATCTCCCAGAAATGTGCTTCAGACAACGACCTAAAAAGTTACTTGTCCCAAAGAGTAATTGTGCTTTAAAGAACATAAATACCGCATTTGCTCGATTATAAGACGACCCTGATTATAAGACGACCCCCCAAAAGCTAAATATTAATTTAGGAAAAAAAAGGGGCCCGGCTGTGCGAGCAACTTCTCTGGCCCCGCCCCCAGAGGAAGGAGGGGGGAGGCAGACTTATGTGACACTCTTCTAGCTTCCTGTTCTCCCGCTGCTCGCGACCAAAGCCCGGTAAGCAGCATGGCCCCAGCGGACATTTTGAGGTGTAATTAGAAGACGACCTCGATTATAAGATGAGGGGTCTTATAATCGAGCAAATATGGTACATTCTCCAACCAGTAGAGCAGAAGAGACTTGTAGTGTAATGATTCTATCAACTGCAAATGTAACTGTAGATAGCCTGTGATGGATGACCAACCTCTCACCAATGATGAACCTTGAATGGCGTTCATATCTTAAAAGCCGTTTCTGAAGTATAAGGATTTTAGTAGTGAGGTATACTTCTGGTGTATAAAAAAGTAGGCTGGCAGTTCTTGCCTACATTCAACAGCAGTATTTCAAATAACAAAAACTTTGGAAAGAAGTGCTGTTGAAAAGCTTAATTTATTGATTAGCTTTGTTGCTTGATTAACCCCTTCAGGACCGGGATTTTTAAGCTAGGGTGTCGCTAAAGGACCGGAGCCGTTTTTGTGTTTTTGCAATGTCTTTCTTCAACTGTAATTTTTCTCTTATCAAGTGGTGCACCCACACAAATCATATATTGTTTTTTTCAGCACAAGTAGGGCTTTCATTTGAAACCATATTAAGCTGGGTAGTACATTGTTTTATTTGAAATAAACTGGAAAAAGTGGGGAAAAAATGAAAAAAATGCATTTTTTTACAGTTTTGTATACATACAAATTGTACACACATTGAACCAATGGGAAAAAATTATCCCAAATATATTCATTAAGTTGTCCTGATTTGGAAACCACCCAACATGGCCAGGATTTTTATCTATTTTGACCAGTATAGGGCAAATATTGCAAGGCATGCATTACGTTTTTGAAATGTAATTTTTTTCAAATTTGGCATGGTAGTCTAATAACTGCAATAGTTGTCACAGATACTGATTATCCCCCCAAAATTATATGTTTATGAACAGTAGATAAATCAAGGTGTACAACTAGGGTCATTTTGACACTTTTCAAACAGGGATTTTATCGCCAATTGCTGCCAAATTTTGAGGTATTTTTATATATTTTTTTTTTTTTGCATATGTTGCAATGTTGCTTTAGATTTTATATTATATTTTGTATAGAATATGTGCAACTGCAGAAAAAAACACCAAATTGTGTTCACCAACATCCCCCGGTTCCAACAAGGCCTCACATGCATGGTTCATGCAATTTTTGAGGAAGCTATGAGGGCAAAACTGGAACATGCGCATTTTCGTTTTCACATTTGGAATTTTCAGAAATTGGTTTCCTGGGCCCATATCCCATTTGGGACATTTTGGAAGCCCCCCAATGTAAATTACCCCATAAAAGTATACATTTATGAACAGTAGACAAGTCAAGGTGTTCAACTAGGGTAGTTTTGACAGTTTTCAGCTAGCCATTTCTTCACTGATGTCTGCCAAACTTCACAGGGAAATTATTTTATTGCGTTTTTAACGCATACATTTCAATGTTGCACTGAATTTCTTGCACAGCATAAGTGCAACAGTGGAAGAAAGCACCACATTTTGTTCACCAACATCCCATGAGTCCAACAAGACCTCACATGCATGGTTCATGCATTATTTGAGGAAGCTATGAGGGCAAAACTGGAACATGTGCATTTACATTTTTTTAAATATTTTTTATCAGATTACTTGTAAGTGACAGGTTTAGGCCGCTGACATCAATCAGGGAGACCGATCAATAATCAGCGACTTAAAATGTCACCGACAAGTGATCAGGTAATAATTATGATTTTTTCATTTATTAATAATTTGTTTTTTCATAATTACCCTAGATGACCCCTCTCTCTTTGTAGAGCAGGGTCATCGTGGGCTGCCATAATGATCCGATCACTCCTATTGGCCAGGAGCGATCTGATCAGCCCAGCATTTGACCTGGAAGCACCTCAGGTCAGTGCTGTTATTTTTTTTATTATTATTATTATTTTATTAATTTTTTTAAATTAATTTATTTTTTAAATTTTTTTTATTATTATTTTTTACATTTTTTTTTTAACTCTTTCAATGCTGATGCTCCATTGAAGCACAGCATTGACTGGTATTTAGTCCCCACAAGCTTGTGGGGACTAATATTAACCCTTGCAATGCTGCGATGGGGGTCATACACAATCGCAGCATTGAAGGGGTTAATTGAGGAAGAGGAGGGTAGGGGTTAACTGAGGAAGGGTGAGGGTGGGGGGGCTGGTCTCCACACTCATGTGGAGACCAAAGAACCCTGTCTCCCTGTCCCTGAAGCTGCCTCTGGCAGCTGGGACACAATCTCCAACAGACTGGAGATTGTAGGGGAGGAGTCTCTCTGATCAGTCCTACAGGACTGATCAGAGGACTTCTGGGGGCTCGTTTTTGCTGTTGCTGGTCTGCCTGGGTTTCCAGGCAGACCACCAGCAGCAGAGCCCCCTACAAAACGGGAATTAACCCCTTCAATGCCGCGATCGCGGCATTCAATGCCGCGATTGCGGCATTGAAGGGGTTAACGCTGCACTGACGCTCTCATGGAGCGATCAGGCAGCAGGGGGGTGTTGGATCAGGTCCCCACACTTGTGTGGGGACCCATTCAACACCCCACCCCTTCCCTGAAGCTGCCTGTGGCAGCTGAAACCGCGATTGCAGATCTTTCTGCAATCGCTGTTTCTGCCTACAAAATCACTCCGTGGGAGTGATCGTAGGCATGGGGGCGGGTTTAGAGAGGCTGTGCTGTCTGCCCAGGAGTCCTGGGCAGACAGTAGCAGCAGCGCCTCCACGATCACCGCGATCGTGGTGATGTGGGGGCGTTTTTTGGAGGAGACGTACCTGGTACGTCCCGGTCTACCGGTGACCAGTAACCAGGAAGTACCAGGTACGTCCCGGTGCTGAAGGGGTTAAAGCCTAATTATATTGACAGTTTTAAATACACTTTGCATAAGAATGTGCACACTGAGCATTGCTATCATGAACACCGCTTGTTATGATCCAGTCGAGAGATGCCTGTCGACAGGACCAGAACAGCAAAAGCTAGGATTGTCTTCTAAATTTATAACAAGGTCATTTTGCTTTCAATTATGAGTAATCAAAGGAAAACATTTTTTTTGCTTATTTTTTAAATCAATTGTGTTGCAATTTGTTAAATATGATTTTACAACTCCTACATGTTGTCGGTGTAGCATTGCATTTTAACATACTTTCACGCTGGCAGTACTTATCTGACCCGTGTCATATAAGGTTACATACGCATTATTTGACATGTTCTATATGAATACACGTATGTAATCCTTCAAAAACAACATGATCCTAACAAAATTACTGGACTTAAGTAAGTCATTATCAATTTTAGCAATTACCGTGTTTCTCTTGGTAACAAAATACATGCTCAAAACACCTACGGGTCCCGTAATCCTAATAGCCTGACCTCAGGCTGTGAAATGGCTTATTACCGTGTACATAATATGGCATCTTATGAATGCTTCTTGCTGGTAACATCAACACCGCAGTGGCAGCTACTATATTTTTTCAAATACAAATCTGAATATGACACTAAGAAGGAATAAATGAACAGTGGGGCAGTGGTTGTTTGTGACCTACATGTTTTTTAATAGATTTTTTTTATATTTTTTTTAATAATTAATCACACGTTTTATGACATTGTTTTTTGACAGTATGCAATCTTTAAGTGCAGTAAGGTATAGTTTCATTATATAATAACAGAATAATCAAGTTATTAAGTAATGCCATGAGCGTAATAGTGAGAAGTTATTCCAGTTTTTACAGTTGATTTAGAAAAAAGTATTCTGAAAGTAATGACAACATGAAAGAGCTAAACAAACTAAAATAACTAATTGAAAGCTGCTGGAAACCTCAAAGTGTTTATCAAAAAAACTTTGTAAATAGATCCATACTTACTCCTTAAATCCACTATGATAAAAAGGGCATAATGTTACTATGACTGTACACGTTAGAATGGAAATTTAATTTACATTACATATTATACCTAATGTTGGTAAAGCCACAATTATTGTTCTTTACTATTTGCTTTTAGAAGATGCCAAGATTCAGCAGCCATTTCCAGTTATAACACAGCACTGTACAATTATGAATCTATTTTCAAATACATTTCTTAAAACCACATTGATTTAAGTATATCAGTTCCCTTAACAATTCCTTAAATTCCCTAAAAATAATCAAATTGTCCAGATTTACTACGTCTGTTTTTTTTTTTATAAATAACCAGTGTGGAGGAGAACTTGAGGACATTTTGAGTATTTAAAGGGCTTTTGACCTATCAGTTAAGTGGTGTTCTAATCCTTGATATTGATTTTTGCTTCCCATACTTCTCTTCGATGTAATAAAACAAAATTTTGCATAGAGGAGGAAAACCTTGTTGTTTTCTTAATGTTTAGCATTTCTTTAAAGAGTAGATATGTGGTTTTCAGTTAACCCTTTCAGTGGCAACCACATTTTCGATAAAGTGGACGCAAGATATCAACCAACCATGGATCTCATTAGGGTACCCTAAAATTATTTTCTGTAGTGTAGGGGGACTGCCGATGAGATCCTGAGACAGCCAGCAGCTGCATTCCTCCCTCCCAGTAAAATGCTTATGTATTTAACTGAATAAGGGCTCCAGGCACTCAAGGGTTCCAGCTCAGGCAGATTTATTGAAGGACAACACCAACAACGTTTCGACCTCACAATGAGGTCTTTATCAAGTTACCTGGGAACATCTAAGATCTGACTCCCGCAGCCCTCCCTCTTCAGGTAGGCTGATTATATCAATGGGCGGAGCCTATGTCATTGATAGGCGGGACTAATGTAATTGATAGGCAGGACTGGCAATGTCTTGGGTGGGGCTAGCCCCAACTTCTTTATAGTTAAATGGGTGTAGGAGAGGGACATGACCTTGCCATCAATATAAATAAGAAGTTAAAATGGGAATAAAGGTATGGACCACATTATAATACCTTAAAAGCGGGTGCACCAAAGGTCCAAGATACTTCTGAAAATCTGTACCCACAATGGCTTCATGTGCAATCTATGTGTATGTACCAGTACATAGGAATAATCATATGCTGAGGTGTATCCTATAGAATATTCAATGGTAGATCTAGTGAAATTATCTTTGTTGTCTCAGATGTTACCTGCTTATGTTAAGTTGTGCTGGAATGTCTCTAGTTAAAATGTTGACCCCATGCTACATATCACTAAGCACCATACTGCAAAATATATGTTAAGAGGAAGAAATTAGTATTCATAATTTAGCTACTTCAGGGATTACCTTCCACTTGTAACATTGTCTGATTTTAAGAAAAGTTTCTGAACAAGATACAGAAGGACCTTATGAGGTCTAATCATAAATACATCAGTCAAGTACCTTTACCTTACATCGGCACTCTGTATTAACAATACTTAAATGCTGTCCTGTTATGATGCAGGGGAAGAAATGTCCTTTTCAACAGGTTATGACTTTACTTTCGATCTTGTGTCTGTTCCTCCTTTGATAATTGTTTATGAAGCAGATTTTGAAGGCAGGGCCTTCTCCTTATGCATTAGAATGCAATTTACTTGGCTCT
The DNA here is from genome assembly GCF_027358695.1 of Spea bombifrons. Classification (NCBI taxonomy): domain Eukaryota; kingdom Metazoa; phylum Chordata; class Amphibia; order Anura; family Pelobatidae; genus Spea; species Spea bombifrons. Next base: position 62,401,490 of record NC_071090.1, on the reverse strand, counting down.
AATAAAGTATTGTACGGCAGTTAATGCTATTTGCAAAATCATGCACCAACGCAAGTCAACAAGAATCTTTCAGTTCGACTCCTACCCATGGAGAAACTCACTAAGATTCCCTATCAACATCCCAGAATTGCTTCAATGTCAGGGTCTCATGGGGAAGGACTGCAATCTCAGGCTCACACAGCCTGTAGCTGATTCCTTCATATTCTACACAGATCTGATGATACCTCAGCCTTCAAGTTGATCCCTACTAGAATGCAGGTGACTTAAATAAATGCGTCTAAGAATAATGACATGTCACGGTTTCCACATGTCACAGCTAACACATTTTGCAACCTTCACTGTTCAGTCTTTTGGTTAGTTTATTTCGAACGGTCCCCGGTATGCTTATCATTCACAACTTCTAACAAATTGAGAGCTGACCCCAAGTTTAACATTTTGTAAATAAACCAATTTGAGTAAAACTGAAAAAGCAATACTAGACAATTTTGTCATTACATTGAGACGTCTCTTTTCAATCTTGAAAGCATGCCATTATTTATGTGTGCATAAACCTCTATTTTTATAAGAATCTTTCCCTAGTCCCTAGCCAAGTCTACTCAGTAGCGGGCTGGAAATATATGCCTGCAATGCTACATTTCTGCATATGCCTAGTCTACATATATTAGACTACAATAAAAGAGATCATATTTTCCAATTCATTTGCAGCTGAAGTTATAGTGATCATGTGTAACCAAATTTACAGATTGTAAAATATGCAATGCTCGGTTTGTGAGTCCCTTGGATTAGTGCTAAACAGTAGTTCCCCTTATCCAAAAAGAAATGTCTAATCACTTGGGCTATGCTCACTCTTGAGTCACTTGGATTATTATGGAAAATTTAGAGATGGAAAACACTCCAGTGGTTAAAGAACCTTCTAGAGCGCATCATTAAGAGCAATTAGCTTAGTGGTAAAAACCCTAAAACTCTGGGATGTAGGGATATGAGGCATAGTCTATGGGTAAATAACAAACACCAGCAGTGTAATTATATACATGCCTTGTTGAAACTGCATATAGGTTTTTATTGTCTGCTTAAGACTTCCCTTCAGTTATATTTAGAATCTATATTTATGGTGTCTTTCTATACTAGTCAAAATGAAGGCAGATATTATGCTAATTTCCTCCCACACCTCTCACTTTTTTTGCCGGTGTCGAGAGGGGCAATAAATATGCTAACTCGCTGTTTTCATATCAATGGAATTGCTTTGTGTATCCAGTTTATTTACATAGACTAAAGGGCTTTCAGCTTGGTGTTGAGCTATGCTTTACAGTGGGAAGGCGAAATATGTAGCCTTCAGACTGTAAATTTTATATCACACTACAGTATTACTGTAAATGGACACTTGATAGGGTAATACCATGCAAAAGAATATTCTTTTCTGACATCCACAAAGAGAAGGAGTGGATAAAGGAGGACTGTAAAGTAACAGAACAATTACTGTACTCTACTCTGAACTGCCAAGACAGCTCTTGAATGTCCTTTAAAATGTAGTAAATGGTATAAATATCCATGCCATCTTTCAAGCAGTTTCACTAGCATTACGGAAGTGTAGGTTTTGGTTATTCCTTTCTATGACACTGAACATATCTAATAAAAATATATATTTATATAGAAACTGCATAACTGAAAGTACAGTAACAAAATACAAGAGTTCCATGATGTGTAGTAGTATAGAACTGCTATAATTAATTGAGGCTCTTTATCAAAGTTTGATTAAACTTAAATACATTCAGATGTTTGAGTGTCTAAAGCCTTCTAAAACTAGTGATATATTGAAAAAAATATATATACTTTGAACGATGGACAAAATCAAGATTGTTCTTCCCTGTTATCCAGAGAACATTGGGTTAGCATGTTAGGAAGGTCTTCCCCACCTAGGCAGAGTAGAAGTCAACTTTTGAACCCGATGCTAGCTGAGGAATACCCACTAGGCGCAAATTCAACATCGGAGGCAATTACAAATAAAAGACGTGACTATTCCTATGGTGGCTTTTTCACTTCTTGGCATTCGAAGAATGTAAAATGTCAGTATTCTTCAGTTGGTTACACTTTGATAAGGGCATCTAACACACTGGGGGAAATGTGACTTTTCAACACATTTGCACCATAGTATGAAGTATGAAGCGTGCTGTTTTGTATCTGTGAAAGAAGCTTACCATTTCACGAATGTCAATGATGGACTCTATAGAGTATATTCCTAGTAGAGTTAATCTGAGAAAATAGAAAACGTACACACTTGAAGTTTCCAGTGTTAAATACAGCTGCATTTTTCTAGTATTGTGTCTTTTTTTAGTATTGTTATCATTATTATTATTGGTACTGCAGCTATACATGGTAGCATACTTCAGTGTTTGTAAGTATATGGTATACCTCCATATAATTCTTGCCAGATTGTTTCATTTCACCCAAATCATTAGCAATATCATTGATGTCAGCTTATTTATTCTCATGATCATTAATATAAATATTTTCATAGAGCATAGTTATTAAAACATGGTTGCACTCATACAAAAGTGTAAAACATAATGGGCTGGATTCCATGCCAGCGATACATATATCACAAGTGATTGAATAGCAATACTATTATAGGCAGCAATGTAAAAAAACACCTCATTAACTAATTACCGCTAACACAGATAAAATGCATTGCTTCTTAAATCTTACACTTCTGTTTTACTGTACTGTATACAGTATGGTTAATGATTAAAGTGGGCAATATACAGTAAATACACGCATTAAAAAAGGCATCTTATGTGCGTTCTTCAGAGGGTGCACACATCTAAGCTTTCTGTTTGTAAGATTCAATGAATATTCATCCCTATTGAGTTATTCCTCTTGTGGGGAAGTCCTCAGATGCACTCATGCACTTGTGTTTGGCACTAAAACTTGCCATTTTAATAAAGCATATACCGTATTTGCTCGATTATAAGACGACCCCCCAAAATCTAAATATTAATTTAGGAAAAAAACAAAAAGCCTGAATATAAGACTACCCTATAGAAAAAAAAGTTTTACTAGTAAATATTAATGCATGTAAACAATTTTTTCATATCTAATGAAAGCTATGATTGAGAAAAATATATTTTTTTTTTATTTCCTTTTATTTGCCAACCTGCCCCCCCAGTTTTGCACATCTGCCCCCAGGGTTGCCACTCTGCCCCCAGAAATGCCTTATACCCCCTATTTGCCACTCTGCCCCATGATGTGCCTTTTAACCCTCTAGGCATATCATGGGCCAGAGTGGCATATAGGGGGTTAAAAGGCATATCATGGGGCAGAGTGGCATATAGGGGGTTAAAAGGCATTTCTGGAGGTATATATATATATATAACTGCTAACAGCAATCACACTCCTATTAAGCCAAGGCAGCCAGTACATGCTGGAACCTGGGGATGATTGGAGTGTGAGTACAGCCTCCCTATGCCATGCTACCACCACCACCCACCTTACACATCCATGCTATCACACACTCATTCACAAACATTTAAATACTCATTCATTCCATTAATCACACATACTTGCTCAAAAACCCTCCCCCACCCCCTTACCTGAACTGCAGATCTCTCACTCGAAGACTTCTGCAGGGGCCCGGCTGTGCGAGCAACTTCTCTGTCCCCGCCCCCAGAGGAAGAAGGGGGGAGGCAGAGTTATGTGACACTCTACTAGCTTCCTGTTCTGCTGCTAGAAGAAGAGACGCTGCTTGCGACCAAAGCACCGGTAAGCAGCCTGGCAACCTAATCAAGGTCTGATTAGAAGACGACCTCGATTATAAGACGAGGGCTATTTTTCAGAGCATTTGCTCTGAAAAAAACCTTGTCTTATAATCGAGCAAATACGGTATGTACATAAGTTGATGTTTCCTTATTATAGGACAACTCTTTGTTTAGTATGACTACAGGCAGTCAATTTACTAAATGTGTCTGCTGACCTTTTCCTGATATTATGGTTGGTTTTCTGATACTAAATTAGGTCCATCACTCACCAATGTGTGGTTGATGAGCATGATCAGCTACTTAGCCAGATCGTAGAAAATATAAGTATGTCTTCCAACTTTTTCTAGGTTCTCCCCAAAGAACAAAGCAGTTAACCTGATGTGACACTGCTGACACGTATCTTATTACACCTGTAAGCTAGCCGGTTTTGAGCAATGTTCATCATACATAATGACTTGTCCCAAGCTTTGAGGTAGCATACAAATGATCAACAAAGTTTTGCAGCTGTAAATAATTCATAATGCACCTTATGGTATCAACTAAAGTTCTGTGTATTTTCAACACTGAAAACTGACATCAATGGTTTAAAAAATTCAGATGTTTAGGGTTTATATATCTGCCCAAAGCATTTAATCTGCTGAAACCGACAAGTTCACAAAGCCTTAAGCTAATAAAAAGTAGCAGTAAGAAGTGGAGAAATATATTTTAGCTACATTAAAAGAAACGTGATAAAAATAAACATAAATTGTTTTTTCCCCCAGATTTTATCCAGCTTTTTCCATTAAGGGTTCTCTAAAACCTTTCCCTTGTAGCTGTTAACATCAAGCCATTGTTACATAGAGCTCTGTCATGGTGTGGCAATCATATCCATGAAAAAATAATACATTATAGTCTATTAATATAGTCTAATTTTTTCTAATTGGGAAAACTCATTATCTGATTTAATTGTTCGCCATCACAGTATACAAACCATATTGAAGGAGGAAGTGGTCCTAGAGTTAAAGAACCTTCTAGCTCTCATCGTAAACAGCAATGAGCATAGTTGCAGAGTGGATGATGATAATAATAATAATACATTTTTGGGGTATAAAGTATATTTTCTGTTTGTTATGTATGCATATGACTCCTTTAGGGCTTTAGTTTACTTTTAATGGATGTATATATTTCCAGATGGGTTTTATCCATGTAAAGAAATATGAGGTGGGGGTTTTCTGAACCGTTAACAGGTAATTGTTAGAGGTTTCAAAATAATTTTTAGAAATGGGACTTGTCTCTGACCATTATTCCTTTATTTAGTAAGAATGTAAGTACATGACTTATGTTCACTTGTGATATTAGTCCTTGCTAGAATGCCCAATAAGTCTGCTCAAAATGTGTACTGTGTTTACCTTTATTTCCTTTTCTGGGAAATATCCTTCCAATCTCTTAGCTCTCCATGTCCTTTACATTAAGCCTCAAATCAATAAGATACCAGTGCTCGCTGTCTGTATTGTTATGGTAGCTTGAGGAGGTGAGGACAGAAAGCTGCAGTCACTAAGTGATTTCATTTCTGTATTCACTATACAAGCTCATTTGAGCCCATCACCTATGAGTCTGTTTCCTAGGGGTTAAACGTAAAGCTAGGTTCTGCATGCGCATGTGATTGCTTTTCTTCAATGCTTGAAAGCAGAAGATGGCGATGGTAGTGCGTCTGCTTTTATTGAAACAAATTATTGATGATTGCAAAAGCTTTTGAAACCTACTTCTGACAAAGAACTCTTTGACCTGTCAAATCACATAGTATTTGAATCAAGTAAATTGCGCAGTGCTACCCACTATACTTCTCTCTCCCATCAGTGATTAGTATGTAGCATTCTTCCCAGTATATCAGTAAAATTGCCATATGTATCAATACACAGTCATTTTCTCAGTGAAATAATGTACTTATAATTAACAGAGTTAAATTTAGCCATAAAGAGATTGTACATTTAAAATTGCACTTAAATCTACACTATTAATATGATTAGAACTAATTTTTCCCCAACATTCTGACATTCCATTATACAAGCAGTTGCATTTTTCACATTGTAGATTGTCCTACTTATAATGCTTTCTCCTAACCGCATAAGTATGCCTCTTGTTTTTGCTGCTTATAATGTTGGTTCTTATAAAAAGTGAGTGACACTGACTTAAATCTCGCTATATTAATTAGAGTGACAGCCTCATTTAACTTTGACAAACATCCATTATGTTGCTCTTTATAGCTTTTGGATATGTAAGAGAAAAAAAATATTTAATGTCCACCATAGGAAAAACATTGAAATGACAGTTCATTTTGCTTACTTGAACATATGTAGCATACTTACGTACTGCTAGGCAGCTTTTATTTCTTAGCAAATAAAATATTTATAAATATTGTAAAATCTCAGACCCGTGTGCTTGTAACTCAAACATACTTTATTTAGAGTGAACACTAGTGGAAGAATCCATTGTTTACTTTGAAAGCCATTTTGTCCTAATAAATATGTTCAAAATACAGATTTATTCACAGCAGTACAAAAACCAGTATTTTACTTGGTCGTTGTAGTGTAGAAATAGAGAATGTATTTACAAAACCTTATTTCTTAGTTATTGAAAGGTAAGTGCAGAAGCTGCTGCAATTCAGCATAACAGATCTTTGAATAACTCCTATAGAATGAACTGACTACCAATACTGTATGAATGAACAAACTAGATGGTCATCTGCCGTCTAATTCAGTCTATAAGCAACATAAATTATGTACATTATTTTATTTTAGTTAGTAGTTGGGAAAAATGATTTAGATATTCTTGTGTGTCACTCATTGGGAGAAGAAGGTATATTTTTGTCGCAGCAATATATTTTGGCCCATTAGGACTAGAATGCCGCCATCAGTGGCAAGCTACAAACAACATGCCTGTCCATGATAGAAAGGAGATTCATACTCCCTCTCACAGCGGTATACTTGGTGTGGCGGCATTTGACACAAAGGTCCCTTTCATTGTGTTTAGCACTGCTAGGGAGCAAATTGTGGAGGGCTGTGTCAGTGAACAGTGGTCTCTGCAACTTCCCCTAAATCAACATGGATTAACCACCATTCTTGGGATCAGAAGGAGGGATGTCTAAAAAAAAAAAAAAAAAAAAAGGTAAAAAGAAAGGGCATATATTTGGAGTTAGGTAGGTTAAGGGGACTACTATGTCTCCAAACTGAGACTTCTCTGTCCCCAGGATTGTTACCAGTATTAAGTTATGTTTCATTTAAAAAAAAATGTAAGACAACCACATTTGTTTAAAATATGTTTACGTCACAGATATATATTTTGAGATCTGTGCTAATTAACCCCTTAAGGACCGGGCTCATTTTTCGTTTTCTACCCTGTGGGACCGAGGCTGTTTTGACACTTTTGTGGTGCTTGTGTTCAGGTGTAATTTTCTCCTCACCCATTTAGTGTACCCACATAAGTTATATATTGTTTTTTTCAGGACAAGATGGGCTTTCTTCAGATACCATTATTTTGATCGTATCATCTTATTTACTATAAAAAAAATAAAAAAACATGGTGAAAAATTGAAAAAAAAGACATTTTATGACTTTTATTTGAAAAATCTTTTACTCACCTAAAAAAGCAAGTAAAAAAACTAGCTAAATAGATTCTACTACTTGTCCTGAGTTTAGAGATACCCAATGTTTTTATGTTTTTTTGCTGTTTTTTGTACGTTATAGGGCAATAAGTACAAGCAGCGTTTTATGATTTCCAAATCTTTTTTAACAAATCTGGTCAGTCTGCCTACATCTCCTCTTTGGAACATCTTTGAAGCCGGTTAACTCAATTTAACCCATTCAAACCATATATTTTTGAAAACTAGACACCCCAGGGTATTCCAAATGCTGTTATTTTAACCCTTTCCATGCACCAATTATACAACTACACTTTGTCAAACTTTGTAATAGTAATTTTTTTTAATTTTTTTCCACACAAATTGTACTTTAGTTATAGATATACAGGTTCTGGTATATGTCACTATCAAACAACACCCCAATGTGTGTTCAGCAACATCTCCTGAGTACAGCGATACCCCACATGCATGGGTTTGTCATATTGTTTGGCTGGTAAAAGGCTACTTTTGGGGCATGCGTAATTCAGGTGGTCATTTGGTCATTCTGCCTCCATCTCCTCTTTGGAATATCTTTGAAGCCGGTTAACTCAATTTAACCCATTCAAACCATATATTTTGGAAAACTAGACACCCCAGGGTATTCCGAATGCTGTTATTTTAACCCTTTCCATGCACCAATTATAGAACTACACTTTGTCAAACTTTGTAATAGTAATTTTTTTCACACAAATTGTACTTTAGTTATAGATATACAGGTTCTGGTATATGTCACTGTCAAACAACCCCCCAATATGTGTTCAGGAACATCTCCTGAGTGCAGTGATACCCGACATGCATGGGTTTGTCGGGTTGTTTCAGATTTAAAATGCCACATTTGGGAAGTGCGCTTTTTTTCTCCATTTTGGTCAGTCTGTACCTATGCCCTATCTGTGAGCTTGGCCACTCCAATTTACCCCATCAGCCATTTTTTTTATATATTAGACACCCCTTGGGTATTTGAAGTGCTTTTATTTTAACTCCTTGAGATTTTTGAGAAATTTTAGCACTTGCTCAAAATAATAAACTTTACTTTTTTATTTTTTTTATTTTTTTAATACTTTTTTATAATTTTTTTACACATTTTGCTGGTACTGGATGGTTCATCTAGTGACATCACTGCATAATTATTTTTAAATGTTAGCACATTTTTTTTTTTTCCATTTTTTTTTTTTATTTTTTTTTTTTGAATATTTTACTAATCACATAGTGATTAGAAAGCTGGGCTCCATTGACTTGCATGGTTGAATGCAGTACCTGTATTCAACCAGCAAGTGGAGCCAGTTCTCTAGAGGGTCTGGAGACCATCTAGCAAACTTTTTCTTGTTTGTTTTTTTTACAGAGCGGCGGCCATCTTACTTGATGGCGAAGATCACCGGCAGCTGCGGCTGTGACCGCTCTCCGGAGCGGTCACAGCCCACCTAAAGGTAAGTGTTTGGTGTCGCTGGATGCCTCCTGATCGAGGCATTCCAGCGACACCATTTAAGTTTAGGAGGCGATCGTTGATCGCCTCCTAAACGCTTTTAAAACATGGCCCCCGATGCCGATCTCGGCCTTTCTGAATGCCTCGACATCGAGGCATTGCAGCAAGGCCGTTTAAGCGAAGAAAGTGATCCTTGATCACTTTCTAAGCTTATTTAACTTTTTGACGGTTCAGGACCGTCAAAGGTCATTTAGTGACCTTCTTGTCATGATGGTCCTGAACCGGCAAAGGTCGCGAAGGGGTTAAAGAACCATTTATGCTGATGTGAGAAGAAACAAACTGCAGACTTTTACATTATTTGTTTATTTTTCATGGTTTGTTTAAGAGCTGAGCACATTTTATCCAGCTTATTTTTGATGATCCCTAATCAGTGCAATTAACAACTATATACATTTTTATCACTAGCAACGCACCTGTTTAGTATACAAGCAGAGTAAACTAATTCCATGTTAATGGCTGACATAAACTATATTGCTTTTTGTGGGAGACACCAAAACACTTAATGCATTTCCAGATTATTATCTACAGCAGATGTGTTTACTTCTACAGCATCCACCACTATATTTATATTAAACAGTTCTGACTTTATGTTTGAACAAGCTAAAGGCACGGAATGTAGAGCCCATATCAATACAAAGTAGGTGATCTTTTTATAGCTGAAATTATTTGTAATTATAAAATCATATCATGATGAGACATTCATTTGCATAATTCTTGTCACCTGCATCTAATTAAATCGGTGTCCAGTCTAACATTTGCATTATTTAATTTTAATTGCTATTTGTGGCACTGTAGGAGACGTCATAAACAGTGACAAAAGCACTCAGAATACCAAAAATGTAGCTTTTTATTTCTTTTTTCTTAAACTCAGTTTAGCCACATAGGCTTGCAATGCAAATATATATCTCAGCAGCATAAAGGCCTCTTGACTTTAACAAAAAGAAAGTTGTACTATATATTACATAATAACAAGTGTACCTAGACAAATAAACACATTGATGCTGGTTGGATACACACAAACACACAAGCACACACATATATATATGTCAGTACCCCCAAACAGCTTATCTGTGCCATCATTGCCCTCAAACAGCTTGTCTGTGCCATCATTGCCCCCAAACAGCTTGCCTTTGCTTTCTTTGCCCCTTACCCCCTCCAGCATACACTCTTGCACACATATGTTAACACACTTAAACAAATTATACATGCAAACACACACACAATTACTCGCACTGACTAACACACATGTAATTCATTCTAACATACACACTCCCTCTTGCACTACTTATGCACACACTTACACATCCAAACTTACACACATATATACATAGACATCCATGGTTACACACGCTTATACATAGACATTCATGCTCACATACACTTATACACTGGCAGTGTATATGTGTGTGTATATGGATAGGCATGTGTAAGAGCATTGTATACAGGTATATGTGTTTATAGGCAGGCGTGTGCCTATGGTCAGTGTATATGTGTGTATAAGGGAAGGTGTGTGGAAGGGCAGTATATGTATCAAGATGCAGCTGTAAAAGAGATCTGTGCTGAACTAGTTTGTTCTTCAAATATACTTTACAAATGCGGGGTTTGTCCCTATTCTAAACAAAAAATATTGGGGATGGGACCACACACATGTGCCATGTGCACAATAATGGCACCATGAAATATAGGGATTGGTATTTGGTTATTTCCAGGGTTGTTTTTAATTCCCAGTCCGGCCTGCTTGCTAGTGAGTTTGCCTGTTCTTCACCCAGCTTTATTCCTCCTGCATGGCTGTTTTTGTTAATGGTTGTGTTTCAACCTACATTTTAAATGGCTGATCATTAGTACCTGTTTGGTACAATTGTTTAATCATAAACAACTATATGCCTAGAAATTCCCTGACTTTGTGCAAGTGTACATAGAAGAATTGATTCTGTTTTGAAGGCAAAGGGTGGTCACATCAAATATTAGATTTTTCTTCTGTTCACTCACTTTGCATTTTGTTAAATGATAAAAATATAGCACACATGATATTATTATTATTATTATTATTATTATTATTATTATTATATTAAAAGTATTACCGTATTTGCTCGATTATAAGATGATGTTTTTTCCAGAGCAAATGCTCTAAAAAATACCCCTCGTCTTATAATCAGGGTCGTCTTATAATCAGACCTCAAATAGGTCTGATTATGAGACTGAGATCCAGATCCCCCGCAGCGATGCAGAGGACCTGGATCCTCCTGTGTTAACCCCCCCCCCCCAACTTATCGGTGCTTCTGAGTCCCCGGTGCTTAGTCCGGGCTGCGTGTAGAGCTCTACGCGATACAATCGCGTAGAGCTCTACACGCTTCCCGGACTAAGCACTGGGGACCCAGATGCAGGGGACCTGGATCCTCCTGTGTTAACCCCCGACCCAACTTACCGGTGCATCTGAGTCCCCGGTGCTTAGTCCGGGCTGCGTGTAGAGCTCTACGCGATATAATCGCGTAGAGCTCTACACGATACAATCGCGTAGAGCTCTACACGATACAATCGCGTAGAGCTCTACACGCTGCCCGGACTAAGCACTGGGGACTCAGAGGCACCGGTAAGCTGGAGGGGGGAGGGGGGGGCATAACACAGGAGGATGCAGGGGACCTGCATCCTCCTGTGTTATGCCCCCCCCTCCAACTTACCGGTGCTTCTGAGTCCCCGGTGCTTAGTCCGGGCAGCGTGTAGAGCTCTATGCGATTCGCGTGGAGCTCTACATGCTGCCCGGTAAGCACCTGGGGCTCAGATGCAGGGGACCTGGACCCTCCTGTGTTATGCGCCCCCCCCCAACTCAGAAGCACCGGTAAGTTTGGAGGAGGGAGGGGGAGTGTTAAATGGGGGGTGTAAGGCATTTCTGGAGGCAGAGTGCTCTGTGAAATGCCTTTTAACCCCTTTAATGCCACTCTGCCTCCTGAAATGCCTTAAACCTCCCTATATGCCACTCTTCCCCATAATATGCCTTTTAACCCTCTAAGTGCCAGAGTGGCATATAGGGTTAAAAGGCATATCATGGGGCACAGTGGCATATAGGGTTAAAAGGCATATCATGGGGCACTGTGGCATTTAGAGGGTTAAAAGGCATATCATGGGGCACAGTGGCATATAGGGGGTATAAGGCACTTCTGGGGCAGATGTGTATAACTGGGGGGCAGGTTGGAAAATAGAAGGAAATAAAACCAAAATATTTTTCTCAAGCATACCTTTTATTAAAAAAAAGTGTTTAAATGAATTAACATTTACTGGTAAAACTTTTTTCCTATAGGGTCGTCTTATATTCAGGCTTTTTCTTTTTTTCCTAAATTAATATTAAGATTTTGGGGGGTCGTCTTATAATCAGGGTCGTCTTATAATCGAGCAAATACGGTAATTTATGAACATTTGGGTATTTATTGGGGTAGGACATAAATATTATTTATAAAAATAAATAGTTCACAGGAAAATAGGGGAACAGTGGATGTAGATGCACAGCATGTAATGAGTGCCAAATGGCCCCAGCAGGTATTTGGTCTGTGCTTCTGCTTTTAGAGTCACAACATTAATGTAACTATTTGTAATTAATTAAGCCACATCTCTACATTTCTGCAAAAATAGTACAATTTGATATATTTGTAGCAAGCAGATCAATTGTAACTTTTTAACATTGTTTATAGAGACACTCCAGCCATCATTAATATTCTGACATCTGTATATATGTCTGTGCTTAGTATATATAAAGTTGGTGCCTTACACTGCCACCTGTTGGTGAACTTTGGCCATGTTTCTGTCAACTTCCTGTTCCAGGTTATTCCACTGTAAGCAAGTCTGAGGAGAAGACAGTTAGAACAGTTATGAGCTCTCCCTTTTTCTTACACACAAATAATGTGTACAAACAATGTTCTAATATATGTTCCTAATTCTGTATATTTTGCAGTTATACAAAAAAAAAGTAAGAGTCCAGACAGTACCCTTGCTTCCTGGATTTTTATTGAGAAGTTGTTCGTTGTCTGCCAAACCTTGTACTAGTAACACATTGTGAGGGCAGAACAATTAAAGTGGTTTAATGAAAGCATATTAATGCCTGCATGACCCAGGATTTTCCCACTCTTAGTGACCAAACCTTTTTGACATTTTTGTGGTGATGTGTGGTGACGTTTTTGCCATGTTATATACATGGAGAAAACAGAAGAAGAAAATGCGGAAGTGGTCAGCAGAGAAGGTAACATTTAGGGAGTGTGAGAGTGCGTGAGAGTGAGTTTTTTGCTTCATTTTGGTCTGATTCGTGGGGCTCTGGCCTCATTTTTGGGGCTTCGTACAAATCAGTAAATTTACTAAAATTCTGTAAATTTGCAATTCGTACCACAGCCTGTGGTGGGGGAGCTCAACCAAAGCCCCCTTGGAATTCTTTTAAATTTTGTGTCGTTTTCAGAGGTGACTGCACTGACACTATCAGCACAGAATACCTGACATTTAAGTTTTACTGGTGGTTTGGTCAAGCACTGTTACACCTAATCTGTCACCTTGCAACCAGCAATACTGGTTCCTGTTTGACAGGGGAGGCCTCAGGCTTTCTTTTTTGGAATTGTGCGGTGGGAGTTGAATTACTTGCTACCTGGTTTGATTTTATTGTGTGACCTGCATTTACATAAAATGTCTAGCTTTAGGACAGGTCATTACATTAAGCCTGTAACAATAAAAAATATTATACAGATCATAAAAAACCCTGTCCATCTTTCACATGATATGCAAAAAAAACCAAAACATTTCACAATGTATTTACTTTTTTCCCCCTTGCATTAAGTCGTTATTTAAAATAATAGTTTTAATAGTATTCAGAGGTATACAGTAAAAAGATTGAGTTTTTATTTTAAATGTTTGGGAAATAATGTTCAAAATGACTCTCCTAGAAACATACATAACTTAAAAATATGTTTTGCAGTCAGAACAGTTACTCAAGGTCAACCATTTTTTATTTGAATGCAGATTTTAATAAATGCATGCTAGGCACAGGCCTCATCCTTACCAAGTGATTATTAGCAGAGCTACATACTGTGATATCCAAATTGCAGCATTAGATTTATTTTACATTTTCACATAAATATTCAAGGTCAAAACCTGTGATCTTGCTTTGTATAATGCCTTACTATGATATAGTTGTAAATATGCAACATGTACTAATTTTATAAAAATAAACGTAACATTTGCAGCACACAGCAACAAAAATCGCAATTTATAGGCCTTTTTAATAAACCAAGTTATTTTCTAAAAGCTGTGATGGCAGTGTTTCCTCTTTAAGAGTATCATGCTTGATGTAGGCAGTAGACTAGTGGTCTTTTTCTTAATAAAGGACTTACAAAGCTAGAGACGTTCCAAAGTGCCGGTGTTAATTCACACCAACCAGCATCCAATAACACTGCACGCACTCACTATGCTACTTTCGGTTGTAATTTTCCCAATAATGTTTTTTTTCCATTAATAGGTCACATGACCAGAGCAAAACGCGTAACTGTAAAGTTATAGTCATACACAGGCTCAATGGTTTTCCAGTACGAGTAAAATGGAACACAAGAGTATTGTACAAGATTTGTATCAATGTAATCAGATCAACTTAATATTTATACCACTTCTCAAAGCACTAAAGGTTTCATCATCGAGACCGTGATCTATTCTGCTGTTTTCATCCTACCTTAATATAGTCGGAATGAAAACTATTCTACAGGGAGATAATTATAGTATCACATCACGGTACACTTTACATTTTTTTACATAATATCCAAAACTTAAAAGTGCAAATGGTGCAATAGGAGCAGGCTGAACATACCAAAAACTTCCTTAGGATTTTATCTTGTCAGCTTTCGTTGACTTAAATTACACAGTACATTGTATGATTATAGGCAATCATCATAAATGTCCAATTGCTCTATTTTATTGCAATATGACCACTTCTGCTCAACTTCATAAACATTTTTATTAATAGTTACTGGTTAGGTTAAGATTTCAAGTTTCATGAATGTCTGCAGTGGATAGATGTGTTTGCAGGAAAACAGCTTTTACTTTGAATAATTTGCTTGGCTGAGGGATGTATTTTAATAGTAAATCCTTTTAAGACCAATTTGAGAGGCTGCCTGCTGCAATCCTACTTAAGCATACATCATGTTTAAATGAAAGCTCTGTGTTTTCTTATTAACTAAGAAAATGTATTAAAGTAACAGGAGCATCATGTATCTCTTAAAGTGGTCAATATTGGCTCTGGTTTTATTAATGTTACAATTATGTAGATTAACCAAACCCTTCGAAAGCAAATTGTGCTTGTGTAACATGGTACTGAGTATGATAGATATGTCACAGCTTAGAAGGATGAAAATAAATCGTTTTGTAGGTCTTTTTATAAATTTGAAATGTACTTAAACCACGCAGTTTTCCTGTTTTATGGGGTATTGTGGGTATATCTATTCTGTTCCTTTTGGGATCTTTTATTTCTCTAGTAAAACCTGTACGGGCTATTCACCAAGGGTCAAGTCGAATCCAGTGCACTAGAGGGGAAGCATACCACACACAAACCCATTTTACATAGCTAAATGGTTAATTAGGTTGAAAAAATGGTTCAACCATTTCACAAACCTATATTATTTGATATAGAAGAAGACAAAAAAAAAAAACACTGAGAGTAATGTTATCTCAAAGGGAAACAAATTACTTCTTGACTCCAAGGCAGTCGGACTCACCCTGGATCAACATTACCTTATCTACTTTAATTAGTGATAACCCTGTCTGCATTTCATAAATAGAAAAACATCCAAACATTTCTTTAAAAAATATTGATTGAATTGGCAAAAACAACTTTAGATGGGAGTTTATTCCACAATTTAACTGCCTTAACAGTAAAGAAACCTTCTCTGTGTTTAAGACAAAAGCTCCATGCCCATGTTTAGATCTTGAACATACATGTAAAGGTTTATGAAGAAAACAATCCCAATATGGACACCCTTTCTTCATAGCTGGAATTTTTCATCCCTTTCTATTTGCTATACGTCCTTTTTTGTCTTACTGAAGTGCATTGCTTCATTTCTATAAAATTGACAAATACTGACTTTGGGCATCGTTCCTTTCGTAAACAAAAGCAATGATTACAAGTGTACTACAAGTGTACTAAATAAATAGTACATAAATACATATTTAGATGTTATTTCAAAAGGACAATTTCTTGCAAATTGGTTGTTTAAAAATGTTGTTAAACCAATTATTAATCTATATTAAGAAAAAGAGTAAACAAGTCGTTTATTTAAAATATAAAAAATATAAGAGCATTCATATTGTTTTTTATTCAAAAACTGAAGTTATACGTTCTAAGCCTTCAACTCATCTAAAACTTTTTAAAAGTCTCTGTATTTTTATTTTTTTATTACACTTGGAGAGCTAAGAAGAAGATAGCGTGGTCCGCAGGAAAAGAGAGTACCCTCAACACATCTTTAGATTTCAAATATTTATTTATCAATTTTCCATACAAAGAGAAAAATTAAGGGGTACAAAAAGAAGAAACGGGACAGGGGTATTGCACTTTTAGAATCTCAATTGTACATGCCATAAATAACATATATAGTTGAATTATATAAAACTTATTTCATTTTTAACCGCCCGAGGTGTTTATCAACTTTCTATACAGAGAGGAGAAAAAAAAAAAATAAAATAAAAAAAAAAAAAAAAACGGGTACAGAGATAAGAAATAGGGCTGGGATATTCCATTATAAATTCGCAGATATATCTGCCATAAATAATATATATGCTGGAATTTTATTAAGCTTATTTCATTATTAGCTGTCCCGTAGAAGAGGGAAAAACAAGAGGGAGCAGAGAAAAAAAAAAAAAGAAAAAAAAAAAAAAAAAAGGAAAGAGCCGAGGGTAATTGTTTCTATGGTGTATTTATAACTTATTAATTTCAAGGATCCAGTCCTTATATATTGCTATTCTTCTATAGTAGCTCTGTCCAACCCATCCTAGCCCTTTTTCCATCTGTAATTGAAATAATAGTTGATTTTTAAATTGTATCTGTAGAAAAGCGTTGTTATTTTTCCAATGTCTGGCAATCAATATTTTAGCTGCTGCTAGAGCATGAATTAGTAGAATTTTCCTTTCTATAGTTAGGTTAGGTGGGAATATATGAAGAATAGCAATATCAGGAGTTTTGTTTATCCTAGATTTAGTAACCTTAAAAAATAAATCAAAAACCATGTCCCACAACAGGCTGACTACATTGCATGACCACCATATATGCATATAATCTCCTTTCTCTCTATTACATCTCCAGCATGTCTCTGATGTACCAGGGAACATTGAGCATAGTTTTGAGGGGGTTAGATACCAATAGTTTAGAACTTTAAAATAGTTCTCTCTAATTGAGATTGAGTGTATGATATTATGCGTCAAAGATATTGCATTTTGCCAGTTTTGTTTTGAAATTGGTCTCTGAAGTTCCCTGGACCATCTGGAGATAATATTAGAGGAGGCTACAGCATCTATCCTTTTTATCACTTCATATGCTTTTGTCAATATTTTCTTAATTGCTTTCCCATTAAATATATGAGCTAATTTTATTTGAATATCTGGATCTTCTTTATATAGTGTATATCTTAGGAAATGTTTTATCCTTAAGTAAGGAAAGACCTCAGTAGATGGAAGATGGAATTGCTGAACTAATTGAGCGTACTCCTTAATGGAGTTATTTATCAAGAGATCTTTTAAATGCATGATGCCCGCGTCTTTCCATTTCGTCAAAGATATATCGGATAAATTAAGCTCAATAATGTCGAGCCCTGCTGTATCCAATATTTTATCTTTAAGCTTTAGTTTTTTCTTAATTTTGAACCATTCCTGTATGATATCTCTAATAATAGTATTATTCCCTGTATAGATCTTCGTTTTCAGTTTAGATTGAAATTCCCATACTGCACTAGATGGATTTCTAATTCCGGATAGGTGTTGTTCCAATTGATACCATGGTTGTCGGTTATTAATTTCCAATTGTGTGTTATATATATGTATTATCATACATGCCTCGTACGTGCGAATTATCATGGGGTGACTCAGGCCCCCTCTATTTGACTTTTGAGCTAATAGTTTAATTCCCAATCTGGCTTTTCTATCGTTATTGATGAATTTATTGAAAGAAGTCTGTATCATATTTAACCAAGAGCTAAGCATTTTTAAGGGCAGATGTCTGAAGATATACATCCATTTGGGGAGGATATAAGAGTTTATTATATTTATTCTGCCCACCCAAGAGTACATTGTATTTTTCCAATTTTTTAATAAGAAGTTGGTCTCTTTAAAACAGGAAAGAAAGTTTCTTTCCATCATATTCTTTACTTTTGGGGTTAATTTTATGCCTAAATAGTTAAGCTCTTGTACTACTTCTTTGAACTTAAATTCCTCATTGATTATTTGTTTAGTATGTATCGGGATGTTTAAATAAAGAATTTCTGATTTGTGGATATTTAGCTTATAGTTGGAAATTTCTGCATAATTATTTATAACTTTTAGTAATTCTCTGATGGAACTTGCTGGATTTTCCACTGTTAGAAGAATATCGTCTGCGTAAAGACAAATTTTAAATTCTTCTTGTTTCAATACTATACCATTTATCTTGTCATTATTTCTTATGATAATAGCCAGGATCTCTATTGTTAATATATATAACATTGGGGAAAGTGGACAGCCCTGTCGAGTACCATTCTTTATGTAAAACCATTCAGATTTAATGTCATGTGCAACAATTCTTCCCGTGGGGTTAGAGTATAATGCTTTAATTGCCGATAGGAAACTGCCCTCTATTCCATAGGATTGAAAAGATTGAAACATAAAGCTCCAATTGATACGATCGAACGCTTTTTCTGCGTCTAATGCTAATAAAGCAGTTTTTCTGCGTTCAATATTAGCAAAATCTATGGAATCAATAATCCGTCTAACATTATTATAGGTGTATCTATTAGGGACAAATCCTATCTGGTCAGGATGTATCAACAGTGCGATTACCTGCTTCAATCTTTCTGCCAATATCCCTGCGAATATTTTCATATCTTCATTAATAAGTGATATAGGTCTATAGTTAGTAACATCTTCCGGTTTTTTATTTTGTTTAAGTATAGGAATAATATTAGCTCTTAATAATTCCTCTGACGCATGCTCTGTATCTATTAATTCATTAAACATTGCAGTTAAGTGTGTTGTTATCTCACCATTAAATTTTTTATAGAAGAGTCCACTGAATCCATCTGGTCCTGGACTTTTATTGTTCTTAATCTTATATATTGCTTTTCTCACTTCTACCTCTTCTATAGGTTTATTTAATTGAATCAGTTGATCTTTACTCAATTTAGGTGTCGGGACAATTTTTAGATACTTTTTAATTTGCTCCAAATTAGTATCATTTTTCAAGTTATATAGGGCCGAATAATATCTGTTAAAAGCCTGTCCTATCCTTTCGGGGGAGTTACAGATCTCATTATTTTCAATAATTTTATATATGCGATTATTAGCTTGTTTTTTCTTAAGCCTGTTGGTTAGTGATTTATCTACTCTATTATTTTTGAAGTACCAACGCTGTTTTAATTTTTCAAGATTTTTACTAATTTTTTCAAATTCTAGTTCTCTTATTCTTCCTTTTAATTGCTGGATCATAACAGATCTAAATTTAGTTGGTGACACTTGATTCAATTTATTAAGATCATGTAAATTAATATATAAAGAGGGTAAATCCAGGCCCCTTCTTCTATTTTCTATTTTTGCAATTTTAATAAGGTATCCACGGGTAACGCTTTTAAAAGCGCACCATAGAGTAGAGCGCGATATTGATATATCATCATTCTCTAAGAAATAGAATTTAATTAATTTCTGCAAGGATTGAATGTGTTGTTTTTGATCCAAAATAAAATTATTTAATCGCCAGTCCTTAGGAACTTTCTTTGGATATTTAGAGAGAGTCTCGCAGATAACTGCATTGTGGTCTGACCACACTTTTGTATTATTTACTAGAGGGCAGTTTCCTATCAGCAAATCTATACGCGCGTACGAAGCATGAGGTGCAGAGAAATGGGTAAATTCTTTTTGAGTTGGGTTAAACACCCTCCAGATATCGTAGAGATTATTTTTTTTAAAGAAGTTAGTCAAACTTTTAGCCGATTTTTCTATTCTCTGGTCACACATCGCTCCTCTTCTTAGGATCTTGTCCATATTGATATCTGGAATTAAATTAAAGTCGCCCGCCATTATGAGAATACCCCCAATATATTTTTCTGCTTTTTTAAAGACATCATCTATAAATCTATTTGCGCCAGTATTTGGTGCATATAAGTTAATTAGAGTATGTAATTGATCATCTATCTTACAAACAATAATTAAATATCTAGCGTCGGGGTCGATGTCTTGATATATTATTTCAAATTTAATGTTAATAGAGATCGTGATAGCGACACCTCTCTTTTTTTTGTATTGTAAGGAAGAGGCAATAACTTTAGAAATATATTTACTCTTAAGAGGAACATCTCGCGAACTAAGCCAATGTGTTTCTTGTAAAAAGCCTACATCAATTTTTTCTTTCTTTAATACTTTCAATAGTGAGGATCTTTTTTGAGGACTGTTCAATCCTTGAGTGTTTAGCGAAATAAAGCGTACCATCTATTTTGTTTTAAACACATATACCCTCGGCTCAAAAAAGAATTTAAAACAAACAAAAACAGAATAGGAATAGAAAAAGAATTAAAAGGAAAAAAGGAAAGAAACATCCTTTTTCCAGGACCAACCAATTCCAAGAATTGGTAGGCCTGAACTGGTCCTTCCCATCTACCTGGACCACACAACCTGTGCCTCATATTGTGAGTTAACACTAATGAGGTAAACAAAACAGCGAGGGCCCCTCTATGGAGTTCGGGGGATTGTTAATACAAATTAATACTTAGAAATATGCAATTAACGGAAGAAGGAAGTAAAGGAGGAGAGATAGAAGAGGAGAAGAAAAAGTACATGCCCTAAAGAATTGTTTCGTCATATATTGGTTCTGTTAACAGGCATATTCCAACCGGATCGGGGTATAAAGATGACATGGCAATTTCAATGTATATAACTATATAAACACAGTAATAATAAAATGCCTGTCTTAATACTTCTATTGTTCAATAATACATACTTTGACCAAGTACATCATGATATAATGATAATGGTGTAAACTTTATACCTTCATAAATTCTTAATACGGTCCATCAAAGAAAATACTTAAAATATGTGCTATATTAATACCTCCAATTATTATCCATACCAAAATTATAAAATGATTTATCTCATCTCGATCCCAATATTTAATTATTGCATCTTACGAAATTGTAATCTTATAACACGAGAGGGAAAAGAAAAAAAAAAAAAAAAAAAAAAAAAAAAAAAAAAAAATGTTTCTAAGAAAGTTTGTGCAGAATTTCATATAATTCGTTATCATGATGTTAAAATTGCATTGTATATTATATTAATTATCCTAATTCTTAGCCATAGCATATTCATAAGGTGCAATTTCCTAGTTCAGTCTTAAATCAATAATAAATGCTACAAATGAGGCGGTAAAAATGCATGTCCTAAAAATCGTTTCGCCATATATTGGTTCTGTTAGCAGACCTATTCCAACCAAATCGTAATTATAAAGATGACATGGCAATTTCTGTGTATATATCTATATAAACACAGTAATAATATTAAGGCGAATAAAGTGCATATCATAATATTTCTATTCTTCCAAAATAAATACTCTAATCAAATACATCCTGATGTAATAAAAAAAGTGTAAACTTTCTACCTCCATGAATTCTTAATAAATACTTGAATATTATAAATATAGATAAAATCTTTACAAAAAAATTAGAGCGCATATATCCGAGCAACAACCTGAGTTGAATGCAAATTTGATAGTATCTGATGTGTCTCCACTAGATTGATTTATTTTAAATATATACGAGTTTATTTAAACTTATCAGCATTTACAATGCTAATATGCAGTCCTCATTCGGATGTTAATTATCCTGACTGGATTATTAGAAGAGATTTATCATATCACCATAAATAATTAAGTAATTAAAGTGATACGCTCAAGTAGGATATATTCACTATGTGAAGGATAGATTCAACTATCGAGTTTTAAGTGCTAGTGTGCAAATCCATTTAACTTCAAAAATTTGTATTAGGAAGGTTAAAAGTGCCTTTACCATACTACCTTTCATAAATAGAATACAGTTTTAATAATATATAAAGTGCATCATATTTAGATAAAGTGCTATTAAAGTGCCTACCCTCCAATAAATTATATTCCCTTTATATAAAATAAATTCATAAAATAATTTAAAAAAAAAAAAAAAAAAAAAAAAAAATTAAAGACGAATAAACGATTACCCTCAACACATCTTTAACTGCATTTAACTGCGTTCGTAAATTGTTAAATTAATGGTCGTTGGGGTTCTAGTTATAAAAATGCTGTTTAAATTCTGAAACCGTATCATCCCACATTATCCTAACAGTTCCAATATCTTATAAAACTATAAAAAAAATAATTCTTCTCCAATAGCCTTAAGATGACAAATTCCTACAGAACAGCGAGTGTAGTTAATGTAGGCCACAATCTGTTCCAAAACTATACACATAGGCTGCGTAGCCAAGAACAACATAGATAAATGCCGCACAGCATTTCTGTTTCAGAGAGGACAATGGGATCGTGACTGGCTTTAGCAGATGTAAGAAAATGCATTTTATAGTTGTGAATTCACATAGACTACTGAAATTACACACGTCAATGCCATTTCCATAAGGCAAGTGATTCTGGCTCATGCTAGTAGGCAGAGCACATCTGTTGTTCTGTGGCTGGCATTTTCCTGGGCTGCCACAATGAATTTTCATCACTGTATACATATTCTACCTACTGTATTATGCAGCATGAGGACAAGGGAATCAAATAGTCACATTTCAGAGAGTGGTTAAAAATGAAAACCAGTGTGGCGAACAACTAAGAGCATAGAGGATACTAGAGAGACAAACACAAGGAATGTTCAGGAGCCATTTAACTTCTACAGGGCCCTTGTGGCTAGACTCAGTTGCTTGATTACCACAAAAATATATAGTAAAACATATAATAATATAACACTCCTGATCAATATTGGTACACGGTTCAGGCTTAACGAGTATAAAGTCCCATATAAGAAAAACCTATAAAAAATTGTATCCAACTAAAAAAGACTTTGTAGCAATTGTCCTGCAACATGAATTTGTATCAACAGTGTTTTAGCACTGAATACTTCAAAACATTGTGCTGATAGTAAAATATCTGTAGAAAGATGTCCTCAAACATTCAGTATGGTATGGATCCCTTGGGGTAGGCAGTAAGCACTATGTCTTTATAGAATTACTGGCCGGTGCCTTATTTGGTAAAACAGATGCTCATTTTCTTAACGGATCATAAAAAGATGGTACACTGTACCGCTCACCATCTGATGTTAGACCGGATTATTGACGCTAGCAGATCTTTTCCAGTACAACGCTCCAACTGGGAGATATGGCTCTGGATGGAAGGTAGCCTCTCACACAGGCGAGCGCACTGGCAATCACCGGCGTCTGATGTGATTATATCCGTCAGTTGTTAACTGTGTGTAGGACGTTCCGGCCGAAATCGCAAACACAGACCAACTCAGTGATGGTATTCGCTGGGTGTTCGCATGGATTCCACAGTCAATCAGCATACAGGCAAAAAGTGCAAATAGTGCCTCCCAAACTTCCACAACTGCCGCCGGCTTACGGCCAGTACCTGAACAGTGTCCAATATAGTAGTGTGTTTAAATACAAGGCAAGCGCGTTTCGGGGTATAGTAGCTATTAGAGCAGTCCCCTTCCTCAGTAGCTGTCACAGCTGTTTTTTTAGACTGACAGTTGTGATTTTATTAAAAGTGGTTTTTATACTGTCACATATATTTCTAGATTTTTCTTATTTCCCTAAACTGCTATTTCCAAACGTCATTGTGGTTTACTGAGGACTGATACAATTGTTTAAGTATTTTTCCATACGTAGATTCCACTTGAGGTATAGGTGGTGTTCCAGTTAACCTTGTAATCTTGATCGTGAGCTGCACTGTGTTGTGTGTTTTTAACTTCTACAGGGGTCAGAGCCTTAGAGCTGGCGCAACACTAGAGACAGGAAATGAGTGCAGGATTATGGGGATGGGTCACGTTACTCACTATAAATGAGGCATGCAAAAAAATAGCAGTTTGAGGAATTATACAGAAGTGGGGAAAAAGGGATATTTACTTATAATACAAGTAAGCTATGCGATTGTCTCAGATATACAGTTTTTTCCAATGGCCGTCTTGGACTTGAATAAATGGCTGTTTCGATTTCTGTGATCTGTGTACACACACACACACAGCCGGCCTTAGGGGTTTGCGACCTGTGCGGCCGCACAGGGCGCCATGGCAACAGGGGCGCCTGCCCGGGACTTAAATTAAAACATCGGGATTTTTTTTTGTTGTGTTTTTTTTTACTTTATTTAACACGGAGGATGTTAAATAAAGTTAAAACAAAAAAACCCCGGTGTTTTAATTTAAGTCCCGGGCAGGGGCGCCAAGCAGCCGCTCAGCGCCCCTCAGCGCCCCTCAGCGCCCCTCACTCTCCGTCGCGGTGCCGGCGTTTCATGCTGAGCGCCGGAATTATTCTGGCGCTCAGCTGTGAAATGCGCACCACGGCAGAGTGGGAAGACGGACGCCTCCCGCTCCCACAGCAGGACTCCAGCAACAAGGTAAGTAAGGATAGGGAGAGGGGGTAGATAATGAGAAGAGGCAGGGGGGGTAGATAATTAGAAGGGACAGGGGGGTAGATAGTGAGAAGGGGCGGGGGGGGGGGCAGTGAGAAGGGGTGAGGGGGTAGATAGTGAGAAGGAGCAGGGGGGGTAGATACAATTTCCCTACTTCAATGAAATATATAAAAAAATACATTTAATAACCTATACAGGATGACAAACCCAGCCTTGAAACATGTTACAAAGCCTTATGTTTTCTCTCTAATAATCGATTCACTTATTTTGTTTTGAAGAAATTGCAAGCGAGATTGATTAAGGTGACCAATATCTCTAGCAATACTACTTTGTATATTAAAATGTATTTAAACCAATCAAGATTTTATGGAAACAAAACTGCTGTCAGTACTGAAACAGACATAAATCCGATAATATAACTCTGCCTTTAATTTACAGTCTAAATATAAAATATAAGTAATTACAATAATGGCAACATATTTTATGCCTATGCAATTATTTCTACAATCATTTTATGAATGTATCACTTAAATATGACAGATATGTTAACTAAATAAATATTCCCTAAATGGGCAATAAACTTAATGTTGATATATATCCTGTAGCATTAACGCAGGAGGAAGTCATATAGGAATGCATATGCTTTAACTGTAATATGAGGGAATTTGATTACAAGATGTGATATTTCTGTAGACTCACACGGATTGGAGAACATATTGTATGTAGATTTTATTGCTGTACTATTCTACTCTCCATTATGCTGGATTTTTCTCATTGCATCATGGAGTTGATAATACTTAAAGCAGAGTTAATACATCAGATACAAAATAAACAGATTTCCCTTTATTTCTCATAATTCCTAAGGAAAGATTACATTGGGATGTTAATACACTGCAAGATAAGGATTACTATTTGTACTGTTATGATTATTATGATTATTATTATTATTATATTTATATAGCAGCAAGAATTTACATAATGCTTCTTATGGGGGTATGAAAAAACTAGAATTGATGGGCTAATACAAACTGATATATTAGGCAAAGAGGGCCCTGCTCGCAAGCTATTTTACAAGTAGTGTAATATATGTGGATCCCTTCTATAGACAAGGTCATATGATGCAAGTCACCAGACTTTACTCTGAATGCATACTGGGACCTTAAACTGGGCTGTGCATAGAGACTAAAATTTCCATTTTGCAGTGACCCTCAAATTTCTTGACACTAATATAAAACTACTGCTTTATACCAGAATGCTCACTATTTTGGTGTATTCACTCTATTGTAACAGTCCAGAGGTGTTGCAGTGATACTGAAAGTCTTTTGTGGTTATTTTCTTGTTGTTTCTGTTGTTTCCTTTGTACATTTTATTTGCTTTCCCAGCAATATATATTTTACAATGCAATAAGTGCTTTTGTAGAATCCGATGAATGTGACTTATCTTATGTTAATGTTGTATTACTAAACTAAACTGAACCAAATGAGATATATATATATATTCAAAAGTTTGGGGTCACTTAGCTGTCATGGAAAACATAATTGCAAAATAGTGCAAAATAATTGCATAAACATAATTGCAAAATAGTTTTCGGATGATCAGTTAGCCTTCTAAACTTAAACACAACCTGCCATTGGAACACAGGAGTGATGGGAGTGATGATGGACCTTCTGTACATCTATGAAGATATTCCATTAAAAATAAGCCGTTTCCAGCTACAATTTTGTATGATGCAACTTATAAGCAAGAATCACCTGACTGCAGAAGCAGGCTTGTATGACCCTACTAATGCACCTGCCAATTAGACTTAACAGTACAACATATATATATATATATATATATATATATATATATATACATACATATATATATATATATATATATATATAATTATTGCAATGTCTGTACCAGGGGGTGGGTCACATAATTATTTATGTCTTAGGGACAACATGTTTGGTAGATTTACGCCATTCTTATGCATATATTATATGTTCTAGGCAATGTTTCTTACTTTTCGTCTGACATTTTGTATGAATGGTAATGGTACGCTATAGTGTTTTGTCATAATTTAGCAATTGGGCTAAAAGGTCTACTGCTAAACATCTAGTGGGATTTTGTGATGTTTATTCTTAATTGTGGTATTTGTTATTTTAATGATATTGTTATTAATAATATTTTAACTTTTAGGAGGCATCATTGACAAAGACCTTCGCCGCTACCTCAATTTACGGTTTCAGAAAGGGTCAGTGGATCATGAACTGCAGCAGATTATACGAGACAACCTCTACCTCCGTACAGTGCCATGTAAGTCCATCCTTTTTTCATTCTTTTCCAAACATGAGCTGTCAGTTATGGCGATGATATGTGGTGTGAACATAGACCAGCACCCTAGGTAAATATGAGTAAATATGAGCAAAGAAGGCTGTGAAAAACTGCCTTTATTGTTTAGCCTTGTGATCATTTATTCCAAAAATACTGTATATATATATATATATAAATATATATATATATATATATATATATATATAATGCTACTTACATTAGAGATGCCTATTTTTATTAAGCCTGTGTAAAATATAATGTCAATAGGCTGGTTCTTCTTTTGCTGATGGGTAACGTTTTTGGCCTAATATTCACTATTTTGTCTGTATTATGATATCTTACTTTGTACCACAAGCCTCTTTTTTCACTTTAATTATTATAGTTCTTCTTTTGCTTAAGTAACTTGCCTTTTCCATTGTGGCTACCAATTCAATATGTCATTTTTATGCCATCCCATTTGTCTGTCTTGTTTAAGACTTGATGTCATTAAATCATAGCAAGCATTCATTTCTTCTGGATACATTATGTTCCCACTGATACATCATTTAACTGGCTGCCATTGGCTGCGAAATTAAAGACACATGGATATATTACCCGTGCTTTTCAAACGCTTATTTTAATCTGGCTGTAATATTGCTAGCATTCAGTAATGTTCATCCGATGTCCTCATAAGCACTGGTTTCCTTTTTACAACCCAGCTACACATACAGTTACACATATATTATACCTGTTGCTTTATATTGATTTATTATTAAATGGACAAGTAAATATTTAATCTTAGTTTGTATTGATTGTTTTGTTGGTGTAATGCCATTTAACCATTGTGAGCTATTGTGATATTTTTCATTATAGATACCTAATGATGGTGTGAGAAATTAGTATTTTAGCAACAATGTTTTACTAAATGTTAAAATATTTTAGTAAGAGAACAGCAATTCATCTTCCCTTACATTGTGTTTAATGATTCCAGTATCCTATCCTGTGGGCTAATGCAATTTCAGTAAATTGTTTTACACTATATGTCTTCTATAGTGACATCTGAATTGTTTTTCCTAATGCATATGTTTTGTATTTTTAAATGTTATATGGGTGGTTCTAGCCCCATGTCATCCAGGGCCGGATTAAGACATTGTAGGCCCTAATGTTGGGCTACAGATAATGTGAGGTCCCCAGTAATATCGGATTGGGCATAATTCGCTTGACAAATGTTCATTTTAATATACCTACTACGTCTTTATATTTTCTCAATTTAAGAGATATATAGTTATGTGCAATGTGACTGTCATCTATTATTGTTGTTATTGTTATTTGTTGACTCCACCCATTGCTACGTCTATGGTCACCAAAGAGATGAATAACTGCTAGTGTCAAGTGACTTTTGCACGTCTGGTGGAGACTGAGCCTGCGCTTCCTGTCTTGGATGTTGGGGGCACATATGCGCTGATACGCATAGTTCACGCTGTGTACCGCTATGGGCGGAGCATCCGGAAATATATTTGTATATTTGGCCCGCTTCCCAGAGTCCCCACCCCACTGCAAAAAAAATACCGGCTTTTGTATTGCCGATTTGCCGGAATTCATTCATTGTGCCAGCATCAAGGAAGTAAGTGTAACGCATGATCTATATATATATTTTGTATGGACGGCAACTAGGGTGACCACATTTTATTTCTGCCATTCAGGGACATACTATGAAGTGCATGAGATCACACATACAGGTGTGTGTATATATATATATATATATATATATATATATATATGCGTTAGACATGCATTTTTAACTACATAATATGTCCTTATTTCTTTGCCATACCAATACTTATGGCAAAAGGTCAGGGTTTAATTTACGAGGCCATCTTTAATGCTTGGCAACATCTTGCAGCGGCATATTCTTCAGTGCTGTACAATGGGCATGTAACATTGTGCTAGCAGCAAGTATGACTGGCTGGTGGGGACCACTGGGGGAACAGTAGTGAATACTTGCCCAGGGCCTAATGAACACCAAACACAGCCCTTTTCGTTAGGAGAAATCTAAAGCTAGAAAGATCCTCTCATTTCTTTTTCCTCTAGGCTTTGCAAATAAGAATACATTAAAATACAGTATTGTTATTCTATTTGAGGTTATAGTGTTTCACACTTTTATGAAACAGGGAAAATAAAACTCAAGCCCTTTGGCGAGAAATCACTTGGCTAAGTATGAAACAACCGAATTGGAACAATCGAAAGCAATTATAAGAAACAACATAAAATGATGTACACCTTTCCTGTCGTACCAATACCAGAAAGACACATAGTTTATTATATCAACATATTAACCAGTAACTAAAGTTTCTGACATTATTAACACTTTAGATCTCAGTGTTCTACTCTAGTGCATGTATTACATTATACGTAGTTTACATTTATAGAACAAATTAAAATACAAGAATATAATACTGCATAATAATTATAATAATACAGTCTATTATATAATAAGTGAAACTAACAGCGTACTACATGTATGTTTTGTGTATGTCTTTTAGATAATCCTTTCGGTTTTCATAACCCTGTACAGATTGATGTGTGTGTGGGGGGGGGAGTTATTTGTTATTATATTGTTTCTTTCACTGAATTTAAAAAGCCTGACTTTACATACCGATAGAGGGCTTTATTCCGCAAAGAGTCTTGTTTAATACTACCGGTTCATTACGGCTTCTGAATATATTCTAGAACAAAAAACAAATTAGTAAGTGGACATAACTAAAAAGATGAATTATAGGTACTGTTGGCATTGTTACTAAATGTGCTCTGTAAGCGCCATAGACAGTTAATTTAACTTGAAATGTACTTTGAATGTATGCTTGTGAATCCCTTCTAGAGTGTAAGCTTGCAAGCCGAGCAGGACCCTCTTTACCAAATGTATCTAGTTGTGTCATACCCGTTGAATGTATGTACCATAAGAAGCACTGCGTGATTTGTTGACACTATATAAATAAAAAATAAATATAATATAAATATAATATATATTGTGATGTTGTGAAGCTATATATGTTGCCATCTTTGGACATGTAACACTGTTATAGATGTAGTTACAACGTTTCCCTCGTATGATGGTTTTTGTATAACTCTATTCATCAGATATACAGAGCTCTGATTGTGGTCGTCTTAACTAGAACATAGTGGAAGGTTGAGTTATTTTTAAATTTAGGTATGTATATGCTTGTAGACCCATAGCATATCTTAAGTGTGTTGTGCTTGTTTCTGTTAGCACTTCTAACAATGCTTTAGTTAAGATAGCATGTATATTAACTTAAAATGTTTTACTCTAGTAGCAATCTCTATCAGTGCTTTTCCCAAAACCATTGTAAACATTAATTTAAACTTTGTATGTAAATTAACCACAAATGCATTAATCCCAAATATGTAGAGCGTTGGCGTTTTATATAGATGTCCATATAGCTTGCTTTGTGGACAGAGCATAACGGCTAAAAGCTGTGACACAGAGTTAAATGAAAATATATTATTCCATGCCTAACCACAATGGAAAGTGTATGCTTTCAATTTATCAGCAAGTACAAAAGCTTTGACCCATACAGCAGAACAAGGGTAGGGATGGATAAAGCGCAGCGCTTTAAACAGTCTAGACCATACTTTTTCTGTATGTGTTTAGCAGGCGAGAGACATTATGCACCCTTGAACATGGGTACTTTGACATTGCAATGATGGACAAAATATGGCTGAGCTTAATGAGTAGCTGTATTATTGAGCTGGTCACGGTTTGATGCTCTGTAATACCTAAGATGTTTTCAGCGATTAAGTAGAGTAGGCATTATTCAAGAAATGAAAACGATCATTTAGTCTCTTGTTCTGATAAAGTGCAGATTTTATTCAGTCTATCATCGGCTGATTTTAGTTTTCAGATAATATTGGTATGATCTGGAAAAGTAAAGTTGCCATTTTTCTTGTTTTGTACTTTTAATTATAAAATAAAATGAAAAACAATAAATCTAAAAAAGGGTTGTTTTTTTTTTGCATTAACACAGAAAACAATTTTCTCCTAGTGAAGTAATCTGTTTCACAAAACTAAAATTCCAGGGATGAAAGGTGGCTTAATCATTTTCATGGAATAGATGCATCATTATAATACATCACTTTTCAGTCACTGTAATAAGTCTCATTTCAAGTTGTAATATGATTTTCTCATATATTTTATATTTTTTTATATGCTGAGAAAGCTTTAAAAATTACAACTAACAAAGGAAGACCATCTTGTGTGTTTAATTAGGACAATGCAGCAGTAAAGTCACTAGACAGTGATAAATAGAACACTATATAGTGTCATTTATCTACTGTATACATCTATCTGTATATATTGCTCTTATGCTCCAACATCATGAGATGCAAGAACAGAAAATTGTATATTTTTGTAAAAAATATTTAAAAAAAGCATTAAATTAATTATGAAATCTTAATTTAAGGCTGCTATGGTTAATATAAACTGTATGATTTGAGTAGAATGAGTAGAATGTGGGAGCAGCAATTGACTAAATCACTGCCTTTGTTGAATACAGTTAGTCATGGGGGACTGAGAAGAGGGATGGGGGGGTTGCCCCATGGGCTGTACTGATTTGTAGATTACAGACCAGTGTCAGAATTTGGTTTTTTTTTGTGGCTTTTCAATCGTACACAGAGACACGGTGGTAAAATGGGCTTTATGCAGCATTTATACTATAACTAGATACTGTTTATACCCCTTCTGGATTTTCTATACAATCCATTTTGGCAGCTGTGTGGTGGACAGGTTTACATAGAGAACATAGTCACTGCCGATTGTATTTTTGGACTATTTGCATTGGCTTGAATGATGCCAGCCCTCCTTGGAATTAGTAGACACACATGGTGAGTGATGCCAGCCCTCCCTTGGAATTAGTAGACACACATGGTGAATGATGCCAGCCCTCCTTGGAATTAGTAGACGCATATGGTAATGCTCTTCGTGTCTTCCTGTGATTGATGGAGTTGGTCCAATTACTAGTCTTGAAGGTTGAGGAGACTGATACAGTGTCTGCTTACAATGAAATGACGTCGCCAGCTCATCTCTGCTTTAGCTGTTGGTGTCTCCTGTGTTGTTAGTTCTGTTCATCCATGTGGAACCACAGAAAAATCATCAGTGTCTGATTGTTTGAAGGCAGACAGCTGTTTTTAGAGTGAACATAATTTGCTTTTTGTATTTTCATTTTTTTTTTACTGGAAACGGCTTTATATTAGCATGGAAAGAGAAGTAGACCCTGAAATTGTTGTACAGTACATACTTAATTGCCTTTGCTTGCAGCAAGAACAGAATCTAATAATGAAGAATTTAAATATGCCTCTCACACTTTTGGAACACACGAATACATGCCCTCATTAGTGATGTATGTTCATGATGACATCATTAACATCTGGGCAACATTGGTTATAGAAGAAATAACATAGCGTGAATAAGTTTACAGCAGTAGAGAAGCACGTCGTTTGTGTTTTTTTCTTTTGAATATGGTGCATTGAAAAATGATATGTGCTCAGTAACTGTACATGGTCCTATTCAAAATAACATAAAGATGCATTATAACTTTTTATTCACACATCATTGATAATTTTAGCTCCTTACTGGGGTGCCTGGTTAGAGGTGCTGGGGATAGTATGATCTACCTTACTCACCCGACCACCTCACAATGTATTAAAGCAGAATACCAAGACATGATGTCATATTGCAGCGCTAAGCTTCAATGCATTGGCATGTGGGAGCTGCAGTTGAGATGCTGCAAACGCATAGACCTCAATCCATTTGACAGCTCAGTGAGCTGTGAGGGGATCGTTTGATCTGTCTGTGCCTAAAAATCAGGACTATCCCTCTTGAAACAGGACAGTTGGTGCTTATCTGTCAATAAGATGACTCTTGCTCCTTTTTATTATGTCCACCAAAAATTCAATCTACTTTGTGCTTGCAACTGACTGCCACTTCTTAAGTTAAAGCATAAAATCAATCAACTGAAAATGACTTTGCGTGCAATTACTATCAGAGTTAATGTTATCTACGCACAAATCAGTGCACAAAGTACAGTAAATGAGCACAACTCTCTTGGTCTTTTAAGCAGGCTGTCCCCTTCCTTGTCATCAGGAAGGACACTTTCCTGCTTGTTACGAGCTTTTACTGTGATTTCAATTTGCCCATTGGATTCTGGATTAAGGTGAAAGACGCATTAAACAAAAGTCAGGGCTGTTATCCACTTAGCCGTGCACCAAAACCATGTGGATTGTCTGTTGAGCCTTAAATTGGGGACAGTTCATTTCCTTAGTCCTATGGGATGAGAAGAGTTAAATGAAAAAAAAAACATGCCAGTGGTGGACAGGAGCAAAACATTTTTTGGCATATGTTTTATTTGGGATGTATATGGATATGTCAGATATAGTGTAGCAGCTGGATTGTTAACGTGACTGCTGTTAGAATTGTTTTCTGATGTTTTTAATTGTTGTTATTGCTCATTCAGGTATGTAATTTGTAAAGTACAGGAATACATTAATAATTTTATGTTTAATCATACAGTGAGTGACAATATCCTGTTATTGTACAAGCTTGATCTGTGTATCCAACAGCTGTAACTGGGAACAAAATGAATTCATTCTATTATCGTAATTGGGATGTGTGCTTCAATGAATCTTGCTTATATTAATAACCAGCAATAATGTACATACGTGTTGGGGATATTATTCATACAGTAGGCTTCTTCTTGGTAAACAGCCTGATCCCTTGTTAAGGCCAAATACATAAATAAAATTAATTACACCGTGATGTAAAAAACTGCTGATGTCAATCAGTTATGTTTATTTTCTTAGAATGACTTGAAAAATGCAAATACACAATGCAAGCAGTGATGCTTAAACCCCATTTCCCAGAAGTGAACTAAAGTGATACGCCACGGAGTCCACCAAATGTCAAACAATCAAATAAGGAAGTAAAATACACAAACTTTTTTATAGAAGTGCAGATTTTTTACTTTTTTGCTGTAAATACTCTAAGGTACTGATGGAAAATATTAATTGCGCCGTCTCTGTAAAGCTAATAAGTCTTAGCAGATCTGTCATTGTATTCTTTCCTCTGAACGTTTAATAACACAAAAACCAACACAGAAACTTTCGAAAGTACCTGATTTTGTGTCACATGACAATAAGGTGTTTGTAACAAACATTATAAAATAGGCAACATTTTACACAAGCAAAGACATTTGCGCAACCAGCATTGCTTGAAATGATGTTACTAATAGTGCATTCAGTTTCAAAAGAGTTAAATTGGGCAGAGTAGGTTGAACAACAACTTCTGAAGCTCCCGTGAAGCCTTTGTTTTCTGCTCAAGTTGCAATACGGAGAAGAAATATTAAGTCAATGAAATATGCAAGGATTCCTACATTAGTTAATCAGAGTGGAGCACTTAAGCGTAGCTCCCCTGTCCTATCTACTTATTTATATCGATCTACACATTACGGAGGTGTAATTGTTGCAGGATGGCCAGTGTTCTAAGTTAAATCTCTTCCATTTACCTTTATGTAGTAGAACATGGAGATTTAAGCAGGCAGTTGTCTTTGGGGAATTCTGTCTCTTTTGGTGCAGATGTCTCCTTCTCCCTGTAGTTGTGCGCATGCAGAGACTCAAGGTGCTGTGGGATGATATTATAACCCAATGCCTTGCGTTTCATGTACTTTATAGATTGGCATGGAGCAGCGTGAGAATGATCCATGACACAGAGACCCAAATATTCCTCCTCCACTGCTTTACCTCCAGTTACAAGGCTAGCAGGGCGGAATCCATGCATACAGGCGCCATTTACGTGGGTTCCAATCACATATGAACCTCATAAGTGTGCCACTCTACGTCAGGATTATCCTTAGTCTTTTATCTGGCTTCACAAGCCCCAACGCTTTGGGACTTGAATCATACTGTACATTTATTTATCCACTTTGCAAATGGACGGTCAGATTTGAATAAACAGCATCAGTTTCAAACCTTAGCAAAATAAATAAAGATGATGTAGTTGTCTACCCACATTAGCAGCATCTATAAACATCATTCTACAAAAACAAAGAAATTCATAAATTCTTGTTGGCTACATCGACTTTTGTGCATTCCGAGAAATGTGTTGAAATTATTCTGATTGCGTGAAGTTTTTCTAATGCCGAATAGATGTTGACAGCTTAGCAAAATGCTAGAGAAATCATTGGCTTCGCTGCTCAGAAAAGCAAAGAGATGAATTTAAATGAAGTGTCTTGAGAGGAGCAGGCTGTGCAATCATCCCTGCATCTTTCTATAAAAAGTCACATGTAGAGGGCCCTTTAACACTCTGTGTGCCAAATGGGGTAGAGAAGCTTAGCTACTACTGTTCTTCCAAATATACATGAAAGCATTAAAATATAATATGTAACAACCAGCAATACATTTTCACAGTTCTTTTTATCTTTTTTATTAGTACTATATGACACTCTGACTGTAACAATTATTATTTCACTTTTGCCCTTTTAGCATAAAATACACTGCCGTATGCATTAATGTAGGTCAGCACTGGCAAGAACCTTGTTTAGTCTCTCTTTGCTCCAATAAACTTCCTTTATCTGCAGGCCTGGAGGCTGCCATTGTTGCCAGTCCCCACACTGAGTTGATTCTTTATGGCCATGCTGATGAAGTCTATTCCTCCATAGATGTTCTGCTGTTTACCACAGGCGGTAGGAAAAGGAGAAAGGGAGTTTGTATAAAACATTGGGTTTAGATAACAGATCTAGAATACAAATGACAATGTCCAGCTCCCTGAAAACATCATATTATGCAAAAACTAGCAAATTATTTTTTTTATCTGATATTAGTAATACATAAAGTGATGGGAATTCCCCTTTTAAATAAAATGGCCATATGTCTATTGGTACAAGAGAAAATTGATTCTTTAGTTAAAGTTTGTGCCTTTTATTGGGCTAATACAGAAAGCTTTTGGTACCTCAGAGGTCTGTTCTTAAGGTGGAGACAGTAGTTGTCACCATGTAAAAATATATAATCATAACTGCAAAACTGTGACACTTAAAGCGACACTCTAGCCATCATATGCACTTTAATGCATGATAGCTTCGTGGTTTGTTTTGCTTTTTTGGGTGTCCCCTTTCAGGGCGAGACTGGTGATGATGAGTCGGCCCCTGGCATTTTTAGGCTGGTGGCCTCCTGATGACATAAGTGCCGCTGGAAAAGTTACCCAAAATGTCACAGAGCCTCCTGGTAAGCAGATATGGGAACAAAAATGGGGCACTGTCGGCCAGCGGCCCACCAAGAAATTGCCTGGGGCTTCAGATGATAGTCCAGACCTACCCCACGTATGGGATCCTCTCACACTTTTGTGATGCCCCTCATCACCTCCAGCTATATGCCTGGCAAGAAATGTATTGGGCTGAACACATCTCCAGGCAATTTTAATTGGGTAAATGTCTTTTGTGTCTGAAACTGAACAACAAGACATGTAAACCAAATATATTTATTGACTACAAATATTGAGTGGTATTGTTAAGATTTCATGTAGTTCCCTTGGTTATCGTGCTTGAAGTCTTCCTGTGCCATTGAGCACTTCCTTACAGATACAGAATATTCTGTATTGCAGTGTGTCGCATTATTCTCTGGAATACATGAGGTGGCACTGCTCCAGACTACAATATGGGCTTTATGCATATTGCAACATTTATCACTAGCAAACTGATTTTACCAGTGATGTGTCCTGCTAGTCTACATAAATTAGCACAACACCTGACTTGATTGTTCTCAGAATTATTCACAATTTATCAGCTTTGACATCTTTTTTGTGGATCCAGGTGATAGAAGGCAATTGAAAGAATTTTACAGAATGTGCCTCAGCTGGAATACTCTGTTCTTCTCCTACAGTTATTGTTCACCCTATGCTGGTTTATTCTTCCATCGGCATTATCATATAATGTTCAAAACTAGGATTTTTTACTTTTTTTTCCTTAACATTTCTATTTTTCTTCTGATTTCCTTCTCGAAATGCTGACACTCATCAGTATAGTTAAGCTTTTCTTTGTTATGTACAATTATACGGATTAAGAACATGCCTAAAATGTGTGCTGCAAATATTTCTAAAGCAGACTTGTTAGTGTTATTTTCAACCTGATTAAATCGGCATGAAATCAGCATTTCATCATCAGAAAAGTACATTGATTCTCTTAAGACAAGTATGTGGGTGGCTGATTTCTAGAAAACTTTCTAGAACAAAAACTCTATGTAACAACATTTTACACTGGGGTTTGTAGAGAAATGTGTAGATGCTTGGATCCCCAAGCGTTCTTATGACGTGGTTTACGGTGGCACTAAATGATAAATCATACAGATGGATTATCCAGAATTATAAAGACAACAATTTATCATAGAACTTTAAAATGCTCATGGCAGTAAATTATAGCATTGGTAATAAAAAATGAATCATTCTGCAGTAAACACTGTGCTTCTCCATAAACAGCGGTGCAGAAAGGTCAGCCCTAATGCTTACGCATGCTTCAGTTTCCAATTTAAATGTGATTAATGAGTCTAATAAACAAATAACTGATCTAAAAAGAACCCGCTTTTAGAACTGACATATATCTTTATGGGACACATTTTAATTATATTTTACATTGCATCGTAATGTGTTTTATGTTTATTTGCATGCTAATTAAAGTTGTTACGCATAATTTCCTTGTTGTTTGGGGTGTATTGGGGTTCTAATGTTTTTGGTTGTTTTCTTTTTTAATTTTAATTAACAGCTTTAGTAAATGTTGAATATTTAGCGGGGGGACTGTGAAATAACTAAAATAAAAGGTTAATATAATCATAGCCATAGTCTGCTATTGTGGAGGCAAAACACAGTTTAAAAACATGGATGAGAAAGATAAAATGTATCAATAATAACATACGCTATTAAATAACCATTAGGTTCACCCATTGCTATATACTCTTCACAGAGTATGCCAGAGACGGTCTGCGGATGAAAACCAGTCCTGGCCTTTGACCACTAAATGTTTTATGTGCAATCCAGCCAGTCGCCCCATGGCATATGTCATTAAGTTAACAAAACTCAATTATTCTAATGTTAGATGATAATTTATAAAATGGTCTTTGCAAAGCATATTAATAAAAAGTTTCTTTTTAATGTAAAAATGAAATGCTTTGTTAACATACTTTATTTAAAAACCTCAACCCCTGCCGCTCCCCCTATGTCCTTCCCTCACTTTAGGTGTAACCTTAGGGTATTTGATGGCCTTTTATTCCATGTGCCTGGGGTGGTTGCCAGATTTAAAATAGTCATTGTCTTACTATTAAAATAGCAGGCCATTGTGTAAAACTTTGCTTTTCAAAGGCAAGGTTTTACATAAAACATTTTTGTTGCTTTATACACAGTACTCCTCAAGCTATGAGATTTTTAGATTGTTGGAAAATCTCTCTGACATTGCACTGGTTCAACTTGGTATATGGTTTAGCTAACATGTTTATGAAATCCTTCTTTAATGACATGGATGTTGCCAGTATTTGTGTATCAGGACAATGGCACCTGGCTGACATGTTAAAAGGTGACATGTGGAGCCTTATGAATTAGTTGGGGGTTTATTCACAAGGAACAGTACCAGGAGATGTGGTTTGAACTCTACCACTTCATTATTTATTATGAAGGATCAACATTGGCAAGTTTCTACAGCAGCAAAAGCTTTTAGGTGAGTAGATATGAACCAGACATAATTGTGGTTAAGTACGACCCGTAGGAGCATTTGTAGCAGTTCAGTATGATTAGTGCAACGCATGTTTTCATCTGCCTTTTTCGAGAGAGGACTCTTGACTGAGCTCTTTCTCCAAAGAAACCATATATGACACATCTTAAGTCCTTTGAAAGAATGCCGTTACAGGTAATGTAATGATGATTTTACTGTGTTCTCATTTACCAATGGATTTGA
The DNA here is from genome assembly GCF_027358695.1 of Spea bombifrons. Lineage (NCBI taxonomy): Eukaryota > Metazoa > Chordata > Amphibia > Anura > Pelobatidae > Spea > Spea bombifrons. Next base: position 62,362,474 of record NC_071090.1, on the reverse strand, counting down.
GTTTGGTGATTGCATGCACATTCATTTTCATTAATGTGAAATGTTTGGCTTAGACGTTTGCCGCAGTCCAACTCTCCAGGTTATCATTCAGTATTTAGCTTAGCAATATCGATCAGTAACCAACTAATGCAGTTTTTTTGGAGAAAGGCTCTGCAGTTTAATGCCTAAGGGAATACAATTAGCCTACAATTCACATGGAAATTTACTTGATAAGGATCTTGAGTAGGTAAAATAATCTATTAAAGACAGTATTTTACCGCATTCTTTGCACTGCAACTGGCCCCTGTGTTTCCCCAGCATTAGCTCATCTACAGAGATGTTGGGCCACCAAGCTCTTTGCTCATAGGGGAGATCCGCTTGAATTGACCTAATATGAAGAAGGTGATTTATGTCCATGTTGTTTCTTCTTTGACAGACCTCTCTTCATACCAGTCTAGCTGCAGTCTAGTAATGCAGAACAATGGAATGTGACTTCTTACACTAGTACTATGAATTAGGAGGAAGAGTGGTCTGATACAAGTGGAAAGCTCACACTTTGGCAATCCATGCTGGACCGCTAGGCTTTAAGACCTCTTGCAGTGATGAGAACAAGGATTACCAGGGAGAAAGAGGTGTGAGGAAGGGGTATAGTGATTGGGGGAGAAAATATATAAACCAGAAATGGGGCTTGGAGTGGGTGACAGACAAGGAAAATCAACAATGATAGAAATGGCACTACAAATGGTCCTTCATATTCTGAATTCATTGATAATACAGTCAGATGAAACATGTCACCATTTAGAACAGACCTATATTTTGCATTCCCTGATATATATATATATATTATTCAGACTTTAGTATTCCCAGTGTTGCCAGAGAATGCTGTATCATGCTGTCTTTTGGAGGTGAATAATGGATTAAAACATGTTTATTAAGAGTGCAGTTTTGTTCCTATTGCGTGCTTTGATAGGCTTCTCTTTGATAGGCTTTATATTCATGTAGTTTATTTTCTCTAGGGTATAATGTTCACAAGCAGTTCCCCTACAAGTAAATAGGAACAAAAATTGGCTACTTATGGTGTCTAAGTACTTAAGTATGACATGGGTGTTCTATATGGGGTTGTATCTGAATATCTGACACCAGAAAACATTTCAGTACTGCATGCATGCATGTTACAGTATTTATATTTAAATCTGCTTATCAGTTATAACAAATGTTTTATATTTACGTGACACATATGGGAACCGTATAAATAAGTATCTGTTTATTTGTAGAATTTCACTGTATATTGTACGCCAATGACTATAAAAAGGAAAAGATATATTTAGATTTCTTATTTCAGATCTTACATAGCTTAGGTAAAGGGAGGAACATCTTTAAATGTTTTAGTCCTTCCTAAGACTGGTAGGATCCCGCAGATTGTGTTTTAGGTAGTAAACAGTTTCAATTAGAGGAGCTGCTATAGGCGGTTTCTGAACAATGGTTGGCCATAAAACTGTGTATGAGAGCATTAATGGCTATCCTTTGGCACTCCAGCTGCTGTTGACTAGTCAACATGATATCCTCCTCTCCCGATCCAATAATAATAAATAGAAGAAGAAGAAGAAGGAACAGACCTGCATAATAAGCATCATTCAGGGTACACACTCTAGACAGTGCTTTTATACTAATATCATGTAGAATAACACATGTTCGACCAGTTATCTAAACAAATATTAATGTATTCATAATTATCTACTAGGTGTTGTATGGTGAAATTGCAACTATTATGAAGAGACTGCTTATAAGGGGGTAAACTGATCTAATAAAGAAAAGCTATTTGTGGTGGTTTAGCGATTCTGTTGCATATAGAATCACAAAGGCCATTAAGTTGAAAATGCAGCAAATTCCAGTATAGAATAACTTTAATTAATTTTTTTTCTGGTATTGTGCGATAATGTCATCAACGTTCAAACAAGATGAGCATACAGTGATAAAGACTAGATGGGTGAAAGATAGCTGAATCTTCTTGGGATAAACATGATCTTTTTATTGTACTGTGAACATCGCACGGTTTTGCTATTTGAAAAGCAGGTTTTAAGTCTTGATCATAAAGATTATAGAAAATGTAAAGAAGGCATTAAGTAAAGCCTTACTTGATTTGAAATAGTGTTCAGCTGCATATTAACATTTCATATAATGAGTATGAACTAAACCACAACATTTGAATATAAATGAAATCCATTAAACCTATTGGGATGTTCTAAGGCACTACATGGGAAATTAAAAAGAAGCAAAACCACATGGGATAACCAAAGCTTTACCATGAGACTTTCCCTTACCACTTTCTGGGCATTTGCAGAGATTGTTGATTTCTTTCACCCAGATCTACTTTAGACTCCCAGCAACTGGAAGGCCAATACAGTGTTTAAAAGTATGTGGCCATGTCTTCTACCAAACATGAGCTTTAAATTATTTTAGAAGCTGTCATTGTAAAGATAAATCATGTAACTTATTTTTCTCACTGCTCCTTTCCAGTAACGTGATTTAATTTTGTATGTGATTCAAAGGTTTAACGATGCTGGACCTTTTATTGGGCAGTAAAAACATTTGCTGAAGGTTAGTTTGCAGTTTAACATATACCACGTTTCCCTTATAGTCAAAATGATCTATGCAGAAACTGGCTCGTTAAGATAAAAACAAATACAGTATAGTTGCACTCTGTTTTAGTTAATGGATGATCTGTTTGATGTTTAGCTTCTGCTTACATCAAATACTTTATTTTATATCTTCTGAATATTTACAGCAGAGTTCAAGCTACAAATAAGTTATGCATAATTATCTATGTGATGTGTGAAGTGCCCATTGCTAACAGCCTCTTTAAACTGCGCTGCTAACATTTTCCAACACTTAAGAAAAACAAGCTCACACAGAGCGGCCATTAGGTAGGGGACTGTGGATCCCCCAGAGCAGCCACAGTGGCCCTCTGAGTGGTCCTGTACTTATGAGATTGGGAGGCCCTATGTTCATACGTGGCCCACTAGCACATCATAAACTCAACCGTGTACTATGATCACCAACAGGCTGTTCAAAGAGAGCAGTTTATCCTAGAGTTCTGAATTGAGTTTAATTAAGTTTGCAGTAGTGTAATAGAAAACCAGCTCTCTATAAGGATTTGTTTTGGGTTACAGTTTGTATAATATGTCCTCGACTGCTGAAGCCTTTTTATTTTTTGCCACAAAAAATTGGTACATAATTAGCCAGTATGCTAAATAATTTGTAATTAATTCAGTGTGTGCAACACTCATTCTAAGAAAAAATATTGGAACTCAGCATTTACAATGTCCAAACAAAATGCTCTCTGTGAGTATGTCAATGACATGTAACATGTTATAGATATGCATGTCGTTTAATACATTACAGAGAATAAAGAAACATGTTCTTAGTTATACAATTGTGAGTTATGCAGAAGCCAGATAAGTAATAGCTAATCCATTATTCTTTATATTACAGTGATTTAGGATTTTAACAACCAGAGCACAATTGAAATAAAAAATGCAAAGGCATAATGGATAATTTTTAAACAAAATCAGCTTTCTATATTATACACCTATTTAAGATTTTAAGATGTTAGCATCCAGCGCTAATTGAGTCTTATCAAACTTGTTTAAGCTCTAACTTTTCAAAACACCATTGGCTATATTAGAAAAGGTCACCTTAATAATGTCAAAGTACATCAAACATTTATCGGATTTAGTTTTACCATGTTTCAGGGAATGTTTAATGAATGTAGCACCAAGCAAAAAATGTCAGCCATTCCAGAACACCTCAAATGTTCATACACGTTTTGTCCATTTTTTGTTTCCCCTGTGGCTCATGATACAGACTATGGAAACAGTAAAATTCACTTAAAACAGGCAGGTGATTCACAGTTCACTAAATTAAAACAGAATTATTAGAATAAAATTGAGCAATATGTTCTATTGAACCCAGCAAGTTTCAGAATAATTATTTTTGAATGTTCTTGAATTTAGATTTTTCACGAAAACTGGAGACAGAACTAGTGTCATTGATATATCATTTGTTTGACAATGTGGAATGATTGTGTTCCTGTGTTTAGTTTGGCCTCTCTTTTATACCGTATACATTTTAGAAGGTATGATGAAGAGTATACCTAATTTTACATTTACACCAGCAAAATCTAAGACAAAACCCCCCCAAACTTTTCTCAAGTGTCCAGTGTAGTTGCGCTGCTGTCCCACTTCTGAAGGAATCGGGGATCCTGGGCAAGCTTCTGATCTTCAGACCACCACTGACCAGCCAAGGCATCTGTAAAATCAATGGAGGTCTGGTTTAGGTGGGAGGTTGCAACTTTTATGGCCCTGCCCGCTTTCACCTCTTACTCAACCCACTCCTACCTCTGGTCCGGCCTTCTCTGCTTCTGGTCACACACACAACACAGGGGCCTAATTTGGACATCTGAAATTTCAGGGGGGGTCATAGGTAAAGCATTCTGCTAAACATGAAATATTCATACTATTTGATATTTCATAGTGTAGCATTAATCTGTATGAATCCAGAAGTTACATGTAAAGCGCACATGATTTTATATTTTACATCTGCACCATTTAAGGCAAAAAACTTTCCCTGTATGAACAAAATGTTGTTTAATATTTATGATAAACTATGAAATATGCATAAACTTTCACATGAACCATTGTTGGAAAAAAATTGTTAGGTGTCCAGTTTCACCTAGTTATTCGCCTAGTTTAAGAAAAGATAAAGCCACCAAGATAAATAGGAACAAAACTCTTACAAGCTATAAATCCAATTAACCCAATAGGGTGGGTTATTTGAAATTATTCACCTTGTTTACTAAACAGGAGAACATGCCTGGCCTGTGTCTACATATACTGGCGCAGAAAGAGAAGAAAGTGCCAACATTAAGTATTATTGTAACGCTCCAGCTCGAAGGTAAACTACTACTAGGTAAAGTCAATTCAATGCAAGGTATTCTTATGTTGAAGATTACCCTGCCCTGTTACAATGTTTGGATTTGTTAGATATTTGTTTTATAGAAATGTTTAAATGTCTCTGCGCCCAATAAAAGATGAAACCACAGCTTCCAGGTCTTCTAGATAGATTTATTTGTTTACGCAAAGCCCCAATTCAAGACAGATCATAGTAATAAGATGATGGAACATGGGTGCTATAGACTCTGGGTTATTAAGAATGAAAGAAAGAAAATACCTTATTATAGGTTTTTATACCTTTCTGTCACATAATTAAAAAAAAAAATGTGTTCTTGGCACGTATGTTTCATCCATACCTGATTTTAATTATTTCTACTATCCCTTTTTATTTTAAGTAGTGAGGATCACAGCAACTTACATTATGTTGAGTAGTCTATAGACTAAACTGTATTCGTTATTTTAAACATGCAAAAATGATGTAAATGTGACTATTTTCTTGCAAAACATTTATAACTTTGTGAGATTCTGTCCTATGAGCAAATCTTTGTACTTCCATGAAGTCTACAAACTTCTCAGTTACGCTGTTACCTGACAAAATATTATCTACTGTAAATCAAGAGATTGTGTATTCTAAAAAGGCTGCATTCGGTTTAAAACATCTTATCTATAAGGGACCAGCCTAAAATATAGATGGTTTGCATTATTTTCTTATTAGTTATCATTTATGGTGAACTAAAGGAACTTTTGACAATATATACCTTATAATGTTTTTAAAAATCAGATGTATATCAAAAGATATACACACACCTAGGAACTTCTCAGGGTAGCCTACAAAAGTGGTTAGGGGCAGGGGTCTACCCGTCTGTGCGACGGAGATCCAGACAGTCTTAAGTGGACAGACACTCTAAAGGGAATGGACATGGCCAAACACCACTCCTCTGCACGGAGAAAGAGGAAAGTTACCTGGAGACTCCGAGTCAAATCAGGAGAGATCCCATGTAAGTATATAGATGAATGTATGCTGGTTTAAATTTATATAACTGTTCTGACCAGATCAGTCTACAAAAATCTTATTTCTATTTAAAGGGATCCTTGCTTTGGACCACTACATTCTTAGATCATCCTTAGATATTTATAAAACGCTCTGTATTTAACTCAGAGATACCTGGGTTTTCATTTCCGTTTCAAAAAGACATTGATTTTATTCAGGATTCCTTCTTGCCAGTTCTTACATTCCCTTGCCTTTGAAGGCTACACAGTAATAAATCTGGCCTTATTTGTTTCAAAACAGACACTGAACTTTTGCTAACACTGTCTTGCTCTAACATTTTTTTCAACTTTATCTTGGCTCCCTTGCCAGTCTGTGCCCTTCTCTGTCGTTCCAGAGTATCAACTGAAGTTCTCAAAGGTGAACTGCATTGCTGTTTGTTTATTTTTTTCAGCTCTTGTTTTATTTATTGCCTATAAACCTTGCTTGTGTCAGCATCGGAACCAGAAGCTTAAATCCAGAGCTATAAATTGTTATTTTATAAGATGGCAACAACTAACCTCAGTAAAACGAAATGAGATATCAGCATTTTTGCTGACACATTTAGAAGACTGTATTTTACATAGTCTTACAAAGTAGTGTCGGTTTCTAAATCATGTTTTCCCCACATATGTTTTGATTTTAAATGAGAAAATCTACAATGTGACTTTTTCTAGTTTTTTTTCCCTGTTTTTGTGAAAGTTTCTGTAAAGTGCTTATACTTATTAATATATTACTGATATCTATCATTGGTAGAGATGTGTCATTCCTATGTATTCTATCTATTCAAAGCAGTGAAAGTGCTGTAATTGCAGAGTATGGTTTGTAATATACATCATTTCAAAGGTAATAAAATGTATCATTCATCAGATGATAAGATAATCGGGGGCTGATCTAACTGCCTGATCCTTCCATGTTACCTGACTGTGTAATGCTGTATAATTTGGATGTGCAATTCCAGCTTTATTTCTGTTACTTACTTCATGCAGAAATTCCATTTCTCAATGAAAGAAATTTGAATTTGCACATTTTTCTTTATTTTTTAACCGTTTTTCACACGTGGATAGCCATGTATTTCTTCTCTTCGATTTAACCTTCGATCTTCGATTTTGTTTTTGGGACTTTATTACTTTTTTGGAAATTATTAAACCACTGTAGCCCACACGGACTTGCAGTATAATGCACGTATGATTGATTAGATTGTATAAACATGTTCATGGGGATCCAGTTAGCCTTTTCTTTCCAAAGGGCATTTGTAATCTTGAAGGCCAACACAATTTATGGAAGTCATTTTAGAGCAAAGGTAAGCAAATTCTGTTTTTTAGATGGCCTTTTTTCTACAATGACCTATAGAGCTAAGAAATATCACAAATGTGGGTAAAATAACAAATCTGTATATATTTGATAGGTTTAGGTTTACATCAAACGCCCAGTTATATGAATCCTTGTAGAGAAATTAAGTAATAAACCTTAAATATATTATATTGTATTTTTCTGTATGGCCGATACTCTGTAAAGGTCCTGGCCCTTTGGATTAGTTACGTTAGCTCCAGATCTGCCACATTTTTCAGTGCTTGGCTGATTGAGACAGCCTACATCATAAACCTGTCATCTAAAAATTGTCATTAATCGGTAAAAACTCTCAATGTGATTTGTTACTAATGTAAAGCTACATTTAATCATCTCTGACCTTCACAGGTTACTCCACCTAGAACACAACATAAAGGAAAAATATGTAAGATGTGAACAGTGCAGTTTTCACAACCTAAATTAAAGAGACACTCCAGCCATCAAATGCACTGATATGCATGATATCAAAGCTCCATGGTCCCTTTACATTGTGTCACTTTTGCAAATGCATTTGCCATTTTACCTACCTGGAGAAAAGTGGTTTTTGGGGAGACTCAGGGACAGCTACTATAGACCTCTAGGCTAAGCCTGAGCCTAGTGCATCTTCCCCTTTTTTAATGTTAATGATTACATTAAGTTCTTTATGTGGTCTTTTAAATTAAAAATCAGATGCCTTAAAAGGTGTCATCTATGATACAAACACGCATGCTGTGACTGCTACGTGACTTTGAGTATATTGTTGAGGAATGAGTATTGAATGTAAGCATAATTTGAATGTTTGTAAATTAATTGGTACCTTAAAATGTAAAATTATAATTTGTTTTAACAAATTGCCTGTGTTTCCGTATTTCTCTCTTATAAATAAGGCTCTTTTCGTATGTTATCTGGGTCTCCCACTGACTCTCTGAGCGTTTTATTTGTTGTGTGTTTTTTGTGTTTGTTTTTTTAACAATTAAAAAATGAGCAACATATTAATGCAAACAAAGCCATTATTTACTTGTTGCAGGAGCATAATTCAAAACACTAAGAAGGAATATAAACTACAAATCAAAATCCTCTACCTCAAGAAGGTAAAACAATGCAGTAGAATTTTCTAACTCATAAATTCTCTCAAGAGTAATGTTTAGGGCAGAATGGGTGTAAAGTATAATTTGTATTCGGTCTGTTACATTGCACTGCCCTTTCAAGCTTCCTTTTTTTGGTTGTAAGACTACTAGGTTACTTAGCTTTTACTCGTCTTGTCCTTTCAGTTTCTTTCATCTGCAAGCTCCTTCTTCTTTTGATCAAAGAACGACACTAAAATCTGTAAATGACCTCTCAGGCTACCTGAATAACATTCCTAATAGAATAGAACTGATACCATTTGACAGTAACTTGAGGTACAGTTCCACCAAGGGTGCCTCATAAAATATCCCCAGATAAGTATAACATCATGTAAAGGGAAGTATAAGAAATCTGTGTTTTTCCTCAGTGCTCTTTGTCACTTAAAAACTGCTGCTAGGGTTGCTTTGAAAGATTCCGTTCATTCTTGCGTATAGACATAAAAGTTATTTTACTCAGTTGCACGCTGGATCTCACACCTGACCCAGGTGGGATTTGGACTCATCAAAGCAAAGAGACTTTTTTGGTTTTTGGTGTATTGGTTTAAGTAATATTTTTAGTTGGCTATACAAAAAATATGAGATGCTAACCAAGCGCTGTCACGGTCAGGACTACTTGCCAAGCCGTGACTGTGTGGAGGGCGTGGGCATGAAGGGGTTAATAGCACCAGGCCTCTGGATTTACTAACTAGACCCCTTAACAGGGCATAAGTTACACCAAATTAACCCCCAAATCCTGCCTGTATCCCCCCAGGTAGTCTGCCACCACTCACGATTTTGATACCGGATTCGTGAGAAATCCGAATTAGAACCTTTATCTCTATATATATATATCAACCCACCCCGGGCAAACAACATATATATATATCCTGTAAAACTTAATAACAATATGGTAACGTGTTATCCTCTCTTAGGGTTTGTGGATATCGATACTAGAGCCCAAAGACAGACTTGGATTATGAATATTTTAATAACAAAAAGACAAAGATTACACAGTGCCAGAATTACAAAAAACAAGACATACAAAATAAAAGTAAAACAGCAAACAGTTCTTAAAAACAATGGGACTTAAACACAGGACCCTCACTCACGAGTTTCTCCAATAAGCAGGCCTGTGGGAACTCCTTAAGTCCAGATGGTTCTTATGATGTTGTTCCGATCAGAGTATATCATGGAGTTCTGCTTTGAGGTCGCTGCATTGTCCCTAAATCACACTCTGTTTCAAGAAAACCCCCCTCTGACCACATGACCGATTATATGACACCATCCCCAAGAATCGGGTCCCATCTTTGATGTGCCAATAAGTTATGGTGGGGTAAAGGTGATGGAACCCCCCCCCACTTAAGATAGGAATGGAATTCCTATAACTAAGGATCCTTATCAGTTAGGCCATGAATCACCACAGGGGTCCTTTGGGAAGATGACACCTCTAGCCAGAACAGATACAGAGGGCATTCACAAAGAAACACATTAAATCCACCTCAGATTAACTCATTGAATGCTTAAACAAAGAAACTAAACCGCCTCTGCTGGGTTACCCTTCCATGCATCCACTCCGTTATATGAGTTAATCATGACAAAGTAATATTTTTAGTTGGCTATACAAAAAATATGAGATGCTAACCAAGCGCAAATAGACGCTTTATAGCAGGCCTTATGAAATTTGCCTCAAATTTCGGATCTGTACTGCCCTTTTGGGTGGGATCGGACTTATATGGAGATGGAGATTTTTCCCCTGTTATAGCACAAGAGAGATAACATTTGGGATGCACAGTAAGGCAGGCTATAAAGTGAGCATCTCATATTCTTTTTGTATGGAATGTTTTAGTTGCTCATCACATTAAAAGATCATGGATAACATATTAGCCACCTTTTCAAAAAGAAAAACCTGGGCTGACTTTCGATTGTATGCATATGAGAGAGAAGTCTTGATAGCTGCACTGATCGTCAAAAGGGGAAATCGTATCATTCTACGATATACTGACCTTATTACATCCTGTATCCTATATTGTTTTATAAATAGCTGTGTTAGCTTATTTATGCCTTCAATAATTTAGGATGCCAGTCTCTGTGTAGTTAAGCAAGTTTGTCAGTAAGAGCTATTTCATTCAGTTTAGACCCATGAGGATTATCACTGAGACACAGATATGCATCTTGAAAAACACAAACATACTTTTTCATATGTCTTACACCCATCATATTTAGATAACCGCGGTTTATTTTCTGCCGAGTCTTTTGTTTCTGCTAGTGTGGATGAAGGCTGTACATTCCCATGGGTACAATCAAGGGGATTAGGGTATATATAAATGGAATTAGGTGATAAGCCTTGTCATTAATGGAAATCCTTTACGTGTGCTAGCTTGAATCTAAGAAAAACTACATTTGTGCAATTTGTTTAAAATTCTAAGTAATATTTGACCAGCTATTTTTTTGTGCCAAAAGATTGGTATATTTATTGATTAAAAATACACTTCTAAAATCCGTTTTCCATTGCAAAGTAACTAATACTTAAATTTAGCAAAAAATAACTCTTTTTTCTGAGCTTCTCCCATTTCCTACAAGCAGTTTTATCTTATGATTCAATGGAGACTGAATGCTAATGCAAAATTCAAGGAGGACTTGCAGCGTTTGTGTTGCTGCAGCTTTAAATGGATTTGTGCCACTTAAAACTACAATGCGTTTAAATGGGACTCACTTATAAATTATAATTTATTTCTTATTTGTATTTGGGCATCACTAGAATGGGCAATATCATTACCCAGAATGGATGTACTAGCTCAAGAGAAAATAGTATCTTTAGTTGAAGTTGATCAAAAAAACTCAAAAGTCGTGAACATTTATGTAACTTTACCTCGTTTTTTAAGTTGCCCCAATAAAAGGTATCAACTTCAACTAAGGACTCCATATAGTTTAGCTGTGACTCGGGAAAGCCATCATATCATGGTTATGAGAGGTTTTATCCCTGCTGATGATTTCAAAGTGAATTTAAGTTACTGTCCCACCTGCAAAAGAGTCTGGTGAGAGATTTTTCTATAAATCTCTCTCACTTTTAAATGCCAGTGTTTTGTGATAGTTTTGCTGTGATTGCTTAGCAGGCAAAACATCTTCCTTTCTACAAAGGGAGTTGGATTGTTGTCCCTAGTGGGAGAAGTAGAACATCATTAAATAAAACAAACCTAAAAATGCCTGGTTTGCTCAGCAAGGAAAAACCATAACATAGCTCTATGATAATGTACTGGCAATACGAGTGCTGGTAAAGTCTCCAACTCTCCATGATCCGACAAGAAGCACAGAATAAGGTTTATCTGGGAATATAATTCAAAATACCACAGACCATCTTATTGCTAATCAGTATTATATATGCTTGCTTTGCGACAGAATACAATTTCATTAAGCATAAAGGCAGCTATCTCTGGATAGTGCAATATAAATAATGAATCAAAACATGAAAGTAAATTCTAAGGTGAAGCAAAAATCTGTTCATGTTCAGACAGGTTTCATACCTTGTGTCATACTTTAAATGCCATGGTCATTAAGATATGGAACATATTTGCATAGAAACCTTATCTGGTTAAAATGAATGTCCATTTAAAAGATAGCAGTCATTATAAGATCAAAGTCATTATAGTAATTCATCACTGTTATTGAAAGTCCTTGTGTAAGTCATATCATTGTCATATCATTGCCATATCATTAACTCATTTTTGTCTGTTGTGTAATAGTTGTAGGGCCGTCTTTAAGGAAAATACCTGCCAGTGGCTCCAATGCTTTTACGGGAGCCATATACTCATTTAGGCTTAACTTTATACTACATGGTTACTGTTGCTGTTTTATTGTTTTATTAACTACGCTGTTATGGTTGGCTTTGGGTCAAATGATCAAACATGAAATGTCAAGAACATATCTGTATTATAAGAGGCCTAGGTTATCCAAAAAGCCACCAAACGAGAAGGCTAAAAGACACAGACACCTAGAACAGAATAACACAAAAAAGGTCCATAAATTGTTTCTGCTCTACAAAGATGGAAGCAGAAAGTGAAGGGTGCTGAGACAGAAATAGAAGACCTCAATGAAGCATCAATAAAACAGACACCCCTCCTCCTAAATATACCTATATTTATAGCTCTGAGATTTACATTAAATCCCAATTTTACAAGAACCTCTATGTAGATTAATACAACAATCCCACCGTAGAAATCCCTGCTAACATTACGTACAAAAAAAAGAAAAAATACACGTAAAATAAGTTCTAACTATACAACAAAATCTTAGTTTGCTGCCCACTATGCCACAATATTTCCGTATGTATTTATTAAACATGAATAAAGTAATTATTCCTTATATTTAAGTGTTACATTCTATTTATATCCCTAAAGAACGTATTTCTCCATTATACTATATTCCTTTCACATTTCAGTTCCTGTAACTAACACTCCCCCCAAGTAATCTGTAACTGAGAGTTGGTAAAATATATTGGTTATTTTTTTTAACTTTTGTAACAGTAAGATTCATATTTCAAATGACATGCATTAAACAATATGACGCTTAAAATAATTTGTTCCATAAACCAGAGGCAGTCAGAAGGGTGGTTACTACAGTTCATTTGTACTTTACATCAATTTTAGTCAATGTCTTGTATGCCATTATAGTTACTAAAGCAAAATTGTAACAATTCAAAGTTCTTAATTCAAAGCAATCACAGTGGAAACAGAACATTCTATTGTTATAGTTAAGCCACAATAAATAAGACCTTATAACATACACTGATCAGCCATAATCTTATGACCACCTGTATAATATTGTGTAGATCCCCTATTTACAGCCAAAACAGCCCTGACTCGTCGAGAAGACCAGACCTCTGACCAGACCTCTGAAGGTGTGCTGTGGTATCAGGCACCAAGACGTTAGCAGCAGATCCTTTAAGTCCTGTACGTTGCGAGGTGGGGCCTCCATGGATGCATCCTGGTGACATGTGTTCTCCAGGTAAGCGACGCTCCCGGTCATCTATGTGATGTAAAAGAAAACGTGATTCATCAGACAGGCCACTTTCTTCCATTGTTCCGTATTCCAGTTCTTATGCTCAGATGCCCATTGTACTCTTTCGGCAGTGGACAGGGGTCAGCATGGGCACCCTGACTGGTCTGTGGATACGCAATGTACTGTGTGTTCTGACACCTTTCTATTAAAACCAGCATTAACCTTTACAGCTATTTGAGTTACAGTAGCTCGTCTGTTGGATTTGACCACATGGGCCAGCCTTTACCCCCACGTACATCAATGAGTCTTGGCTGCCCCTGACCTTGTTGCTGGTTCACCACTTCCTTCCTTGTACCACTTTTGAAAGGTACTGACCACTGGAGACCAGGAACACCCCACAAGAGCTGCAGTTTTGGAGATGCTTTGACCCAGTTGTCTAGCCATCACAATTTGGCCAGTCAAGGTCGCTCAGATCCTTACGCTTGCCCATTTTTCCTGCTTCTTACACATCAACTTTGAAAACAAAATGTTCACTTGCTGCCTTATATATGCCACTGACTGACAGGTGTCATGATAACAAGATTATCAGCGTTATTCACTTCACCTGTCAGTGGTCATAATGGTATGGATGATCGGAGTATAACACAGCTCAGCCTTCAATATCATTATCTCAAAATTGTTTAGACTAAGAAAACAAAAGTACATGGAGCATTCATAACTTCTCTGCATAATATTCTATTGCTTCAAAGTTGTACTTCAGTACAACTGAATTCAGTTCGCTGATTCAGTTTGTTGTCGGGTTTGGATATTCTTTGTATGTTGTCATAGTACGAAAATGAATGTGATGTCTCTCTGTATTATTGCCATGTAATGACTATTTTCTGTGGCTCACTAGCAAGCTGGTAGACTTTTTCATTAGTTTCATCTGGCTGACTTTTTGCCATTTCTTTACTTTTAACGAATGCCTGAGGAAAAGGTCAGTTTAGTTGAATATAATCCATTTTGAAGAATTTGCAAAAAGACAGGTTGTATAATGATTTATTGTTGATTTTTATTAAAATTACGCTGTCTTTGTTAACATCCATCTCTCTTTGTGTGTAGTGTCAAACAAAGGCTATGGTGCATGTGTATGTCACGTAGAGTTACTTGGTATGAGAATAAATGACATTATGTATCTCCATTTAATGTCTGGTAGCAATGGACGCACCTACTTTGGTCAACTCTGATAAATTCAAACGTAGCCCTGCCTTGTAAGATTTCATATAAACCCCGCACATCCTTAGACAGCAAATGACAATCCTGAAAGTTGCTTGAATCTTCTGTCAGCATTAATGTGCTTTTGTATGAAGTTATATTAATAAGTGATTCTATAAAAGCCGCATATATATTGGGTGGGGAGAGGGCTTGTGTATATGCTCTTCTTCTTGTGGTTTCAAGTTATATATATATATTCGGAACACAAAACAGAAGAGATTGGTATATGCTCTGAACCCATGGCTAATATTATTTGCATGTCATGATATAGAGAATGGGATATGAATTATATCTCGCTTGAATGTACCTGTTGATCCTTGTGGTTTAGCCCAAGATGAAAAGCTTATCTCTGGGGCATTCTTAGCAAAACGTGGCCTTATTCTGATTTCTGATTACATTTCAGATAAATTTCAGTTATTAGGGGTGTCGATCTGCCTGTCATGAAATGAAGTACATGGTATTTTACACAATCTATCACCAGTTCCAACAGGTTTTAATGGTTCAATATACCAAAAATTAGTAGTGATCAGGTGTCCACTAGTGAATATTATGTTGTTTTTCCAAGAGCCTGCATGTTTAACTAAATTGCAACTATTGTTACACTATTTGAAAACGTTTATACAACCTATTCATGGCTGAATATACATCCCAAGCACCCTTCGTTAAAAGGGCTACTAGACACCCATGCATTTTACGTTTCTGTTGTGACAGTGGTGCAAGATTACTCTTTAAAAGTATGACCCGTTGGCAGTCCCCATTTATTTGTGGTATTTTTTAAACAAATGCCAAAATTGGTGAAAATCTACATATTGAAAGTCTTTAGGATGTGTCTATAACTACTTCATATACATATGTGTAGCTAAAGCATTTCATCAAATTGGAAGCTTGATCATCATCAGTAATGATATTTGTACTTTCACACTGACCATTTTTCTAAACTTTATCTTTTTCCTCTGAAAGAAAAGCTAGTTTATTAAAATATGGGGAAGATGGATGGTAAAATAAGTGATTTCTTAATCTTTTTGCATAGATGTGACCTTTTGCAGCTATTTTCCAAGTTATGATATATAGAAGTGTTGTATTTTATATGCTTCTTTCTTGATTAAAGTGGGATGTCTACACATGGATGTATTGCTTTCTCGATTGTTTTGTGCCATCCGTTTGACAACAGTTATTTGTACACGCATAAGGATTTCTAATGTCATTCTAGAGACAGAATTTCCAAAAATAAAGTTGTTTTCTGGTGTTAAGTGAGTTAGGAAGCAAGAAGCATTCTTGTCTTTCGTCTTTCTCTACAGATACTCTATTAAACAGGATATACATATGCAAATGTATATTTGCTAGTTTTTTTAGCATACTCATTTAACTTCTTCTTATTCATGCCTACCCTGTTATATGTTGTGTACTGTCAACTACATGGGCTGCAAGTGAAATCTACTTGTACACACCACTGCATATACCGTATTTGCCCGAATATAGGCCGCACTCCCCCCCCCACTTTAAGTGCGGCCTATATTCAGGGTTTAGCGCAGGAATGCACAATTCGTATCGCCCGCCTGGCAGGCAGCAGGGTTAGGATACAGATCCCCCACAGCGCTGTAGGGGACCTGCATCCTACCCTCCGATACGCTGAGACAGCCTCCCCTGCCAGCACTTCACACGAGGGGAGTGCCACCACAGGAGATTGTCTAAGCGCATCGCGCAGACGTTGAATGTCTGCACGATGCGCTTTAATAATCTCCCTTGCCGGCACTTCCCACAGTGGAAGTTCCGGCACCAGAAGTTGTATACGCGTATTGCGTAGATGTCCCCCACAAGACACACGGGAGTCTGCTTTGGTAAGTCGGGGGGGGCACATCTTGGGGGCAGAGTGGCAGCATATCTCGGGGGGGGGACAGAGTGGCAGCATATCTCGGGGGGGGGCAGAATGGCAGCATATCTATTACACTAAGAATCAAAATTGTTCTTTAAAAAAGCACCTAACTTTTAGGGTGCGCCTATAATCGGGTGCGGCCTATAATCGAGCCAATACGGTATATTTTACAATGGGGTGACCATTAAGATATTATTTAGTTTTCATAAAGTTTACTATTTCCTTTGGTATTTATAGAGAAATAAATGGGGGAGATGTATTTTTACCATTATATTATGTGATTGTGTGTACATCTTGCCTTAAGCTAGGTATATATGGACAGCTGGAAAAAACATTTTTTATTAGGTTTCCCTAGTAAAGTATAAGCTGTTTATATGGTTGTCACGTAAATCTACGAATATTGGCCAAGCCTCACACAAGGACAAATGTGTCCCAACCCCTGCGCTCAAAGGGTTATGTTTCCAGCTTTTACATAATGTCATTTGTAATTGTAAACAGAAGTGCTGGCGAAGCCTGGAACCTTTTACATGGATCTTCAGGAATATGATACTTCCTTACACTGTTGATGCATTTTCATCCAAATGCATTCATTTTATCCCGAGCATACAACATATGGTAGTAGCTGTAATGCATGTTGTAATTCCATCAAACTGCCATTGCTTGCTCTGTCCTAGACAAACGGCATATTATTGTTTAGCCTCACCATGAAAAGCCTCCATCTCTGGAAACAATGCTCAAAGTGTGTATTTTGTTTAATGATGTGCGGAGGTAGAACCTGCGGAAAAAAACAGGTGTTCTAACAGAAAACAAATACATAAACATATTCCCTATAGAAACAAAGTATTTCAAGTGAAATATGTAAAAGGGTGACTTCTTAAGCAGAAAGCACAGAACGTTCTTAATTTATCGTCATCTACTTTACACCAGCTGTTACCGATAGCACTTGAGCTGAAACATCTTGTAGCAAAAAAAATCTTTGTAAACTTTGTAGGGTAACTTTCTCCTCCCTATTGCATTTGTGGGCACTATATCAATAATGGTCAATTGCCACTGCTCCATTAATTATTACACTTATTACATTATCCTTATACATTTTGTGCCCGGGTAAGGATGCTGGGAAATGCAGTTTTACAGCTGTTGTGCTGTAGTTGAGCTCCTCCGGTTACCTAGTTTGATTGTCGGTGTTGAGTTTATAAGTAGTAGAGGAAAGCAAATCATTTAATAGCACATAATAGGTTTTGTCATTTTCTGGAGGCCGTTGACACTTGTATTGAAAGGATAGCCGATAAGTACATCATGTCACCTTTGTACGTGTCCGTCATCGTCTCTCACTAATGTCTTTATTCAACTGATTGATAGCAATTACTTTAGGTGCGGGAGCCAGTGAATCTGCAGCAGTCATAATTCTTCCAAGCTATAACATCTTAGCTGCCACAGAAAGACATTAGCAGTAAATGTGCAGGCCACTTCTCAGGACAAGGGTCCGGAAAAAGATATATATAATCGATTAATATGGGGAAACTAGTAGGATTAACAAAAAAATATAAAACTAAATAATAAAGACCAACGCAGCTAAAGATTGATAAAACTGAATACATGGGGAAAGAAAAGGATCGAATATCCTTTGCATGCTTCCTTTATTTCTCTTTTCTTACACGTTCCTTGTATTCCGATCAATCCTTTTTAACTTAAGACTAATAGATTTTTTCAAATGAAAAGGTCATCATTTGACATCTGAGATTTAGATTGAGATTCAGGCTCTGCCATCCGCACAGGTATTGATGGGGTAATTGCTTTAAGCCAGTATCAACTAACCATGGAGGGTTTTTCCAACCATGTCACAGATGTGAAACAAATATAAAAGAACAATCAAATGCTAAGTTCTGATTATGAGATAACCTTTATATAACTATACAGTATATATGAATGGGACACTGTAGAATATGTGTGTGTATATCTATATCTATCCATAGATGTCACTCTCTCTCTCTTCTTTCAAAAGCAAGGTCATTTCTAATGACCTCAAACTTTGAACAGAAGTGTGTGTGTGTGTGTGTGTGTGTGTGTGTGTATATATATATATATATATATATGGTGCCTTGCAAAATATTCACCCCTTTGGCATTTTTCCTATTTTACTGCATTACAACCTGGAATTAAAATGGAGTTGTTGGGGGTTTGTATTATTTGATTTACACAACATACCTACCACTTTGGAGATGCTAAATATTTTATATTGTGAAACAAACAAGAAATAATACAAAAAAACAGAAGACTTGAGCATGCATAACTATTCACCCCCCAAAAGTCAATATTTTGTAAGCCTAGCTCTATGGAGTGTACTGCTTAAAGTTGTTCTATGGACAGATATCATAATCTCTGCTGTGGAGCTTCGCAGCTCCATCAGAGTTAATGTTGCCTCTCTGATTAATGCCCTCCTTGCCTGGTCCGTGAGTTTTGGTGGGTAGCCCTCTCTTGCCAGGTTTGTTGTGGTGCCATATTCTTTCCATTTCTTAATAATGGATTTAATGGTGCTCCGTGGGATATTCAAACTTTCAGATATTTATATATATATATATATATATATATATATATATAACTCAACCCTGATCTGCACTTTGTTTGGGGAGCTCCTTGGTCTTCATGGTGCTGCTTGCTTGGTGGTGCCCCTTGCTCAGTGGTGTTTCAGAACAGGTATAAATATACTGAAATCATGTGACACTTGGTGGAATTTATTTAACTGATTATGTGACTTCTGAAGGTAATTGGTTGCACCAAATCTTGTTTAGGGGCTTCATAGCAAAGGGGATGAATACATATGTATATACCCCCCATTTTTTATTTTTTAGAAGTTATTTTCTTCATTTCACTTCGCCAATTTGGACTATTACATGAATTCCAAATGAAAATCAATTTTAATTGCAGTTGGTATTACAGTAAAATGGATGGAAATGGGGGAAATGTGTCCCAACTACAGTCAGCCTACGTATAATTATACTCTTGATCTGTCATCCATGTTCCCTACTGGGCACAGAGTATATGCATTCCCCAGATTAGACTACCATTTAATACAGTCCACTAGCAATCTATGAAACATCATTCAGTTGCTAGCGTGTGGATCTAGCGTTTGAATAAAAGAGCTGGAACACCATGATGTTCTGCAAATGCAACATACAACAATTCTATCGTCTGCCTCTAGAAGTTCAATCTCAATTATGCGCACACACACACACTCACAAATATAAGTGTAAAGCGAAAACCTAAAGAAACGCTATGCAGATAGACTTTGCGTAGAACTCTTTCTTCTGTGATAGTAAGTAATAAGTACTCTAAAAATTCTATTTGCTATTAGACATTTATGTTTATGTATCATAGGAGCGGGCAATAGACAATCAGATTATCCAGTCCACACCTAAGGATCGCCCTACGGTATAATCACTGAGGAAAATCTGAGAGTAGATTGTCAAACATTAATTGTAATGGCGTAAAACAGCAATTAATTCATAAGAACTCATCACAATAATCTGATATAACAATGATAGTATTTTGTAATTGGAAAAAGTCCATCCAAGACATCTATGAAGGCATCTCCCTTTTGAATGCTAGGAGTACCTGGAGCTCTCCTCTCATGTGAGGGGTGGAAGTAGCTGCTCGAGGGGCAGGGTTAAAGGACGGGCTACCCCAAGTACCATTAAATGAGTTTGGAGTGGGAGGAGAATTGTGCAGGGAGTGGGCATGGCTTACCACTACTCCCTTGCCTAGGAAACTAATGAAAGTGACCCATTTAAGCAGCAATTCACCCTGAGTTTCCAAGTCAAAGTCAGAGCGTTCCCAGGTATGGTTTTGATGTGTCCACCTCTTTGTTTTGGCCAAGAAAAATTCATCGCACATTTATGTTAAAATCTTTGGTACATTCATGTAAGGTAAAAATATAAAACACTTTCACAGGATGGTAATGTGGCCCACAAGAGCTTGGTATTGCCCTTAATAATATTGCACATTTGATGCAGGTTTTACGCTTGGTCATTGTAAACATAAAACACACCCCTGGCAAATGAAACCGTGCTTCCCCTGGTCTTCAGGTCAGTTTGCTCTTTCTTGGGGCAGGGGAGCTGTATGTGGTCATGCCCTATCTCCTCCTACCTAAGACTATCTGGCCAATGTGTGCAGCTAGCCCTGTCTCCACAGCCGGTCAGCCCCTAAAGAAGCAATTCCACCGGAGGAAGGAGAGCTCCAGGTAGCCCACACTGCCAAGTTCTTCTGCATACCATATGAAATGCATATTTTGGTATGTGTTAATTACAATGTTTTAAGGTTTTAAACCACCACCCTCTCATATTCTTTGTTATGTTTTACAATTACTACATAATTCACATTTGTCTTAATGGATAACTGCATTGCAAGAGGCCATTTCACAAGTTTGAGTTATTATTTTATACATTTTTCTGTACATCTTTAGCTGTTATCTACTGCTACAGCTTTTACAATAATCAGTATGTCCAATATATGACCAGAGGAGTTATTAACAAGTCCACGCTAGCTGTAGAACCGGTGATAAGCCCACTGATGTAAACAATCTTATCACACATGATACAGACAGTGTTACTTTGTGGATATGTTGTTGTCAGTTAACCTCTCTTATTTTGTGAACATCTAAAGTGCTGATGGAATATTGAAAAACTACCGACAACCACTTTACCATGAAACATCAAGTCAACATATTATATGGCTTTGTCTGACACATGCAGCGACTTGGAGGTTTCACTGTATCTGGCAGCTCGCCCAGAAAAGGGCTAGTCTGGCTCATGGAAGTCTGGTCAAGCCCAGTGCCCTTACTTTATACATACCTGGGAACCTGCTGAGTTTCATGAGATGTCTCCAGGTAAAACACTGCTTCCCCAGGGATATCTTCAATCTCCAGACAGGGGAGCAGTGTTTGTTCATACCTGCCCCTGCGTGGAAGCCTTCACCCTTATTACAGTCACACTGCCAGGAGAGGGGGAGGTTTGTTGAGCTGACCCTGGAAGTTTCTCCAGTACAACCAAATGAATCTGTTGAGTTTGTAGCTCTTCCCATGACCGTATCAAAATGCTTCGCAACTTCTTACACACTTAAATGCAAGCTCTTAAACTTAAGCTCTAAATGCTGAATATTAGTTAAGATACAAATATGCAAAACCTTATGTTCTGAAGCAGCAAAGCATTGCAATATTAAGTTAAGTACCATCTATTTAATGGCAACTCTTGTCTATGCTGACCATACATAGTTATGAAGCATTGGCATGTTTTGCAGCCAATGTATTGTTAAGGTACAGTATATAATAACATTTTGTTTAATATTTTTGTCTGGAATGACTGCATAGCGCATATCGCATTCTTCAAAGAGTGACCTTTTTTTCAAAACATGTATAAAGCCCACTCACCTTTCAAATCAGTTTTCCTAAGGCATGAAGCTAAGCATTCTGGAATTTACAGCAAAACACTTTGATTTATGACCTTCAAACATCCTTGTGCCTTTTCCGTATTGTACGTTTCTCAAATAAGCAAAAGTAGATCATTTTATTACACACATTTTCCTGTAATGAATGCATGATTTGGTTCACCAAACAGGTAGGCTTTTTTGTTAACTGACAACTGATGAGAGACAAACCAGAAATGGCTGTGTTTAATGGTGGTATCATTTCACACATAGACATGGGCCCTCCTTTAAAATTGTCAGAATCTCAGACAGCAAATTCAGTGCAGATTGAGAACAGTTCTCAATGACAGTGACATCTCCTGACAAAGCAATTCCTTGCATATCAAATGTGCTAATTAGATTCATACTGACAGCAGTAGTTTATCTGATGCACAAGAGGAGGCATCCCTTTACAAGACCAGTGATCCACAGTTTCATTTAGATGTCAGGCTAGCTCTTGCTGCACGTTTTAAATGCACAATTAATTTTAACCTCTTTGGAATAAAAACTCGTACGGGCCCGTGAAATCTCTCTGATTTCTGTGAATTGTCTTGGCCTGAGAAGTGATGACAACACTGGGCAAGCAATGCCGTGGGCTAATGAAACCTTGTATTTCATACAACAGACCCAACTTTCTGCTCCATTTGTTAAATAAGAAAAAATGATTTAATTAAAACAGAAGAACATAAGCAATAAATAATGACAATTATGCCCAAGGTAATGCATTTATGTACTTGTTGTTCATAAAAATGTCATTATGTGGAGTAGCGAGGCTTCACACTATTTGAATGCAGACAGAGTTAACCTGTTCTATTATATTATTACTGCGTTCCAGCTATATTAGTGTATGCTATTATATTTAGTAAGGATGGATTAGAGTGATTTATGGACCAAAAATACTAAGTTCTGTTTACTTAATATGATTCTGTTACAAGCAAAATGTATAAAGTTGGTAACTGGCATCGCTGAATCAAGAACCATTGTGACATTACCGGCTTAGAACTATACAGGGTCACCGGTAAAGGCATTCTGTGTAAATGCCAATGCTACCCAGACATCCACAATAAGTCTTTAATAATTGTTCACATAAATCATGATTAAATATTTATTACTTTGTGTTTAGTTTGGTTTATCTCAGGTTTGTATTCTAGCGCATGAAGATGCCAACAGTGTTATGACTTCTTGTTTAAGTATAATGCTTAAAAAAGACACACAAGATTGCTTGTTAGCGAAACATTTATAGACTTACCAAATCCATATTAGTGGATGGCATAGTAAACCAACATCTGCAGTGAGACTTGTTTGCAATGTAATATTATATGAAAAATGAATTAAGCCAGTGATTTCATTACTTCAAGTGGCTTTATGGCTTCATCATAATGCCTTTATGTGAGTAACTATAACTGCTGAAATCAATAACTTCTGCCTATGAATTACTTTTATAAAAATTAAACCTTGCAAGGATTGTCCGGATGATTTTTCATGGACCCAAGTTCCATGTGACTTCAAATGTAAATAACTCCTTTTTTACCTTTTCTTTTAATTGTATTTTGTGTTATGTTTTACCTTTTATATATACCTAATGATTTGTGCAAAGAATCCTCCCTTTCTGAGCAATTGCCCCTTTGTTAATTCACCGCTGTATACACATACAATTTCAATACAATACATACTAATTTAAATATGTAAAACTAGATACACAAGTTTGAGTAAGTACTTGTGTTTGTTTCTTCATTGTTTCATTAATTTGTCTACCAACACTACCATCCCTAAGTATCCCACCACAACACCTAACCGTTCTCACTAGTTAGATTTGTAAATGTGTCTGTACTGTCTAGGCGGCATGAAACCACTTACTGGATATAAACAAATAAACGAATATTGGAGACTCTACTAAATCTTTTTTACTGCTTAAATAAGCAAAGAGAAAAAATAGATATGCACCATTCATTTAATTACAACATATAAAAAGGAAAAAAACTCCAGAGATCTCATGAATATTTTATTTCGGAATACAAAATGAATATTGTTTTAGCATTGTATTAAAAATTACACATTGCTTATCTGGATTGTAAAAACAACTATAAGTTTGCTTTTCCGATAAAGACTTTACCGTCTTGTCACCAGGTTAGTTCGTTAACCCCTTAATGACAAAGCCCGTACATGTACGGGCTCAACATGCATTTTTTTCAATGGGTTTAGGGACCGCCCATTGTCCTTAAGGGGTTAAGAAGGAGTGAAACTAGGCAGTTGTGTGATCAACGTGGGTGCTCTTAAATATAGACTCTTTGGATTTAACATGCAGCAAAAAAAAGCCGCTAGCATTTAAACCCTCCAAACATGCCTAGTATATAGATAGTGAAGCAAAGTAGGGGTGCACATACAATATTGTAGACAATACTTATCTTTCGAGGGAAATGATATTTATATAGCACTTAAAGAGAAGAAAAAATACAACCAACCCCTCATAGTGTAGTATATTTAAAAATCCCCCTTTTTAATGCAGTGTAAATAAAAGATATATGTAAAAAGCAATGTTTCCTTGGTGTAGTTAGCTCTCCTATTTACATTCCTCTACCTTACGCTATTACGTCAACGCGTTTGCTGTCAAGGCTTCACCCTTACAAAAAATTACTGCAGTTTTTCTGAAGTAATACTGCAGTTTTTTGGACATGAAAAAACTGCAATACTGCACTTTTACTGCAGTATTACTGCACATTTACTGCAGTTTTACTGCATTTGTACTTTACTGTACTGCACTTTTACTGCACATTTACTGCACTTTGTTTTATATTGCAAACCTACAGTTGTGCTTCAATTTACTGCAGCTTTATTGCATTTGTACTTCCGTACAAAAATAACTGCAGTACAACTGCAGTAAATGTGCAGTAATACTGCAGTAAAAGTGCAGTATTGTAGTTTTTTCATGTCCAAAAAACTGCAGTATTACTTCAGAAAAACTGCAGTAATTTTTTCGTAAGGGCATCAATGGACGTCTGGTTTCTTCTTTCCTTGTTAAGCCTTATGTCGGAAATATTTGATGGATCTCATAATTAGTTAACCAACAGAAAATCTATGTAAGTGAAAAATAAAAAAATGATACTTTTGGATATACCGACCAATATTACAGTTGCAACCCACAAAAGACTCTCTCCAATATCTGCAAATTCAGAACCAAAAAAGTGTGGGGCTTGTACAGAACTAGAAGTATAAAAAGTAAAATACATACAATAATGGAATAGCAACGGTGGCGTCGCTACAGGAGGGCAAGGGGGGGCAATTGCCCCCCCTAGGTTATTCCTTGCCCCCCCTGTTGCCCCCCGCCGAATTTGTAACCCCTTGACTGCTAACGACGGCATGGTGCCGTCGCTAGCAGTCCCAGTCAGGTGCTAACGACGGCACCATGCCGTCACTAGCACTACCTTACCTTGATGGAGGTCTGTGGACCTCCATCACCACCTACCCCGGCGATCTGCCCCTCAAACTGAAGGGCATCACCGGAGCCACCCTATCTGCCCGGTGACGTCTCGCGCAATGACGCGATGACGTCACCGCGCAACTTTATTAACAACTGACAATTGTCAGTTAAAGAGGTATGGGGGCATGCTGCTTAGATGCCTATATCTCAGGCATCTAAGCAGCTACATACCCCCAACATATACCATTGGAAAGGTAATCGCCTCGCCTTTCCAACAGTATATAGCTTGTAAAAAAATAATAAAAAATATTAAGTTAAAAAAATAAAAATGTAAAAAAAATGATTTTTATTTAAACAAAGTAGTTTAACTTTAAAAAAAAAAAAAAAAAAGTTTAAGTATTCTAGCTAAATGATCACTGTGGTAGCCAATGTTACCACAGCGATCATATAGCTATAAAAAGTCACATTCCCTTTTTAAAAATGGCCGATACTAATTTTTAATCCTATGATCCCTTTGATCATGGGGTTAAATTTAGCCAACGGTAGAGGGAGGCAATTTTTGAAATCCTGATGAACTGCAAATATTATTAAAATCAACCATTTAGCCTGTGCGGTACGTGAGTAACCATCTCATCCCTGGAGCGCCTTGCATTTTTACTGCAAAACTTATTTTTGCTGTAAAAGTGATTTTTTTTTCTCCCTTTACAATAATTTCTTTGGGATTGTAAGGGGAAAGAATGGTGTGTGTGCTTCTGTGAGTGAATGTATGGAAAGTATGGTGTGTGCTTCTGTGAGTGAATGGAGATATGAAAGGCGTGTGAATGGTCAGTAATTAGGGTTGAAGCCTTGACGTGGCATTACTGCTCACGTAGGAAGTTAAATTATGGCACAAAAAGTACACATTTGCAAAAACAACATCCCTTGGCGCATCAAATGAGGGGCTGCCTGTGTTTCTAGTACAAACCTGGAGTGCGCAAGACACAAATGAACATGTCGTTATGGATAGAAAAAACATATTTTCTAGCCAAAGCGACATATTCCATCATTATTTGTGCACTCAACTTTTGTCCTAGAAATACATGTAGCCCCTCATTTGAAGCTCCAAGGGGTGTAGTTTCTTAAAATGGATGAATTGTCTGAATGAGGGAGAGCATGAGTTAATATGTGGATGAATTGTCGGAATGAGGGAGAGCATGAGTTAATGTGATTGTGCGTATCATAGCTGTATAATTGTGGAAGGGCAAAGATGGCACTAGCAGGATGTTTGAGCCTTGGGGACCAAGATGGCACAAGCCGGGTGTATATGGAACAAAGATGGCAAATCGTATGTGTGTTATCTGGGTGTGCAACCTGTGATCTATCCCTGTAATTTAGGGGGTTTTAAATATACCATTAATGCCGTGTTTTTATGTGAATTCCAATTGATCTATACCTGCAAAGCTGGGTTTGTGTGTTCTTCTGTAGATCCAAATCTGCTATGCTATGTTTCCAAACATTATTTATGTATACCTGCAAATACAGGGTTTCTATGTCTTGTTCAGTTGATTAATACCTGCAATGCTGTTTCCATGTATTTATTTGATCTATACCTGCGATGCTACATTTCATATATTATTATTGTATACCTGCAAATACAGGATTTGTATGTCTGATTCTGTTTATTTGATATATACCTTCAGTGCTGAGATCACAAGTGAATTTCAATTGATCTATACATGCAAAGCTGGGTTTGTGTGTTAATGTTTTGATCTATACCTGCTATCGCCAGCAGGGTCTAATATTTATATATATATCGGCAGCAGGGACTAATATTAATATATATATTGGCAACTGGGGCTAATGTTAATATATTTGGGCAGCAGGGGCTAATATATATATATATCAGCAGCAGGATATAATATTAGGCCCTGAAATCATTTAGTGCAAAAGTTAAGGTATTGTGTTGTTTAAAGGATTTCAAGGATTAGTCGTACTAAATTGTGGCTTCAGGCTTCCCATGTTGAATGATCAAGTATGGTATTGTCCAATAACAAAAGGATCATTCCATAGCACATTACTTTTGGCAATATACCGTATTGGCTCGGATATAGGCCGCCCCCGTATATAGGCCGCACCCTAAAAGTTTGGTGCTTTTTTAAAGAAAAAGTTTTTTTTCTTTAAAAAAGCACCAAAAAAAACATGCTGCCACTCTGCCCCCCCCGAGATATGCTGCCACTGTCCTCCCTCCCCGAGATACGCTGCCGCTGTCCTCCCTCCCCGAGATATACTACCACTGTCCTCCCTCCCCGAGATACGCTGCCACTCTGCCCCCCCCCCGAGATATGCTGCCACTGTCCTCCCTCCCCGCGATACGCTGCCGCTGTCCTCCCTCCCCGCGATACGCTGCCGCTGTCCTCCCTCCCCGCGATACGCTGCCGCTGTCCTCCTTCCCCGCGATACGCTGCCGCTGTCCTCCCTCCCCGAGATCCGCTGCCGCTGTCCTCCCTCCCCGAGATCCGCTGCCGCTGTCCTCCCTCCCCGCGATACGCTGCCGCTGTCCTCCTCTGCCCCCCCCCTCGACTTACCGGAGCAGACTCCCGGGTGTCTTGCGGGGCCGGCGAGGGACATCTACACAATACGCGTATGCAACTTCCGGTACCGGAAGTTGCATGCGCGTATTGCGTAAATGTCTCCCGCCGGCCCCGCAAGACACCCGGGAGTCTGCTCCGGTAAGTCGGGGGTGGGCAGAGGTAAAACGCTTAGATAACCTCCCGTGCCGGCACCCCCCCCGTGGGAAGTGCTGGCAGGGGAGGCTGTCTGAGCGTATCGGGGAGAAGGATGCAGGTCCCCTGCACCGCTGCGGGGGATCTGTATCTTAACCCCGCTGCCTGCCCGGCGCCCGGGACTGCATGTCCCGGGCGTCGGGCGCTAGAGCCCGAATATAGGCCGCACCCCCACTTTAAAAACTTAAAGTGGGGGAAAAAAGTGCGGCCTATATTCGAGCCAATACGGTATATCTATATATATATGTGTGTGTTTTTTCAGTGGTATGATTTAATGGTGGAAATTATTAATGCCCCCCCAGTTTGACTGTGGTATCTTGTGTGCCCCCCCTATATATTGTTTCTAGAGTCGCCACTGAATAGCAATCAAATCGTACTATAGAGACAATATAATGGGATCGATTTCCCTTAAAATAGATGCTTAAGTCTCTAAATAATCGAATTAAAAATACCAGTGGTACGGTGGCTTTGTAAGTAACAGCAGCAAAAAAACTGCAGCAAACAAATGAGTTTGTAAGGTAATAAATATTTCAGCCCTTCTGAGTCTAAAGAAGTGGACATTTGGTTTAGTGAGATTTGGTTGAGAAACATTTATATAGTGTTAAATCAGGCTGTAATATAGCCAGGGGAATGTATTCTCTTAAGCTATGTGTTTTCTAGGCAGGGAATTGTATTTACTCAAACTACATGTTTTCTAGGCAGAATATTATAGAATGTGACGTGTGTTTGCATCGAGTGTTTGTCATTTGAGTTGGGAGAAATATAATATATATAAGCGTAATCCTTGACATGAAAGTGTAAAAAATGATAGAAACAGAAATACTCAAAGGAATATTAAAGGTGCTGTCCCACCTAGACAGACAATTTACCCAATTAAATGTTTAAGATCTTTCCTGGGGATTACATGAATGAGCCTGTTTAGATGTTCCGTGTATTAGCACGATTATTAGACCCAAATGTTACCTGTTAATTCTCTATAATAAATGCCACAACATATGCAGTAAGTCCTATACACATTTTAATCAAGGTTATAGAATCCACCTCTAATGTATCTGACAACTCTAAGGTCTAAAGATAATCCATGTTCCACAATAAGCAATTATAAGTATTTGTTAATATGTATAGTACCATCATATTCTGCAGCGCTCTACAATTGTTCCCTCGACTATGAAAACACAATTTGGAACTAAATTATTTAAATCCTAAATTCCAATATACTGCTATAGAAATCTGTATTGTCCGTTAATATTGCCAACATACAAGTTATGATATACAACATTCATTACTTTACGTTGGATTGAAAAGTACATGTGCTGAGGGAAATAGAACATTTGTATGCTACCCATTACAAGGATACAAATGAAGCTGCAAGAATTATACATTATCAATGAGCGTTCTATTCATACCAATATATGTGCGTGTTATGGGATCAAACATCATAAACCATCTATAGTCCACATTATTTCCATTTCCTACTTTGGTATCTTCTGCATGCATGATTCAGAAACCCACATGTCCTGTAGTGCTTAAAACAGAAGCCATTTATCGGTTTTTAGCACTTCAAGTAGTGTAAGCTTAATATTTTGAAAACGAAATCAATATAAGCAAACTGCATGTAAGCTCTCAAAGATTAAAACCTTTTTCTGTTAATTCATGGCTGTGCAGCAGGCACCAGTTTGATTGACAAGTTAATTGTAAATATTCTTTCAGTTTTGTTCAGCATGATGAATCAATATACAGTGATTAGATATATAATAAGTCTACTGTTAAAGTAAACATCCAGTAGTAAGTACGGTAACGCTCCCTAATTTTTAGCCAAATCAGATCAGATATCTTATGTTCCAGGGGCATGATTGTCATGGATAGTGTTAAAGGCACAGTCTAATGTCCCTGACATCCCCATTATTGAAGAATGCATGTTAAAGTACTCTGGGAGTTCAACCTTTATAAGGTTAGTTATTAAAAAGGAGCAAAAAGTGTCTGATCTCACGATGTGTCTTTAAGCCAGGTGAACCTAAGTAAAAAACATCTCAGTATTATCTTTTTAACAAGTACTTTTTGATTGCGAAATCTGAAACCAACATGTCGCCCCTTAGGACCTGCTTTGTAACGCATATATAACAGTGTACAGAAAAGTCTGAAATAAAGTTTAAAGTTATCACTATCCTGCTCAGTAAAGTTGATGCATCAGAACAGAAATCCAATAAATGTTTGATTGCCTTAATATGTATTCTTCGGCACTACAACACAGTTGGCTTTGGTGTGTTTTTGTTTTCGCCATGAAAAAGCTTTATTGTAGGGCTGAAATAACTGAAATATTTTAGAAGGCAGTAGAAGAAAGAAAGAGGCTCACATGAACAGCATAAACAAAACAGCTCCATTATATTATACAGAAAAAAAGTCTTTGTTACCAAATAAAATGCATTAGGAAATACACATTGTATCAGAGTTAAAGGAGCTGTTTACTTTGAATTATTTTTTCTATACCCTCTCTCTCATCTTTATGATAATTTATTTAAAAAATTAAGTAATGGATCACAGATCGAATTCATTTAATTCAAATAGGTATATAAATTAATGAGGTTAATCTGGGTATTATTGTTTTAGCTTTATTGCCCCAGTGGGACTATTTACTTATTTATTCATTCAAATAGCTTTATGTACATCTCAAGTTTTTTCATGAATTCCTTTACTGTTTTTGGCTGTGCTACTTTTAATGGAAAGCTTTTCCACATATCTGCTAAATCTTCTTACGTTACCCCTCAGCCTTCCACCATCTATTTCTGTAGTCCTCTTTTCGTTGAAAATAAAAATATTGTAAATGCCTCGATATACTTAAAAGGTTCAATCCTATCTCCCCCTCTCTCTTTACTCTTCTATGCAGTACACATTAAGCGGCTCTTTATTGTTAGTAAATTCATGTGACAATGTATTATTCTCTCTAAAATATTTATGTCCTTATATAGCCACCATCTCTGTACCTGGACACGATTTCTAAATGGCACTAGTTCATCTTTTTCTGCTGCTGGTATCTCGCTGTTTTTTCCTTTAGTTTCATTACCCTCTTACCTTTAAGTCGTCCAGAATAATACCTCCAAAGTCCCCTCTTCTAGAATAACAAGTTACCATTATGTCTGGATTTGTGTGTACATTATGTGTATCTCCTTCTTTCCATTGCAGTCTATGAGATGATTGCTATTGAATTACTTGTGATCAATTTATCTTTAGCAGTTCAATCCAGCCCAGTATTTCTGGTCTCTACGCAAATATTACACTCAGGCATGTACATATTCTCCAAAAAAGCAGGCCGCTTAAAACAGTTTGAGCTGATTTAAATGGAAACAGGTGCTACATGTGTGCTTATTTTAATACCTTTTTTTTTCAATCAATTGCCGTCAGCTTGCTTTGAGTATTTCAGCTTTGCTGGGATCTGCAATTTCACATTCAATACCTTCTAAGAGATTATATTGTTATAGGTGCTACTGCACATAATTCACAAACAATATTGCCAATTGCATTCATTCAGTTGAAAGGCTTTTCTAGAATGGCAATATTTTTTTTTTTAGTTTTCTCTTTCTCACCACATTTACAAGTCTACAATTACGCAGACTTAAAAAAAGCTGTGTAAAAAATAAATCAGTGTTAAGATGCATTCTAGTTCACGTAAGAAAAACCGTAGCGCTGTATCTGAGGCATTACACAGATCCTCACACGTGTGTAAACTCTCAGAGACATATTCACTAACCTGGCAGTTTGCAGACTTGTTGAATGTTTTAACTCCCTGATATTACTAGGCATTAGGAAACGGCCATCCCTGGTGAACCTCTCCTTCAGGAAAGGCTAAGTGACTACATAATGCATAAAGGAGTCTGGAAAAAAATCTCATAAAACAGATTTCCAGCATATCACACGTGCAGTGTATGTGCGAGTGCAGATAGAAAGTCGCCGTGTCTTTTAGTGTCTTTTTGTAATGAAAATCTGATGCATGAGAGACATCTGTTGATTCGTTATAGAGTTGTCGCTGAATAGGCATCTATCTAGAAGAGCTGGCCTAATCAAGGCATCTTTCTTCTACAATTTACATGGTATCGCTGTCTCAGTAAAAGCAGGGCATAAACCATGCTAAGTGAACATTCAGCATTTATGAGAAAGCACCCATGTGCATGGATCACAACTTGCATATTCACTATAGCAAGAGTTGCATTGAGTGGCATTTTGTAGAGGTCACCTACCCTTTTAACTCCTTTTCCATTTAAATAAATGACAACATGCAGTGCTGTGAAAAAGTTTTTGCCCCTTCCCGATTTCTTCTATTTTTGCTTATTTGTCACATGTTTCAGACAAACCTTACTGTTCTTTTTGGTCGGCAGTGGTTTTCGCCTTCAACTCTCCCAGGGATGCCATTTTTAGCATAATGTCTTTCTTAATGTGGAATCGTGAATACTGACCTTAACTGAGCTAAGTGAGGCGTGCAGTTCTTTACATGTTAGTCTGGGTTCTTTTGTGACCTCCGGGATGAGTCATTGATGCGATCTTGGAGGAATTTAGGTAGGCCGCCACTCCTGGAAAGGTTCACCACTCTTCCAAGTTTTCTCCATTTGTAGATAATGACTCTCACCATGGCTTTAGAAATGGATTTGTAACCTTTTCCAGACTGATAGATGTCAAAAGACTTTGTTTATCAAGTGTTCTTGAATTTCTTCAAATGGCAGCATTATGCGCTGATTTTTGAGACCTTTTAACCTGGGTGTGTCCAGTAAAATTGAGTCCAAATAAGAATTCAATTTGGTTAATTGGTTGATTTAGTAACTAAGGAGGTAATTATATTTTTACATAGGGCCAGGTAGGGTTGGATAGCCTTTTTCCTTCTATACATGAAATCACATAGAACCAGACCTGCATACTCACAATGTCCTATGTGGAGTAATGCCTATCAAAGAAAGTCCTTGCCAATTGGTCCCTAAATAGAGCCTTCCCATCAAAATAATTTACATGTAGGTTGTGGGTACCTTGTGTATACGTACTTGTGTATAAACAAATAGATACCTTGATGTTTTATAGTTGATGTTGGCCAATGAGTAGTCTGCTGTGGATAGCCAAAACCTAGAAGATGCTGGAAAGAATTATTCTTGTTCATTGCCACATTATCTTTTGCTCAAATACAGGCAAATAGAAATAGCCACTTTTGATCACATTCTAGCTACAAATAAAGTACTACAGCAGACAAAGGAATCAACACAGTGCTAAACAGTAAGTATCAAGGGAAGGTTCACTCTTAGTGTACAGTAGGAATACTAATAGTAAAGTTGCACAATGAATTAGAATCCGGAACATACTGGCGACATGCCGGACTGAGCTGTAATTCAGGACAGCGATTACACAATCCCTGCTGGAACTTCAGCCGAGAAACAGCTGTAGGTAACCAGCAGGCTTTTGGTTGATCATGGTTGAGCAGGAAGTCTAATCCTTCAGCACATACCAGGGGTTATGAATAAAAAGACTTTTAGAAGTGGTCACCATATCATATCTGCATTTTCATTGCAACAAAGTTTGCATGGCATATTTCTCTGCAGATATATAATTGTGTTTGTGTTGTTCATTTCTCGCTTACAGAGTACACATAAATATTGTTATGTTACCCTAAACATTAATAAATTATATCAAAAACAGTTTACACAAAAAACTAATATTCTAAAACCTGATTCACTGGATGGTTTAGAAACCTGAAATATGGATATATCTGTCTGAATAAAAACAACTGTGCTACAGATTTGTGTGCCACAATTTGTCTGTTTGAAAGATAGTCCATCTTGCTGTTTTCATAGTTTATATACATGATGATCAGCCATAAATCTCAACTGACTTGTGTTTGGATCGCTGTGTGAGTTGTTCTAAGATACACACTTGAGTAACAGGATTATCATCTGATGTTTCCATTTGTTTGGATCAAAAATGTCTTTAGCGGAAATGTATAGATTTTTTTTCTGACGTTACCAAATGTTTCTCCCGGATTTCTTTAACCTACCTTCCTACCTACTTGAAATTCAGTATCAAAAGATAGCATGAAAGGAAGCAGCCTGTTATCTCTCATGGACATATTCTGAATATATTTCAAGTTTTAAATAGATTATTGAAAAAAATGAACACTCCAATGTTTGTAGTTAATGAAGTATATGTAGCAGTATATGTCTCTCTGACTACACTGGATTCTTACAATAGCACATGAATTATACAGGTTGCCCAATAACATCCTGTGGTTTCATGGTCCCTACAACCATACACTTTAAGGACCTTTCTTCTCTAACACAGTTGGTGGATTGAATGCTATAACATACAATACATATGTTAATGTATTTTTGAACACACGCATACAGTACACATATCTATATATTATATACAATATAGTATTGTAGTATGCAATAATACTTTTTTTAATTGGACTAACGTGGTATTTAAAAGACAAGCTTTGAAGAGTTTTGCTCTCTTCAGGTCTGACGCAATATATGCATATATTATATACACATGCACACGTATCTATTGTATATATAATATAACATAAAAAAATACATTCCTAGTACACATGCTATTTGGTTATATAAAAAGTCAATCGTAAGGATTAACATTGTCAGGTATAATGTGATGTCCTTAAACCACTCAGAGACCCAGATGATGGACAAGCAGCTCTAAGTGTAAGTGAGGTGATGGATGATTAATCACTTGAAGCTGAGCACAGAGATGCAATGCTCTCTTGTACTGTGTGGACAGTATGGTGAACATTCACAGGGATGGGCAGTGACAACAACAAATGCTTTGCAGATACATTGGACCTAAATGAACTTCTTCCAGCTCACACAGTGATTATAGTGTCAAAGCCTCATGTACAATCCTGTTATATACTAACTGATCAAAGCAATAGCAGGGATCCTTCAATAATGAGATGGATGCAGCAACGAATAACTGGTAAACCTGCCACGAGCTGCATTTATGAATGTTAGTTAGCTAGCAAACTTTGGCAGTGAAAACTGTCAATAGAGAAAAAATACATTATACGAGTCACTTTTAAGCTCGGCATGCAGGTTATGTCATACTATAGTGTGCAGGATTTCAGATAGATAATAGATTGGATGAAATCAGTAGCTCTCAAAGCCAATTAAGTGAAGAAATAACTCAACAGTCATTGTTTCCTTAAGCAAGAGATGAGTGGGTTAGTTCTTGCATATTTTATTATATTATAGCAGAAACTGGATGTGCTTATTTTTGATGTTTCTCTTCAGGGCTGTACAAATGTCTATAATAATGTAGGGTTTCATCATGGTTTACTGTTTGGACCAAGTAAGAGCAACTTGGATTTTTTTCTTTGGAGCTGCTGGAAAGCAGTCAGTTACCCAGCAAAAGGGTCAGTATTCTGATTGGTGGGAATGTCTACCAGTTGCCAATATAAAACGTCCAATCTGCAAAAAAATTTAAAAAAAATGTAGCAGTCAGATTTGGAGACGCGAAATCTGTGACCCCCCCCCCCAGTCTTGTGCAGTAAGTTTACAAGCTTGGGTCATTCACTAGAAGTACTTGACCTGGCACTAGTGCTGCCAAAACCAAGCACTGCTCATACCAAATGCAGTAACCTTTACCACATAAACTCTGCAGCCTTATCATCTGTTCATCGGAGCTGACGTGTGCCTTATTGCAATCGGCTAAATCGTGAAGGCAAAATTAAGAAATGTAACACTACACTGCAAAAATCTTGTAATCTAGAAAGACTGTCCAAAGAAGAACATTTTACCCCTGGCTACACAATATCAGCTCCAAACCACTCATTTAGCATTCTGCATCTCTGGGATCAGTAGCCGATAAATTGCAGTTCATTCAGCTGTGAGTGTGAAGGGGGAACTATTTGCATTCTATAATATTCAGAACGGCTGCACGCCCACACGTTTGACATGATTAGAACGCATGAGTAGCAGATTAAAAATCACTGTATATTAAACCTAATAAGTGAGATGGAAATGCAGATACATTTGGTCATTTTCTGCAAGGTAATATTTATTCATCATTTCACAGCTTTTTTCTCTAGAACACTGTTTTGTGATGAATGTTTGCATTTCACTTTAATCTCAGGTTGTTATGATCCTAATAGAAATGATTACTTGTTTATATACCGGAACATTAGTGCGATGCAGAGGGGTTAATTGAACTTCTAATAAGATACAATCGAACAACAGCATCCCATATAAGAAGAGTAAGTTATGCTGAAGTGTATTTACTATTTCTGCCTTAATTGGAGATCAGATATATTTTATAGGTTATTACATGGGCATTTCTGAGTAATATAGATTTCTGGGAAAAGCTGCCGCTCCAGTCACATCAATACTGTTTTCACATTACAGGAACCTTAACAGTAAGAATATTAAAAAGTATGTGTACATAATCTACTTGTACCAGGGTTGGGCAACATTTGCATTTGATTGTTGGTAGGGAAACCATACACATTAACAGAAACTAGATTTGTAGTATAATGATTTAGGGGTTTTTTTTCCAAAGAATGATCCCTGTTGATCTAGGTTAGATAGTCATATATGTTATCTGACAATATTTCATCATTCTGCAATCACCGGGGACTACTAATATCTAAAGACAATGCCTCATCAACCAGTTGTATTGGATGTCCCAACTAGCATCCTCCTCAATAAGCTGATCCCAAGACTCTTCAGTACTCGCCTTTTAATGACCAAATCGTGGAGGATACCAAAATACTTCATCTTAAAAGGGTATTGAATGTCATAGAATGAAAACACGTAACTATTGATGACTCTCTAGCTATAATCATGTACATATCTATTTGTGTATTTGTAAGCAAACTTGTGGAACACACACAACCAATATGGGGTCTTTTACAGTAAACATTACTATTTTTGATACAAAAGGCTACTTAACATTGATTTATTTCTTTATTTACTTTTGCACAACCTGTCTTGCTCACACACTGAAATACCCACAAATCTGTGTTTTTCCCCCCTCTGGAAACTTTAAGATGTATGAACGCATGTATCAATGATAGAACGTTCACCATCTGAGTAAATGCAGTCTCTAAATGTTTCACCATGTGAACAGAACTAACTGCATCCTGGCAACCAGGAAACCCCAGAAGACCAATAAACGTGTCACTTACACACAAATGTATTCAATTAATTTATGAAGCTTTTACTGCTAATTCCCTAGCATCCTTCCAAAGGAGAGAGAACAAACCCACACACTAAAGCAGGCAATAAAAATGTCTTTGCAATACAGTCTCCCAAAAATAAGAAAGCATTATAGGCCACAAAATGAAACATAACGTCTGCAGTACATTGAAGGGCATTGCATGCTATGCCTTCTGCGTGGATACTGTGCCTCTGTTTTAAGACATATTGGCCGTAACACTTTGCTTGCAGGGGCAGCTTGTGTCTGTGAACTGTGGCTGCAGTGCAGGTCCTTTCCCTTAAACTTCCCCATCCTGCCCCTGCTGCTTCAAAGGCATATCATATTATCATTTGACAAAGAATGTTCCTGCTGACACGTCCTCATCAGTAGTACAAAAATCACAGGCAAAATCCCCTAACATAAATATTTAAGATTATTATAACATGGCGGGGAAAAAACATCCACAATTTTACTTTCAAAATAAAATATATGAATTGGATGATTGATGGTAGCATCCTCAGGACATGATGTTTGAATATGTGAGTAGAGATACAGACTGTGAGTTTGTAGCTGGGCACATCATTTATATATAATGTATATAAAAGTACTCACTAAGCTAGTCATGTTAAGAAGTCCAGTTTTGGATGTAATTATACCTAAAAAATACCTAAAATGGCTAAAATGAATCAGTTTCCTCCGAGTTTGCATCAGTTTTGTTCTCAAATTATCACCCTCCAAAAAAAATCCATCCTCATCTAGGCAGAAATTACTGGTTTTTTTAATCACTAGGAAAAAACAAGCTAATAAAGCAACAATAAAACATATACATTTAGTTTGAGCAAATCTGCTCCCATTTGCAGAATCATTTTGTGTGTTTGGCAGTGAAGATCAGGGTCAGTAAATAAAATGAGAACGCACAGTACCAAAAGATGTACCATTGCAATGTAGAGTACACTTTTTCATATACTGCCTACAAATAGATTGTGTATCCATATAGTAATGAGATTAGCTATTAAGCCCTCTAGCATTGCTAACATGCAAAGTTATTTACTATGTCATACAGTTATGTCTATTTTTTTTGCAAGGGAAGACTGTATGGATGAAGAAGGACCAAATGACCTCTGGGCTTCCCAAACATTTTGGGCTACTTCCAGAAGTGCCCTCTGTCATGAGTCTAAGAAAAAACAGAGTTTATAGAAGTTTGTTATACATGTTATCATGTTCTCTGAGCAAAGTGTAGAGTTTAATAAGCATATTTGGGAACTCCCCTTGGTCTGTGTGTCAGTTTCTGTGGGCCCACTTTATTACTAGGCCATTTGTATGAGATTGCTCTCTGAGAAGAAACTTGTTGACCCAAAAGTGGGTTAGATATCCACACAGCATATACAACGCTAGCAAAGCCAACCTGTCTCTGCTGGTTTCATGACATATACAGTGTATACATGAATGATGTGGAATGCGATTAAATTACCAAGCAGCATACCTAGTTGAGCCTAGTTTTAATTTAGCTGATTGTGTTGCCATATAATTTGTCAGATTGATATATTGGTGATGATGTATATTTATAATTATGCCCGTGTAAAAAGTTGCCTTTTTTTATTAATATATATGAATATACAAGCTCCTTTTCTCTTAAAGTATGGCGCATGCATGAGTTATTTGAAACCAAAGTGTTATTATTATAATGTGTGGACTAAGAAAATGGAGAAAATGGAAATTTAATTGAATTCAAACAATATCTTTTGCTTCCAGTTTCAAAAAACAAGTTTATTTATAAACTGGCTAAGTAGACTGTGACCTCTCATGTGGAGGGTTAATCAATTTGTATTTTGCCAACTTTTTTGTTACGTACAATTTTCACATGAGAAACAAGAAGAGGTGAGAGCAGGACATAACCTCTTGGGAGTTATTTAAGGAGAGATATAGAGAGTAAAAGAGAACAAAGTACGTGCGTAGATCAATACTTCTAAATATAGAAATCTCCCTGCCGTATAGTACTCGTGATCAAATGGGAGCAAATGGGTTTAAAGCTGGCCTTGTGTATACAACCTGTACTTGTGTCGGCACAACGTGTCATTTTTTTGATGTTTCTATGATGTTTCTCATGTTTTAAAAAATAAGATTCATGTTTATCTAAACCATGCTTGAGTGGGAGTGACTGTTTTTTTTTTCTTTAAAATATACATATATATAGTTCTCTCTCACACAATTATACAAAGAGACACTGAATCATGTTCTTAATGTATAGTCAGTTGGGTTTTTTGTGTGTAACATGCGGTCAACTCTTTAGACAGCATTCCCATAATAACTAGATCTATTACTTACTAGGTATTTACTAGGGATACAGAGCAGCACCTACAGCCACCCCTGGACCTACTGCATCCTGCTGCATCCATTATATCCCAGCACCAGAAAGCTGTGTAGGGCAGGAAGTGATACTACAGTGGTTTGTGTTGGCTAACCATAGTGTAAATAGCCCATTCGCATAGCCCAAATGGCCCACTCTGCCACAGCCCATCAGGGACCTCACCCAATGAGGCTGGTAAGAAGGAAATGGACTGACAGCCATCTTGGACTTCCTGTCCAAGGACTAGGCCAATTAGATGACACCGCTGCTTTCTATAGCCTTTCTGTTGGGTTATTATAATCAGTGTTCAAAGCACTTGAGTTG
Source organism: Spea bombifrons (assembly GCF_027358695.1). NCBI lineage: Eukaryota > Metazoa > Chordata > Amphibia > Anura > Pelobatidae > Spea > Spea bombifrons. The sequence continues at coordinate 62,322,477 of NC_071090.1, read as the reverse complement.
TCGCTGTTACATTGCTGGGCTTTTACGTGAGATTGCTGTCTATACTCATAATTGCTTACCGGCCCTGGTAAACATTTTTTTGAGAAAAGCTTGTGCATAAATTGTAAGCGATGTGACTCCATCTGCCTGCAATGTACAACAAAGACTGTAGATCGATAAAACAAATCACACACCATCTCTTTATTTGTAGCTGGGAGACATGCTGGGGATTATTTCACAAATCAACAGGTGCACATATGCAAACATAAAATGTTCACATAAACACAATAGAAATAAAGATAAATTCTTAATTTAATTAGATGCATGCTTTTCAGTTTGCTTTACCACCTGGATTCAAACTATTAGAATGAAAAATATAGGACACGTGTAATATGCATATTCACCAAACTATGCAAATAATATAATGAATATTTTTTATGTTAATCAGTATTTGCACACAAAAGAAGTTTCTGTTTCCATACTTGCTAATATCCTCTTTTGATTTATAGGTACAATTACTTTACCCTTAATTGGGATCTTGTTTCAAATTCTAACCTTTGAATCAATGCTGTAATAACTGTATTCGGGAACAGAGCAGAAATATTGAGCTTTTGTTTAACGTGTCAAAAGAACAAAAAAGGAATCAACTTGATATTTTAATCAGTTTCTCCGGGAATGTAATGTAAATGTTTATATTACAAGTAACTGTCATGATTTCACTCAAACAGCATTTAACTTTTCTATTATAATCTCAAAACAAGAAGCAGAGTTATAATAATTACAGGAATAAGACTGCTTATTTCTTAATAAATAGATTACACTATAATACACCCAGAGGCAGAGAGGGGCTGTACAATATACGTCATGGAGTTTCAAGTACTAAGCAGTCAGTCCTTGTATATTCTGGGTTAATGGCTTTACGATATGTCCTAATGTTTAATTGGGTGCTCACTCTGGATTTAAGGGTTTATCCACTAAATGAGTTTACAGATGAGGTTCAATTGCCTCTCTTGTCTATTTATTATGAAGGTTAAACACTGGCAGGTTTTAGAAGCCTAGGCCGGCCCTGCATAATTCAATGGATGAAGAAATTCTTCTGAAGCAGAATCTCACTGGTGCTGGCCCTTCATAATGGAAAACCACAACTATCATTATATCCTTAGTGAATATACCCCTACAAACTTTTGGAGCAAGACATTTTTTTTATCATTTAACACGGTGTCCCATTCACTGCATGAGTTTAATCATTGCAGATCAAAGTTTGGAGATACAAATAGAAGCAAACAGCTAGACTGCATTCAGAAGGACTTTTCTAAGCTTTCACCTTTAAAGGGTGTTACTCGCACTCAAAGTATAGCTATTAAACGACATGTTGATTTTAATGCATAAGTTCAGGATTAGTATATTTACCAGTTTTTCTCTGTTGTAAGGTACCATTACCACATTGATTGCCTGTATATTTTAAGTCAAGAGATGTAACTAAAAGGACCCGCCTGTATAGAAACAAATGTTTACCAATTCACTCACTTTTGAATTAGCTTTCTAGAGCATTTAAACTGGTTGGAAGCCAAGCAGGAGCTATTTAGAAAAGAAAAAAAAAACAGGATGTGATAATAAGACACTGAATTCAGGTAAAAAAACCAGTTCCTCCAAGAAAGGCTATAAATAAAGCAGTGATTATGTAAAAAAGTAAGTAAACAATGTATTGCTGTGAACATTACAGTAAACAATTCTGGCCTGAGCTAAATGCCTTAAAAGAAGAAAAACATTAGCTTTCATATTTCATATTAAAAAGCAATAAAGCTGCAGGTTTCACCCACATATTAAAAGAATAGACATAATAGCCTGTTGTGTGCTAAAATATGTGATAGAAGTGATGTTTCTTCCTATGCATTAAAGAGTAACCACTGCTTTTGCAGACCAGAGAAACATGCAAATTAGCTAAATACCATATTTATGCCAGTATTTATTATACACTATATGGACAAAAGTATTGGGACACCTGGCCATTACACCAATATGGTAATGTATTATATCACATATCTAAATGCCTAATATATCTAAATACATAGACATTAATATGTAGTTGGTCTCCCCTTTGCAGCTGTAACAGCTTCCACTCTTCTGGGAAGGCTTTCCACTAGATTTTAGAGTGTTTATGTTGGGATTTTTGCCCATTCATCCAGTAGAGCATTTGTGAGGTCAGGGACTGATTTTGGACCAGAAGGCCTGGCCTGCAATCTCTGTTCTAGTTCACCACAAAGGTTTTCAATGGGGTTGAGGTCACGACTCGTGCCAGTCAAGTTCTTTCATACCAAGCTTATCCAACCATGTCTTTATACACTGAGGCACAGTCACGCTGGAAACAATAGGGCCTTGCCCAAACTATTCCCACAAAGATGGAAGCATAGCATTGTCCAAAATGTGTCGGTATGTTCAAGCATTAAGATGCCCGTTTAATGAAAGTAAGGCGCCTAGCCCAACCCCTGAAAAACAACCCCATACCATTATTCTCCTCCACCAAACTTTAAAGTCGCCACAATGCATTCAGGCGGGTAACGTTCTCCTGGCATTCACCAAATCCAGACTCACTCATCAGACAGAGAAGTGTGATATGTCACTCCACAGAACATGTTTACACCACTCGATCTGACTCTTGGCATTGTAATTGGTGATGTGAGGCTTGCATGCAGCTGCTCGGCCATGCAAACCAACTCCATGAAGCTCCCACCACACAGTTTTTGTGCTGATATTAATGCCAGTGGAAATTTGGAACTCTTTAGCTATGGAATCATGTGTGTCTTTTACGCACCATGTGCCTCAGCACTCAGTGACTTTACGTGGTCGCATGGGAGCTGTGATCTGAGGTCTGTGTAAGATGAGGAATTTAAACTATTTGTATTATATGTTTTCTTGTCAATATAAAAATGGGTTAAATACAAACTTGGGACCTTCAGAAGGTAGACTACCTGGAGCTCTGCTTCTTTTGGGGGAGAATCTTGAAACCATTAAAAGTTCATAGAACTCCATCCCTGCTCTGTTTCAAACCCAACAGGTAGGTAGTAAACTAAAATTATTAGATAGGCTTGAACAGTAATGCCCAGACCTGTCTTCTGCATCGTTACACCCCCCCCCCCATATAGATTTTAGAATAGTTTTAGGAAGATCTGTCAAACTTGTAAGCAATTGAGTGAGGCTGGAACATTTATCATTGAGTAAACAGTTTTTTTTTCCATTTGCAAAGTGCTGCTAGGGAACCATGTAATGCTGTTAAATAGGCGCTTCAGATTTGTGAGGCTTTCAAAATGCTTAATATGCCACTAATGAGCACATGTGTATATGTGATTAGAAGAAAAGGCAGCAAAATGAGGTTATGCAAATGAGCTAATCAAGATGAAGAAATTGCTTTTCCTTAGTCTGTAAATGATTCCTACAATGGTAACAACATTGGTCAACAGCACACGAGGTCAGCAGACACAGCACACTTAATCACTAGATTGCAAGCTCATTCGGCAGGATCATTTAATTGTCTTAAAGATTATGCCATTTTTGTTTGTCTGTGATTAATTTTATATTCCGTATACGATAAAGCTGTGTCATGTTCTGCATGCAGTCCTTGCCTATTGAATACAATTTGTATTTGGTTTATTTAACAGATTAGACAATTATACATATCTATTACTTTTAAATGCATTGCCTGTTACATTTCCCTGTTGTTCGGCTCATGGCAGATGGGGGTGAGGACTATATATGAGTTTCTTACACTCTCTACGGGTCTCTGAAAATATGGAAAATACAGAAATACATAATTTTTTCCACTACATGTGAAATTCGTGAGAACTAACACATCCAAAAAAAGCTTCTACAATGCATCCAAAATTTGAAGGATTATTAATGGCTAATTTTTTGCACTATTAGAGTACGGTAAAACCTGTGCTTCAGTAACCTTTAAATGATACATATGTTGCTTTTATTCTCCAGTAAGTACTAGATTTCTCAATCGCAATACAGAGATATATTTCATTAACATACGTGATGGTGATGATATTCAATCAGTCAGACCCTTACTGCTCTGGCAGCTAATTAACGAAATGTCTAGAAGCATTTATGAGTCAGGTAACATTAACACCTCCCGAAACAGCTGTGTAACTATAAATTCACCCACACTGTTCTACTATTAAAGCTCTGTGTGTGTGATTTAATACAACAGCTGTAAAACTACCCAGGCCTTCTTCAGCTCAGCACTGCTATGTTCAAATCAGCTGTAGCTGCTGTCAAAGATACTAGAAAAGCCCATCTCTGCATATAGACTGTGGCATGTATACATATTCTACACATACAGAGGAAAATCACATTTTCACCAAGTAAAATGACACTAAGAAGTTGAAAGATCTGAAGTCCGATAAGGAAGATGAGCACCATAATATCCTTGATGGGCTGGAGCTCTGTTATCACTGCACAATGACGGCCACCAAAACACATTTCTGTACGCTTTAGGGAAATGAGTAGTGTGACTTCCTCAGATACACTGGCCATGGCGTAATCAAATCGCAACATTTTGTACACATGGGAACCATTCTTATTCAAAAGGTGCTCAGTGCTAGATCTGTAGATCAATTGATATTCACCATCATAGTATCAATGAATATTAAGACCACAAATTACTTTGAAATACTGTTGAATTCTTGGCTCTTTTAAAAGTAAGGTTCATGGATCATGTATAATGCAGCCTAGCTATAGGTAGAGGCACCAACATGCAGAAAAATATTTAGTCATATGCCATTCACTGGCTATTAATCTAAATAATTATCTCCCTGTTACGATGTAGGCCTCTGTGGCCTTCTAGTACCTCAGCTAAAGTGAAGCATGACCCTAAAGTTGGAATGGTCTTGGCAATACCGTGTTTTAATTCTTGGGACAAACTGAATAAAATTAAACATTGACATTCAAGTTTATATTTTGAGAAATTCTTAATTATTTTTGTTTTGTCTCATGCATATGTGCGAGGGGGAAATTTGACTACCTTTTGCCATATGTAAATAATGACATTCAGGCATTAGACTTAATTTGTCTGGTCTAAAAAGGCAACGTTTACCCTTTAGTGCATAGGATAGGAAAATCTCTCCGCTTCTATCACTAATCTACAAAGCTTTTTTTTTTTGTTTTTTAATATGAAGAATGAAGGAGAATTATTTATTTTAAATTCTTTTTAATTTAGCTCAGGCCAGAATTATTGACTGTAGTGTTCACGTTAATACATCTTGTAGTTATTTCTGAGATATTGCCAGGGGTGACTCTAGGTTTTTAGAGGCCCTAAGCTAAAAGATTTATCTGGGCTCTATCTTTAACACAGTTAATAAGAAGAATTATGACGCATACCTTAAGGAACTCAATATTTATAATATAAATGCATTTCAGAAGTGTTATTTTTTAAGGGACATGTATTACTTTTCTATCATTTTCTTCTATTAAAGCTTTAAGGGGCCCCTTAGACCCTGGGCACCCTAAGCAATTGCCTTTTCTATTTATATGGGATCACCACCCTTGGATACACCTTTTATTTGTATGTTAGTGTAACAGTTACTATTTCTAGTACTGTGCTTTATGTGGCAAAAGAAAATGTATTTCGGTTCTTTCATCATGTTAATAATTTATGGTACTGGCACATTTTTTCCCCTTGTACCTTGATTTAACGCTACAATTATCATTTGTGAAAGGGTACATGGACAAAACATTAGTGGTTACTGTATAAAGTGACATTACAGATTTTTCAGAGTTAGTAAAACATTTCTGATATTAGGTATTTGTAGCATTCAGCACAAAAGCTTAAACCTGCAGGGTCCATCCACTTCTCTGATGAATACTGTTTTGTATTGTGGAGAAATCAGCCATGTAACAAGGAGTTTTAGCTGAGATGGAAAAGATAAGCACCATCAATTTAATAAAAATACTGGGCCCCGGTTTCATAACAGAATACTTTTTTTTCTTGAGCATGCACCATGATGCTAGATGAATTGTTGAATATAGATTAGCGGAGCCAAGCTGCTTTTGACAGAAGACAAGTTCTCATCTTTAGAGGAATTATACATCACATGTACGGGGAACAAACTTAATTTTTACTGAATCAGGAAGTGTGTGTGAGTAAGAGAGTATATAAATGTACAATATAGCTTTTCAATGTAAGCTCGGCGCAGGTATTCAGTTCCTTGTAAAGTTGTGAATTTTCCAACAATACTATACAAAATGTATCAACATTTTGACACACATTGAAAACTTCTGGTACAGAAGAAGGAGAGGGCTTTGCTCTTGTCAGCTCACAGTCTATTAGGAGGTTGAAGAGGAATGACAGAATAACCACTACTAGAATGCAGGTAGTGTCTATTAGAAGTGCATGCTTCTTTGAACAAGTGGGGTTTTAGTGTAGAAAAACTGAAGAATCCCAGAGAATTAGGTAGAGCAAGGGTAAAATCTTGGCTACGTGAGTGGTAACAGTGATAATCATCCCTGGGCGAAACCCAGAGACTCTGGAAGAAGCACTGCTTCTCCGGGTCGCCACCTGAAAACTCAGGGTTGCCGGAGCTGCGCCCCACTTCCCGCCCATTTCCCAGTTAAACACCTTTGTGTCCCTCAACATCAGCAGGACCACCCACCAAGGTCAGCTGGACTTCCTGCTCACCTCCCACAAAGGAAGGGCTCCAGGTAGCCAGAGCCATAAGGTTCTCGGGTATGGTAATAATGGTTGAGAATGATGGAGACTAGAGACTGCAAATGTGATGCAGCAGAAGAAGAGCGATTGGATGCAAGCTTGCAGAGCAAAGTTAGGAAGATAAAGTTTAGATTTACCTATGAATTGCGCAGGTGTATAATGATATTCCAGATTCCCTTAGGCACATTGAGATCACTTACACCAATCCAAGTTTAGCTTCTTAAGGACAGATGATGTAACATTATATCCTTGCAAAACTGACATTTGAAGCCAATAATGTAATATTACATCCTCTGCTACTGTCATTGATCACGCCTAATTGAAGCTGCTATTGGTGGCAGGACTGCTGCTGGCAGCCGGGAGACGCAGGCAGGCTAGCAACAGCCAGTAGGAGATCTTTCCATGCATGTGATTGCTCAATGAGCATTTCCACTTACTGTTTATAGATTTTCTAGATAAAACCATGATCATTTTTCTTTTTTCTTTAAATTTTTTTTCATACCATATGATGGTTTATATATATGTATGGTTTCAAAAAATCCCTAAAAAGCAGTATACCATTTTTGTAGTTAAACAAAATGAGAGAGGAGAAAATTATGCTTGAAAACAAGATGGCAAAAATCTTAAAACCTTTTAGTCCTTAAATGTAAAAAAAGAGGAAAAAAACCCTTCATTATAATTTGAGGGGATGACCTTGCAAATTCAGAATTTCTAATTGAAACTATAGAGATTTTTTAAAACTGATATACTGATCACTCATATTAAGTAGGCCTGGAACCTAAATAATTTGCGTAACATATGGGTAAGGATTCATGACACAAAGTAATGAGTGCTTGTTGAAAATGAGCACCATGTGAGTAGATTAGATTTGTCCATGTGAGAATTGTCAAATATGGCTAATGTTTTAATGCTGTTTGCATATAACGATTATGTTTCTATTATTAAAACATTAGATTTATCCACGGTGTGCTCTCTATCCTCAAAGCCATTAATTTACTATTAGCTATATTATTAACGACCCATTTGCTACTTTACAAATGCATGCTTTTTCTAGATATGTGAGCCCAGGCAGTATGCCTTTCAGAAGTGACAAAACCCCTTTGTGTATTGTGCGCAGAATTTTAAGCTTTCTCTCTCTGATGATTTCAAAGAGGCAAGATCTGGATAACCAGAACTTTTCTGCATGAATTACCTTTCTTAATATTTCATATTTTTTCTTATCCATGTGAGAATGAAAGTGACACAGTATGAATTTCATTATTACTATTCAGTAGTTGTTAGTCTATTACCTATTTATCAGCAGCATTAAATTTTTAAGTAGTTTGGTAAGGCAAAGGAAGGTTTTGTATTTAGCAGCGTATTTTGACATAAGCCAACTAGGCCTAAGACTGAATTTTTGGGGGGAGAAGGTGATTACCAAAATAAGGTTTACAGTTTTTACAGCAAGAGTTGGGGTGAAAACTAGATGGACCAAAGAGTTGTTACCTACCATAAAATTCTACATTATACACACATATACACATTATCATTTTTACCATCATTAATTAATTAAGTCAGTATATACACCAATCAGCCATAACATTATAACCACTGATTGGTGAATCATGGCAACTGTCAGTGGGTGGGATATATTAGGCAGCATTTCCTCATCAAAGTTGATGTGTTAGCAGCACAGAAAATGGGCAAGCGTAAGGATCTGAGCGACTTTGATGGCTAGACGACTGGGTCAGAGCATCTCCAAAACTGCAGCTCTTGTGGGGTGTTCCCAGTCTGCAGTGGTCAGTATCAAAAGTGGTCCAAGGAAGAAAAAGCGGTGATCCGGCAACAGGGTCATGATAAGTCCACATCCCCGATGCCCTGGTTGCAGGAAACACTCCTGTTCTATGCCATGGAGCACATTTTTTTTATATTTAACTCACTGGGGATTGAGGTTGTCACTGATCAAAGCATGTTCCTACTGAGAGAAGTGCTTTAAGCTTCTTCAAATTTGTGTCTTGCCCTTGACATAAATAGACACCGAAAACTTTGACAGATCCACTTGTATGGTTAATTAAAACTATATTTTGAAATTACTATTTTCATGTAACATTAATATTGTGTATAACTTTTCATAAATTCTGAGGCACATATGTTCCTGCAATCTTCAGTTTTTTTTCTGCATCATGACTAACTCATCAGAAACTAGGAAGCATTCTTACCTGTCCAGAAAATGGACTTAAGTATGCTTGCTGCTTATACCAGGTTTTAGTAAAGGTAGCCCAGAAATATAAACAGATGAAGTAGAACTCAAATGGAATACACTAAAGTTGTATTAAAACACAGTTTTAAACATTTTCATTCTATATTTTACCTTTGCATGATCTGTTTTTGCAGTTTAAGTTTAGCTGACAGCTGTACAAAAGTAGCCATTGAACACTTCCTCAGGGTCAGTGTTTCAATAACAAACAAAAACACATTGCATAGTTTTTACTGCTAAAAAAAGGTTGTTTTTCTTTTTGGGAGGTACATTTTTCCACTTTGTCTTTACATAGTAATTTGACATTTTCTAGTCAATTTGATTTTGATACCTTAAATATTGTAACTCTTTAACAAGGAACTGAGAGTTATTGTTTTATTTGTAAATCTTTTTACAATAGATTTTTTAGAATCGTTTTTTTTTCGAATAGTCGAAATACTAGTAGTTAGGTGTAGCAGCTTACTAGTAGCTAGTGTGTAGGGCCAGTATGCCATGGGAGAGGTGGAAATACCAATATAGGGATGATGGTAGGGGAACATAGAAAACGTAATATTTAGTTACAGTTTACTTTTAAAAAGAAAATTACGTATTCAGCATTTATTTTAAAAAAGGTGCTCAACCCACAAAAGCTTGCATCATATTAGTAAATGTCAAGAAGAAAAATCCACATTGTGCCAGTTTTTACATCATTCAGGTGACCTTTTACCACTGTGACTTTTTTTGTATAAGGCCACTTATAAAATAACATGAGAAGACAGAGGGAACAAAATCCCCAAATAACCCAAAAAAGGCTTTGCACTTCCAACAGATTCTGTTTACTTAAGGCGTGTGTTCAGCTTTAATAGATTTGTGTTTGTGACATTTGACTATAAATGTTCTTACTGTGCCTGTTTTGTTGCTTCTTTTACTTTGTCGCCTCTTTTCTTCTATTTAATCAGCACATTGTTGAAATACAGTAGGGACTATAGATTATTTCAGCCTGCAGTTGGGAATGGATTAATCGTTGCCATTAACAAGGCTTTTTCAATAAAATTGCTTTACAGCAACTGACTAAAGACATTAAGAGAATGTTAGCCTTCACAATTAGCTTAATTTTCAATGATCAAATTAAACTTTTATAAATCTACTGGCCTTTTAGCCATATACTCACCTTTATATATATATTACACTCTGACAACTCTTTATAATCCTAAAATTGTGTCCATGATATAGATTGGAGGTTATAGATTTTGAGTGGTCAAAGGATGACCTATCTTGGGTCTTTTTATCTATTTTGACTTTTCAACAAAAACTGGACACCTGTCGTAGCCCCCAGTTTACAACAAAGCACGTCCTTGTGGATATTGACTGGAATCGTGTTCCCTGATTTATAAGCAACATTAGCTAGCTTTTCCAACAAATACAAATGTTATCACTTCATTAATATTTCTTGGAATCATTTAAATATGAACTCATCTATGTGATGTTGAGGGCTAGTGGGATATGCTGTTTGTTTTTCACTCCTCTATTTCTGAAGCGCTTGATTATTGACATATTGCAGTACCAGTCATCACTTGGTAAATTAGTATTCATTTTTGCCCGTCTTACATGTGTAATAATATTCTTTAAAAAAAGAAAGCTGCTATTATGTATATACAATAATCATAATGTACAATAACAGTATCAATGTAGAGCTTTTTACATATAGACAGTCTATTGTTTTATTGAAACCCTTGATACAACACAAAAAAATAGTATAGAGTACCCATTGTGCTTATGAATTGATAAACGTGTTAATTTTAAGGCTAAGAATACTGCATAAAGAGGAAAAATCTGATTTTTTTTTCCGTAACTCAAATTCTACAAATGCTTCACCTATAAGATAAATATAACACAGAGTCCAACATCAATATTTTCCTGTGAAAAGCTATGTAATTACAAATTATGTGATATGGTATGTGTTTCCATAGGAGACAACGTAAAGGCAACAGGTAGCAAATAAATCTATCTGTCACATCAATCATCGTCATAACAGTCCGAGAACAAAGAAAATGCTAACAAATAACCATTAGTCTTCATCAGCTGGGCTATCAAATATGTATTGTTATTATTCTTCATTGTTTTACATAGCGACATCATATCCCACAGTCAGGGGCCGGTGGGCCGGACGGACGACCGGCAGACAGGCATTCAACGCGGCTGCGGCTGCGGCTGCGGCCGCAAAGTTAAAAACTAAGCGGCCGCGAGCAGGATTGAATGCGGCCGTCATGCGTCATGCGTACCTGGCGGGGGGCGGGCGGGGGTAGCGGGGTCCGCCCCCGGCTGCCGCTCATCTGAGGGCTGCCACCATGCCGGCACGCCTCCAGAAACGGTTCGCGCGGCAACTGTGGCTGTGCGCCGGGACTTGATGTCAAATCCCGGCGCACAACACTGAAGCCACGCCCACCGTCTTCCGCGGAAGTAGAAGAAGAGGAAGAGGAAAAGTGAGAGTGAAAGAAGAAAAGGTAGGAGAGAGTGGATTAGTAAGTGTGTGAGAGTGATGGGTGTTATGCTGAATGTAAGTGTGTGAGAGTGATGGGTGTTATGCTGAATGTAAGTGTGTGAGAGTGATGGGTGTTATGCTAAATGTAAGTGTGAGAGTGATGGGTGTTATGCTGAATGTAAGTGTGTGAGAGTGATGGGTGTTATGCTAAATGTAAGTGTGAGAGTGATGGGTGTTATGCTGAATGTAAGTGTGTGAGAGTGATGGGTGTTATGCTAAATGTAAGTGTGTGAGAGTGATGGGTGTTATGCTAAATGTAAGTGTGTGAGAGTGATGGGTGTTATGCTGAATGTAAGTGTGTGAGAGTGATGGGTGTTATGCTGAATGTAAGTGTGTGAGAGTGATGGGTGTTATGCTGAATGTTTGTGAATGAGGGTTTCAGATAGCATGGATGTGTAAGTGTTGGGGGATAGCTTGGCATAGGGAGTCCGTAATCACATTCCTTTCATGCCCAGATTCCAGCATGTAGTGGCTGCCTAGGCATGATAGGAGTGTGATTGCTGTTATAAATTATTTTTTGGTCCAACTTCGGTGTGTTAACACTTTTATTGGACAGAATAATTCAATGACAGTATTAATATATATATATATATATATATATATATATATATATATTTATATATATAATTGCAAACAGCAATCACACTCCTATCATGCTAAGTCAGCCAGCACATGCTAGAACCTGGACATGATAGGATTGTGATTGTTGTTATATATATGTGTGTTAATATTATTGTTGATTTTTTTGTCTAATTTTGGTGTTACTTTTAATAAAGTATTTTAAATTTTTTTTTGTTTTTTTTTTCAGTTTTGGCCAAGTGAATGCTGAATTTTTAGTTTCAGTCCAGAATTTTCATTTCGGTGCATCCCTACTATATACTATGCCAGTCACTAAAGTGGTAAGCCTACACCACATCAATGTTTGGCTTAGTATATAGTGATAGGGGTTGTCAGTGTCTGGCTCAATGTATAGGCACACATTGACGGTGGTACCGTGTAATCCCTAAGCATATAATGTAACAAATATGCTGTACCCCTGTCAATGTTTGCCTAACCATAGAAACTATACAGTTTTAAAGTGTGTGTGTGTGGGGGGGTGCCACATACAGGGTCTGCCACAGGTGCCAAATACTCTAGGTACGCCCCTGCATCATGCGGCTGTCAGACCCAACGGCCATGCCTCAGCTCCTCTTCCCACGTCTTAAAAGGGGTGTAATGAAGAGCTGAGGCATGCGGTGTGTGCACGCCGGCCACTTTAATTTCATTAGGCGCTGGTGGAGTGACTGCCGCACGACGGCCGCTTTCAATGTCGCTCGCAGCCGCTTTGATGGTGCAATGGGCCAGTTGACTAGACTTGCCCCCCAGGCCTTAGGCTGCCAGCCCTCCCCTGCCCACAGTGCTGTACAATGTGATTTTTGCTACGTTGCACTTCCATAATCTGGAAATTCACAATGGATTTGGTATGGGCAGTAGTAGGCAGGTTATTTGTCTTTTTGTTAATCAATTGAGAAGCAAGCAACCCCAACCTGCTAAACACAGTCAAAAACTAGATGTCAACAAGCTAGCATTTAGTACACCAATTGTGTCAACAAGCTAGCCTTTAGTACACCAATTGTGTCAACAAGCTAGCCTTTAGTACATGAATTGTGTTTGCAACAAAGTCATTAAAATGTTCAGTATGTATCCATTTTTAATGAGGATGGATTCATGTTTTCTAGAGCAACTACACCATCTTCTCCCGTCCCTTTTCTTTTAGCATTTAGTGATTGAAACTATGTGGTGCTTAATACATGGATTAACTACCATAACTATAAAGGTGCACTGTAACAAATTAGGTCAACGTGAGTGACCATAATTCATGGCTTTTGTATTGTATGCTCATATTTTATAAATAATTGATTTGTGTATTATTCCGTGATAACTATAAATTATCACATTTCCAAGGTGGACATCCAACATTTTTTATAAAGTAATACCCAGACATGAAATCTGAGAAAAACTGTAATATGATAAATTGATTACTAACTCATTTCATATTTGATACAAAACAAATGTTTCCAACAACTTTGGGCCTGGATATATACTGAATTACCTGACACATAATATATCCCTAGTTTTGTCTTTAAACTCCGTGCTATCAGAGACCATAAGATCAATCTTTAAACACTTCAATTTGATTTGTTTGATTGTTAGGAGAGAAAATTAAGATGCATATCTTGGGGCTCTTGCCTTCTTGAAGACCAACCAGAACATTTTCTGAATTTTCCAAATATTACAAGTCTGTGACAAGTTTCTTTAATTTGCCATACATGAATTAAGTTTGACCTATATGGTAACCTTGTGTAGAAAACAAATTCATCAAGTGACAAAGAAAGCAAGGCTTTCACCCTGAAAACAAATTAAGAGAGTACTTCACGTTGCCTCTACAGAGGAGGGGAAACTTTTAAAACACTTCATTTGTGGTGCAGTTCCAGCGCAAAACCACCAAATAACTATTTGTTATTTAACATAAATGGAGAACCTTTGCCTGTTTCAATGCAATGGATTACTTATCTCTACTTTTGTTTTTCTGTGTAGGGTGACATATCAGATTCCTTTTGAATGGATAAAAGCTCTCAATTTCATTGTGCTACAGTGAGCTTCTTTTCTATTTAGGTTTCACACAAAATAATGACATAATGCACCATTCTCATAATCCAAACTTGATAAATTTCTGTGCTCAAAGAAAAAGAGCATCATAGGAATCCATCAGAGTGACAAATGGAGTCTTTGCAACTTGTATCTGTACCCAAAGAAGGTTTTTTGTGCTTGCCTTGCAGCAGTAGGTCTTTGCAGCTTTCTCCTGTATGGCACATGCAACTGTTCTTTGTAGGTAAAATTGTCTTGGTTCATGGTCCACCTCTTGGCAATCTTGTGCGTCAGCACTAAATCTAGTCCTCTGAGCTGCTGAAGTGTATTAGGTATGGATGAAGTCATGTGGCCTTACGCTGGTAAATACAGCAATGTTATGGAATATAAACTTTGATCTATGCCCTGTATTTTCCAAGGGAGGTGGATGAAATTGAAAGTCATTACTAAGATGAAAAAAGAACAACTTCCCATTAATTTTGCTGGGTCAAGCTTCATTATGTTGCTGTACAACCCAATATATTTCATTTTTACACCATTAATGAAAACAGCTGAGCTTTACAAATACAGCCTAAGTGATTGCATGGTGTTTGCCTTTTGTCATATTTATGTGCTGCATGATTTGTATCACTGTTCTCGCTTGTACACTACTAAACAAATCCCTGTGGGTGTCTGCCAACAAATCTGTCTCACTATATCAAGTATCTTTATACCAGGTACAAATAATAAGAGAACGGAGCTACCATATGCAAACAAAGAAAGTTTGCAGTGAAGTAGGCATTCCATTTTATGTGATGATGATTTACATTAAACTCAATTGGATTGTAGCACAAAACTATAAAAACAGCAGTCAGATACCTGCCTGAAGGCATTAAACACATAGCAATGACAATCTGTTTTACAGACAATCTGCTTTTATTCCTGTAATGCAATTTAATGCTCCTTAGATGTCTGTTTCCTAATTTCCGTGTGCAGTTCCTTGCTGAAATACCGAAGGATAGTTTGTATCTCCTTCTCGCAGTGGATGTTTATAGACAACTGACAGAACATAAATTACATCTCTGTTCTACACATTCACTCAGAGGACTCACATATTCTTCACTATGGTCATTTAGGTAAACAAGTATAAGTCTTATCCGTCCCTAGAGTGCTAGGCATTAAACAGGTATTCTTTTTTTTGTATTGACAAAGTGATCTCAGAGCAGACAACAATTCATAACTTCGCCAACACTACAAACTAATCTTTAGCACATCTGTAATGAGGCTGTAAAATAAATATAGTGCTTTAATTTCATTCACTTTATTTTCTCCAGCATTCCCCAAACAAATGGAACCTTTTTTCTCTGGCCACAGACTACTGTATTTACCAATACTACCAGGGTCCCACAAAGATCTCAGACTTATACAAAAGTAATGAGCCGAACAGCACCAAAGTTGACCTCTGATGTGTTCCTCATTAAAGGAGGTCATGTTTACACTGCATAAATTAAAGTCCCTATGACCTTCCTGTGACTTCCAGAGTTTTTCTCTGTGGTTTATTCACTAAATGTTGAGTTGACAAGACAACTGACAGGAGTGTCATGGTTTCAGTTTATTGACTCCACTATTCAATATGAAGGGCCAACATTTACAGGTTTCTCCAACAAGAAAGGCTAAGCGGCCCTGTAAAATGAATGAATTATTCATAGGGTGAGGAAACTGAAGAAAACTTACATGCATTATAAAGGGCCAGCCAAGCTCTTCCAGAAAGATAAGTTTGTTGTGTTTCAACCTTCATAATGTATATTGAAGTTAAGGCGTTAACCCCCCCCCCTAAAAAAACCCAACTGCTTTTAGGCTAGATTTCCACTTGGTTTTTTTTTGCTAAAAACACCCATAAAAACGCCAATAGCGCCACCTGGCGTTTTTTTTATGGAAAAACGCAGCAGCCAGATGTTAGCTGTTCTTCAATAGGAAATCCTATTTCCGCTTGGCGTTTTTCTGTTTGGCGTTTTTTCAGTCCTCTTTGGCGTTTTTCTGCTTTTTTGGGCTCTGTGGCAGTTTTTCAAAATCGCAGCATGTTCACACTCTGGCGTTTTTTGCAAGGAAATCATGGCGTTTTTCTCCAATAGAAGTCTATGGGAGAGAAAAAACGCCATGAAAAAGCCATGTGGGTTTATTGTCTTGGCGTTTTTTATGGCGTTTTTTCCACAGTTACAATGCAGAGGATGGACCCAGTATCTGTGTGTCCTACGAGAAATAGGCTGAAAACAAACAGTTTCACACAAAACAAAGTCCTGGACTGGTTCATATTGAATTTTACACCATTTGGAACAAACATGCCATTACAAACAAACATACGCGACCGGATCCTGCGTGCCAAAAGCAACAGCAAACAATTTGCACCATCATTTGGGGCCAATCTTCCCAGAGGAGCAGACATTCGAAATAAAGCATGCCTTACAAACCACAGAAAAGAGACAAAAGGGTCTACCAAGTAAATGACATCAGGAGAGGGCAGATACTTGCCATTTATCCTAATCCCTTTTAGCTGGGTGAAACTTCTAACTTGTAAAGGCTGGAAAAACTGCCTAAGGTCAAAAAAAGCAATTTCCACAGAAAGGCTAAAACGCCAGAAAAAACTGCAGAAAAAACGCCAAACGCAGGTAAATGCAGTGGCAGTTTTCTTGGCAGTTTTCCTGGCGTTTTTCATCAAGAAAAAAACGCCGGACAAAAACCCAAGTGGAAACCTAGCCTAAATGAGATGGCATGAATGGATGATAGGGTAATCCATTAGGAGCATGTGAATGCACACTTTCAATGCTAATGCCTGGATGCATAGGTACATGTTTCAGTGTTGTGAACTGATGGATTTGATTTGGCATCTACTTAAAAATTATGTTCCAACTGTTTGTTTTCATCAACTTTCCTAAGTACTTAAATTAGCATGTACCGGCTTCTTTTACTTCTCACTTCACTTCTTCTTTCAATTCACCCTTAATTCACTGAAATGCGAAAGAAAAAACAGATATGACTGCCCCTTAAAAAGTATGTTTTCTGTCTGAAAACAGGTCATATATAGAACCTCCTTTCTCTGTTTCTGGACTCTTTTTTAACAGGAAGACTTTTTGGGCTACAAATCTCTAACTAGAAATTATTTATATTAGTAACTTCACATTTATACATACATACAGTTACAGGTTGGCCTATTTTTTGTCTAGTTGCTATGACCTTGGAAGAAATGTAATTTCTGAATTATTGATTTTCCATTATATACCTTATATTTTAGAATTTAAAAAAACGGGGTTTATCAAGTCATGAAACATTGGAACCTGGCTACAACTCTGGTCGGAGGTATCAGTCAATGTTGCCACGAAACACTGATAATGAAACGAGGTGCTGGGAAAAAACATAGTGCTACCAAGATAGCATCAACCAAAGGTGAAAAAAGTTGGAAACTACACATTTATTTGCTTCAAAGACTTATTGTGAATAAAACGTGAAGCTTAACGCATTTTGCGCCTGTATTGGTGCTTATTCATAAGCTAAAT
This sequence comes from Spea bombifrons, assembly GCF_027358695.1. Taxonomy (NCBI): domain Eukaryota; kingdom Metazoa; phylum Chordata; class Amphibia; order Anura; family Pelobatidae; genus Spea; species Spea bombifrons. Next base: position 62,304,877 of record NC_071090.1, on the reverse strand, counting down.
ACAAAGTAACACAACTAATGAATCAAACAAATGTGCATGAAATGAAAAAACACTAATCAGATCCATTTCTGAGTAAACCGGGTATTTAACTCTTGAACTTGAATATTGGCAAATATTGTGATTGATGAATTTATAAATTAAATTACAAATTCATTATATTACAGAAAAATAAAGAATAGGAGGGGATAAGTGAATATTAAATAGCTTTTTTTATTTTATTGTTTTATATAGCGCCATCAAATTCCGTAGCGCTGTACAATGGATAGACAGGACATAACAACTAGTATGTAATATAACAAATTCACTTACAGAGACAACAGGTGAGGAGGGCCCTGCTCAAGCAAGATTACAATATATATAATATATATAATTCAGAGTAGTTTATAACCATGTTAAAGTAGAAAAGCAGCAACATAGAAGGTACTTAACTCTTTATAGGCTAGAAAAGTAGCATCAAAATAAATACATGCTACATGACAAATATTACACAAATCAGAATATGACTTTTGCCCCAGATGCCACTTTAGCTATCTATGTAAAGGGGTTTGATCACCCAATGGAAAGTTAACCTCTGTTCCGGTTTCAATGTGTCCTCTATTTCAAGGGAAATGCCTGTGATACAGTTGCACTTTGTATAGCAATAAATTTACCTAAAATAAAGAATCACTAAATCTGTTCTTGCCTAACTTATGTCAAGAGATTTTATTACCCACAGCACTCCATGTCCCTATTTCAGAAATGCCATTTAAGCTTTTTGTGTTCCCCTTGACATTGCATGCTCAGCTTTTTAAAACTGACTCAAGGGTGCAATTGCACTCTCCAGGTGGCTATTTCATGTGTATGCATATGTATTACAGTTACCTCCAAGGAGATTTTGACAGCTTTGTGAGCTTTCTGGCTACGCTGTTAAGACTAAAGGGATAATGCAGAAGTAAAGCCAAAACAGAGTAAAATCATAAATCCTGCCATAGAAGAGTTGTGACTTCAAGATGTCTTGTCTGTCTAGTTATATACTAAGTATAAAATTATATCGATACTTTACCGAGAGTTTGGTAGCTAAATGGAACAGTGTTCCATCAGAAGTGCTAGAAGCTAATACAGTGAGAGAAATAAAACTCATGGTATAGGGATAAAGTTATCCTGAATCTAAGACAAGACCAAGAACTGATTAAGGTCTGAGTCTACATCTGAAAAGATGGGCAGGCTAAATGGGTCTGCCACCAAGTATTATTATATCAAGTACTGTAAAAAACTGTGTTCTGGATTTAATACTCTGTCCTATCACTAATGTCTATTAAACATATTGCCTTGTGTAGTGTGTATTAGTATGTGGCTTGGAACAAACATTTAAAAGTTCTCCTGTATAGAGATATTTGATATTGTAGACCTCCAGACTTCCAATATTTTCAAAAGGGTAATTTTTACCCAACATAACATTCAATATCAACTTTGCATTCTCTTTATGTAAGATTATATATAAGTTTTGGTAGGGTCATCTGGTCCTGCACAGAAAGCTTAAAATCAAAGATTAACAAAACAGTACATCACGGAACATAGCCGTGGTGCATGGCGTTGAGGAAGCGACAGGTCATTTCTAATCTACGAATTGAATGCTAAAGATTGAAGAGCTGGTGAAGTAAACAAAAGTTTGCCTAACTCAAAATAATCAATAAACTGTGTTCCATGCGCTGGATTCCTTCTGTGACATTCTACAGACAGGTCGGTAATGTGAAGCAATTGTGAACAACTGGCACACTGCAAGTATTTAAAGAATTGTATGATACAAGACTTTTTTTCATATACCAGATATTAAAGCCTGTGGTACCGCGGACACAGTGAAATGATAATTCTTACATATCAAAAAATCACTTTGTAAACAATATTTGGGATATAAACTGTTTTAATTGAAGGTACCACACATCCAGTGACAGTATGAAAAAGGTTTTAGCTTGACTGCCTTTCAGCTGTATCTCTAGAAAACCTGGCATACATTGTCAATTAGTAAATACGGGGTGGAAAAAATATATTCCAGCCTTACTTAAAGTCTGTCAGACCCTGCTTATGTTTAATTGCAAAACTTACACTTAAATTGCCTTTGTTTCAAAATGAAAGGAAAATCATTATCTGAGGGGCCAAATCGACATGGTCTCCATGCTACTGTAAATAAAAGTGTCGCACAAGTGTGTTCTGTTTCATTGACATTACCTGACATTTGCAACAGTGCACGGTATGTACTAACAACCAAATTCTTTTTTAGCCTAAAGGGCTAATCACAGTATAATGCCACTAAAATGGCTTAAGGATGTAAGGGCAAAATGGCAGTCAAATTGCCTCTAGGACATGATACTTTGAAAGTAAGTGGGTGTTTTGCCCTTGATTTAGGTTAAAAAAGCTATTAACCCCTTAATGACAAAGCCCGTACATGTATGGGCTCAAAATGCATTGTTTTCAATGGGTTTAGGGACCACCCATTGCCCTTAAGGGGTTAAAGCCATAACTGAGATCTTTTGTTTGTAAACAATGAGATGATTTAGTTACCAAAGTCGATCTCATTATAGAGATTCTGTAATAAAATAAGAATCAAATAATAGTCCTTAAAGGGGCAGCCTAGCGGCATGCCTCACCAATAATGCATTTTAAAAATAATTTAAAAGGACCATCTAGATTATTTTATATATACAAATATAAATTCTGTGTTTTTTCCTCCCTTTCTTGTATCTCGCAGTGCTGTTAATTATACGTTTGGATTCTGCGTCCACATTGTAGGGATATGTCATTAATATTGCCAAATCCCTGAATTTCACATTTACAGTTTTATAGGTTTAAAACATGCTATGAATTACAGAGATATTTTGTCTCTAAAAAATTGCAAAGGAGATTCTGTTTAAACAGTTTTTTTAATTTAATCCTTTTTATTAGAAATGATTTCTTCAACAGTATTTAAAAGAATTTAACTGGAACTGAAGTCTGATCAAACCAAACCTTACCATTTTTAAATCACGTCACAAAGTAATGCTCACTTTGAAATATTGAACATATATCTCTTGAAGAAGAGAATAGACTATAGAATGTATGACCTACATTCCAGTAACATTATCAGTATTGCTTGTTCCCATGTCCCCAACCTGAGTTAATAGCTAATTCACATACAATAAATTTGATCTTAAATGATCGGAATTTGAGTTACTAAGTGACTTACTCCTACCTGTATATATAGGACTGCAAATTTGAATGGGATATTTTTGTGGTTTATGGTGAGTTTTAAAAAGTGAGTATAATGGGAAACCGTGGTAAACAGTCCCGTATGCATTTAGTAGATTTGTTTAGTTAGCTTCAGCGGAGGATACATTACATTAGATGTATTTATATAGCGCCAGCAGATTCAGTAGTACTGTTACAATCAGTGGGCTAATTTAAAGTCACACACAATAACAAACTGGTACACAAGGAGAATAGGGACCTGCTCTTGCGAGCTTACAAGCTAGTCAGTTATAGGTGGGGGTACTAGTAGCAGTAGTACTAACTATGATGTGGCGTGGCTAGCTACTTAATCCCTTAAAATGAAAAGAAATGTGGCCTGGCATATTACTAGACATTTTTTAGACGACAAATTGACAAACGGTGTTCACTTGGATCAATTGTTTCATTATTTTTCATTTCATGAATTCTTTATTGATCTTTATTGATGAACTGATTATTTCAATGAATTTTGCACACTATGTACTTTTCTTGTTTTTTTGCTACAACTTGCATATTCATGTATTTATCAGGGACCTGTGTGATTTCCTGGGATCTGGATTGTCCCCCCACCTTTTTTCCCTTGCGGACCTTACCATCATGAGTTACCCTATCCCTTCTTTTTTAGAATATCCCCTGAGACTTATTCTGTGATTTTCTAGATTTTATCATAACCGTGGTGAAGTGAGCTTGCTCCTTGTGTTCACATTTCCAATTACAGCATATACTTCTGAGTGCTCACCTTATATCTACACTTATATTACCAGACATGACCACCAGACGCCCTACCCAAAATGGCTGCAAACATGGATTAGCAAGGCTGCCTTTGGTTTAATTTAATTAATTAACCTCTGCACGTCAGGAAGGTGTGCAGTAGACACCAAGAAGTCCTAGGCCAACAATGTACACAGCGCTTCTTACAATACGTATATTCAAAGGCTATGACACAACTAGAATTGACAGATAATGACAAGTCTAATCTCCGTTTGTAATGTTTATAATTTAGGCATACTTATGGAATTCCGGTTAGGGCTTAGAATTTGTTTCTTTTTTCAATTAAGCTTTGATTCTATTGTATGAAATATTATAAAGAGTATTGTTCTTTTCTATTTTGTGAGAAAAATGAATTCCACGCAGTACATTTTATTGCAACAATTATAGTGGAGAACAGACAAGAAAAGATTGAATTTTTCAGAAATTAGAAATCTCTGGCTATTCGTGAGAAATAAGTAAGGACTTTTATTTTGAAAAGCAAAGTATATATTTTTCTCTAAGTCATATTCAGCCTATTTTTTCTTGGTTAATAGCATTCATAGTTTGCCATTGGTCAGAATTGACTTATACAATCTCCGAGCTGTTATTCTCAAGAGTCACTTCATGTTTTAGTGCGTGTGGAAAACAATTTAATAAAATATTGTGCTCAAAGAGATTACATATTGATTGACCAGTCATTTGTGTGTGCGAAATTGCAGGGGTAACAGGTGTAGGTTACTTTCTAAGGTTATTGTTAATTGTCCCTACAGTCAAAAGCCGAGGCAAGTGTTTGAGTTTATTATGTTGTACAATGGTGTTAAGACCATAATTAGCAAAAAAAGGTCTTTGTAAATGGGCATTCTGCTTATTGGTAGCCCAGATAAATCAATATTTAGGGCCACAATGCAGCTGTAATTCTGTATAGAAAAGTGTTTTTGAGTTTAAAGCCGTTTCCAACAGTTATGTATATGGCAATATGTTACACTTCATATACATATCTTTTAACGTACATATCTAACATGTGATACATTAAACCAAAATGATCAACGTTTAGCTGCTCTTTCCTGGGAGACCCAAGAGCATGGGGTACTTGGAGGGTCCTACCAGAATACTTGGTTGGCGTTTTGACATCATGTGACGCACCAACAATTATGTGTGTTTTCACAGGGCAATGCACCCATGAAACACTCCATCACTGCCTCTTTTTGCACATGTATAGTTTCAGATTCTAGGTCACCCAGAGTTGATTGCAGTTTCAATAATAGAGATGACTGCAGGCCAGCCATGACATAATGTCAGTTAGGATTTTTTTTTGTGTCAAAATATACAATCAAATTTAAATCTCCCACATCTCTTTGGGATCTCTGTGTGAGCAGCAGTGGAGTATTTAAACAGCAGTGGAGTAATCAATACTGTGGAGCATTTAGACCAAATAGAGCATACAGTGGCAATATCAGTTGGGTTAGAGGCAAGTCCATCACAGATATGTTTACTTGCCCTGTTGTACAGTGTGGAGGACCAGGGCATGGTTATTATGTGATATGTTTCTCAGATTTCTACTCCCTTGACTATCTACTTTACTGCAATGGAAAAAAGGCAGGAGATGGCATGTTTGTGCAGGGGCAGTTGTATTGAGGTGGGATGGATCTGTAAATTGGTTAGGGTGGCAATACCACTAACTACACAACTGGGATCATTGTAATTGATGCTCCCAGTGCATATACACAAGGATATGCACGCAGATGCCCATCATTCTTATAAGTGACAACATGATCGTGAATGTTCCTTTAAGTAATAATGAGATTGATATAATGCCATGAAATTGTATTTATGTGCAGAATTAAAATCAATAAAATGTAATTATCCCAATAGCACAATATTAAGTGGACAAAGCTCTTTATGTCTTCTAGCATTAGAGTACCTGGCCCAATAATGTACTCAACTCTTTCATCCTCGTACCATGTACTTAGTGGAAACACTAAACAGCCAAAGATGAAATGCTCTTATTTGTCCGAAACTGCAACTCAGCACATAAGATACATTACTGAAAATACTGGCTACCTGAGTTGTGATTTATACACTAGCTGACTGTCCTACTTATGTCACATCACATATAAGTGTTCTATGAGTTTAGGTTATAATGCTTTCTTGTTGCATAAGGTCATTTCAACTTCAAAAGAGCCTTCCTATACTGATAAATATAATACATATTAAAAATGACCATTAAGAATGCTTAATTCATTCTTGTAGCTTTCCTGAAACACAACAAGCCCTCTGCTAGCCATCCTCTTAAGCCAGGGTCCTTGCAAGATTCAAAAAGCTTTCTTGAAACACCATAAGCCCTTTTCTAGACGTTAGAGTTGCCACCCTTTCCTCAACAAAATATCAGCCATGGTATGTGTGTTTATGTAAGTGTACGGTGGTAGAGTGAATGTGAAAGGGTGTTTGCACGTTAATAAGTATTTGTGTTAGTTCTAGGGGGACCTTGAAGAAATACTGCACCCAGACATTATTAACCCTAAGCTTGCCTCTGTTCTAATAAGGTATGCTTATGGGAGGATCCTAAGGCAGAATGATGGGTGGAGCAAGTGGGACTGTGGGATAGACATGGGGCAGGTTGTGGGAGGGGCATGGGGTTTCAGGCTACAAGCATTTACTGGGCCCAATATTTCTGATGGTGTCCCTTCCCCTACCCCCCTTGCCTCCTACAGCCATAACCCCTCTCCCTTTTTACCTTTAAAATATAATCTCTCTCTCTCTTTCCCCTCTTGTAACTTTCGTGAAATACCACTACCCTCTGCTAGCCATCTTCTTAAGCCTGGCACTAAACCACCCTCGTCTCCCACATGCACTCACCCCTATGTTCATTTTATACATCCTACTTACTGCTACAAGAGAGCTACTACTCCCTCTTTTTACTCATCCTTTTGTTTCAATTACCCATACTATTTCTTACAAGCAGGGCCCTCATAAACGTGCCAGGAACTTTGTGTAAAAGTAACATAAGGCTAGATGGCAAGCTTACATGCCGGGTTCTCAACTCCTGATGTGCCTGTATGTATTAATGTATATTTGTTATGTATGTGTTAACTGTCCCATTTAGGTTGGACAGCTCTGCTTTGTTCGTGCTTAATAAATGGTAATAATAATATCAACTGGACAAATGATGTCTTCACAGATGCATTTGGTGCTCTTTCCTGAGCCCTAAGTCAAAAGAGACTCATAGGAATAGGATAAAAAAATACTGGGGACTTCCCAGGGTAAGCAGGCCAGACTTCTATCTCCTCTATCCCCAGATAGCCCTTAGTGGGTGGGGAGTGGGTGGGAAGTAGGCAGGGAATTGGCATGGCCAAACACCACTCCCCTGCACGTAGAAAGAGGAAATTAACCTGGAGACCCAAGAAAGCAGCATTTAACCTGGAGACTACAGGTCAAACCCAGAGAGTTTCTCGGGTATGCATGTATATTTCCTTGTATTTGCTGGAAGACATCAAACTTTATTTTGTTCTAGGCTCAAACATTCCTCCCAAATGTGCCTCTTTGCACCAAAAGCACTCTGCCCCCCCTTTCCTCAACGGTTGCCCCTCTGGGACCTCAGAATGTTTGTTGGACATGAGCCCTAAACTTTACCATAATATGTACATAAACATCATGTAAAATACATTACTCTTCTTAGAAACATTTTAGAAACAGCACAACCAAATGGAAAAAGTCGTAATAAAGTTCCACCCCTAGAAACACCACCAAGCACACCACTTAAGAAATGTCTTTGGCCATTTGAAATGTTGTCTTGTATACTTAAATTACTGCACTGCATAAACTGGCTGGAGGGCTATTCCAATATCCACCACTACCATCTCAGTAAAAAAATACTGTTGTAGTCTGAACCAAGTTTCTGACTTTGCCCTGTTGTTGGAAATGTTTCCTCCATCCTGTTTAACCCACCTGAATGTACAAATTAAATGACAATTTATACCATAGTTCATGTTAAAGTAAACTAATAAAACATTTTGGTATGTCTATTAATTTACATAACATTATGTGAAAATAATGTTAGGGTCTAAACATTTTTTTTTCAAATCAAATTTACCTAATCCACCTAATTCAGTTTCAGTCTACTAACAAGAAAACAGCCCAGTGAACAGAGATTTATATAACAATGGAACTGCTCAGCTGAAGAACATTTTCTAATACTCCCTTCAATGAAAAATATGCTAACCTTTGGTTTCCACTGGATTTAATGTTCCAGTGTTTCAGTTTGGATTTAAGGCAAATGAAAGAGTTAGAAAACCCTATAAGCTATCAGTCTCTATATCTGCTGAAACACAATTTTCACTTCTTCCCTGTCCATTTGGCTTTTATAAGCCATTGTTTTGCATGTTGTGTATTCTGCATGTTCACGATGATATATATATATATATATTTAACTAACTTCACTAATCATAATTGTGGTAATTTTCTCTTCTTTTTAGGGTTTTTTGTAGCGCAATGCCACCAAGCCAATGCATTAGGGTTATTATGTATAAGCTATGACCTGTGTTGTGTATTTTATCATGCAAGTGATATATACCTCCAACCTGACCCAATTTAAGAGAGAGAGTCCTGGGAACTGATCCACTGTCCCAGGCAGTGTGGCTAGTAGTCCAATTAGAAAAATAAGAGGATCTCCACTGACCGGCGCAATTGAGGTCTGTGCTTTTGCATCAAAGACCACATCGCAGTTCCCACACAGCCTGCTCAAGACTCATTTAAGATGTGTGCCAAGATATGACATCCTGGTATTGTAATTCAATGTGTTGTAAGGTGATTAGGTAAGTGCCTGGTCTTCCCTTGGCTGCAGCCTTAACAGAGGTGACCCATTTGAGCACCTGAACTGTTGGTGGTATGGTGATAAAGAGCAATTAAAGAGGCTGATGATAATCCATTCTTATTATAGATACACATAGCAGCTTTTCATTGGCACCCATTTTACAGTCCCAATATCAGAATACAGCCTTCCTTATAACCAGTTCTCCTTATGGTTGGCAAGATGGTCCCAGAAAACCAAGCACATTTACAGATGTATAACTGGGGCCCCACAGCAAGCCTTGTGTCAGTTAGAATTTATTGATTGAGAATACCATTTGCATTGATTTGACTGAGAATAATATGGGCAATTGAGTGGGCACCATTGTATGTGAGTTTGCATCAGCACAGCGGAGGGATTTTTAGATTTTGGAGGCATTGATAAAAATAACCCTGGGTCCTTTACACATAGCCAATTTATTCAGTAAAACTATCTTTAGGTTTGACAATCAGTGCAATAATTTTAAGTATAAGAGTTAATCTCATGAAAGCTAAGCTTGGTGGCAGTGTAGCATTATCAGCAACTTAACAATAAGGGAGAAACAACATATTAAGAGCAATAATCATGCAAATCCTGAGAAAAGAAGCTAAGGTCATTTTCCCCATGCATCAGAAATTGTGTATAATAAATGTATATTGCTTATTTTATTCTGTTTACTTGATTATATTGGTTAATTTAGTGTGCATAACTGTAAAATAAAGAATGAGGGAAGAGTAACAGATTCTGTTTAACATTCCATTTGTATTTGTGGTGTATTTTTAAAGGTTTGCTATTCAACTATCAAGTTTTATTTGAAAGCTCCATCTTAATATTACATTTAAACTATGTGTCAGGGATACAATTATACTACCAAGACAGCTTTAAATATAGGTGATAATAGGTTCTGATTATTTAGACATAAATATATACATCATTACCCAGACCAACCATGATTAAAGCTAGAGCTCCTGACCTTCTGTAGATGCTTACTGCAGCTCATCAAACATTAACAGGACTCAATCCATTGGCCTCTCAAGAGAAAATTGAAAGGACTACAAAATTTCTAATTACATAAACTGAGCATTCAGTCTTCCCAGCCCCCCAAAATTCTGTAAAAATGACTTTGTTTGCCATTTTCTGCAGACAGCCCCTCTTTCCAAGTGCCAGATGAGCCAAATATGTTTTTCAGGATACATTAATGTATTTATAAATACGTTGTTTTAAGGAAAAGCGCGCCAAGCATCACATGATATAATCGTACAAGTACAAAAATTATAGATAGAGCTGTTGTTTTCCTCATTCTGTCCCCATATTAAATGCTAGAACAAACGATAAAAGAAAAAAGAGTAGTCTCTTTTTCTGAAAGACTTCAAAATCTTCAAAAATATATCCAAAGAACTGTATTGTCCCGAATATAGGTCGGCCCGATTAAAGGCCTCACCCCTAAAGTCTGATGTTAATTTAAAGAAAATGTAATGTAGGGAAGGGACAGAGTGCCACCACATATGAGATACATGGTTGGCTTCCAGAGCCCAGTTTGCTATCTATGTATCTTATAGATAGGTGCCACTCTAAGGATAGAACACATTTCTTAGAAGCCATTGTGTTTACCATAGCAATTTATTTACCAAATGCTTCCCTAAAATGTATTTTGTTGATTTAATGTCACTGATAAATTATTTAAGAATAGTTGCCAAATGAGTCCTGCTTGCTAGAAATTCTTGTGTTTCGTGATGTAGCATCATAAAAAATCTAGTCAACTTATTTAAAATGTTGCCTTCCAGATTGTTACACATACAATATATTAATCAAATATAGTTTTTCCTTTGGATTTTCTAATAAGGGTATTTCATAGGGTTATGGGAAAAAGGGTGAATTTGCATACACCGCTGGTTACGCCTTTGGTGGAGGTAAATGAGATGTCTAAAGTATGTAAATCTAGGAAAACTGAATAATTGATACAATAAAATACTAGATTTTAAAACTTTAATTAATTCTTGCTGTATCTTGGATTTGGGAGTTCCAAATATCCAAATCACCTTGCTGAGTGTAAGATCGATGAATATAGCTACCAGCCCACAATTTTATGTTGACATTTGTTTAATGATAAACATGATTTTGATTGAAAGAAGCTTTGTACCTTAGCGGTCTGTTAAAATGTGTTTGAGTGTTGTTTGGAAGAAGCAAAAAGTGACTGTAGCTATCATCTGTGTCAATCCTTTCCTTAGGTGGTTTACAAGGCTTGTCTGTCAAGAGGTGTCATATCGAGCATGCCACTGTACAGAAGAACTTTGAGCCTTCTCTGCAGGGTATCGCTTGTCACCTGCTGAGTGAAAACCCTTGTATTCCAGCAAAATCATACTATGTAGAGATCAAGTAACCTCATAATAACTGACACTAAGTCCAGGTGATTAAAGACCACAGAAATTTTAATAGAAGCCTCTTGAATCTCTCCTTCCATATGTAACATAAGCAACAAAACCTCAAGAGCTCTCTCCACCTAATGTATCGGTTTGTCTTAGTCTGTCAATTCTCTTCTTGTCATACCCCTTGAATATATGTGTTGTATTAAGTGCTGCGTAAATTGTTGGTGCTAAATAAATAAAAGATAATAATGATAATAAGTAAGTTCCATTTAAATATATTTTCTGTACAGGTGCCAGCTAAGCATGTGATCTGTTTGTGCAACTACAAATCGGTCACAATCTTGGCATTGCTTCTGCAGAGCTTTTACACAGAATGAAATGGTGCTATATCTGGTTTAGACATCAATCTCATAATTTATCTGTCAACATTGCGAAAATAAATATTTCAGAAAAATATATTTTAATATATACACATACATTTATTCTTGGCCTTAGCATACATTTTGTGATGATTTCATCAAAGACCCCTTCTGGCTATTTATCTATGACATGATGGATGTTGTCAAGTATATATTTGACATGTATCATCAGAGGTAGTCACAAAAGAAAACGCAGGCACCGTTTGCAGGGAAAAAGCAGGTTAAATGCCCTAGGATACCTCAGTACATTGAATATTGCAGAGCTCTAGCGGAAAAAATATAAAGATCTTACTGGCGCAGTTAAATTCATTAGGAACTTGTCCTCTATCGATGTTACTGTTCACTTTCAATTGAGTTTAGATTAGTGGATATTTTTGTTATATATTATGATTTTAATATATTTTAATTATTAATAATTATATAATTTTTATATATTTCATTGTATTACATTCTTGTCTCCTCCTTTACATTTCTTGTGTAAACATAAGATGAATATATCAAGTAGGGAATGATGGCTAGAGACCCTGAAATAATCAGGATGTTTCAAATAAAGGAGGAGAAGGTGAACAACAGTGGTGCCAAAGACGATACGAATTACTTCAATGATGGATCAGAGAACAATTTGGATTATTAATGTGCTCAGATGCTTGAAAATGTTCAAACAGTAACTTTGCAGCTATGAGGTTCAGTCATTTGCAACAAAGAAATAGCTGAGGCATATTGCTTCTACATTACACTGCACTGATTTGAACAAATTGTTCCCAGAATGCAATGTTTGAAACCTTGTATTAGATTGATGTGTTTCAGATTTTTGGAATATATATTGTTTATATTTTCAACCTCTCTTGTGGAAATGTATCTCTCTTTAATAATCTGACTTCATTATGCGTTACAAAGGACCCATAGAGCCTCCCCTGCATAATGCAGCATTATACACGGCAATCTCACTCCTTCTTGCATGATAAGATCTTTATGGTTGGACCTTTTTATCCACAGTGTGGCAGAGACATTAAAATGTCCAGCACCCTGCAAACTCCCAGTTTAGTCAATAAAGCCCATTGCCATACATCCATGTTAGTCTATCATCTTGTTTGGGTTCATCCTCTATATAGTGTATTTGAATAAAGACTGGCAATATTCAATTGAACTACTCTTTATATTGCACCCGAAAATATTCAGCCAGTTGATACAGAATACAGAGTCACAAAAAAGTTCAATCGCAAAAATAGCCTATAGTTATCTGCCACTTACTACTGCATTGTTACTTGATAAGAAAAATCAGATCAACGTTTTGGACCACATCATGGTCATTTATCACCTTGACAAAGAAGTAGTATGTAGTCTGGAGCATTGATTTGAATTTTCTTATCATGCTGCTTGTTTGTTGAATAGAGTATTACTTGAAGACCTGTGAGTGCAATTCTCCATTTCTGGACTTTGTATGCATTTCCCGGGAGCACCCGGACAAGTAATTATTATTGATTAATAAAAGCTGAGTGCACACCTTGTGGATTTTATATATAAAAAACCACGGTCACAGTAGCTGAGTGCTGTATCGCTCGTTCAGTCGGCAGAAGGGTTTCTAGGCTCTTTCTCATTCAGAGTGGCGCCTTTTTCTCTCCTCTGTGTGGAGGCACAGCAACCACTAGGTGGATCTGCGCTCTAGGCCGGTGCCTACCTTGTCTATAGGTAGCGTCTGCCCTGTCTTTGTGCCAGGTCTATAGTGTTATGACTTTTCTCTGGCTAACGACCTGTGTCCACACTAAGAAATGTTATTACGAAGATCCATGCGTTGAAATTGTTAAATGAGTACCAAATTCCAATTGTTTACTGATGCTAAGTCTGTGCACATAATGCTGTACGGAACATCTCGTCGCTGAAGAGCACTCATCCTGGTTTCTGATTTTGCCAGGTCTTCATAAAAGATATTTATTAGGGCCTGTTACACATATGTCAAGTGTGTCAACTGAAATGAATGATTTTTGTTCAGATGTTCTTCAATATCATACCTTGATATTCAAAGCTCAATAAGAGTGGAATTCACCTTTATCTATCTTGTCAATAACTTGACTTGCAGTTCTTTGAAATATGTGAATTAAGTCCGTGGTAAAAATATGTGGACAGAAATGGTGTCACACCTAATTCTCTGAGGTTCTGCCAGGATTGTTTCGCTCATTGCGTGGAGCTTGCGTTACACGTTCAGGAAGAAGGCTATTCACATACATACCGGAGACAGGCTAGGGTGCCAGTGGCATGAATCGTCCAAGGCTGTCGAGAATGGATTGGGAGAGCTTGAATGAAAGGTAGACATCAGTTAACTTCTTACAGATTTGACTGATTAAGGTCCTGATTAAGCATTTTCATTGGAAAAAAAACTTGTAAAATGTACTAAATGCAACAAGTTTTATTAACAAAATATATATAAATAAGTTAGCAAATGTTATTGCATCCATCTTGTTATGGCCTGCGTTTACACTTGTTACTTGAGTATGTTATGTCTCAGTGCTAATGATATGCAATGAAGTGGCTTATTAAAGTGAAGTGCCTGTGGGGGTCAAACTCGATAAGCTTATCTCTACTGTGCAGCAAAGACTCCTGAAAGGGTTCCGCCACTGTACACCATAATCCACCTGAAATACATCAAACGCTGGCATGCAGCCACTGTGACTAAAGCTGATGTGACCCTTTGTTTGCTAAGCATGTTGGGAAATGTAGTCCATAAAAGCTACAGTGTTTTCAGATTGAGGTAAATGTCAAGAAGTCTTACTAATGTAGATAGGGTCATCCAAGCTATTATTGGAGATGAAACCTATTGGGGTTAGCCTTTTGTAATGTAAAGTGTAAAGTGCAGCTCTCTCTCAAACTCTCTTTATGGAATAAGCCCCTGGAAAGACGTATAGTCTCCAGAAACACAGTCGGGTTCCTGGTGCTTCCAGGTCTAAAGAACCATAGTTCTACTCTATAGACTTCTACTGTATAATATATGTTCTCTAGTGTTGCGTAAGGGGAAACTCCAGTACAACATATAAAAAACATATACAATGTAAAACAAACATATACAATAACAACAAATTAGTGTTTAGAGCAGACACATGCTTTAAATTCACCTTGGTTTTTTAAATTGGAACTCGCCAGCTGACACACGGCAGGGTAATTTGGTTTCTAAGCAGCCTCACTAGTGAGAACTCCAATCTTCATCACCAAATAAATAATGTGGTATTAAAAACAACTGAAAAATATTCCTCAAAGAGAATAGAGTAGAATTCTATTCTGATGTGTATCAGATCTCACTCATATGCCATGAGAAACAGATTCCCCCAGGAAGAGGATATTTTTTCTGAAGAAAATTGCATGCATGAAGGAGGTTTACCCATCTATATTGAAGCCTACTTTTATTTGTTAGAAGGGAATTTAAACAGCGTGACAAAGCCCAATCATTTCCGCCGAACCATATTTTTACTTTCCATCTAAATTGCCATTTGCATTTTGTTTCCGCTGTAATTACCCATATTTTATTTTGCCTCTCATAGGAAAAGGTCACCTGCGTCTCACCTACTATAGCGCCCAGTAACCCCCTCCTTCCCGATATGTAAAGGCAAAACAGAGGGGAGATAGAAGAAGGGTCATCCTGCTGAGAAATGTAAATGACCCTGACTGAGCCGCACTGAGTTTGGATTGGAGGGGGAGGGGAGACAGGGAGAGACAGCAAGAGCAGGCAGGGAGAGACTGAGGGTAGCACTGGCTTCATCTTTTAAAGGGAGGAGGAAAAAAAGGAGCTCAGCTGCAGTTTGGTGTAGCTGTGTCTGGCTTGTGCGGAAAAATCTAGGCATCTGTGCTGAAAAAAAGCACGTATCTCAGCCCATCTGAGGTGTTATTTAAAAAGAAAAAATCAGGGAGAATAACATTGGTCTCCCATCAGGATTTGGCTGGATCAGTACAGGTGGCTTGAAGGTTTCAGGATGAAGGTCTGGCTGAGGACCACGGAAAGGTATGAGTCTTCATGTCTGCTTAACCTGCCTGCAGCGTGTGCATTGTTCTGGGCTGCACAGGGGATAATCTTCACTATATTCTAACCATAATGTACAGATGGAAGTCCGAACCTGAGCTAAGAACCGTGTCCTATGGAGCTGTGCTTATTTATTTAGCTGGAAGTAAAGGCTATTTCGGTCAGTGTTGGAGATGCTGTCAATGCTTGACAATACAGAATTCTATGCGTTGTGCTATGAAATACAGATTTTTGCAGGAGTGGATAAATTGACATTTCTTTCTCATCTTGCGTTGTTGGATGCGTGTTAATTTGGCTGCATTGATGTATGATATTTTTAAATATAATAACATGCATATGCAGCAACAGTATTGCAGTGGCTAGACTCTCATTTTGTCTTTGATATCCTTTGTATTCTAGCATTTCATCCATGGAACCTGTTTCTTTATGTTAAACAGCAGGTTTTGTCTTTAACAACAAAGAAATCCTGCACTTGCCTGTTCTGCTCTGGGAAGTGGTTGCCTGGAGTTGTGAGCAGCAGAGATATGACAAAGATGAGCATTTTTATGGTTATCCTGTGGTAAGGATATTTAAATGACATTTATAAGCATGCTTCCCGTGTCGATTCATACATTCGCAAGTAGATGCTTTATAGTGCATTGCAGTCCCTGTTCACAAATAAGGAGTATTACAAACAGCAGTAAAGCATTATAGCTGGCACTGAGCAGGTTAATAAAGGTATGGATTAATGGAATCGAACTGCCTTGCAAGCCAATGGATTTTAGACAGCTGAGGTGTTGTCTTTTTTCCCTTTGCTGGGGGAGGTGGTGTCTTTGTGGGTCCCCGTTGGCCAAATTGAGATGCAGTGTGACAATGCTCTAGCAGCTGTGCGCTGACATTTTCTCTTACACCTATTGAAAATGGCTTATTAGCTCCCAAGGAATGGCAAGGAGATGTTCTTGGGGTGTCGTTTTATCTGGGTTATCTTGTTCCTAGATAAGGAGTGACTCACACAGGGTTCATTTCAGTTGACTAGGTAGTAAACCTTACAGTTCTATAAAACACAGCAAGCTGTAATTCCTAGCCAGGCTTTTTCTGGGTTACAACTTTTGACGGCACTAAACATTGTGGTGATTTGGCGAGGTATACAACGTATTCCGGAGAAGTGACAATCAAGTTTTGACTCTGCGGTTCTTATTGTAATGTTCCAATGGGAGTTGGTGTCTACCACAACTAGAGGACCAGAGAGGCTGTTTCCTACAGAAGGGATCTCACTGATCATAGCAATCAGCAACTGAAAATGCATCAAAGTTTTAGCCTAATTGTAACAAAAGTATGACATAACACACAGTGGAACTGGATGGAACTGGAAACAAGTACTACAGACACAAAGCTTGTAATATAGACAGAGATGACCTAAAGCTTGTCCATAGCCATGCATAGTAGTATTCTTCATACAAGTGAGATGAGTGTTTTTTTTATAGCTGATACACAGTTCATGATGACAACATAGCCTGAGGCACAGATCACAATAGTATCTTTCAGGGATATTGTGGGTGAGCTAATGTAGCATGGAAAATGTTTCTACAGTGTTTATTCTGCATATTAACATTAAAGGACATGTTGTCCACATGAAATAGCTAATCAGCAGCATTCCATACCAGCACTGTGTTTGGGTAGCAGTATGGAGGCATATCCGAGAAACAGCCGGTAGTTGCTGGGTGCCTTGTACAAGTGGGAAAAAAGCCGGCCACAATCACAGCATAGGGGGGACAGTGGATTTACAGTTTGCTATAATTTTAGCTTGGTACAGAGACACAAACCAACTTGGTTATGCCGGTAAAGGCAAGAAATCTCACAACTGATAGGCTAGTGTGTTTTATAGCACATATAAAGTGAAAAGGTTTTTATTCTATATTGTCAAAAACAAAGATAAGCATCTTTGCAAGAGACATGAGGGACTGTTGTGTACAGTAAATTTTGTTCACCTAAATTCACCTTGTTCACCTCACCTCTGGGATGATGAGTTTTAGTCCATAGGCGCTTTGTGGTAAGGGTTGTCTGTTCCTGCAGAAGGACATGACTATTTTTTTTCATGAAATATACATTTCCTCTCATGTCATTGCAACTAGCAAGGACTATAGCTGTTATAGATTTGTTATAAAAGGTGACACAACTACAACATATAGTGCTAATTAGACTCATATCTACATAGTGGAGAAACACTTCTATTCTGCGAACACTCTGTGTGCATGCTTAATGTAGATCATTTGCCATTGTGTGGAAGAATAAATATAATAATTCATGGAAATGTGAAAAAGGTACACTGGTAATGTGAGTTATGAGCTATTTGAAAACAACATAGAACAAGTTATCTGGGCTAAAAAACTGTAAACGTTAAGTGGCTCCCCCTGTTTTTTTCTTAACCTAGAGTATTTACAACAAATGGAACAAGCAACCTAAGGAAATGCAGCAAAGTCACAAAATGTATAGAATGTCAATATTCAACAAATACAACATTTTCAACATAATGTACTATTCTCTTTATGCCATACATTTAAAATGGCTAGGCATTGCCTAAAAAGGGTAAATGCATTGCTTTGGTATGTAAAAGGCTGTGTCTTCTTCTTTTGCTTCTGTGTGACACTTTAGACTCTTAAAATAAGAGATTACATACCTTTTTTCTGTCATAAAAGCTGAGTTTGCAGGCAGTGGGTGATGCATTCCTTTTTGGTTTTCTGCCAGATAATGATCTTTTAAGTAAATCGAGGGAGGCATCAAAGACAATGTTGAAATGCCTTCAGAAGTCAGTTGATAGATATTTTGTAGAATGAATAAAATATGTATAGAAAAAACCTCTGTAGCCAATCTGTAATTCATGTCATTCTCAAAGTAGATCTATCACATTTATCATCTATCATTAATTCTGTCTTCTCAAACTGCCCATTGCTCATGTCTTACTTAACTTTGCCTTTACAAAGTGTAATAACTTTAAGTTAGGGACAGTTTTACGGAAATAAAACTGGCCCTGGTGTGGCAAAGCTTTAATAACTCATCCATGTCCTGAGGTCACCTCCATGCTTCGCAGTGTTGCTTTGGGTTCCTCCAAACGCAGAAATAACTAAGACGAAGAGGAATCAAGGAAATGTCTTAAAGGGATGGTGCTTCTTGGAAGATAGGCCTTTGGGAAGGTTAGACTAAGTATTGATAAATAAACTAGATTTTTTTAAATTTACTGGTGAGGATTCAAGAGTGCATGTGATTAAAAATGACATGTTTGATGATAAAATTGTATTACCCCATAATTTATATCATTGAACCTAAAGGTTTGGATTGAACAATCCTATGTGTGTAACAAGAAATCACAATCCACTCGTATACGGTACATTTCACGTGTTGCTGACAAGCATTCGTAAACTACTACCCTGCAGTATACGGCAGTTATATGTTTACCAAATAGGCGTTAAATACGATTCACTTTGTGGTCTTTGTGACCATTTGAATGAATTCTTCTATATTACGTCGCCATAAATTTTCCATATTATTTTCTCTTATTTTCATATTGTATACAGATAAAAGAACACATCTTAAGTGTATGTTTTATATCTCAGCTGATTATACTACTGTTTTGGACAACATTGTGTGAAATAAGAGAAGTTAAGAGATAAGAGATTTATATCTCAGATGGGTTATAGCTATGGCTGTCCTCCTGATCTTGGGGTCCTCTCTCTCCCTAACAGTTTGGGTGAGCAAAGCATGACACGCTAGTTGAGGTAGACGCAGAGCTGGGGACATGGAGGGATGGAACCAGAGGCTGAGAGATGTGAGGAAGGAAGCAGGGATGTCTTTTTACCTTACACGAAGTGCCACCTTGGAGCACTCGGCTTCATAACACGTGGAAGCTGCACTTTTATCTTAATTCATCTACGTAGAGCATCAACTGCCCAGGAAACTTAACCAGACAGGCTTCATAATTAAGTTGGCCCTCGGGACCTATATTCTCCACTAAAATGTATGTTTTGCAACATTAAGTAATAAGGAGTTAAAATCGCTTCTTCGTTTAAACAGAGATTGATTATTCTTGGTCACATTACAACATAGATGTTATTCATGTGCTGCTTCATAACAGCACATCATTCTGAATAGAATCAGAAACAACGAGGAAAAGCTTTGCGCTGCTTACACATGTTTATCTCCAGATAAGGTTCAAATAACCTTACCGTAATTACCTATGTTTATGTACTAGACATTCTATTTTCTTGTGGGGTTTCTAGATGTTTAATGGTTAGCTTTAATCCCCAAAGCAGATACTGTTACCTGTATTAAAACATTTTACATCAACGCCATTTTCAGCTTTACATACAAGGATTTGTATGAATAAAACTGTGCTTTTCAAAGGTGGCTATTAAAGAACTTGTTTAGCAATGACGTTGACATACAGAACATGTTTTTTTGAATGTATATTGAAAATACAGTTCTTCTTATTCTAATATCCTAATGGTCTTTAACGAAAATCAAAGTGTGTAGGAAGTACTAGAGTATAACTAATTTACATTGACATCTCTAGACAAACCAAAAATCAAAAAGCCTAGGGTTTTAAGTCATTAATTATATTGCACATCAAGTAGGCTTAAATTATATGGAGAAACTACTAAATATAAATTATTCTGTGTTGGAGTTTGGTGAAGACATTGCACTGGTGGGGGCCAAGCTAGCATAAATATCACGGAACCAGCATGCAACTGCTACATAACGCATGCATCAAGGGATTTTCTATTTTTGTTTTGACTTTAACAAATAGGAGAAAGTAGATCTGTATAGAATCTAAAAAATTACACATTCTACATGCTAAATAACCCATGTGATAATGTTTACAGGTTAAAAACAAGACTTTTGTGCCTAAAACCTGCTTTCCATGTGTATTGGGGAAAAGTATCTTAACTTCTTAATCTGTGTGATCATTGCTCCCTGCTGTGTTCCCTCTCTTATAATTTACTGATTGCTGATGACTGGCTCAGGCAGCCTTGGTAAGGAGGAATAACGCAAATAAAGAGGACTTCAGGATACCAAATTGTTTAGATAATGCTAGAATTGCCACAGGTTAACAATATTGTGGTTAGATTTTGAAGGTTCTCTTCCCCATACTCGGCTGGATTTAACATATTTGTAAGAAAAATAACTTTTTGTCCCTTACTTTTTCCGGGAAACATATCCTTGTCATTTGACCCAAAACCAAAGATACTGAATACGCTTATTAAAAGTTTCACTTGTTCTTAATATAGAAGGATAAGAATAAATTGGCAGATTTGCTTAGCCTTAAGTACTAATGTTTTATATAAGTGGAATGACACCTTCAAAATCCCTACACAAAAATGACCCTTTACAAACCAAAAGAACAAGCTACAGGTAGTTGGAGCAGATTAACTTTTTATGTTATGATGAAAGCTGCTAGGGTTACAGTTCCTCTTTAAATAAAAAAATGATATTGAATTGAAGCTAAAAAAATAATAGATTTTTAGCTCCTGGATGGTGCTTGTGGCAGAGATGGTCAAGTTCTTTTTAAATGTACTCATTAAACTGTAAAATAACTAGAATCGTCATACTATTATACTTCTTTTGTAGCGCCTCAGAAGGTCTAACTATAATGCAGTTCTCCTCGATAAATTTCTGAGATCTAGGCTAATAAAAAAATTGTAGAAAATGTCTGCTCCTTATGTGTACTTAAATAAACGATTTCAAGATATTTTGCTAGATGTCCTCTTCTGGCGTTTCATGTCTGAAACTCAAAGTGAATGCATTCCTCATTGTTACAATATGCTCACCATAGTAAATGATAACCATTTTGTTATCGCCAAACACTGTTTGGTATGCTTGGGAGGAATGAACAGATTTTGTGTAGTGTCTCCTTTCTGCTGCTGTCAAACTAAAAGTGTCATGCAGTTCAGCCAGTGAGAAGGACATCTAGTAACTGTGGGTAATGGGAGTTGTAATTCAACTACAATCGGCAATTGATGCATCAAATCAATTGCCATTTTCTTTGGCTGAATATTTTTTATGAATTTAACTCAAATATTGAAACTAGTTTGTAAAAGATTTAGAAATCGAAGGTCATTGTTGTTAGACATTAGCTTGCTTTTGTCCACCATCGATCACATGTGCTTCAGATTAGAGCAGGATAGATATAACAATTTGGAGTCTTCGTTAAATACAATGTAATAAATCAACTGCTACTGCTGTGAGAAAGTGCGTACACTGGGTGTTGATGAGCTTAAAAAAAAGATCTGTCTTCAGGTTCTTTTATCAACCATTGACTACTGTTTCATATACATTGGAGTTACATTTCTATATAGCATTGAAGACCTTACCTATGCTTAAAACTGAAGGTAAACAATATGATTAGACAGTGAATGACTCCAATTGAATAAACCTATCCCAAATACCCGATCAGAATGGCCTAGAGAGCGCAATGTGTACTGGATTTTTATAGCATCAGATTGTTCTCCTTTCGACTGCCTTACATAACTTACATTAATGATTTATATATTGATTTATTGTTCTAAACGTAAGAGTTATAAGGGTGAAACCAAAATTACTGGCAGGAATCTTGAGATAAGATTATAGCAAGATCTTAATTTCAGAATCATTAGCAAAGGTAAACGAGTGCAATTGTGGGCCTGAGCCGTAGCACACAAGAAGAAAACAGTGGAAATGTAAAATATTTTAACAAATCAAGAAAAACAACTGTCTCTGGGCAGAAATGGGAATAAACAGGGTGAATGCACCAATGAAATAAGATGAATGTTCTTCAGAAGAAAAGCAATGAAATGGATTGGACTAGACAGAAATGAAAACCAAAGAGCTCGCACCTATTACATGTCAAAGCCATCATGTAACATTGGAAAATCATAAAAAAAGCAAAGTGAAGAGTTGAGAAAGAAAACTACTTTAATCTCGTACCACCAAATGGAAACAAAAATTGTCTATTTTAGTCCCAAAACATTAAAACCCAAAGCCCAAAAAAAGAATGCATGGAAAATACTTTACTAGCTACAGAAAAAGGAAATAAGAGTAAGGCAAAGATGATGGCTTGTGAAATGTCAAAACCCATTTTATAAGAAAAGAACGTTACAGCAAAAGGATTGCAACAAAGTCTAAATCAACAGGTTGGCAACAACACTCGACCAACTGGCTAAGGAAATAACACGTGTTATGCGTGTTTATGCTCGGTCTCCAAATGTTCTTTGCCCAGTTTTTAATATATGTTATATATACAAGTTCAAGGATCATTTGGGCTGAGCACATTTCCATTTCTCCTGTAGCTAATTATAAAACCAATCATTTGTTATTCTCCCCACTACTTCCGTTTTGTTCAGGCTCCATGGTTTTCACTTGCTCACATCTTGGTGTCAGATTAATCTATGTTTTCCACAGCTGCTTCAATTAGGTAATTAATTAGAAAGTGGTTTAAAGGAGTAAGAAGTTTGGGGATGATTTACTTGGAGCACACCTGATGCTTCATTGGTATTTTTAGTTCCCTTTGCAGAGTGCATAGCAGTAAAACTAAACTTTCTTCCTAAAAAAAAAATCACCTTGAATTAATTTTACGTCGGCTATTGCTTGTTCTCTTTCTGATTTTCAATTCACATCCTAGAAGTGATGCTGTCTTTTTAACGGTGAGCCATGTAATACTTTTATGAATGCGTTGTTAAATCCAGCATCCGTGAGATCAATTCACTAAAGGGAAAATTATCAGGAGTGTTGTGTTTCAGCTTCTTGACTTCTCTAGTCATTATGAATGGCAAACCCCTGTGAGCCGCTGCTGCAAGAAGAATTTGGTTGGGCCTGTATAATGTATAGCTAAATCCAGAGGTTTCTTCAAAGTCTCCTCAGCTATTGAATTATGCCTTATACAGGGCTAACTTAGTTCTTCTCGCTGAAGAAACCTGCCAGTTTTATCCCATCATAATGAATGATAAGTGAAGGAGTTGATAGCGCAACTCTTCCTTTAGTGAATAACCTAAACAAAAAAAAAAGATGTCAATAAAAGAATATAAAGAGTGGTCCCTTTTCTAGATTGTCTGTACTGACCCTTTGTCTAAATATATATGATATTATGTTTAATATCTATATTTTTCTCTTTCTTAGTTTTTTTTGCTGGAATGTTAGGATAATCAGGTTTTTCTTTGTACAGTAAATCAAATATCTTAAAATAGATCATAAAGAGACAACTATATGATGTCAATGAAACTCCCAATGCTTTTTATTATGTAGTTTCTTCAGCATTGCTTAAAGTTTCCACCAATGCTGACTTCTTCTTCCCTCTATCGCCATAAGGGAGCTGGGAGAGTTAAGGAGGCAGAACCAGCCCCTTTTGAATTGGAAGGGGGTAGAATGTGACAGAACTGGGTGACTGGATGGATTGAGCCAAGTGACATTTTCCCAACACCTAGAATGCACTGATGGCCCAGAAATTGCCTGTGATAACCAGAGCCCTGGGGCAAACCTAGACATTTTCAAGGAAATTGCTTAATGGAGTGGTTATTCATATTATACATACTAAGAACTAATAATAACAATGCCCATCGGCACAGAAACCCTTGGCTTTTATGTTGTAAAATCTGAAGTCCTTTAAGGCTCAGGTATTGCTTCCCTAATGGACATTCAATAATTACACACTACATGCATGGAGAGTCACCTCAAAATAATCTGTGTACATGGGTTCCGTAATAACCTGAATCTCAAAAGATATTGACATATTTATCAAATTCACTGGAATGCTAGCAGCAGTGTTTGTTCTCTATTATCTGGAGGCTCTGGTGCACAATACACAATAGAAAACAGCTTGTTCAGCAGCTATCATGGACATTAGGGACTTGCGTGTGTAGGCTGATAACTTCACTTATGAATGTTTCCATCACTTCTCAATGAAAATAGAGTTAAATTACTAAAATGACTGATATTACTTTAATACATTTCTTGCTGTATTTCTTGGACATTTATTGACATGTTATTTATGTGTTGCTTCATTTCAGCTTTTTTGCTCAAAGGGATTTTTTTTTAAGGATAAAATACAGTCTGACCAGTTTAAACTTGGAGCGTGCATTTAAGAGCACACACATGAAATGTGTATTTCTTTGCTCGGGTAACACAGGAACGCAGCTTAGCTTAAGGGTTAAACAAACGCTTGAGGAAAATGTCCGCAGCTGCTGAGCTTTGAGCAGAGACCCACCTGTCAGAGAGTATTTCCCAGTTTTGTTCTTTCGCAGGTTCTGAATATAACAATATTGAATATGCTATTACAAATCTAAAGCAGTATTTATATGTTTGACTTCTTTAGGATGTGTGTTCAAGTGGCGTTAGTGTGCAAACACATTGCATAATATTGTTGGTGAACAAACTGAAGGATGAAGGTGTTAGAAGGTGAATATAGTAAATGGAATGATATCATTATTGAAAAAAGCTGAAAAGGCTGCATGTCCATGCCCTAGATAATGTAAAGATATAAAAGGTTTTTTTGTAAGGTTACTTTATGTGATTCCAGAAAGAATGAGGGGGATATCTTGGTCATTAACCAAGATTTCCTAGCACAACATCAAACCCGGGAACTTTCTGCCTCTGGCTACCCGGAGCCCCCCTTGCGGTATGCTGGTAGGATGCGTTGTGGGCGGTCCTGCTGATGTCGGTGGGGGGAGTGGGGCGTGCAGGTGTACCTAGGGGCACTGATGCTAAATTGAAGGCAAAGGGTGGTCCCTCCAAATATAAGATTTGATTTTAATTTTCCCTTCTGTTCACCTATTTCGCATTTTGTTAAATGATGAAAATAAACTATTAACATGTCTATTTTTGAAAACAGTCTTACTTTACAGCATTTTTTCACACCTGCCTAAAGCTTTTGCACTACACTTGCTGACATGTTTTCCTTACTTTTGCCCTTTTTCCTTTTATCTTGCCTGCCTTTTACATTTTTCATTCTCTTTCTGTCCCCTCCACACACACACACATATATATATATATACACACACATAATATATACATATATATATAATTGTTTTATATAGTGCCATCATATTCTGTAGCGCTGTACAAGGTGTGTGTGTGTGTGTATATATATATATATATATATATATATATATATATATATATATATTCACACACAAATAGGTGTGCATATATAAACATATACACAGTATTTACTGGATCCTCCACTTCCGTCCTGATGTTTTTTCCAGGTGAGCTCTTTGCATGAAGGAGGATGATTGCAGCATATTGCGGTCAAATCTTGAGGACCCTGAAGCTCTGTGTTCTCTGTATACAATGAATTTAGTGAATTTTAGACTTTATTCTAGTTTTGCTTTCATTGAAGATTTTGCATAGTGCAGCTAAAGCTGGGCTGAAAATATGATTTTGTCCTGGCATACTCAAATCACATGTTCTACTTGATTTCTTGGTAACTTCAGTGGGACTTTTCTTATCTTCCATGAATACGTACATATATTATCATATATATGTTATATATAGACTCATATGATTATTTTGTAAATGTCAACAGTTGGTCAATGATGGACCCAAAAGTCTCTATCATCAAGCCTGTCAAAGTGCGGTTATGCAGAAAGCTAATTGTGTGCCATTTTATTATCAAACCTCTCTTATCTGTTTTTATTAAATATTTATTGTGATTAACATACCAGTTTAACAATATTTTTTCTGAACACACGTTTTCAAGGCCACTTCACGAGAATAGATTGAGCTTTGTAAAACCGTTCTACCCACCCACCACATACAACGTCAAGGCCATTCCATAAAATATTAAAATAGTTTGGTGCTACTAAGAAAACTTTAAAGATTTTGTATTGATTTGTCTTCACATCTTCCTAATCATGCATAATTTAAGGCATATTGGAAGTCTAAAGTGACAATTAATCACAGTAACACATAGTACCACAGTTCAATTAGAGGCAATCCATTTTATATTGGCAATATGTCACAATCTATTTGATTCTATTCAGCATATACATCTTCGAGCTGTAAAGATGGCAGCGTATTGTCTTTGATATTAATAATTAAATTAAAGCAACGTAATACATTAAAGCAAAAGTAACAAAAGCCCCTAGGGGGGGCTACACACACTCTCCATAAAGCTCAATAAGACATTCTGTCGCCATGTCCTTCTCTATGTTCCATCCGATTTATTACAGAAAAATAACCTTTCACAGGCCTGTAATGTGTTTAGTTTCAGAATCTTAATTACTGCACAGTATGAAAACACATCTCTGTGACTAATGTTCAAGCTTTTAAAAGAATACATTCTTCTTGGCGTTTTGTATAGAGTTTTCCGAAGCCACACGTGGACAAATCATTTTTATTCAGTCCTGTTTATTATGTGTAGTACAGGCATTTGGTATTAAAAAGTATTGGTTTGTGTATATGTTTTTGTTTTTTTTATAATAAACCTGAATTTGTCACAGAAGTCCTATGACGGGGAGATCTCTCATGTCACGCCATACTGCACTGTGACGATGCAGCAGAATTTCAATGCCAAGCACTTCATATCATATATCAAGATCACTTCAATTATTTTAATGGAAAAGCCTCTAAAAATAGAAGCAGCTGTAATTATACTCTATCACCGATATTGATTCAAAAAGTAATTACAGAAGCACAGATCTATTTTGAGTGTTCGGTCCTGACGGGACAATAAAAATACACCTACATGATTCATATCCACCAGTACAATGAAAATATTGTGCAGGGAACCAAGAACCAGTATTTCATGAGGAAAAGGCCATAGTTAATCAGATTGTATCAAGCTAACGATGCATGTCAACCAGCAGTAAGACTGGCTTAGACGATTTGTCCTACTTTGGCCAACAAGAGTATATTTTTGGAGGATAAAAATAACGGGGGGCATGTACTTTATGTCTGAGTACATCACACGGATGGAGCATATGTTCTTACGTCCGTAAGGGAAATGAGACATCTAGGCAGAGCTGAAAAGGAACAGTACCCATTAGTACAGAAGAAGGATGAAAAATAAAATAACGTGGGCTCTGCAGTATGCACCATAACATGCCGTTCATTGGCAACTGCTAAACTCTCTGTTTAGATATCCCACCATAGGTAGATCCAAGGAGGCAACAGGGCAATTAAACCCTGCCAAGGAGAATTAGGTGCCATCTTAATTACATGCCGTCATAATAACATCACCAATTTTAACGGATAGTAGAATCATTGATTTAAGCAACATTGTAATGTCATGTGACCCCAATTCTGGCAGTGCCCCTCCTAAAGCTGTAAATGAGATTGCAGAAATCGACCATATCACTGATTAGCCGGCAAAAGAACGCTAGACAGATAAAAGACAAGCCATTACTTTTGGACAGCATGTATATTTCTTGCAACAAATATGCATACCCTTGATCTTTAACCTACTCCACAATGATATTTTGTCTTCGCTACTTTTAAACATGCACCAGACCTACTTAGTTTTCCCTCTTAGTCCTATGTTTTTCACTTCAGCTCCACAAGTTTTGGTAAAATGAATAAGGAAGAGGAACAAGAAGGAAAAACCAAACAATTACTTAAAATTATTGAATGTCTAATGTAATCAGAATAAACTTCAAATTGATATTGGTGCAGGGTGCTATCGCAGCAGAAGCCCTTTACTGCCAACGCGGTTCATTCAGTTGTGTGAGTAGTTTGCTGCCTATTTACATCTGTGTCAAATTCATATTTTTACTGCTAATAATATGTATTAACATATATAGTTAAGTTCTAAAAAATAAAATAATGACATGAAAGGATGAAAGTGAAAGTACTGGTATATGGAAACCATCCCTATTGAAGTGACTGTGCGTGTGGTGGCATTGGAGAAACTAATGTATCATGAATATTCTTTGTTTTGTCTGGATGTTTATATGCAATGTGTTTTTAAGCTTTTCTTTAGACGGATCTTGTGAATTCTCAAGAATATTTTGGGGAAGTTAGTTGTATTGCAAGCCATGCATTTTCAAATAATTGTTACCTCCATTTAAAGTTTAGACAGGTCACTGACTTGAGACCTACATGTACGGAGGGTAAAGGATCATTTATAATTGTAAATAACAAAAGCTGCACTTATACCCCGCAGTTGGTTTGAGGGTACAAATGATCGTGTTTTCTTTTCCATATTTATTTAACATGTCACACAGTTACCAAAACTTGATAGCAAGTATGTGCTGTGTCATCTAACATTGCTAGTTTGGAGCCTGTGTAGCCTCGAAAATTAGCATTCATGTCACTAAAACCTGCCTTTGAATAGGGACCCTGCAAGCATCAATTTGCATAATCCTATTGTACATTATTAAGCCATAATTATAATAATACTCATCAAAAAAGACTATGCAGAGTATATGGAAAATGGTAATTTATGCAAGTGCAGTTCATACTTTTGATAGACACGTTCATTGTATGTAGCTAAAACCCAAAGTACAACAATGTAGGTGTCTATTGTATCTTAACTGTAACGAATGTATAAAAAGCTACAGACTTATATCCTAAAGGATTTCTTTGATTTAAGATTAAAAAAAACCTCATTGTTACCATAGTTTCACGTTAGTAGGAGTCAAACAATCTGTTACGGAGAAATCAAGTTGCACTGAAACTCTTGAATAAAATGAAGAACAATTTTGTATATCACCCCAGTGCCAAGTGGGGGGAAGTATCAGAAAACATGACCTAGTGAATGATTGTTTCATGTGTCATCTGAGTATTCACAGCATAGCTAGCTTCGGCCACTTAAGTCAGCAAGATATCTTAGACTAACCAGTTTCAGTGTTGGACTGCTAGATGCTTCACCGTGTGAAGTTGGAACTCCCTACCACCATGTTTGATGGCCACTGTCCTATAATTCAGCTGGAAATTCTGTGTTCGGTTAAAGAGAACTCAACAACTCAAACATACAAAGTGGAATATTTACTAAAAAAGGGAGTTACCAGGAGAGTTCAATGCTTTAGCCGTATGTGATATCACCATGTATAGCAAACCTTAGAGATCAGGTAAATAATGTTTAAAACTGATGACCATCTGTATGTATCCACATTATATACATCACACAGGATCAGCTAAGCCCTGCTTGCACGATAAGCTGGTTAGTAAAAATTCCAACGGCATTGTACCTTCTTAAATTGAAAATGTGGCTCTAAAGAAAGACAGACTTTTCACATTCATATCCCATGTAACGTCGTAGAAGAGGTTACAAGTAGCAATTAATAATTTTGTGTGACTGATTCAAGGGTATGGCTTTTCGTGCCCTGTGCAAGCCTCCCATTTAATAATCCTTACATATAAATCACTGCTGATCTATTGCAAATATTATTTATTTGTAGTTACATTTAATTGTTATTATTTCTCCATAATTTATAAATCTAAAGAGTCTAATATGCTTTTAAACTTGCATATACATTAAGCATTACTCGATTCAATATGTCCAAATCAATGAAAGAGTGTAGGCTGCTTTCCAATCCACAAGGGTTGAAAGATCGTTCATATACAAAATAAAAAATTCGAGGAATCAAATGAATGGGAAAGAGATAATTCCTTAGCTGATATTGAACTGCAGCTGTCAATGTTGGCAATTAGCCTACTATTGTACAACGCTGAGGATCATGGGAGTTTTGATACTCCAACGCTATGATTCTGCTCCCTCTTGACTATACGATTTCTTTACTGTACATTAGAACCAATAACTAAGGACCATAGATTCCAAATAATATCATATCTCTGGAAACCTTCAAAACCCACCGCTACTTCTCTCGTTATAGCTAAATAATCATATAGTAACACTCATGAAAAGAGTACTTTAGTCTTATTACATTTATCTTGTTTAATCACCCAATACTCACTCATAACGCATATTCATTGCTGGATTAAATTATGAGGGAAGTGATGTGATTGAACACATAATGCAAATTATGAGATAAATCTAACAGCTCTAATAATCATTTCAATGGGCTGAGTCCTATATATATAGTCACTTGGTTCCTGCATGCTTTGTTTGCACAGCATGGTATGAATCACATTTCCTAGTATGTCTCTTCTGCATGATAGAACCATAGTTTCATGCTATTCCATTTGTACTAATAGGGTAGTTTTCTATTTTGTCTATGCTTGTTTTTTTCTCTAAAAGGATTAGTTAATGACTTTGTTCTCTCAAACTAAAGGTGAAAGAATGATACAATTTTGTTGCCACCACACATTTGTTGCCAGCATTTAAGAAGTCAAAACATTTTTTTTTGGCCGTAAAACCCTCCTTCTTCTAAATATGAATCCAAGAAGCACGCAGATTTCACTGTGAGTACTTTAATATACATTTTTTAAACACAAAAAATGGGGCTTACCAAGGTACAAGCTGCAGCACTGCAGCTGCCACCTCCTCTGTGGGCAGACCATTCTTGCCAGTGATTGGCTGGCAGGAAAGCACTGTAGAAATAAGAGCCAGTGCTGGAGCTGACTGGGGATAGCTGCAGAGGGCAGGTAAAGTAAAATTAACTATTTCAGCTTATTTAACAGACAGGTATCTTTGACCAATTTTAATATTTTGCTGTTAGCCTTTTAACTGGCTTGCAGTAGTACAAACATCTATACCTCTGGAAATTCATTGATATGATTCATTATAAATAAAAATACAAACAGAATAGCTGTGCATGAGCACTAATAACCACTATTCGCTTGAAAAATAGCGATATTAACAGTTCCTGATTCAGCAGAAATAATCCAGAAGTTTGTGTCCTGATGGACAGCTGTCCTGACCAGTGCCACAGGACATAAAATGCCAAAAGTTGTCTTAATGTCCCATTAATCTGAGTGTCCTGACAAAGGGAACCTAAAAGTCGACAAGTATGGCTGATCACTTTCAAAAGCCGGGGTGCAAATACATGTAAAGGAAAAACAAACTAAAAAAAATAATAGTGTAGTATATTTAACCTTTCAAAGTGAGCAATAGAATGTTTCTTTATCCACTCACAAAGATCCTGGATCCCACGAGTTCATCAAAAACGGTTATTTAATTCCATGCTTCTAGAATAGATCATAATAAAAACACCCAACGGCACAATATCTCTGTACATATATTGTGAAATGTGGAGAGACACTCAGACTCAGTCCTATGAGTAGCAGACAACAAATTGTTAAAAGCTCTTCAAGCTGTACAATTCTTGTACACGTTTCACTGGGATTACTCAGCTTCTTTAAGTATGGCTAATCAATGATTTGATTTTGTCAATCTCTTTGTTCTCTGTTTACAATGGTTTGTTGTTCCAAGTTGGAATGCTTAGTATGAAAATGAGGTCCACATCCGCTAAATGTTGCCTTCTTTCCCAGGTACTTGTTTGGATAGGTTTTTTGATACATATTCTAATTAAACCTCTGAACAATAAATGACCAATTCAAAGTAAGATCAGTTTCTTTGCTAGCATTGCAGATTAATGATTTTTGTCCATGTACCAGCTAATATGAAGTGGAAACAGATGCTGCTTAAGAAAAGCATGTGTCACAAGAAGGAAATATAGCACTTAGGACACTAGAGGCTCAGAATCACACTCAGTCCTAATTAGTCCAGTTTGTCATTATAAAGCTTTCAATCACATCATTATCCTACTTGTAAAATAAAGAGAGACAAGTAGCTCTGTCTATGTGTATTTGATTGTGTGCTGATTGAATAGGAAACACAAGATGGAAACACTCATTTCCAGTTTTCAATGTCCTTAGAAGTTATCTGCAGAACATTAAGTTGTTGTTTTATACGTATGAAACTGCATACATAGTCACAGGGCTGATGAGGCGGCCCTGGCACTTTAAGGCCTATAGCCGCCTGATGACATAAGTGAATCCGACGATTGGATATGTGCAGTGCAAATTATGGGTTTATGCTCACGTAGCATGTGGCTGGGCACATCCACCTGTCGGCGGCACAGTGCAGCACCCGGTGAGTATGGGCTGCCGTTTGCCAGCAGACCACCTGGCATTTGTTTGGTGTGCCAGATTGCCAGTCCTGGTATGCATAGTCACTTTTGTGCTTCTGAGAGACATCAAGATAAATCGACAGCAGCACTATAAATACTGGTATTTTTATCACAGGAATAAATATTGCTTTTAGCATTAAGTATAACTGTTTCCAGGAAAACTTTTTATATCATAAAGTATTCTGTCTTATTTATTAGGTTTATTATTATTGTTGTTGTAATACCATTGTGCCTAGTTAAATGAGCCCAAGAAATGTAATGCATTATAAATGTGCCACAGTATAGCAGTGTCCGTTATTAATAAAAAAAATGTTTTGTGAAAGTAATCAATAGTTATTATGTTTTATTATACAGTGCCACAGCATTGTATATGGAAGTTATTCATTTAAAGTACATAAATAACCTTTACCTATTTATTACATTTTGCTGTTCCGTTAAGTTTTGTTAATGGTGTACAAATTAAAATAAGCAATATATATTTATACTAAAATCCAACTCATCCTTCCTTCTGATCTGCACCATTATTGTTTTGCTCCATTTTTTGTTTTTTTACCAGGCATTTATTGTGTATAATCTCTGAGTTCTTTTTTTGTTTCTTCCGTATTTTCTTCATTTTCTCCCTTCTCTTCTCTAATGTATCTTTAATCCTTAATCTGCTACCTTCTTCTGCTATCTGCGGACATAACCCGGCGGGAATCCCGCCACAGTGGCAGCGCTGGGGTGACGTCCTACTCGATCTTTCAATCAGGGAAGAGGACATAAGTGAAAGCGGCAACTAAGGACAAAATGGCAGCACGTGCGGTAACGTCATCCCCCCATCACCCAGTCGTGGGAGAGGATGTCACCGCAAGCACTGCCATTTTGCCCTCAGGTGAACGTGCTCACCATTAGCAAAAAGATTTCATAAATCAAGTCATATGTGTTAGTTTACAATATCTCTACACATTCATATGGAGGTTGTGAGCATTATCATTTGAGTGAAAGCTATCATAAGATATCTATAGACAGGGGATAAAAACAGAATCCTCCATTCTGGAACAAACCATATTAGCATACAAAACACCTCCTGGCTTTCCTGGTAACCAGCATCTAAAAGTATGGTACTATATTATATTAAAATGATGAGGGAGGTAGCAGTACAATTAACATGCAGTGTATAATTAATGCACCTCGATTTTCAGCTGGTTTTATGGCCCACATCGATCTGTCTATGCATAAAAACTCCTCAAATATTATCATGATGCAAGAGAGAGTATAATAAGGTGGAGGAAAAATAAATACACGAACATCAGTTCTAGATTTCTTTTAAACACATCATAAACCCCAGAATTTTTTTTTAAATATAGACCTGGCAGTTAACTTAAACGCCCTGATATAAAACTAAGAGAATGAACTACCGTAGTTGAAAACGGTGCTTAATATGAGACAGTAGTGATATTTTTAAGCAACCTTTGGTCATAATGCACCTTCTTCTGCAGAGAACAACATTATAGCTCATCAGAGGTAATTGACAGCCAAGAGTCCTGGGGATAGGGGATGTTTCAGGCATGGATTAAAGGTTACTCTTTGTAACAGCAACTGCAGTACAAGGAACTGTGATTGTTATTTAATACAGCGATCTAAGCTTCTGATGCGACTCTTACCCACATTGCTATAGGTGGAGATGATGTATTTACCGTACTCATTGCCTTTTTTGTAAACTCGTATAGCTACAATGTACTATAAAATGTTTACATTTGAGAATACAATAGTTCAACACACCATGGGTTATGTACAAAAAGTGATTCTAGTGCAAGGCTGGATAGATGGTCTTATAACCATAGCAGCTGCGGAAGTACACTCTCTGTATTTTGTTAGACAATTCCACCAGTTGCACTACTTATTAGACCACCTTTCAGACTGAGCTTGTGTCCTCTTTCTCTGCATAGACATAGAGTTTGACAGCGTATGAGGCCCATCTAGCCCATATGTTCCTTATTCTGTTTAAATTCCCTTACTATATTAATCTCTACCAGTTTGTTAGAAGGCTGTTGCTCTTACCTACCAACTTCTGGGTGATATAAATGTCCTTACATTATATGTCTGGCTCTTTCCCTCCAAATTCCCCCTCTGACCTCTTATCCTAGCATTTCTCCTCCTTTGAAATGCAATTGTCCAGTCCCTTTATATGTATAAATCACAGTTGAGTCACCTGAATACTATCATTTTGCCTTTAAATTGTTACATCCTAAGTGTTTTCTTTACATTTACCAACAAAAAAACAAATCTGTCCATATTTCAAATTTACTTAAATCATTTGGTATATTCCACCAGGAATGTCTACTCTGTTGCAGACCTTTGTATCATCAGGAAGAAGACATACCTTACATTTTAGACCTTTTGTAATATTGCTAATAATAAAAAAATAATGGGTCCCAAAAATATTGAGACCATTCTTTAAATATTAACAGCAACTTTCTGTCTCCTAGAAAGCCGTTGCCTTATCAGACCACACAGAAAAACAAAGCACCCAGAGAGGTTTAGTAACATGGTTATAAATAAAAATACAAACTTTATACTAGTTGAAATTATGATATTTTACCCTGGTGAAAAAATAATTTGATCGTAAATCATGTTTTGGGATACATTACATTTCCAAGACTTAAATGTCTCTTTCAAATGTGACCTAGCAAATGCATGGGGTGGTGGTGGGGGTGCCAGAGACATCATTAGGGTTCTAATGAGCTGGAACCTTATGGTCACCCCTGAACATGCTTGCTGTTATATGTCTGGCCTAGAGTGATGATCTTTTGTAAGGAACTTGTACATATACAGTATCACCTTAAAATATATGTTTGCTCAGTGTATTTCTTCCCGACACAAACATCTGGCGTTCTCTAGTCTAGACAACCTGATTATATGAATGTAAAGGTGAATAAATCCCTACATATGACCTGTAGGATTAGAAAACTCCATTGCAGTCATATGCATACATAAACTCTGGAATTAACCCCTTAATGAGAAAGCCCGTACATGTACATTGTTTTCAATGGGTTTAGGGACCGCCCATTGTCCTTAAGGGGTTAAAGACAATCTAAACTAAGCATACTTTGTCAGGACATATTTTACCTATAAATACTTTTTCAGGTATTCTTGGATTTAAAAACAAAAAGTGCTCTATTTTAAAATTATTTTTGGAACTTTATTTTCTTTTTGCCGTATGAGACATCAGAATCCAAACCCAGTGATCAGTCACCTTGTGATAACCCTGAAGCTCTTTGCTTTTTGTGTTGGCATTTCTAGCAGATAACTAATTTAATCACTGAATTAATGTAATTTATATCTAGTATTTCAAAGTTCCTTAACCCTGTAGCAACCAGATGGGGGATCTATGATAGAGGAGCTCAATATTCTTGATAATATTATTATTAATAATAATAAGAATAAACATACCCACATCTGTTGTATATATCTCAAAGGAGTGTTCTTTAAAAAAAAATACATAATTAGATTTATAAGGATGAGTTCAGATACTCAGCCTTTTATGTATGGTTATGAAAGAAATTATTTCCTCCTGAGATTTCTACACATTGGCAGAACCTTCATATGCTAATCTGTAGGCCATAGATTTACCAGAGAGAAAAAAAAATCAGTTGTCATGGGAACCGCTTAAATTTTGCCCCAAGGTTTAACTTTGAATATGGTTAAGACATCATGTATTTTGAAAAACAAAATCAGCCATTCTTAATGTTCAGAGTTTACTTAGGAATATAGAGGACCTTTATCTAGTGCTTGG
Source organism: Spea bombifrons (assembly GCF_027358695.1). Lineage (NCBI taxonomy): Eukaryota > Metazoa > Chordata > Amphibia > Anura > Pelobatidae > Spea > Spea bombifrons. The sequence goes on along the minus strand of NC_071090.1, from coordinate 62,268,520 downwards.
AGATGCATTCTTTTATCTGCCAGTCATGTGTGTTATTAAAAATGTGTGTATGCCCACAAAGTATCAGGGAATAATGTTTGTGCATATAATATGCAGGGGGCACATAAATGTTTTAAAACTTTTTGTTTGAACTCTATTCCTGTAAATAAATGTAAAAAGTTTTTCTATATATGCGTGTGTGTAAAGGTGTGCAGATGTGCATGCTGATCAGGCAATGTGTCTGTCCTTATCCTGCGGAATGTCGATCTTCATTACCATACACCTCTTTCCCCCAAGTGTTCTGGAGAGCCGGAGTCCTAGAAGCAACTTGTGTCCTATTATCTGCATTCAGGACTGGAGGCAAGCTGAAATGCTGCCCAAATAATTACCTGAACCCTGTCCCGGGCTATTCTCTTCTTTCTTTTTTACCAATCAGCACATGCGTTACTGCTGATGAAGCTGTCTTGTGTTGTTAGCGAAACACACTTTGGCAATTGAGAGTAACGCAGGCTTATCAGTTTTTATCCTTTTTGTTAGGCATTCAGGAAGTTAATAACATTTTTAAATTCTCTATTGTTTTTATTAGTAAAATTGTTTTATTTTGTTGTTTCGTAATATGAATCAAACACACCACTCTAATTGTTTACGTTTTTTTACTTAGTTAGATTGCCCTTTTCACACTTTGAATTATTTTTTAATGCTGTTTATCTTTTAGAATGAGGAGGTTTCCTCGTAAAGGTTTTTTGATGATGCTTTGTAACCAAGTAGTAATGGGTGACTGTTACTAATTAGTGTTTTGTAATAGCCTAAAGCTTGGTTTTTTAGAGTATCAAATGTCCAGCTAATAATAGAATAATGATTATTGAAAATCAACAAGGGTAACATATTCCCAGCATGTATACTATCATTTTATAGTTTGTGTTACACATCATTAAAGCACCTGGGGAGGAATTATGCATGGTAATGTTATTGGAGGAGAGATACTGGATAACGGCAGTCCTTGTATTGTCCAACAAATATAGTAATTCATCTGCAATATTAAAAAAGGTACAGATACAGTAAATGCAGCATGTCATTGTGATGTTTTCTTAACATTTGATTCAATATATATATTTATGTGCCGGTAAATGCTTAAAAGTGAAATTCTCCATTCACCACGGTAACACTTTCATAACTAAATGCCCGAATAGCAACATACTTCCTAACAATTCTAAATTTTAAACGCCTTAAAATAATAATAAAAAAACCTTCCTTAAAATAATACTTTAATTTTCTTAAAAAATTTACACATTTTGTTTCGAGGAATGCTTAATTGTCATGTGACACACAAGCAGCCTGTTGCCATGGAAACTAAAAACACTTCTGATGATTTATTACTATGTGATTAAACACTTTGAGAAAACAATTTGTTTATTTGCCTAAAGTGGTAGAAAACTCAGTGTTTTGTCTCAGTAGAATATCACCTTAAATATTGTTTCAGGGAACTTGACTTATGAGGATGTTAAGGTTATAAGATTAAAAAAGGAAAATATTATTACAGTGGTGCCTATAAATCTATTTTATTCAAAATATCAAGAAAAGCAAACAGTTAATAGACCTTTCACGATATGCTCAAAAAAATGCAAAATCTACATACATGGTAAATCTTCTATTTACAGGGTTTGTGGGTAGTTCATGTTGATTATTATCCATGTCTTCTCATTGGTAATATTTATTTTTGGAACTCTAATTTATTAATGGTGACTAACCAATCTAGTTCATGATCCAGAAGAGCAAAATATGACTTGAATCCCCATAATGTGTCTCATCATCTTCAACCCCCTCGGCACTATTTCTGCTAGCTTGGCGTTGTGTGTATTAATTGCATGGTACTCGTGGCCTAATGGCCCCTTCAGAGTTGTTAGTCACAAACTTGATAGATCGGTGGAGTACGATACAGATATATCTCTAATGAAAATATTACAAGATATCTAGATCATTACATACTTGTGTGTCAGTCAAAATACTTTGGGGGTTATTTATAAAGCACGATTCTCGTACATTACTCTACCTACACTGCTGAATTTAATGCTTTTGTAACTAAATCCAGCTTTAGACATACCGAATTTGCTGATTATAAGACGACCCCCCAAAATCTGAATATTAATGGAGGGAAAAAAAAAAACCTGAATATAAGACGACCCTATAGGAAAAAAGTTTTACCAATAAATGTTAATTCATGTAAACTATTTTTTTTAATAAAAGCTATGATTGAGAAAAATATTTTGTTTTTATTTCCTTTTATTTTCCAACCTGCCTCCCCCAGTTATGCACATCTGCCCCAGAAATGCCTTATACCCTCTATATGCCACTGTGCCCCATGATATGCCTTTTAACCCTCTAAATGCCACTGTGCCCCATGATATGCCTTTTAACCCTCTATATGCCACTGTGCCCCATGATATGCCTTTTGACCCCCTATGTGCCATTCTGCCTCCAGAAATGCCTTGTACCCCTATATGCCACTCTGGCATTTAGGGGGTTAAAAGGCATATTATAGGACAGAGTGGCATATAGGGAGGTATAAGGCATTTCAGGAGGCAGAGTGGCTTATAGAGGGTTAAAAGGCATTTCTCGAGGCAAAGTGGCATTGAGGGGGTTAAAAGGAATTTCATAGAGCACTCTGCCTACAGAAATACCTTATGCCCCCCATTTAACACTCCCCCGCGCCCCCCCCAACTTACCGGTGCTTCTGACTCCCGGTGTGTAGTCTGGGCAGCGGGTAGACGTCTACGTGATTCGCGTAGGCAACCTCCGCTGCAGCCAGAAGGAGGTGCGGTTAGCAGCAGGGGTTGTCTGCGTCCATCGCGCAGACCTTCCCCGGCTGTCAGAGAGAATTCCCCGCACCGGTGCGGGGAACTCTGATCTCTGACACCGGTGCGGGGAACTCTGATCTCTCACAGCTGGGGAAGGTCTGCGTGATGGACACAGACAACGCCCGCTGCTAACCGCACCTCCTTCCAGGTGCAGCGGAAGTTGCTCTGAAAAAAACCTCGTCTTATAATCGAGCAAATACGGTAATTCCCAACCTTTCCAGAAATAAATCTATTGTTTGCCTCATTCAAAATTGTTGCTGGGAACACAATTGTGACACAATCGCAGGCATATGCTTAAACCCTCAGAAAAAATAGAGAATACAACGGCCAACCTGCTTTGGTTTATTTTTTAGCACACTATAGAGTGTAATAAATGTTTTATGTAAATGGAATTGCATGTTGTAAAATAATATGAATAGATTCTCTTAGCAGAGAGAATCAAGACATCTTAACACCATCAATTCGTAGAGAAAGTAACAATTAAATAGTAACAAAGGTCAATCTGGTTATAAAATATTTCCACGGTAGTGTCCATTTAAACAGTAATGTCCCTTTAAACATTATTATTTTAATGTCCACTTACAAAACATGTGGTCCCGTGCCCCATGGTGCAAAGAAAAAGGTTAAAGGGAGTTCTTATTTGTATTGTAATAATCCTGAATGGCCAAGCATTGTCTTTATTTGCTGGTAAAAAAAAATGTGTTCCTTTATTATCATTCTGGAGACTGGAGTCACTTAACACTCTGAACGTGCCTCACAGAAGAACTTATCAAGGGACACTGCTGCTTTTGATAGGAGATGAAGGTCAGTCAAAGCATGTTAGCTACATATCTGCCTCTTGGCCTGATGTTTAACTTGACACATTGTGACATGACAAGGTCATGACTTGGAGTCTCGCGTGGGAATCAAAATGTCCTTCAGAAAAGTTGATGAAGAGCAGGAACGAAACTATTTGAATATAACACCGCTTATTCCTACTTTTGTGAAGCAATTTGCAAAATTAATTTCCTAACGTGACATCACAAAGAAGTCTAAAATGTCATGGTTTGACATGGTTTGAATTCACAAAAAACAGCAAGCCTTGTGACTCATATTTATTCAATTATATGCCAGTTTTAGGGTTACTTCTCCATCAAAATATATTTGGATTATTGAGACTTAAAACACTTGCCTAGATAAGCAAACCTCAGTTCAGCCCTGAGGGATATTCACAATAAGTGTATCATTTCAGCTCAATGTAGCCTCAGCAGTTGGGACCTTGCTGTATTCTTAGCAAAGTTCGGTTGAACACTAATTTCTGCTTAAAAATGAAAGCTGGATACCCCTATTTCGATGGAACTTGAAATGCAGGAAATGTATTTTAACTTCAGGTTAATACCAGAGAGTGTCCGTTCGAACCCATATATATATACTGTGTATGTATGTATATATATATATATATATATCTATATATATATATATATCTATATATATATAGATATATATATATATATATATATATTTAGAAATTGTTTACAGCTGTGTAAATTCTGCTATGTTGATGCTTTTCCCCACTGCCACCACCCTCCTAAAATTGGGTATATTGTGTTTGTAAAATATTCTGTTTCCCTCTAGACTGTAAGCTCGTTTGAGCAGGGCCCTCCTCGCCTGTTGTCTGTGTAAGTCAATTTGTCGTATTACATACTACTTGTTATGTCCTGTCTACCCATTGTACAGCGCTACGGAATTTGATGAGGCAATATAAAACAATTAATAATAATAAAATGGCTGCATATTCAACATCAATATAGAGGAAAGAAAATTATAAAAAAAACTTGGGACACTTTCCCACTTATAGAATAAGTAACCAGTTGTTGTGCTTTTTTGAAGTTGGAAACCTAGGTTTACTTGTGATGTCAGAAAAGGAAAAACAGCCATTTTATTTGGATTAGTTTAGATGGCACATGCCAGAAATCTTACTACTAGCATTTCAAGATCACAAGTAGCCTATTTGTATAGCTAAAAATAAATGTGAATCATTGTATTAACCATATTTACTGATCCAGATAAAAACCTTACTTGTTTATTAGCTATTACACAACAAGTTTCCAATAAGAAAACAAATAATTATTGTTTGAACTAATGTTATTTCCTATATATATATAGTATCTCACAAAAGTGAGTACACCTAACATTTTTGTAAATATTTTATTATATCTTTTCATGTGACAACACTGAGGAAATGACCCTCTGCTACAATGTAAAGTAGTGAGTGTATAGCCTGTATAACAGTGTAAATTTGCTGTCCCCTCAAAATAACTTACAGCCATTAATGTCTAAACCTTGGCAACAAAAGTGAGTACACCCCTAAGTGGAAATGTCCAAATTGGGCCCAAAGTGTCAATATTTTGTGTGGCCACCATTATTTTCCAGCACTGCCTTAGCCCTCTTGGGAATGAAGTTCACCAGAGCTTCACGGGTTGCCACTGGAGTCCTCTTCCACTCCTCCATAACTCCATAACTCCTCAATATATATATATATATATATATATATATATATATATATATATATATATATATATATATATATATATAGGCTTGGCAAATTACAGTGTGTCTCCTAACTTCCGTCTATTTTAAACATTATTAAAAGCATGCAAGACCAATTATTTTCAGAACATATAATTTTATTTAATACAGGTCCCGCTAACATAATGTGAATTTATAAAGAAAAATGTAATTCCTGCAGCTTGATTGGGTAATATGTGAAATGTGTTGAATGAAAGTTTGAGATTTGATGAGCGCCTCAGTGATTTAATTTAATAGATAACTGAATTAATATTTTGTGATAATATATCATTGAATCTGACATAGCACATTACATTTTCGTTTAAGAGATAACTGCAGAAACATTCTTTTTGGTAGATTTATTGAAGCATATCCTGCTGAGATCCATCAAGCTTTCAGTTTTAAATAAAACCATACCACTGATACTATTAAAGCTCTGGGTATGTAATGCCAACTCATTGATTGGTGCTACTTTTACAGCCACAAATAATCTACTAGTAAATCTCTTTTTAAAATTATAGTTAATGTATAGCCTTCCAAACAGGGCTGTGCCTAAGGTTTCTCAGCACCCTAGATGACTTACGTTTTTGAGCCCCCCCATTTTTTACCATACACTTAACTTGATAACGTTGGAGCCTTTGCTAAGTATGTGGTCCTGTGTTACGCCCTCCCTCTTGTTTAGTTTGGGGGGAAGTCTGTGCATCCCTGAAACTAGTGTGATAACATGTCCCGGATTGCCCGGAAATAAGTTTTCAGCAACCGCTCTGCGCCCCTCACTCTCCTCCACGAGGCCTCTAGCTCGGTCGCGGTTAAGCAGGGAGAGAGAGGCCTCACGCTCCCACCGCAGAACTCCTGGAAGATAAGTTAACTTCAAAGGGGGGAGAGGGTAGATAGTGAGAAGGGGAGCAGAGGGGTAGATACTAAGAAAGGGAGGAGAGGGGGTAGATACTGAGAGGGGGGTAGATACTGAGAAAGAGGGAGAGGGGATAGAAACTGAGATGGGGAGGGGTAGATAGTGAGAAGGGGGTAGTAAGAATATTGAAATAAATAAAGAGTGAGAATGTGTGAGAGAATTAATTTATGTGTGGATGCATTGTGTGAATGAGTGAGAAAATGAAATAATTAATGTGTGGATGAATTGTGTAAATGAGTGAAAGAATGGAAGCATTAATGTGTGGATGCATTGTGTGAATGAGTGAGAGTATGAATTAATGTGTGGATGAATTTGTGAATGAGTGAGATAATTAATGAATTCATGTGTAGATGAATTGTGTGAATGAGTGAGATAATTAATGAATTCATGTGTGGAAGAATGAGAGTATGAATTAATTTGTGGATTAATTATGTGAATGAAAGTGTGAATTAGTGAGTGACTATAAAAGTGTTTCTGTGTATCATAGATGTATAATTGATTTGTAGAAAGGCAAAGATGGCAAGAGCAGGGTGTTTGAGCCTTGGGGACCAATATGGCACAGGCAGAGGGTTTATGGGTTAAAGATGGCACAGGCCGAACTGTTTGGGGACAAAGTTGACTCATGCTGGGCTGTTTGGGAACAAAGTTGACTAATGCTGGGACAAAGATGACAAGTCCTGTGTGTGTAATTTGTCAGGTTCTGTGTGGGCAGTGTGGATACCAGGGCTGGCCTTTGGGGTGTGCAACCTGTGATCTGTGCCTGTAATTTAGGGGGGTTTATACCCTGTAATATGTAATATAACATAAGTATAACCATTTTCCTACTGTTAGTCTACAAATCCCACATACTGCAGTGCAACAAGTACAAGAGGATCTGGAGACGTAGACAGGAAGGGTTACGGTTGGTGGACTTTAAGAGAGTTATGGACAAGCAGCTGAGTGGTTATAGGGTGAGGCCTCTGACATTGTAAGTAATTTCTCATCTGCCCTCCCTTGATAGAGTGTTGGTTAGTAGGTATGATTTGTCACAGCCTTGGCGGGTTCCAGGTACTACTTGTAGTTGGTGGTGGTTTTATTGCAGTTTTGCTTGGGAGTAAAAATATTACTGGATATGATGTGATGTTGTTTGTTAATAAACTCTGTGGCCAAGTTATCCAAATAATGTCACACCTGTGGGTCTTTATTTAAGTTGGAAGGTATGGGACCACTCAATGTTATGCCAGTCGTGGCCAAAAACATGTTCTCAAAAAATGGCTACCCTACCAAAAGCAGAATGCCACTGCTGTACCTCTTCCTCCATAGACATCAGGGACAATGTAGATGACATTTTCAGTGGAAAGTAGGGTACTTCTTAAAGAGGGCACTCTAACTGCTAACTTGTTAAGCAGGCTATATATGTTTTGTTTTGTGGTGATATTTTTATTCTAGAAAAAGCTTGATTTATAACACTAAGTGGAATATGTTTAATATATTTTAGGCCACATATGGTGGGCTTTTTGATTGATCTACTCTTCTTTCAAAAGCCATTCCCTTCCCATTATCTGTTTGTGGAATTATATTGAACTTCACTCATCCATGACTTAGGTTCCAGGTCTTACACTTGATCTGTGTTGGCATCTGCTACATTTTATAAGTCTTAAAATGTAAGTGTGTTTTTTCCAGATAGTAAATTCATAGTCATCAGCTGTGTGCCTCTGAAATTAAAGCATAGAACTCTAGAAATATGACACCCTCTACTATATTTCATCTTCTGAACTCCGCTGTAAAATTGAACAAGAGAAATGTACCAATGCATTTGGATAATATCTAGGTAATGGTAGTAAGTAACGCGTGCTGTCCAGCTGCTTCTGGTACTACTTTACAAACTTAAGAGGATGTTGCTCAATCATACGGCATAAGATGATGCATTTCTTGTCATTTCATCTTGTCAGAATGAGAAGGTGATACTGTAATCTGATGAATATGTACAGATGCACATTTGAACATGTATTTATACTTCTTCTGCTTGTCATGTGCATATTTTGTCATGTAACATGTGAAATATACAGATATACAGATCCATCTGCCCCTGACATGGGTGTAGAGAAGACTGATGTTTGGCCGGGGGCCATCATGGTTTTGCCACTGCTGCTAAGAGCTAGCTTGTGTGCTTTCAGTACTACAAGGTGTAACTTGTGATAGTGTGTGATTTGCACAACTGATATAGTCATGGCTAATGCTATTGATATAACTCAGCCACATGTGTGATGTGACAGGGTAATGTATGATTTAACCTACTTTAGTGTGTGAGACACTGATCTGTTCCACAATTGTATGAGATCCATAAGGTAACACTTGCAGCCAAAATGACACATTATGCTACCTGGTCTATTGTTTCACCTGCTGAAAGAGTAGGCAGATATTTGTTTCTAAAGAGCAGTTTGATGTCAGTCCTGTGCTACTGTTTCTTTCTTTCCTGTACACCGTTTTGCTATATTAGTTCTGACAGTGCAACCTTCTTTTCGATATAATGCTTTATAAGTGCCTCCTATTACTAAATGACTCCTGTTAATACATAAAAGAGTTATAATTACCCTCTTAGAGAGCCATAATCTGCATAGTATCAGCCAAACACAAGAAAACCACGTTTTGCAGGTAAAAAGCACTTTTTGTTATATCAACAGCTTTTGCATAAATTAATTATTTCAATTCTATATGACAGTGTCTCTCCTATGGTGTTCTAATCTATCTATCTATCTATCTTTATAATTTAAGTCACTAATATTCGACTACTTAATAATCAAAATCACTCAATTCTCAGAAAAACTATACACACACGGCTGTACACACAGCTGTGTTTTGGCAATTACCAAATCCAGGTATTCGTAAGCATAGCAAGATGATACACAGTAACCGTCTCTATCTCTCTTTCTACCTATTAAGGCTTTTTTTCAGTTGATGCACATTCACCTAAATGTTTTATGAAAACAGGCGTGCCTGTAGAAATCTTCCATTAACGGGTCAGTAGCTTAATCATTTTTGTGCTGAATCATTTTAGCCATTCAGGTATTAAAACACAAGTTACAGCTTTGGAATTAAGGGACATGTTTAGAAGAAATTGTTTTATGCTTTAAACTGCAATATAGATAATTTACACTCCCTGTGGTATTGTATAGGAACAGTTTGAGAAGGGAATGAGAATAGGACAGCCTCGTCAAAATTACCAGCACTGACTGAGGACAATCCGTGTACCCCCTGAGCCCACCCAGAATGTTTGTTCATCCACCACCTTTGCCTAGTAGAATGAGGCTTGTAACATAGCCCATCTTGACCAGAGAGTGGGACACCGCCATGGTCGTTCATCGACTATGTTCTACCAAGATCTTTTGTCCTATTTGTTTGTTTGGTTATCTTTTATCATCTGTCTTTTCCTGACCAATTAAACTAGAATAGCCCTGTTCTGTGCTATACCGTGCAAGGAAATCAAAGACTTTGCACTAGCAACATACATCACTACCCTTGCTAAAATGTCTGTTATATTGTTTAGGGGATTATTTATATATTTTTAAGGCTGTCCGTTTTTGCCATTAAGACCTGCTAAACATTAAAATTGACCATGCACCGATATTTAGCTTACTGATTTAGCTTAAAAAAGCCATAGGTATACTAATTAATTATATATATTATTTTGCTATTGTGTCTAAAACCATTGCAAAAAAGTACATGTTACTACATTGTCCCAATGTATACTTTTCCTACTGGTATATCACAATTGCAATGGTTCCTTGAATACAGGTAAATTAATTCAGAATTTCATAAGGAAATGACCATTATTAGAACAATCTTTCCCTGCATTTGCTAGCCACTACATGTCACTTCAATGGAATATGTATGATGATTTATTAAAAGGGTGGTATTCATACCTGGGAACTCTGGGAGAAATGCAGATTCTCCGGGTCAACACCCGAATCCTCCGGGAGCAGAGTCTTGACATGCCCCATATCAACAGAACGATGTCCTGCAAGGGTACTCTCCGGGTAGCCGGAGCCCACAAGTTCACAGGAATGGTAGTATTTGAATAGTCTCAGGATAATTTACACTTGCTACAGACATCATTTTGTATGTCTATAATTTCATACATTCATATTTTTAGTAGCCAGACAGCCATGGCTCTTAATATTTAACTACTGGTCCTAGTATCTGATGCTATGTTGTTTTCTTTTCCTGTCTCTTAATTTTTAAATCTCTTAAATTGTACATTAATGTATCCAGGTCTGTCTCATAAACATATGTATATTTAAAATCTGTCTTCTTAAAGTTAAGTACAGTTTTCAATTTGGCAAATTTTGGATGCTCACTTGCAGATATGCATGTATAATCTCATTTACACGTGCAGAAATCATTTTTTTTTTAAGGATTACACATTCAGCTGTTAGATAGCAGGTCATAAGAAGCACACAAATGTAAATTAGCAAATGTTATCTCTACTCCTGCTCGGAAATGTTTTTTAGCTTTGAATAAGAACCTGTGTTCTAGTTAAATCATGCGTAAAATGAAAACAATGAATACATCTTAGGCTTTTATATAAGCTGTTCTCTTTTTTTAAATATAGATTTGAAAATAACTTGCAGATAATGACAGCTTGTGTATTCCAGGAAATCGTTTTCTATTTATGTATATAACTTGTGTTTTATTAAGATGAAATCTGATTAGAATGTACAAATTGTTCAGATTCCAGTGATGTCAATAATGTGTTCAACATCTATCTAGACTATGGCTATGGCTATGTAATTTATGGACATACAGCATGTGACTCTTTGCCTTCTTTCAGCTCGTGATTTTTAACCAAAAGTATTAAAAATAGACTTTTTAGCATATATATATAGATATAGATATATCTATATCTATATATATATTCCTTTATTATTATGCAAATGACAATGTCAGTTGGTTTGATTATATTATTCATTTTTTTGATGGCTGAGATAGTCGATTTACATATGCCAAGATATCGCATAATCTTACTTTAGAACTTTGCACTAAAAACAGCAACTGGATCAAAAAGACATGTCTGTCTTCATCCACAAATGAATGGTAATAAAAATAATTAAATAGATGGTTCCGTCAGAAAATATTGATACAGTATTTCTGAAATTTATTTCTGTACTTGTATAACCAGCTAGGGCCAGACTGGGGATGAAAAGTCCAACTGGCACTTAAAGGCCAGCGGCTGCTAAATTACATACATGCAGCCACAGGCTGGACACACACGGCCAGGCATAACATTTCCAAAATGTAGCAGTGGCCATTGGCTGGGTTTTTGGTGAGCGGATAGCAGTATGCACACCGTGCAGGGGATGTTAGACCAGTAGCTATATCAGTGTCAGTACCTCAGGGACCTCAACAAGATCTTGTTCAAGTTAACATTTCATAAATTGCTTTATAGATTGTATATTAGATTTAAATTAATTGTCGTAATGTTAACATTGTGGCATTTTGTCTTTTTTTTTTTTTTTTTTTTTTTTTTTATTATTTATAACAAAGTACAAAATACATCTCTTATAAGTTGTTATCAGAAAAAATCAACAGACAAGAGCAAAACAAGTACAAAACAAACGTACATGACACATTAAAATTCCCCTGCTACGACCATAACCTTGATTAAAATTAAATACTATTACCAAGATTTCTATTTAATATTATTCATTTCACAGATTTGGCTTCTATCTAGGTTTGAAGTATTCTGTCAGTCTAACCTACTTTGTTGAATTTGATCTATCCAGGCGTTCCAGAAGTCATATTTATTTTGAATATCAATTGATTGGAATAAAATTCCTTTTTCCATCTGGATTTGATAAATCAATTGACTTTTAACTTTATTCCAGCTAATTCCTTCAGAGGTTTTCCAATTTCTTGCAATCACTATTTTAATAGATAATAATAATTGTAACAGGAATCGGACATCTTTTTTGTTTATATTAGGAGGATTTAAGTGTAGTAAAGCCAAATCTGGAGTCAGCCTCCATTTGGAGCCCAACTTCTCTTCTACCCAGAAGGAGATCCTTTTCCAAAAACTTTGTATAGAGGGACAGCTCCACCATATATGGAGCTCATCCCCTCTTGATGCTCCACACCTCCAGCAATTTGGAATATTATTTTTATACATTTTTGCTAAAATTGTTGGTACTCTGTACCACCTATTCATTAATTTAAATTGTAATTCAAATAAATTAAGATTATGAATAGATTTATTAGTAAGATTCAAGGCTAGATCCCAGTCTGATGTCTCAATTTTCCTATTTAGATCTTTTTCCCATTTTTTGAGTGCTGGGGGACTTAAATCTTTTTTGTATGATTTAATCAGCATCAAAGATTTTGTAATAATTTTCCTATAGTCTTCAGCTTTTAATATTCTTATCAAAAGTCCTATAGATCTATTATTATCCTCTATATATAATGATTTAGATAGATAACCTTTTACTCTTAGATATTTAAAGCAATTAGCTGAGGGCAAAGAAAATTGTGTTTGAAGTGTGGCAAAGCTCTTTATATTTACATTATCATATAAATCTGCTATTGTGTTTATGCCAGCTTTCTCCCAATCAGCTAAATTTAAATCTTCATTTAGGTTTTGGATTATCTTCAGGGGTAAAAATGGGATAATTTTATCCCCAAGCCTAATCTTATTTTTTATATATCCCCAACTCTTCAGTAATTGTGCCAGCACTGGATTTTTTGTAGTTTTAATAAATTCTTTAGATTTCTTTCTTGGCATCCAAAAAAGAGATTGGAGATCTTTAACTGGAATATTTTTACTTTCCATATCATACCATGTTTCATAATTTGCTTTTTCATTTAAAGTAAGTAGAATGTGAAATAGTTGTGCAGCATACACATAATCTTTAATTATAGGCATACCTAGCCCACCATTTTGTCTATTTTTTGCTAATAAATGAAAATTTAATCTTGGTCTTTTCGAAGCCCATATAAATCTCGACAGTGCGTTTTGTATTAGGTCTGCCCAGGCTGTGGATATCGCAAATGGGATCATCCTAAAAATATAAGTAAATTTTGGTATTATATACATCTTAACTGTATTCAGTCTCCCCATCCAGGAAATATATAGTGTTCGCCATTTTTTAAATGCTTGATTCATTTCTTTAATTATTGGCAACATATTAATTTCCATCCATTCCAATGGGTTTGCTGAGATTTTTAAACCTAAATAGTTTAATGTACTTTTTGTCCACACAAAGCCAAATTTTTCAATTTGTACTTTTTGTGAATGTTCCAAAAACAGAGGCAGTATCTCTGTCTTTGAGACATTCAACTTATAGTTAGATAAAAGGCTGTATTGATCAATCAGCTTCATAAGATTTCTCAACGATTCTACAGGGTTCCGTAGTGTCAATAGGATATCATCAGCATATAGTTGGATTTTATGAGTGCCCTTTGTCCCACAGCCTGAAATACCTCTGCTTAATCTAATCTCCCTAGCCAGAGGTTCTAAAGAAAGAACATATAAAAGGGGGGAAAGAGGGCATCCTTGCCTGGTCCCATTAGCCATTGAAAACCATATAGGTTCTATTCCCTGGGACACTACTCTTCCCATGGGGGTGGTATATACCGCCATAATTGCTTGATGTATTCTTCCAGTGAAACCGAACGCTATTAAAACTTCTGACATATATTTCCAGCTGACCCTGTCAAAAGCCTTTTCGGCGTCTAGTGACAGGGTCATCTGGGGTACTGCCATTGTCTCTGCCTCAACCAGAATATCGGCCAGGGTTCTTATGTGATTAACCGGAGATCTACCCGTTAGGAATCCTACCTGGTTTCTATGAATCAATTTAAGAAGAACCCTTTTCAACCTATGTGCTAGGATTCCAGTGTATATCTTCATATCTAAATTTAATAATGTAATGGGTCTATAGTTGGCAATTTCCTCCGGATTTTTCCCTGTCTTTAAAATGGGTATAATATTACCCCTTAATAGCTCTGCTGGGACAATTCCTATGTCCATGAATTCATTAAAGGCTATAGTCAATCGTGGGGCTATTTCGTTTATAAATAATTTATAAAATTTGGCGTTATATCCATCTGGGCCTGGTGATTTATTGAGTTTCAATTTTTTAATACTATCTATTACTTCTTCTGAAGTTATACTTCTGTTCAAGTCCTTTAGGCTTTCTTTTGTTACTTTAGGGAATGTTTTTTGAGTAAAATAATCAATTATCTCGGCATCTGACGCTTTCTGAGGAATATTATATAATGAGAAATAAAAATCTCTAAAGGCCTCTCCTATTTGTCTAGGGGACATCAAAGTTTTATCTTTCAGGACTATCCTAGTTATATTATTTTTAGTCCTTTTATTCTTTAATAAATTAGATAACATTTTACTGGCTCTGTTACCTTGATAGTATCTTTTTATTCTTAATGAATTAAGAGATTTGTTAGCTTTCTCTATAAGTACCTGATTTATCTTTTCTTTAAGTTGTTCAATTTTTTTTGTCAGTTGAATATTCGGGGCTACTTTATTCTCAGCATTCATTTGATATAACATAATATATAATTCTGAGAGGGGGGCTCCTGCCATCTTCTTTGCCCGAGCTCCTAACTTAATAAAGTGTCCCCTAATAACGGCTTTGTATGCGCACCATAAAGTGCTAGCTGTTATATCTTTTGTGTCATTTTCCTGAAAAAATAATTGTGTTGTTTCCTTTATGTACTTAATATCCAAATCTCTCATCATTAGCTTATCATTAATTCTCCATTCTGGTTGAATCTTATTGGTTGTATCTTTAATGTCCACCGTTAAGAGGTTATGATCTGACCATGTGATTTCATGAATTTTAGATTTTACAACCCAGGACATCATGGTGATATCAGCAATTGCCAGATCTATCCTTGAATAGGCAGTATGTGATTTAGAAAAACATGTATAGTCCTTATCTATAGGGTGTACAGTACGCCAGATATCATATAATGAGTGTTGTCGTAAAAGAGCTTGGAATTTTTTTGCTCGCGAAATTATATTTTTATCTTTTATATTTCCCTTTAAAGACATCTTATCTAGATGGGGGTCCAAGACACAATTGAAATCTCCCATCCATATTAATGAGCCCTGCTTAATATCCATTATTTTCTGCGTTAATGATGACAAAAAAGGGAGCACTGATTGGTTAGGAGCATAGACATTTACCAACGTCATCAATTTCTTATTTATTTCTACAATCATTATAATGAATCTGGCGTCGGGATCTAAATCCACAAATTTCACATTTATATCAATCCCCTTAGCAAACACAATTGCCACTCCTCTCTTTTTTTTTTCCTTTAGAGATGCCGAGAATATCAGAGGGAATCTCTGAGTTTCCCTTTTGATCTTATCTAATGTCCTCCAATGAGTTTCTTGTAAGAAACAGATTTTAATATTTTCTGACCATAAGCGGTTTAGCAATATTGAACGTTTTTGTGGAGAGTTGAGCCCCTGAACATTAATTGTAGCAAATCTGAACATTGTTATATCAAATTAAATATAAATAGTTTCTTGGTAAAATCATTCCTTTGGACGTTTACAGCGGGAAATCTACCTTCACACAGGTTAACATTCAAATTCCACATACCAAAACATGAAACATACATCTGTAAGCAACACCTTCTATTGGGTGATTGCATACTTCCACCTATGTAACTCAAAGATACACGAGTGGATATTGCCATCTAGTGATGGCCGTCGAAGTCTCCAAAGGGCAATAATATATATATTTCTTAATATTGGTCTCATATAATTCAGCGGGGCGAGAAAAAAAAAAAAAAAAAAAAAAAAAGGGAATATAAAAATGTCTAATCTGGTAAATATTCCAGAGAATATGACTCTAACTAATATACTGTATCAACTTGGATAAACCAAGTCTTAAAGGCTTATAGTGAAGCATGTGCAATTCAAATATATGTGTATGTTGATATTCTAAATAAGAAGAAAAAAAAAAAAAAAAAAAAAAAAAAAAAAAAAGAATATAAAAATGTCTAATCTGGTAAATATTCCAGATAATATAACTCTAACTAGTATACTATGTCAACTTGGATAAACCAAGTCTAAAGAGCTTATAGTGGAGCATGTGCAATTCAAATATATGTGTATATTGATGTTCTAAATAAGAAAAAAAAAAAAAAAAAAAGTGAAATATAAAAATGTCTAATCTGATAAATATTCCTGAGAATATGACTCTAACTAATATACTGTGTCAACTTGGATAAACCAAGTCTTAAGGGCTTATAGTGAAGCGTGTGCAATTCAAATATATGTGTATATTGATATTCTAAATAAGAAAAAAAAAAAAAAAAAAAAAAAAAAAAGGAAAAAATTCAAATATATGTGTATATTGATATTCTAAATAAGAAAAAAAAAAAAAAAAAAAAAAAATAATGGGAGATGTAAAAATGTCTAATCTGGTAAATATTCCTAACTATACCTAATATATTTGTGTCAACTTGGATAAACCAAGTCTAAAGGGCTTAAAGTGAAGCGTGTGCAATTCAAATATATGTGTATATTAATATTCTAAATGGCAAAAATTCAATGGTGATAATAAAATGTGATATCTTGGCCTTATAGTGTTGGCCTTCATTAAAAGTGTGAGAGAAAAAAAAAAAAAAAAAAAAAAAAAACCCCTTAACCCCTCGTGTCTTTATTTATAATAGATTAAGCGTCCTGGGTATTACTATAGATCTTATTCAGTAACATCCATTTTTTCAATTTATCCGGTGAGTCGAAAGTCCACAATTTATAGTCATACGTTAAAACAATTTTCATCGGTACGGCCCATCTATATCGAATGTCTTTCTGTCTCAGAATCTCCGTAAACTCTGCATATTGTCGTCTCTTAGTCCTAGTGTAGTAGGATATGTCTTGTAAAATTTTGATAGTCTCGTATGGTTTTGGTGGTGTTGCATTTCTTGCTTTTTTTAAGATAGAGAGAATTCTTACCTGGGAATTCCTTTTCCTTGTCCATTTCCAGGTGGCACATGAGAAGAAGGCTCCGCCTACCAGGTAGGGCAGGAAACACTATAAAAAAAGGACACCTCCCCCTTCCTCCCCAGTGTGGTTAAAAAGAAAGACTCAGACAAATAATAGCAAAACCAATAAATTTTAATGGGCGGGGAAAAAGTGTGCCACCTGGAAATGGACAAGGAAAAGGAATTCCCAGGTAAGAATTCTCTCTTTCCCTTGCCATTCCAGGTGGCACATGAGAAGAATTAGCAAGATAGGGAGGGAAGGATTCCAGTCTGAAGGACACGACGACCAAATTGAGACTCGTCTGAGAGATGAAGGTTCAGCCTGTAGTGCCTTACGAACGTATGAATCGACCTCCAGGTCGCTGCCTTGCAAATGAGAGACGGAGACACCCCGGAGAGTTCGGCCCAGGAAGTTGAGACGGATCTGGTCGAGTGAGCCTTCAGGCCGGAGGGAGGTACTCTTCCCGCGGAGACGTAACATAAAGCGATAGCGTCCTTAAGCCAGCGGCTCACGGAAGCCCTGGATACTGATCTGCCCTTGCGGGGCCCCGCAAAGGACAGAAAGAGAGAATCGGATTTCTTCCAGGCCGACGTACGTGAGAGATATGACAGGATACATCTCCGCAGGTCTAGCGAATGGAGTTCCAGTTCTTTGGGATTCTAGGGATCCGGACAGAGTGTAGGTAGGACGATCTCCTGATCCGCATGGAAAGGGGAGACCACTTTAGGGAGAAACTCTGGAGGCAAACGAAGGATAATGCAGTCCGCAGAATCCTGAGAAAAGGTTCAACTCTGGAGAGAGCCTGGAGTTCGCTCACCCTCCTAGCGGAAGTGAGGGCTACGAGGAGGACAACCTTGTAGGTGAGCAGCTTAAGAGAGGTATCTACTAGAGGCTCAAATGGAGACAAGGTGAGTTGATGCAATACGAGATTAAGGTCCCAAGGAGGGACCGACGGCCGGATCCTAGGGCGAAGTCTACACATTCCCTTAGAAAATCTGGAGATCCACGGATGAGAAGCCAGATTGAAATCCAAGAAGTTACTCAGTGCTGAGATCTGGACCTTGATAGTAGCAGGTTGAAATCCTTTATCAAAGCCATCTTGAAAAAAGTGCAGCACCTCGCGGATAGATGGAGTGGATACTTCATGCACATTGCACCAGGCGATGAATGTCTCCCAAACCTTTTGGTACTTGGTGGCCGTAGAAATTTTGCGGCTGGAGAGAATGGTGTTCACCACAGATGCAGCTAATCCTTTGGAGGACAAGATCTCCCTTTCAGAAGCCATGCAGAGAGGTTGAATCGGAATGGATCTGGGTGGAGAACAGGACCTTGAATGAGAAGATCCTTCACCTGAGGAAGAAGCAAAGGTTCGTCTATGGACAAGGTGGTAAGGTCCGAGAACCAGATCCTGCGAGGCCAGAAAGGAACAACCAGGATGACTTTTTGAGGGTTTCCCCGAATTTTCCGGAGTACTCTGGAGATAAGGGGAAGCGGAGGAAAAACGTATGCGAGGTCGAAATCCCAGGTCTGCGAGAGTGCTTCCAGTGCTCGGGGATGACCGACTGGTGAAAGAGAAAAAAACTCCTTTACCTGAGCGTTCAGGTGCGTGGCCATCAGGTCTATCTGAGGAGTGCCCCATTTCCTTGTTATGAGGGCGAAGACTTTTTTGTTTAAGGACCATTCTCCTGGAGGTACTGATTTCCTGCTGAGGTAATCCGCCTCCTGATTCAGAGACCCCTTGATATGAACCGCAGAGAGTGTGCAGAGATTGACCTCCGCCCATCTGCAGATCTGAGCAGTCAGGGTCTGCAGGCGTCTGCTTCTGGTGCCACCTTGTTTGGAAAGGTAGGCCACCACGGTGATGTTGTCTGAAAGGATCCTGATGGACTTGTGCCGCAGGATTGGAGACCAGAACCTTAGAGCCCTCCAGACCGCCAGTAGTTCTAGAAAATTGATGTGTAGGCTTGATTCTTGGGGAGACCAGGATCCCTGGGCAAAATGGCTTCCCATGACAGCACCCCAGCCTGTCAAACTGGCATCGGTGGAGATTACCACCCAATCTCTCGTCTGCCAAGGGAGACCCTGCGAAAGATTCTTGGTTGACAGCCACCAACGGAGTGACTCCCGAACGAGGGGAGAAAGCCGGACCTTCTTGTATAGGGATGTCTGGGAGCGATCCCAGTGATCCAGTAAAAATTGTTGAAGGGGTCTTGCGTGAGCCAGTGCCCAGGGAACCGCCGGGATGGAGGAAGTCATGAGACCGAGCAAGGACATGACGGATCTGAGGGACACTGACTTGTACTGCAGGACTGTATGTGTGAATTCCCGTAACCTTAGGATCTTGTCCTGCGGGAGAAACGTCTTCTGTACTTCTGAATCGAGGATCATTCCCAGAAAAAACCGACGTCTGTTTGGCAGAAATTTTGACTTTAGGGGGTTCACTAACCATCCCAGTTTGTGGAGCGTCCTGAGGGAAAATTCTAGATGAGATTGGAGCAATGATGCCGAAGCTGCTATCAGGAGCCAATCGTCCAGGTATGGGACCACCTTTATGCCTCTTTGCCTCAGGAAGGCCACGACGACTGACATGAGTTTTGTGAAGATTCGTGGTGCTGAAGCAATTCCAAAGGGAAGCGCCCGAAACTGAAGATGCCGAATCCCTTGAGGTAGTGGAACGGCCAGACGGAGGAATCTTTGGTGGTCTTCCCTGATGAGGACATGTATGTAACGGGTTCACCAAGAGAGCTGTAGTAACTCCCAGAGATCACCCACATGTATCCTCCTGTTGTCCCCGGAATCACTTCCAGCACCAGTCAGCATGCGCACCTTGGAACCCTGCTATGTGTACCCAATAAGTAGACACAACTACCTTGAACTGAGTACAGCAGGAATGAACTGTTTATTGTAGTAAAACATAGACTCATATAGCCACAGAACTTCATTAACATAAATTAACAGATACATGTATTCAACCCAACCTTTAATCCCCAATCAGCAATCCTATTGATGGGATTAATTAAACAATGGAGTTCCTGCCTGTTTGGCAGCCAGGCTGGAGCCATCTCTGAGTACCTTGGGCCCCTGTATGACAGGTCATTCTGTCACATATCTCCCCTTTTAAAAATAAGACTGAACTGGGGCCAGACCCAAACCGGGTCTGCATCCAGTTCAGTCCGACAGCACAGCTCCGTCGCTCCTGGAGTTGTGGATGCAGGGGGCTGGCAAAGGGCAGGGAGACAGGGTCCATAATCTGCGGGTAGCAGGCTTGCTTTCAGTCCTCTCCAGGGGCCCCAGTGATGGACAGTTCCGTCACACACTCCATCACAATGTAGATAGGCGTCTCGCAGGTCTATAGTGACCATGAAGTCCCCCGATGAAACAACCTCCGTGGCGGACTTCAGGGATTCCATCCGGAACCTGTTGTATCTGATGCAGGCATTTACCAACTGTAGGTTGATTATTAGTCTGAATTTCCCGGATGGTTTTGGTACGACAAAGACGTGGGAATAAGTTCCCTCTCCTATTTCTTGAAGAGGCACCGGGACCAGAGCCCTTTCGTGAATAAGGTTGTTGAGTGTGGAGAAGAATCCCGCTCTTTTCCAAGGATCTGTGGGAGGCATGGACAGCAGGAATCGCTGGGCAGGTAGGTGAGTAAACTCCGGAGCATAGCCTTGATTGATGATGCGAAGAACCCAGGGGTCTGAGGTGATCTCTTCCCAGGCATGCAGGAAACCGGATAGCCTGCCCCCTACCTGAAACCTGCTGGCGTCAAAACTTTCCTGATTTGCCGTCCCTGCCTCTGCCTCTTCCTCTCTGGAATCTGCCTCTTGCGTAGGGTTTACCCCGAAAGGACTGGTACTCTTGATAGGATGTTGAGGGCCTGTAGGACTCCCTGTCTCTTGGAGCTCTGAAATAATTGGACCTGAAACGCGGTGGTCCCTTCCTCTGAGGTAACCAGTGCTTCTCGCCCGTGGTGGATTCTAGAATCGTGTCAAGGTCGCTGCCGAAGAGGTGGTTCCCCTGGAACGGAATGCTGCACAGCTTGTGTTTAGAGGCGTTATCTGCAGACCACGACTTGAGCCAGAGCGCTCGTCTAGAAACCGCAGAAAGTGCCGTAGCTTTAGCAGATGTACGGACAGATTCAATGGAAGCATCGGAGATGAAGTCAATAGCTAGGCAGGTGTCGGACAAGTTTCTTGCGACCTGCTCAGACCCTGGGATAGCTGCAAGATCTTCCACCGCTTGTTGGAGCCAGATCTTAATGGCTCTAGAAGTTGACGCTATTGCAATGGCTGGACGAAAGTTCGCCGCTGCTGCCTCAAAAGCCCTCTTGGCGGCATTCTCAGCCCGCCGGTCCATGGGGTCTTTGAAGTGGGACGCGTCCTCCATCGGAATGGCTGTTTTCTTCGTAGCCTTGGCTACTGCGGTGTCTACTTTCGGGACTTCCCAGGCCTCAGAATTCTTGCCATCAAAGGGAAACAGCTTTTTGGTTCTGGAAGACGTGAAGAATCTCCGGTCCGGATATTTCCACTGCTCCGTGATTATGGCCGAAAGCGAGTCGTGAACTGGAAAGGTCTGCGGCTTCCTAGAGTGACCCTGAAAAGGATCCGGTTTTGAAACTGGTATATCATCCTGTAGATTTAGAGTAGATCTGACTGCAGAGATTAGCTTCCCTGTTTCTTCGACTGGGAAGAAAAAGGTTTCTTCTTTAACTTCCCCCTCCTCATCCGAAGACTGGGGGTCATTAGACTTGTAGTCGTATTCAGAAAAGGGTGCCGAATAATCTTCCAGGGTATCTGGTAGAACATTTGGAGGACCCTGCTGGAAAAGATGATGCTGAGACACCGGCCCCTGAGCGGAGCTTGCCATGGCACGAAAACAGTCAAAGGTGGACTGCAGCTCCCCCTTCAACCAGGAGGTAAATTCTGAATTGGAAACATCTTTAGGCCGAGAGCAGGAGCTGCACATTTTGGCCGTAGGATCGTGTAGGGTCTTTTTACAGGATGAGCAGGCTTTATGTTTCGTTTTCCCCACAGACTTCCTATGTGGGGAGGCCTCAGAAGGAATGTCTGGATTTTTGTCCGACATAACTGAGGAGAAAACACAAAAATTATAACATCAGAAAGCAATGGAATAGGCCATAGAAATCTCTCTCTAAACTAGGAGAGAAAACACCTACTTGAAAAGGCAATATACAGTCCTCAGGCACAGGCAGGCAAAAAAAGAGGAGTAAAAAATCCAATAATACAGTACAGGTCGAAGAGCATGGAAAGATCTTACCCATTCTGGCGTTTTTATAGAGGCATTTAGGCGCCAAGGCCCGGAAACCGTCACATCCGGAAATTCCTCGTCAATTGACCTCTCGTGACCCCGGACGGAAGCCGGAGTAATTGCAGAGAGGAGATAATAAAACCGGGTGCCGAGAGATCGGCACTGCCGGCTTAAAGAAAACTGCTCGCGCCGGAGCGCTCTCCTGCCGCCGCACGCTGAGGATTCCCCCTCCCCGGGACGGAGAGAACCGGAGCCCGGGGATGTACGTCCCAGTGAGCCCCCTGGGCTGTGGGCAGCGTATAACGAGGACTGAGCCTCGTGTTACCGCGATTACCGCGGAGTTTACAGCCTCCGAGGCTGCCGCATCACCCTGGATCCACCGGGACCACTACCGGGTGTCGGGAGAGAGGATGCCCCCCCGGGGCTCCAAGAAAACAAAAAAAGAGAAGAAGAGGTAAGCTTCAGCCTAACCGCTACCTGAGTAGGGCAGGAAACAACACTGGGGAGGAAGGGGGAGGTGTCCTTTTTTTATAGTGTTTCCTGCCCTACCTGGTAGGCGGAGCCTTCTTCTCATGTGCCACCTGGAATGGCAAGGGAAATTATCTTTTATCCTTGTAGAAATGAAATGAATTAGAACGTCTCTTGGAGTTTCTGAAGAAATACTAGAGGGTTTAGCTGTTCTATGGCATCTGTCCCATAATTGAGTATTGGTTTCAAAATTAATGCCCAGTGCATCCAGAAAATTTTTCATAAAATCTTCCAATTTATCATTAGTAATTGTTTCTTGAATCCCTCTAAACCTAAGGTTATTCTGTCTCAAACGATCTTCTTGCTCAGCTAATTTCTGCTCAAGCAACTCAGTTTTAATTGAATTTTGTTGTATAATGTCCCGTAAAAGTACTGTCTGTAATTCCAATGACTCCATTTTTTCCTCATTATGATTTACTCTTTTTGTTATAGCTGTTAAGTCAGTTTTTAAATCTTGTATGTTGATCTCTATAATTTGTTTGATCTGTTCAAGTTGAGCTGCTAGCGCTTCAGTTAGCTGGTTATGTATCAGATGTCTCATATCTAGAGTAGCTGGACTTAATTGCATATCACCTTCTGTTTGATTACTTATATTGGGATTATCCTCTGAATCCAGATCTTTTCGGTCTTGCTTAGGTGGAGGGGTAAAGAAGGAGAGTCTTTTCTCAGCTTTCTGATCTTTCCGCTCTTTCCTGGGCATTTTGTCTTGAGATTTTTTTTGATGCCATAGTCTTTAAAGGTTATATTTATAATAAGTGTACTTAATACCGTAATCTTATGTATTCAGAAATTCCACTTAAATGTTAAGAAGGTAATAAGCATATCTTAGGGTCTCCTTAGACCAATTAACTCAGTTCTCTCAAAAGTATTGATATTAATATAGATCTTCGTTTAGCTTTAGTCCATGCGTTATTATCTTTTTTTTTTTTATTATTTTTTTTATTTTATTTATTTATTTATTTATTTTTTTCTTTCTTCTTCCTCCTCTTTCCTTCCTATCCTCCCCTGCCCCCTTTCTTTCCTCCTTCTCTTTCCTTTTCTTTTAAATTATCGTTTGGATAGTCTTTCCGTGGGATAAATTCTTAAGCATGAAAATACAAAACACCACTTTAACCCACAAGTAGTAAGTTATATAGACTTATCTGGAGATCCTGCCGTACGTCTTGAATTGATGTTTGGGCATTACTTCTACCCCTCCACCGCTTCACCGGTAAAATCTTCCATTCCTCCCGGCACTCTGATGATGTCCGCCACGCGTCCCCGTTCGCGGGTAAACTATGCGAGCGTTCCGCTCGAGGGCGAGGGCAGGTATACTGCAGGCGCTCCGGCGTACATCAGGGAGCTTCCTCCCGAAGCCACAGGCCACAGGCTCCCTCGGTAGGTCACTTCCCCGGCCGCGACGCCCGCTGGGCGGCCGGGATTGGTATCAGGTGCCGGTTTGACAGACGCTGGAGACCGGAAGACCTAGAGATCTAAACGCCCG
Organism: Spea bombifrons; assembly: GCF_027358695.1. Classification (NCBI taxonomy): domain Eukaryota; kingdom Metazoa; phylum Chordata; class Amphibia; order Anura; family Pelobatidae; genus Spea; species Spea bombifrons. The sequence goes on along the minus strand of NC_071090.1, from coordinate 62,243,945 downwards.
AGCTCCGACATCCACGCTCACTCCCGCGTGCTACGTCATCGTTCACTTGTCTCCTATTGTGGCATTTTGTCTTGATGCCGCTGTATACGTGTCAAGACCCGGGCAAGCAGGTTGGGTAGGAGCCCAGTTGAAGGGGATACTAGGGGCTCTGTCTGTAGCCCTTGATCCATCATATGTAGGTAGGTACAGATAGGCACACAACAGACATAAAAGCAGGACTGGAATCGAAGAATAAGGGGGAACTGTAGTGAGGACAGGGCACACAGCTTGGAAGCCCACTGGCAGGGCACACGGCTTGGAAGCCCTCAGGCAGTGCACACGGCTTGGAAGCCCTCAGGCAGTGCACACGGCTTGGAAGCCCTCAGGCAGGGCACATGGCTTGGAAATGGCTGGCCAGGTAGGTAAGTCTGGTACACAAATCTGGACTGTAAAAGTAGCCAAGGTCATACACGGGAGATCAGAAGAAAGTACAAGGCGCTATAGCTGCAAGCAGACTAACAGGGACCCAAGCCAAACAAATACAAAGGACCTGAATGGAGGAGTAAGCAGGTATATAAGGGGAGGGTTACACCCTGGTGAGCAGATGCAGCTGGTCAGGTCGTTAGCACAGTGCTGTGATCTGACAGGTGGCCTCTAGAGGCTGCAACTGATATGACACCTATAAAATAAATACACAGTCCAGGCAGACAGGGTGAAATCCTGACACTGCGTCTTACTTAGTTTAATAGTCAACCGTACTTACATTGGCTACCTCAAGTTGCTTTAAGCTGGACCGTATTCATGATACTCTACTTTCTGCTTGTTATTACCAAGCAAAGAATATTATTAACCATGTTAAAGTGATGTTGTCTTTTGGCTTAGTTACACTCCCCTGGAGCATAATTTATTCCCATAAGAAAGTGTCTTGTACTTTAAAAGGAGACTTTAGTTTGTGTTTATGCTTCTGGGTTGAAGCACTTTTACAGGTAGTAAAATATATTTTACGATCACATGTTCTGGCTGCTGTTTTTTTCTAAAGCAAAAGGTAGCAAATCCCTTAATTCTAAGGTACAAGTAATTTAAGCTCCCTCTTTAAATATACTCATCTACTATTTACTACAAACACTAAATGTTTACTACTGAAATACTAAATGTTAATTTGGAATCTTATATCAATACTGACTTTTTGTGGTTTACCACTGTAATTGTTATATTGTTTTATTTTTTTCCATGGCAACCATGACATACACACAACATACACACACAAAGCATTTTTCTATCGCTGTTAGCAGAATCAGTACCAAAAATTATCACAGTGAAATAGGATTTATACATCCATACATAAGCTGCTTTTCCTAGTAAATTTGTGTCGATAAATTGTGATTATCCAAAATAGTAAACTGGATTCCTGTTATCTGTATAAATCACTACAGTGGAATGCTGCAGGCCAAGAATTATAAACATGTACAAAAGAGTCCATAGAGTCCACAATATGCTTTTATTTTAGAATTTTTAAAAACTAGTTTTACAATCCATATTACTCCAGCACTCCTTTACAGCATTCCACAGAGTGTATGGAGATGTTACAGCAAGTTTTGCCTTTCCCTTTTCAAGCGTTCCCAAAGATGTTCAATGCGGTTGATGTCCAGCGATTCTGGAAAGATAGAAAAAGCACTCCTTACTTTTCCTTGGACTTCAAATATGCCTGGCACTGCTTCGATGTGTGTTTAGAATCGTTCTGCTGCTGGAAATTAAATCCTCTTCTATACAATTTTAAGCCAGAGTGCCTGGCATGGTTCTGGAGAATGAAGTAGATCTTGTGCAAGTCACAAACTCAGCATTTTTTACACCTCTCATGTGGTCATGTGAAAAAAGTTTGTATTTGGATTAATCAGGAAACAGGAGTTTTTCCAGTCGTCCAACATGAAATTTTGATGTTGTTTAGCCCATGCTAAATACTTGGACTTGTGACGAAGAAGTGGTTTAGAGACTGCTGCTTTTGACCGTGCTTTTACTTATTGGGGTACAACGTTTGCATGATATACCAGTCACAAAGGTATAAAGGATTACAAATGTTATTTCAACTGATGTCCTTCTTCAAATGCCCTAACATGAGCACCTAACACAAGTCATCACAGCATTGCTATTAATATAAAAGTATACATAAATAGTTTTGTATTATATATAAATTGCAGGCTGTAACCAGACTGCAGTCTGCAGCACCACTGGTCATAGTTTATCAGTGCATGTTCTTTTAAAAGGTCATAGCTTGTTAGTGAATTAAAAATGGAAAAGGAGCTGTCCAATTTAAGACTGGGGATTTAAAATATGCCCTGGTCTCTGTTCCCACAACACAGTCCTAAATGTATATACACAGGATCAAATTAACTATTTATGGGACGATTGAAATTAAGGAATGCATTTAACTGAGAAAAAGACAAGTCTTAGAGGGCGTTATTTGAACATTGCTACAAAAGTCAGAAGTATCCATAGCACTGGCACATGGATGAGTTAACACATAGTCCTGATTCAGATTACACAATTGTGGGGGATCTGTCATTCTCTTTATAAAACCATTGATTTTTTTTTTCAAAAATATTAAAAGTGAGTATTCTTAGTGTCTAATGGGAAAATGCCTTCCTGGAAACTCACATCATTGGAATGCAGGTTTTATTATTCATATCATGGAACATTTAGTAAAGTTCCTGAAAAGACCAATGTATCTATTGTTGCTGGGCTAATCAAGTTGAAGACCTGTTGCAGCATCCTTCATGACTAACCAGGGACCTCCTAAGATCTCTGCTGATCACATCTCAAGAGCTAAACAAAAGCATCAGAAAGCAGATGATCTGCAATATTCAATAAACTAGACAGCATATTGACCCTGCTGGAACACGGAATCATGATCGCCACTGGCACTTAAAAACCTTAATCATATTGTTTAACATTATTTGTACATCACATGGTTTGCTATTAGTTCATATGCAATGCCCTGTTTTATATGAGGGAGGACAGATGTTTCTCATATAGCTTATCCAGAGGGAAATAAGAACAGGCTTTTTTAAAACATTTCCACTGAATTATCAGTACATTAAAGGGACTGATGCCAATTCTGATTTGCCGTTCACTTTAAATTCACATGTGAATAAAGCACAACTTACTGTTTCCCAACCTAGGAGGCGATGCACTTAAAGGGAATGAATGCAATATAATTTTGCCATTGTAAAAAATAAAATGCTTTCCCTGTGGGAAGCAAGTTTAATTGCTTTTGAATGCAACATGTGCACATTGTCTTACAATAATTAATTGGTGTCTGTATGACATGACTACTTATACTGCTAGACTTTTGTCATTTTAATAAGGTTACAAAAGCATAATGGCTCTTTGACTGCTAGTAAAAATGCAATGCAGATAATTATATGTGTGGTTTTCTACGAACTGTCTTAAATATGTCTTAAAGCAGAATATTGATCACCTAGAGGTGGTGGGAAAGAATGAAGAATAACAACTATAATATGGTTACTTTTATATCTTGGCTTGCACAAAAACAATGACTTCTGGTATCATACCCAGAGGTCTCAAGTTTGGAAAATGGGCTTTAGGGAGCTTTGTAATGGGTTGGGGGACACGGAAGCAGTTTGCGGAGAAGGTAGGGAGACATTGAGAGGGGGAGTGTTAAAGAGAGTGAGAGAGAGTGAGAAAGCATGCGTCAGGGCTATTATTACATGCATCAGGGGTCCGGGAGAAAAAAACCACATTTCTGGAAGACTCATGGAATTTCTGGGAGACTTGGGACCTCTGCATATCTCATTATGAAGTTATCACATTGTAAATTTCTAATTTATGCCTCTTTAATAATGTATTTCATCTCTCAGATTAGTCTGTCTCATATATACTGCAATGTATTCTGTATTATTCTTGTCTTCAGTATTCTAAATTGAATTTTACAATACAGAGATATTTTTAATTTGCATGGAAACATTTAAGCATAGAATTGGCAGCAGGGGAGGGCTGGCACCTTCTGGTTGGGGGGGGGCAGATAAATCCAGTGGTCTCTTTGGCCTCTACTCCACAGTAACTAACATACGCACTGGTGCACACACTTACACACACATTAACACACATACTCATGCTAACATGCACATACTTACACTAACACACACACACACTACTCTTACTCCTTCCCTCCCTCACTCTCAATTACCCCTTTACCTTGTTCAGAGCCTTGTTTCTAGCTGCACACACATCCTCTGCCAGCAGCCTTGATTTCATTCTACAGTCATATAACACAGTGTTCCATGCCCCCCCATATCTCCGTGAGGGGCCAGTCCAAATGAGACTTACTCTTTTTGAATAATCAATGTACAGATCTCTGTCCAAAGCGAGACATGAAAGCATCTTGACGGGACATTGAGACAGTGTCAAAAAGCTTGCACTGTCCATCATAAATGAAGAAAAGTATCAAATGCAGAAGTATTGTTCTTTTCTATAATGATTTATGACTTTTTTTGCTTAACACTGTTTAGAGAATATGGTTTAACACATTCTCAGAAAAAAATATTCTTTTTTTCTTCTTTGTTTAAGCAAGTTCACACCAGCAAAATCAGGTGCCAAAGCGTTGTTAAATTTAGCATGTACCTGGCAACATCATCACAAAATATCCATACCTATAAAGAACAGCATAAATACTGACTTTAGTACTTTATTTTGTTTTAGCAGTTTTTTGCACCAAATGATTTTGCACCAGCACATGCTCAAATCAAACACAGGGTGTTTAGTTATGTTCTAAATGAAACATGTGCATTATATGCAAGAAATCAATTGTTCATCTCCTTTGGGAGAAACATCTTTTGAGATGTTTCCAAAGCAAGCTCTTAATCTGCATGGGACTGACTGTGGTAATACACATGGCAGCAGGAGTTCTCAGTCCCTTTCTTACTTCATGTATTACTTTGGCTGTGCACTGCACTAGGCCTGGCCATGGGCAGCGCCTGAACCACCCCTCACAACTTACCTACAGGGTAACGTACCTCCAGGGTCACTGTCAATTCTGTTTAGCACAGCATATGACTTATATCTCAGCACATTGCCTCCTTAGTACACCATATTATGGAGCCGTGGAGGCAATGAGTAAGCAGTGCACTAGGGAACCTGATCACCATGTTTTATGGCATAGGGCCTAGTTGGCTACATCAGAATGCACCACTAATATCAGGGGGTTGTGTAACGCATTTAAGGGCCAATCATAAGACCCATGAATCCAATACACATGTGCAGCATTTAAACTAATTAAGATGACTATAGAAATGTTTATATGAGCCAAAAAATCTGCCCTTTAACGACGCAACTAATGCAGTATTAGTTTCACATATACTACATACATCATATGGGATACCTGAGCATTACACCAACATGGACTTTTATTACATTCTAAATGCAGACATGAAAATGCAGCTTCCACTCTTCAGGGAAGGCTTTCCACAAGATTGTGGAGTGTTTCTGTGGGAATTTTTGCCCATTCATTCAGTAGAATATTTATGAGGTCAGGCACTGGTGTTGGGTGGGAAGGCCTGGCTCACAATCCCCATTCCAGTTCATTCCAAAGGTGTTCGATGGGGTTCAGGGCTCTGTGCCAGTCAGTCAAGTTCTTCCACACCAAACTCATCCAACCATGTCTTTATGGACCTTGCTTTGTGCACTGGGGAATAGATAAAGCCTTCCTCAAAATGTTCCCACAAAGTTGAAAGTATAGCATTGTCCAAAATGTCTTGGTATACTGGGGTATGTCACCTTCAGCATACCAAGGCATTTTGGACAATGCTATGCTTCCAAAATAGTAGGAACAGTTTGGGGAAGGTCATTTTCTATTCCAGCATGACTGTTGAAAAGCGGTCATATCTCAGTCCTGAGCAGCTTTTTTCTGATGGATCTGGATCTTACAAAAAAGGTGTTTAAGCACGCAGTCTTTGAGCGAAAGAGCTTTCTATAGTCATGATATTACTAAGGGCTCTCAGCTTACTCACATGATGCTTGGTAGTACTTAATAACACATTTTTCATAATAATTTCACTTTAAAGCCTTTATGATATATCAGAATGTCACCTATGGAAGTGTATATTTTTTGTTTGTTTCTCAGATTAGTGTTTGAGCAACAAGTACATCTTATTTACTCAAACCTACCTCACTGTCTCAAGAATAAGTGGTTGTCCTGTATATTTTGCTACGCCTTTGGTCTGTTTATTATGAGCAGTGTCTTCAAACTATGGAATTTCTATGTCTTATTTCTATGCATTGACATAGGTGCTACTTTTTAAGGACCTATACATTTCCATACATAACTTATTTAATGGTTTACTATAGCAAGTTGTTTAAATCTTTTTTTCTGCTTAAGAATTTTTCAAGATCCAAACTTACTACAGTATCATGACTTTTTTGTCTGGATAAAGGGGTATGGATAAAATAAAACTTAAACACAGCTGATATATCTTGTTACTCAATGTCTCAATTGTATTTAAATGCTGGCTGCTAGTGTGACATTGTCTTTCTCTGTACCCCTTGGACAGCGAAGCCACTAATAAGGGGGGGGGGTGCTTGTCTTATAAATAATTAATTATTCTTTTATTTGACCAGTGAAAACAAAACTCTACTCACTTTGTAATATATCTGCAGGCCTACCTTCTTTTCCTTCTTCATTTTAACTTCACAAATGTCAAAAATAATTTCAACAAGTGGCCTGTTTAATGGTTCATTAGTATGTTTAAAAGAATACTTGAAAGATGGTAATGGAACTCATTTTGTCGTATAAAAATAAGTTAAATAGCAAATATGCTGTATATGTTCAATCTGCAAACGTGCATGTTTAGATTCATCGGAATTGCAGGTGATTATTTTCAAGTGCCAGTATTTCATTCATTTACTTATATGTCTGAGATTACCCACAACCCTTTGCGGTAATCTATCCATACGCATACACGAATTCCATTGAGTAATTTCACAAGCTTAAATAGCAACTATATTTAAATTTTTGTTACTCATAATATAACTTATACAAATATGACCATAAGTATAAGAACATGTACAGGGTATAATGCAAAGTATATATATTTACTGTATATATACATATACATTAAATATATAATATGGGTCTGTTTCAGCAATGCCCATTAGAAAGAGGCAACAAGTCAATTAGAGTACTTGTTTGTTATAATACATTATAGTAATGTAAAGGAAGTCCTTGATATAATGTTCTGGCTAGGAGTACACGAAACAAAGTATTTATCATAGAAAGTTTGGATTCCCTTGTCTGTTGAAATAAATATTATATCAGCATCAATTTTGGCAGCAGCAAGAATGGAGGATGGGTGTCCACAGTGGTTATTGTGGTTTATTAATGATCCTTTTCTTGAAAGATGTTCAGATGTTATATGGAAATCTAGGCTAAATATTTCAGTATTATCGCCAGGATGTAAAAGCCACTTGGATATGTCAATTTTATTTTGTTTTAAAGCATTGCGAGTTTTTAATACTCATTTGTTAATTACAAAGGAGAATGTCTCTACAATTTAATTTATGTTTTTGTCAATGTTTCCTGGAAGGTCAGATCGCTGTGAGATAATATGTGCTCACTCTCCTTCCAATTTCATTTCAATAGTTCTTTTGGTCATTGTGCCACAGTATGTGATGATTGAATAGCACATTTCATCAGGAGAAGGTGGAAATGAGATATTGGATCCCTGGGGACAAAATAAACATTATCATATTGCAATTGCAGTGAGCAATTCATACAAGTCATTATTTTCTTATGTAACATGTATCTGTTGTCTAGATGTATACTGTTATCTTGGACGATCCGAAAGTTTAGGTAGAGATTCAGAGATATCATAGCCATCACGCTTATTTGTATACAGGAATGCCCCACTACAGGGTAAATGGCCTAATTATTATTCCCAATATTAGGAATCAAGCTTGGATAGGCTTTAATTGTAATTTAAAAGATAGAGACCCACAGTTGGCTCAGTAATAAAGTAAGAAAGGCAAGTTTCTAGAGGACATCTATTATTATGAATTATTATTTAATAAGATCGTTCTTAAGCATTTCATTTATATTCATAGTTTATAGAATGTGAGTGGTCAAATCACACATGAAAGTGGAGAATGCATGCTTGAACATGGGTAGGGCTATCTCCATACCTGGGAACGTCCCATGGTAGGCTACCTTGAACTCTCCCTCTAATGAGTGTTACATCTAATATTGTAGTATATCCATAAGGTCTTGACGAGCTTAAAGAAAATGGGTTTCGTTATCTAGAAGCCAAAAAATATTAGGTGGATTCAATTTTAGGTGTTCTGCAGCCCTAAAGGTTAGAATTATGTGTACATAGACATCAGAATGTTTATCAATTCAATTGTGCATACATTTTTCTTCACGATACATGTACAGTGTCTGAGCCACACTTGTAATCGTATCCCTTAGAGAAAAGTCTCCTGTATTTGGCTTTGTGTTGTTTGGTATGTTAATGCAAAGTTAAAGTTATTTGCTGCTGATCACCGGTAGATTTAAAGTGCTACAGCAAATCTCTGTGGATTGTAATGGATCCTAAAGATATTTGTGGAGTAGAACTATTTTTCTACTCTAATCTAGTTTCATTACTAAATCAACAGGTGGGAAAACGATGCCAAAGTCAATGTTAACCCCGCTTGTTTGGGGGAGCGTTCTTGGTTTTCAGTTGCCAAGGCTTTTAAACACATTCTTCTGCTATTTCATTCTGGAGATATACTTCACAATCTGAATTCATTTTTTCCCTTTATGATTGTTTGGGTGCTTTATTTTCCTCTCCTTTCTGTATCACTATGAGTCAATGCAGAAACCAACTGTGTAAGTTAATTTTGCTTTTCTTTGCTTAGATGTGTTTTTTATAATAGAACGATATCTGTGGGGAGTATAAAATCCATTTGAGTTCAAATCATTTCATTCTTAGTAATAACATTTCAAGATGTTATTGCTCGTGGTGGAATATTTATCACTTTTGTAATGTGAATTATGTTTTTATGTTTGTATTTATTGAATTGCAAATTTATAAAGGGATTCTTACATGAGGAAAAAAGGCATACATTTAAGTACTGAAAGATTTTATAATATTTAGAAAATATTAATATAAGAAAAATCTTGTGGTTTTTTATTTCCTCTCAAGAATAATAATCTGCCTTAAGTTGTTTTACAAGTCCATTATTGTTTTGCCTGCAATTGATCAAGCCAATTTATCCCTATAATGTCTGGTTTGGTCATGTCTCGTCAAAATAATGGTTCTTTTATAGAAAACAAAATTGAAAAATATACCTATACCATGTATTGAATGATGTGAGTGTAAAAGACTTCTAATTACAACTATTCTAGTGTAGTGTATAACAATTAGTATAGTGTATAACATACTATGTTAACACTTGAGTAGTCCCTGTGTTGTCTTTGAGTGGTATTATATAGACAAAATATAATAGGCCCAATATCTTGATCAAGCTGTTAGACAGAAGACAGTTTTGTGTACATCTAGCAAATGATTGTTCTTGAATCACCCAGAACGTTTGCTGCCACCAATGATTTTGGCTTCAAAGAAGGATGGAAGTGTTGAAGAGAAGCAGTCTATGCATTTTGTGTCCCAGCATTCAGCATTCAGCATTCTGCATGCCTTACATATGTCTTTTACCAACCACCTAGCTATAGTGAGGTATAAGCCTGATGGACAAAGAGATACTAAACATGTCTAAGTCTTTAATATATTTATATTTATTATATGATTGGCAACTGTTTTGGACAAAAAATTTGATATATACTACAGAACTTTTACCAAGCTGTCTAATGCAGGACTAATAATTACAACTCGAGAATTATATATATTGGGCTTGATATACTGCCCTGGTTCTTCGGTTTAAAGGATCCTGGGTAACAGTCTGGGTCTTTATGCAGTGTAAATTATTTCCTTACTCTCAAAGTCTCGATCAATAGGTGTATTACACTGGAGACTGAAAAAATGTTTTATTAATGTGATATTCCGCAATTAAATAATAATGGTAGTTCCACTCATTCTCATAAATATTATACTTTTTTTTTTTACTATTAACAAACAAAAAAGCCAAATAAACCATTTTATTCATACTCCAAACAAGTGGCATGTGTTTTCCAACATGGACATTATTCTTTGCCTGTTAATGTATCAGGGCTTAGTAGTTGTGTCTAGTGGTTTCCTCTGTGTCTTGTTCTTGAAGAAAGTTGCCTGGTCATTGCAAACTGGCCGGCTTGAGCTTTTAAACAGTGATCCTAGGATTTACACACTAAGCTGCTAAAATGCAATTCTGAAATTATGCTCTGTTAAGTTGTATCCCTGAGCTGACTAGTAATCTACTAGCTGATAAATAAGCATGTCATGTTCCTGGTATTAAAAAAGGACATTATGTGAAGAAACTACATTGTGGAATCCTCACTGGTCATATTCAACATTCATTTTAGGATATTGTCTGTAGTTGTCTAATTAAATGCTGTGATTAACTTGAAAGCGTTTCAATAACTGTCACAAAAACAGATGATCTATCTATCTAGTTAATGCCTCGAAAAAGTTGCCCCAAACCTAATTGGACTATTTTCCCTGAGACCAAAATTTGTTGTGTTTCTATCTTGATAAAACAGTTTATATGTTATGTATACCGGTATATGTAGCTGCGTGTGTTGTTGTTTCTTACACTGACCTTGTCTGTTAGAGAATTAATTCAAAGTGTTTTATAACGTATTGATGTTTATACTTTATATCCAAGTCAGGGTTTCAGTAATGGAGCCGTAGAGCTGGCAGAACTACTAACAATGATTTTCCATCTTAATGAGATACCTTATGGGACTTTGGCATCCCATGGTAGCAGTGATTATATACTTTTTAATGGGTAAATCACTGTCTTTTTTTACAGTTGAACATTCAAGCCTAAAATGTCTGGAAATGTTTGGACATTAGCTTTATAAAGACTAAACTGAATACTGTTTTGCATATTATTTTCAAGGCAATATTGAAATTATATTTGTACATTTTTCAATTGCTTAAATTCTTTATATTGTGATACGGCATTTGCTATATAATTCTAACACATTTTCTGAACAGACACAGAATAGTAAAACCTTTTCACAAGAGCTACGGAACTCATCCAACTCATGTGTGTTTAACGGGCAAGTAGCGTTTACAAGGCATATCACAGTGGGACTATGCCGAAAGGTTATTTAATGTATAGAACAGAATAAATAAATGAATCAAATTCATTATATTGTATAATAAAAAAAAAATGTTTCTGCAAAATGTTAAATAGGGGTTATTTAATCTCACCTTAAGTGATGCCATTTGTGTTAAAAGAACTCAGGCTTTGGTAGAATAAAAAAGTCTTATTCACACCTAATTTATTGTATTGTCAGGCTGCTAATTTAATGTATTTCCTAGTTAAATGTCATGTACCTAATAAAGCCTCTGAGAAATGAAAAGGTGTTGGGAAAGTGTCACAATCATTCAGCAGAGTTATTTAGCATAAATGTTGCAAACGAACGACTCACAGTGCAATGAAACAGTATAAAACTAAAATATCACATTATGTCTGCAGACTTGTGCCAAAAACTGGCTTGCGTATCAGACCAAGTGGCCCTTAGCTGACATTATTTGTATGTTTCCTGTAAACTGTTTATCTACGATCAGAGGATTAAAGCAAGGTTAGGACAGTCTTCTGCGTAATTGTGTTTAATGCGTCAGCTCTTCTAAATAAGCATCCTGATGGGAACATTAAGCTAACTGTGCAAGGTGGGAACATAACCGAAAACAGGTTATTCATTCTGTAGCTGAAAACAGCTCCCAAAATGGACCCAATTCCACATGTTTACAAAAACGATTCAAGCAAAACCAAATGTGCTTAAAATCACCAAAAGATGTGTTCTGTTATATAAGTTGTTATAGGGGATTTTTATTATAATTATCATTATTTAGCAGCTAAACATTTTACCACAATGTGCAGTTATTGCATGTTCTTTTAGTAAACAAATTGATTCTGTTCCCATAGTTTTAAAAGACCGCACCTCTAGCTATAGTATCCAAAGATCATAGTTGTTAGGGTTATCCAACTACAACTGTGGAACCAAGTGTTGCCTAGCCCTACACTAGCAGTCTAAAAATGAATGTACCTGGAGCTCTCCCTTTTCAGGGGGCAAGGCTACCCCCGGGCAGACTTTAGTGGGTGGAAGGAATAGACGTATCCAAGCACCACTCACCTGCCTGGCTTCCCTTCGAAGGCAATATAACTAAGAGGGTGTTGAGTGTGAGAAGATGTCTTTTGGGTGCCTTGGTGTTTGGCCTAGTAGATGGAAGTAAGGTGGAATGTACCTCCTTTGGTGAAGATGTTCAGCCCAGATATACACTGAAGCAGAAAGCTCTCCATGCTTTTAAAATGTAAAAATAATTTAATGGGCCCTGTATGGGGCATGGGTGAAAACAGGCAGTGCATCATATTATATAAATATATGCAGGGCCAATATAAAGAGCTCTTCGGTGACCTGTTCATTAACAGAAATGTACAAAGAACAAGAGGTCACCCTCTGAGACTGGAAGAGCGGAGATTTCATAGACGACAAAGGAAGGGATTCTTTATAGTGAGGACAATTAAGGTATGGAATTCACTGCCAAGGGAGGTGGTGTTATCAAATACATTAGATACGTTCAAAAGGGGCCTCGATATTTTCTTAGAAAGGCATGACATACAGGGATATAAATAGAATAACATTAATATTTTAGAGCTTCTTGATCCAAGGATAAATCCAATTGCCTCTTGGAGTCAAGAAGGAATTTTTCCCCTGATGGCAGAATTCGAAGTAGCTTAATTAGGGGATTTTTTGTCTTCTTTTGGATCAAGAATAGGAAGGTTAGGTGGAAGGGTTGAACTTGATGGACTTAGGTCTTTTTTCAACCTTATGAACTATTTGTAACTATATATGAGCGTAGATGGGTTAGCATGCAGGGAACAGCATGTTGTGAGAGGAAAGTACCTTTCCCATTTACCTTTCGTGGTATAGAGAATATGACATTTGCACACCAACCCTGCTGCCTCATCAGTTTACCAAGTTAAAGTCCTTGGATGTTTCCAGCATATGACATACACAAGATGCAGAGCAATTGGAACCTCTAGAAATCTAGCCCTAGGCCTAGTTTAATCTCCTGTAACCCTTGTTGTAACACCACTATATTAATGTGATTTGTTGGTGTATTGTTTTGATTATATTAGGAATACAACGTTTCCTGTGAGCATTAGAAAACATGGGTAGATGTAGTGTAATACTAAGGTTTAGAAATAGCCCTTGTTGTGCCAGTAGCCCCACCTGCGTTACTACAGTACACGCGATTGGGACATTTAGCGATGCCAGCTCTTACAGTGAATTCAAAATGGCCGTACTAGAGTATGTTTCATAAGTATTATAAAACAACCAAAAATGATACAATCTGCTATATTTTTTTAAGAGAGGCGTTGGACCTTTGTTCATTTTCACAGTACTTGATAAAAAGGCACCTTTGCGGTATTCATAAACAAATTTATTTATGTATTAATAAATCTACAGATTTTCTAAACCAGTTGAAAGTAATTCATCAGAGACTTTCACTATACAATTCAGCAAAGAGAAATCAAGCGAAAAGATGAATAGTTATGTGATGCTATTTAAACATTTATTCTACTTTGTCAGATAACAGCTGCCTGCAGCACAAACATCCATTTGTTTGCTACTGCTGAAAGATGAAAAATACATTCATTTTAAATAAGCAATAAGAAACAGGCACACCAACACATTTTTACTAACATTTTGAAAAAAAAAATGTTGCCACAAGTTGTAAGATTGTTGAGATTTAGAACGGAGATAGGAATATCAGGAACGGCATAGGCCATAACAAAGGACACTTTATTGTGGATGTTTAAGTTGAAGGAGAAAATGAGTGCTGTGTGTATTTTCCAAATAATAAACAATAGAAATGTTAACTGCGTATAAAAACGTTGCACAATTTTCTGGACCTTTCAAAAAGTTGAGCTCTGATGAGTTTAATATCAAATCTTACTTTTGACTTAATCTTATACTATTTCTCAAAATCTAGTTGAAGCGGAATGCTATAAATTGCAATTTTTTAACTCTTCGTCTCTGATAATTGTAGCTTTTTCTTCCTACCCAGAATGTTTTTTTATTATGTCTGTTTTTTCTTCTTGGTTGTACGACATAAGTACTACTTTTTTTTTCTAATAGTGTAATAACACATTTGCTTGAACACCTGCCTCTTCTTTTTTCCATAACTTTAGAAAAAATGTTCATACATTAAAGAAATGAAAAACTCTCCGCTACTGAACACTGCAATAGCAAGATCTGTTTCTTTCTTTAGATAGACCTGTCATTTACAGTTTCAATAATTATAAAGGCTGCATTTTGCGTGAGTTGTCATGTTTCTCTAACACCTGATATAGGTTACTCAGTCAATGTGTCATTGACGAAAAATCACTGTTATTACGTACTCGCAGAAAAGCAATCCGGGCTAGAGATCAAAGAATACTTTTCTCAGCAGAAAGAGGACATGAAAAATTATTTTAGATGGTTTATCTGTAGAAAATTGTACCTGCACTTGACCTGAGCACTCCAAGGCTTATCACGAGAAGCAATAGAAAAAATAGAATATTAACATTAACGAGCAATATTATACGTATATTTGTGGAATGTTTACATTCAAAGGGGTGTGGTGACCATATTTAGCTACTAAATCCTAGGATGTTCCGAACAGGAAACCTAGGGTGCCATCTTGAAAAGATGCAGCATAGAAAATTAGGGCTATCTATCGGGACAACCGGAACAAAATAATTGGAAGTTTTGTGATGAATAGTTTGCTGAGCTATTTGCTTTAAGAACTGGAACAACCTACAGATCTAGGTCAGTCACAATGATGTGCAGCTAAGGTGACCTATGTGACAGTGACACCAGCAAGAGAAGAATGAGGAAATTATGAGAAACAATTTCAGTAAGAACTCCAATTGCGACAAACCTGTTTGCTCAGTGATGTGGTTTTATGTGGTATTTGTCACTTTCTTCAGAGTTTCCCATCAGTTATTAGTGATTATTTTGTAACATCCTTATCCCCTGACATCTAAGGATGTCACAACGTCACGCTCAGTGGAACAAGAGCAGGCATAAGGTTAAGGTGGGAATTGTCAAAATCAGGGAGTACTTCTGTGATTTTTTTCTCTACCATTATGTACTGTTTTACGGCATCACTTGACAGGAGTCTGCAATTGTGGCTGCCCATTGCACAGCAATACTACTACTATGGAATCTTCTCAGACATTGGCCATATATTTTAGCACATGGCTACAATTGTTGTTCCAAAAGAACTCATGTCTTATATTTAACCCCACCTAAAGAGTAACCAAATGAACAAACTGAAGACCAGTGTGTTTTCAATAGAACTTGAATTAGCAAATCTGTGAACCAATAAAAATACAAAAAAGAGGCATTAATAACAAGTTTTGCAAAGTAAAGAAGTTGGATGCACTGTGGATGTGGACCCTTTAATTCAGCGTAGAAGGCCACTATTTCAAACCCATCTGATCATGTAGTTATGTTTTATTATGTCAGGTTTCCATTAATGTTCTCTATGAGCAAAGCTATGTTGTGGAGCCAAAATATGATCTCATATTTACCTAAGCTCTCCTTCCATCTTTGGCATATCTATCTATTATATAGATATATAGATATAGATATAGATATATATAGATATATCTATCTATATCTATTTACCTCCTTCCATCTTTGGCATATCTATTTTTTTCAGAATATATGACGTAGCAACATGTTATATAAATGTAATGGTATTTAGAGTATGATCATGAAATCATTAGAGCATATTATGTGATAATATTCCAGAAACATCAGTACTATGCATCACTAAACCTAACTTTTTCAACCTGAACCCACCATTAATAGTTCATGAAGTGTTGCCTTCATCTACCTAGTGCTCTTATATCTCTTTGCTTTTTCAGTCTGTCTCTACTGTACATTGGCTTAAAGTTACTATTACTATCGTATATTGCCTTTGGTCATTGCCAAATGTCTTTGTCCTTGTGATATGAGGAATGAGTTACTTTATTTAGACAGGCTAGAGTGGGACAGATGGGCCAAATGGTTTTTGCATCTTATTAAATTTTAAAGTATATAACATCTAGTGATTGAGTTGATGATTGTAGTTTGTGACCTCTAGATAGTTATTTATGTAACCGAGTAAAGCATTTAGAAAAAGAACGTATTTTATTTACACATGTAATGTATGGAAACTGTTTCTGTTGTTTCTACGTACATTATTGTTACTTTTGGAGCTTTAGAACACTGTGATTCACTCATACTCAGCAAACATTCTGAGCTCCTAGAAAAGAGGGACATCACTGGGTGTAGGAGGTCTAATGAGAGTCCGTCGCTCCTAAATATAAATACTTAAAGACGTGTGATTACTGACAATAATAACAATAATAAGATATTACTTTTTACATTTCACATAGTAGTTATAGCTACTTTATGTACCCATTTAATCCATATATGAATGAATAGGTAGGTCACGCTTCATCCAGGAGTGTGCTGCTGAATAGTAGAGAACATATACTTATGACAAATGCCAGCTGTATTTTAAAACAGAAGTTCGTTATAACTAATAGTTCATTACAGTTTATTTTTTATGGAAATAGAAATCAGAAGCTTCAATGATATTAAACATAACCTGTTCAAAATGTCTGAATATTTTAACTTAACTTTTGTGAGAACCTCTAGGCTTTCATTCAAATTTTAAATATTGTAAACTGTTAGCATCATTGCACCATCTGGTAATGGGAGAAACCAGCTTTAGGCACCTTAATTATTCTGTTCATTTTTTACAGCTGAAGGGGTGTAAACATAATCTGGAGATAAGAATTCAAATGGTCCAAGTCTATTAACAACATGGAATGTTTAGAGTCGTTCTAGAACATTAATATACACAATTTTTATTTCATTTAAATATTAGTTTTAGGTTTGATGTACTGTTCATGGAAATAATTAACCACATCTAAACTAGGAAATGTAGAGTATGACAGCAGATAAGAACTATCCAGCCCATCTAGACTGCCTGGTTTATTCTGCGTTTTAAGACTCAAACCTTAATCAGTCATTGGTCTCCTGTTAGATTCAGGGTACCTTTATGCCTATCCATTGCATGTTTAAGTCCCCTTACTTTGCTGAGCTCTACCACTTGTGCTGGTAGGCTGTTCCAGTTTCCCAGTAAAGTAAAACTTTCTTGCAACATCTAAGCCTAGGAACCTCTTGTTTTATGTTTACCATTTATCCCCATTTGATATAAACTGCTCTCAGTACTTTGTTAAAATTATTTCAGTGTTTCTTCTCTAAGCTGTACGTATTAAATCATTTAGTCTTTCCTCATCATTTTTATCCTGCCAACCATCCTAGCATTCTAATGGGTAAATGGGTAGGCTTTCTGCTCTTCTATAGGCTTGAAGTGACATCGCTATATAGGACATGTAGTCGCTGTTTAATAGACTTTCCCCGATAGTAGTTGCACAGTCACCAACTAACTAAACTGGTAAACTAGGCGAGGAACACAAGGCAGCAGCATCATTATAATGAACACGAGTTATGTATAATTGGAAATTATTCTAGCCTTGGTGCCTGAATAATTATAATTTTAATAAAGACAGGAGGCGAGTATTTTGCATCTCTTCCTTTACTCTCACAAACAGCAGCAAAGAAAGGGTTAACTAGAAACAATGAAACAACCAATAGAACATCATACAGGAGGTATATAAACCCCTAAACCTTCCCCCTCTTCCTCTTTCGTCCTCTGCGAACCGGAACCGAGGAACATCAGAACCGCTGCAACGGAGAACCAAACCGAAGAACAGCAACTGGAACCGGAGCTTGGACCAGCAGAACTCTCAAACCGGGCAGTCAGGCGCCCTCAATGGCGAACCGCAACAGGAACATGCGGACGATGAATTCAAGCTGGAAAAAGAGAGAAAAACGTAACAGGACCATGCACCAGCAACAAAATATACACAACAGCCCATAAAACAGAGCAGAAAACCAGCGCAGGAAAGCCAAGACGCGAGAAAGAAAACCGCGCAACCACGGCAAGGAGCATACTTACCACCAAACACAACCTATCCCTAGGGAGAGGAGGGAGGGAAAATACTCGCCTCCTGTCTTTATTAAAATTATAATTATTCAGGCACCAAGGCTAGAATAATTTCCAATTTTAAGGCAAGACAGGAGGCTTCCTATTTTGCAGTTTTAACGCCCGACAAAAGCGCCACAGCTGCCGAAGAAACTGGCCGAAAATAGAAGGAGCGAAACGTGGAGGCCCGAGACCAATCCGCAGCCTGAAGGATGTCCCCGAGTGCGGCACCCGCTCGCAGGGCACCAGAAGCAGCCGCTCCTCGAACCGAGTGGGCGCCGAAGGACGGCTCCACTCCGGCCAGAGACAAAAGCCACCGGACCCACCTGGCCAGCGTAGGGGGAGACACCGCCTTAAACGGTTTAACATAAGAAATAAGGAGCTGGGAGACCAAGGGAGGCCGGACAACCGCCGACCGGGCAAGGTAAACCTGGACGCACCGAGCCACGCAAAGCTGAGGATCACCAGCAAGGTACGGGTACGACACCGAGGAGGACAACGACTTGGTCCTCCGAAGAACCCGAAAAGTAACGCCCTCAGGAGAAAAAGAGATACCGGACGCATCAAACGCCCGAACATCCGAAACCCGGCGGAAAGACAACAGGCAGAGAAGCAACGTAAGTTTGGCCGAAAGCTGTCGAAGAGACAAGGATTCATTAGCAGGCCAAGCGCGAAGGAAATCCAACACCATCGCCACATCCCAGAGGGATTCGTAACGAGGAGCCGGAGGCCGAGACAGACGGATACCCCTCAGAAGGCGACAAACCAGGGGCGCCTTGCCGACAGACTCACCGGCGAACCCCACGTGCCCGAACGAAATAGCCGAACGAAACACATTGATCGTCCGGTAAGACTTGCCCGACTCGAACAAGTCAGCCAAAAAATTAAGGACAGAGCCTAAAGAGGCCGAATGGGGATCCACCTGTCGTCCCACACACCAAGCAGCCCAGCGTCGCCAAGCAGCCCGGTAAGACTTTCTGGTACCTGGAGCCCAAGATTCCCGGAGCAGGGACTGAGCTCCCTCCGATAGGCCTGGGACCGTTCGGGAGCCCCCGAGATCGTCCAAGCAACCAGGGACAGACGGTCCTCTGCAATGAGAGGATGAGGCTGACCCTCCGGACCCGACAGGAGGGAAGGGAGACGAGGAAGGGCCAGAGGATCCCGGAAGGACAACTCCAGAAGAGCCGGGAACCACGGCTGAGAGTGCCAACAGGGGGTCACTAGAACCAGGGACCCCCCCGCCCGACGCAGATGATGGACCACCCTTGAAATAAGAGCGAACGGAGGGAAGGCATAAGCGCCCGACAGAAGCCACTCCTGGGAGAAGGCGTCCGTCGCCAGGATCTGGAAGCCAACTGAAGAAGTCCCTCGTTTGCCGGTTCGTCCGAGACGCAAAGAGGTCCAGGCACAAAGGACCCCTCCGGCGATGGAGAGCCTGAAAGACCTGAGGATGAAGTCTCCAGTCGCTGGCGTCCCGCCAGTGCCTCGAGAACCAGTCGGCCAGGAGATTCTCCGCGCCCGGGAGATACTCCGCCTGTAGTGTAATATTGCGGGCCAGACAGAACTCGAAAATGTCCTTGGTCACTTCCGTAAGTCGCTTGGAGCGAGACCCGCCGAGCCGGTTTATGTAGCGCACGGCCGACACATTGTCCATCCGAAGGAGGAGACAGCAATCTGTGCGGTCCTTGGCCAAACTCTTGATCGCGAACGACCCCGCTATCAACTCCAGACAGTTTATGTGGAGAGAGCGCTCCTCCAGGGACCAAAGGCCCCCGGTCGCCTCTGAGGCGGAGGCTGCACCCCAGCCCAGCATGCTGGCGTCCGACTCGAGGACGAAATCCGGCTGGGATCCGAAGATCGCCCGACCGTTCCACGCCTCCATATGCCGAAGCCACCAGGACAGCTCCTGGCGTACCTCGGGGGTCAGCTGAACCGGCTGATCGTAGGACGGGATCCTGCGGAGATGATGTGCCTTGAGGCGCTGCAGGGCTCGATAATGGAGAGGACCCGGGAAAATCGCCTGGATGGACGACGAGAGGAGGCCCACCACCCGGGCCAGGAGACGGAGAGAACAGGAATTTGCCCGAAGGAGCGCCCGGATCTCCTTGCGGATGGCCACAATCTTTGGCCTCGGGAGGCGAAGCATGGCAGCCAGCGAATCTATCTCGAAGCCGAGAAAAAGGATGCGCTGCCGCGGAGACAGCTCGGACTTGCTTGCGTTTACCAGGAATCCGAGCTGGTGAAGAGACTGGACCACAAAGTCCGTCTGAACCCGGAGGGACTCCCTGGAGTGGGAGAAGAGCAGGATATCGTCGAGATAGACGATGCACCTGATGCCCCGGGAGCGAAAGAGGGCCATGACCGGCTTTAGGAGCTTCGTAAAGCACCAAGGGGCAGAACTGAGGCCGAACGGCAGAGCCGTAAACTGCCAAATTTGTCTGCCCCAGCGAAACTGCAGGAAACGTCGGTAATCCGGATGGATCGGGACGGACAGGTACGCGTCCGTAAGGTCCAGCCTGGTGAACCAATCGCCCTCTGACATAAGGTCGCGAAGGAGGTGGATACCCTCCATCTTGAAGTGGCGATACACGACGAACGCGTTTAGGGCCCGGAGATTGATAACCGGGCGGAACTCCCCGGACCGTTTCCGCACCAGGAAGATGGAGCTGAGAAAACCGATAGGACCGGACGCCCGCTGAATAGCGCCCTTGTCGCGAAGGGAACGAAGTTCCGCTTCTACCAGGGCCTGGTCGGAGGAAGACCTGCGAATGGGGAGAGGCCTGCGCAACTGAAGGGGAGGAGATACGAAGTCTATCTGAAACCCCCGGACCGTTTGGAGGATCCAAGGGTCTGACGAAATCCACACCCAGTTGTGGAAAAAGCGAGATATCCTGCCCCCCACCCGAGGAAGGGAAGAAGGACAAGAAAAACTCATGCTTACCGAATCCAGAACGGCCTCTGGGGAATCCGGTAGCGCCGCGGCCTCTGCTGCCTCCGCGCGGGGCGAAGGACCGCTGCTGGAATGTCGATCTGTAAGATGACTGGGTCTGCGGGAAACTTCGGGAGCCTTGGAACGATGAACGGCTGGCGACCCGGCCCCTCGGTCGTCCAGCCCTAGAGGAAAAACGAGAGCTTGGCTGAAAGACCCTCCGCATGGACAATTTGGCCTTATTCCAGGAGGTCATCAACGAAACATGCTTATTCAGTTCCTTGACAAAGGAGTCCCCGAACAGGAGACCATTAGCCGCTGCCCCCAAATCCTTGGAGCCTAGTTCAGCCAGGCGGGGATCCATGCGAAATAGCGCCGCCTTACGGCGTTCGGTGGTCAAGGCCACGTTGGCATTGCCCAGGAGGCATACTACCCGCTGAGCCCAATCACGAACGAGCTTCGGGTCGAGGGGAGTCGCCTGCAGGAAGGCTCTGTCGGCCAGAGACAGGATTTGGGTAACGGGGCCCACCAGATCCAGCAGCTTGTCCTGGGCTGACTTGAGACCCTGTTCCAGCCCTTTTCTGGGGTCCCGCTTTTGGAGGGACAGCAGGGAGACCAAATTGGGGTCAAATTCAGGAGTTAGAGCCACCTTATCCGGTATGCAGGGGCGTGGGCATTCAGCTCTCATCTTGTTGCGCACCTCCTTAGGCAGGGATTTACGAAGCCACTTATGAATATACAGAGCAATATGTTCCGGAGGGGCCCATTCAGTGGCTCTGAGATGGCGCATGGTATGCGGGTCAAATAGTGAGGAGCCCGTAGGATCAAGGACTGGGAGGTCCGTGGAGGTGGAGGCTGCATGTGCCAAAGGAACTGAACCCGAAGGTAGTTGAGGCTCGGCCAGGTGGGGCTCATCCACCAAACACTCACGAACGAAGCGTGAGTCAAAGTCTCTGGACGAAACCAGATTTACTGAGGCTTCAGATCCATCAGAGGAATCAGCCCGCCATTCATCCACTATGGAGAGTGGGTCTTGAGAGGGACCTTCCACACAGTCTAAGAGAGGGGTGTCTGAGGTCTTAGGCCGTTTTGCGGGTGCCTTACCCTTGCCAGCTGTCACACTGCTACCCTTCCAAGGGCGCTTAGAACCAATAGCCTCCTCGTCAGACTTCTCAGAGTCAACTTCTGATGGCACAGCAGTAGGTTTGGAGGGTGCAGGGGGTTGCCCTGGAGGCATATTAGCCGTCATCTTGGATAGGAGAGATTCCATGGAGGAGGAAAACTTGGACTCTAACCAGGCCATGAAGGCATCCTGAGTAGGAGTGTCGTCCTGGGACATGTTGAATGCAGAGAGAGGCTCACTCAAACAATGGTAGTGCAATATGAAGACAGGGGCTCACCCCAAATAGGCCTGTGTGTATATAAATATAGGTTTTAGTAGGGGCTCACCCAGTGGCCGTGCAGCACAATAAACATATACAGTATATAAATGTAACAGGAGCTCACCCTGCCAGTCAGTACAGTGGAGATCCGAATAGGAGAGCAATAAATATCCAGCAGGAACCAGTGGTTGAAGTAGAGGAACCTTCCAACACAATGACCGAGTAATAACTGAAAACGAGTCGTCCACACGGAGGAAAAACGCCACAAACTGCCGAAAAACCTGTGAAAAACTAAAATGGCGTCCGAATCTCGCGACACGCGAGATCCGGAGCCCCAACAAAAATGGCCGCCGCCACGGGAAAGCGCGAGGCCGCCGCGGCAACCAACAAAGCAGGAACCAAAATGGCAGCGAGATCACGCGATGTGAGAGCTCGTTGCCCAAAAGAAAAATGGCCGCCGCAAGAAAAAGGACACCCTGGAAAGACGCACGATGCCCAGAGCTAAGATGGCCGCCGCCACACTGACGGAGGCAAGAAGAAAATGCCGCCAAAAACAGAGGGAGAAAACTGTGAAGACCGGAAAGGTAAGAAAAGAAAATAAACGGGCCCCACACCGGGGCAGGAGAAGGGAAATAGAAAGGTGCCGGAGGGCACCTAGCGGGGAACGGAAAAGGGAATAACCTCCCGGGGAAGGGGAACGGAGAAACCCCCCCCCCTGGGAACGAAAACCCGGGAACGAAAGGGATAAAACAGAGCTGGAAAGCGACGAAATAGGCGAACCAGCTAAAGGCAAGAAAGGGCAATAAAAGCACAAATAAAATAATCCACAGGGGAAAATAGAACGCTATAACGCAGAATATAATAAAATAAATAGGTAACCAAACAATAAAATAGATAATAAAATAATTAAATAATTAAATAATTAAGTAAATAATAAGGAAACTAATCACTGACAAATTAGAACCACAAATCAGAAAATAAAGCACCAAAGGAGCAAATGATCTGACCTGTATCCACGGTGAGCAGCAAAGAAAGAGGAAGAGGGGGAAGGTTTAGGGGTTTATATACCTCCTGTATGATGTTCTATTGGTTGTTTCATTGTTTCTAGTTAACCCTTTCTTTGCTGCTGTTTGTGAGAGTAAAGGAAGAGATGCAAAATAGGAAGCCTCCTGTCTTGCCTTAAAATTGTGTCACATATTAAACGCAATGGCATAATGGCATATATAAGCAGAAATAGTAGCCTTTATATCTTCACATGCGATACTGTGAATTATGAATGTGTTAATGATCATGTAATAAAGTATTTAGTAGTACAGAGACTTGCATACACTACATCAACACCTAAATAAAGGCTGCCACACATTGAAACACACGTTAATCGGTTAATTATACAGCAACAGCATATTCTTCAGAGCTGACCAAACAGTATTACATACTTAAATCTGAAAAAAATATTTTATGTAGGCGTTACATGTTTAAATAATTCCCTTTTATATACCACTCTCTCCTTTTAAACACATATTATGAGATTATAGACATTTTTTAATGTAAAATGCTATAAAACGTCATTTTATTTCCTGCATAAACAAGAATTGCATTTATTTTACCTATGCTACCTTTTAGCACAGAGGAAGCATTACAGCAATGTGCATCTAGCATCTGTAGGCGAGATTTAGGAAAAAGCAACTGGGAACAAAACCAGTGTAGGATGATAATCAACATAAGTAGATGGAGCCGCATGGCGAACATCTATTACACAGTGAGAGGGTCCAGGAAATGCAGGCTTTTTTGTATGAATAATGAATAAAAGTATGTTTAATCTACTACCTCTTGTAAAAGGATGTGAAATGTCATAGGCTGTATGTTTTTTTCCTACATTGCCTCTTACCATTCATATTGATGGCTGTAGTATTGCTGTTTCTTATAATACCAGCTAGCAGAACATTTAAAGGAAAAAAAGACTTTTACTTTCATCATCAGATTCCTATAGGCAGGGACACATTTACTAAAATATTTAGATCCAATGTGCCACTGCTTTCTGTACTGCAAGATGTTGAAAGAATATAAATGTTGAGCCAAAGATTTCAATGCACTGTATGGAAAAATAATACTTTAATCATGCACACATTCAACTAAATGTATGTTAAGAAATACTAATCAGTCATTTCCTTTGCATATCTTGTAGAACCTGTTTGCCAGCATTGAAATATTAGTTTGGCATCACTCTGTTGTATTGCCCCCAGAATAGCAAATCTAACAAGACTGACATCTGCTTATTTGTAGGAACATCAAGCATTGGGGGGGGGTAGGCTAATATTGCCTAATATTGCCACACACTTGTGATGTGTTGCCTGGCTTGATCTGGGGGTAATTGATTACTTTCATGCTTCCCCGTTCCTACACTATTTATATATGAACAGTTTGTGTATAGTAAACATACAATATTGCAAACTTGATTGATATGGAACATTATGTATATCTTAAAGCCACCAAGCATTCTGTGATCTGGTATCAAAAAATTGGAAGTGTAGGCTTTTCTGAAATGCCAGCCAGCTGCCACCACAGCTTGCTAAACAAGCATACACAGACATCTTTGGACAACAGACATCATGGGACAGCAGGGCTCTGGCTCTTGGGCACACGTCATAATATCTGTATTAACTTGTTTTATTTAGCATCTCAATGAGTCTATAGAAATGTCCGAATGTCCTGCATAAATTATATCTTTAGCTTGATTTCTAAAAATTAGTAAATTAAGGTGAGCAATAAGTAGTGTTTGCCAACTGGCCTGTTTGCCCCTGAAATGACAGCACTGTTGTTCCAGCAGTAAAGAACTGAAATTGTATCATTTAACCACGTCAGTCACTTAGATAACATTACTTAGTTTATGTCCGTATCAGCTAACCACAATATTTCAAAACAATGCAGTAGGTTTTTCAAGTACTGTCCTAGAATGGCTCTCAAGAGATACTTAGTTGCCATTGCATACATGTAAGAAGAATCAATATTGTTTGACCATTAAATGAACTCTTGGGGATTTCAACGTCTCCATACGCGATATATATTTAAACATTTGTATTGACAATATCATAGAACATATGATCATTTAATTTAATCACGTAGTCCATTTCATTATGAATGAAGTATGAAAGCTTATTGATATATACATTATGACATCAGTAGTCATTTAGCCTTTTTTAATGCACTAATGTGATGATGTGTGATTCAAACAGTCTCTCTTTCTTTTTAATTCTAGGCACCACAAGACAGCCTAAAGAGGGGGAGGTTCCCGGTGTGGACTACAACTTTATTACGGTGGAAGCGTTTATGGAATTAGAGAAAAGTGGTGCTCTGTTAGAGAGTGGAACCTATGAAGGTAATGTTTTGCTTCTTTTTGTTCCCGAGTTGTACACAGAAATTGATGCGTAAAAAATATCCGAACTACAAGCTGCTTGTGTCTCATGGGCATCTCGAACAAGATTTACAGCAGTGTAAAGACTAGAAGAAAACACTGTTTCATTTTTTCCCAGTTTGTCTGCATAGTTACTGAAATAAAATCCACAAGTCTTATCACAATACATTACAAAAGTTAAGGTGGTTTGACTTTAGTAAACAATGTAATATTGGAAATCATTAAGAAAACTATTCACAAGACAATCCATCATTAAATATGAGGCTGTTTTGTTGCAATACGAGAGTTATTGTGACAGTCGTGAGCTTCTGTGTAAAAACCAGGACGTGTATTTTTGATATAAAATAAAAAATTGCGTAACTTTCATAACCTAAACGGTTTAAGGGTTAACCATGATCTTATGCAATTTATCAGAAAATGTATGCTTGGTGCCATTAGAATACAGAAATTGTTTTCACTTTTTCTTTCAAATAGGCTATTGTATTTGTCTGGACTAATATTTCCAATGAATGTGTTAAGTGCATGCTAAATCACCCATCAAAGTGTGTAAAGTCATATTTCCTATGACGAGAGATACGGCAGTGACAGAACAGCCAATATGTAGATAAATAAAAGTCAATGTATTGGAGAGCTAACAAATATTTGCACTTAGCACCCAAATGAAATGAAATTCTTACTTGCTGACAGCCTGCTTAATCCTTACGTTTTTGGCAAGGGCCAGGTCACTTTATCACAACGGCATGGCTATTAACCAGTTAAAATGTAACTCTGGGGGCGTGGCCTGGCAACGGAGCTGCATGGACGTGTGAGAGACGAGCTCCGCCAGCACACGAGCGATACCGCGGCTACAACCATTATTTCTCCTAGACAGTGTCTTCTCCGAGTAGCGTTTCGTTCCCTGAAGCGGAGGAGATGTCTACGAAACATGTAAAGAAGACCCCGAGCAAGTTACAGCACTACTTTCCCAAGCGTACACGGACGGGTGGTGAAGAACAAGATGGCGACGAGTCTTCTTTCCCGCCATCACAGCCTGATCACGCAGATGGTGAAGTGGATATTGACCCAGAGGCTCCCGTGACCCCAGGAATCTTGAGACACATGCTGGATACCATGCAATCCTCTATGACTGATGCCATTAAAGGTATGCTTTCAGATTTAAAACAAGACCTGGCGCATTTGGGGGCACGTACAGACCACATGGAGCATAAATTCTCTGACTTTTCATCCACCTTTAATGAATTAGTTGACAGGCACAATGCATTGGAAGATAATTATGCTGCATTGCTTACTAAAATGGCTGATTTAGAAGATCGCTCTCGGCGTAACAATTTACGGATTAGAGGCATTCCTGAGGAGGTGACAGTTGAGGCCCTGCATGCGTACCTTCGCTCTTTTTTCCTCGTGCTCTTACCAGACATCCCGGAATCGGACCTGCGGCTTGATCGGGCTCATAGAGTGCCGAAACCGAAATCCCTGCCATCCACGGTTCCCAGAGATGTGATTTTACGCCTCCATTACTTTTCGGCTAAAGAGGCTATTATGCAACGGGCCCGTCAACATCCCTCCTTTCCTGCACCATACACGCACCTACACATTTTTGCGGACCTTTCCTCTGCCACACTGGCGAAACGCCGTACTTTTATCCCGATTACATTAGCCCTGAGGAAAAACCACATTTCATATAGATGGGGCTTTCCCACAAAGCTCCTCATTACCAGAAACGGATCTCTTCATGTTGCCTGCACACCTATGGAGGGGCTTGATCTTCTACAACAGTGGCACCTAGTCCACGAAGACATCACAACCATAGACCAACTGGACTCTATGCCTGTTCCTCGACGTTCACCCACAGATGAAGACATAGTGAGACCCAGCAGAAAGCGGACAACGAAGCAACACCATTCCCGATCACATGCGAAGGCTGCTTCGGTGTCCGCTTCACCCTCAAGGCTTTCTCCTGTGTCTACATGACTCTCAGATAAGCCCTCTGTTTTTGCTTTGCTCTGGTATCCTTTGACTTTTTTTTGTTGATATTTGAAGCCCCTTCCTTGGTTTTGTTGTACAACCACAGTTTCACTGATTTGGGGCTATTGATATGTTTATTGGTTACCCACTGCGTGAGGGGGTTTTTTATTTTACCCTCTGGACCCCGCATTTGACCACTCTTACACTCATACACACATACACACATGCACACGACGTATTCCTCCCTTTTTGCCACTCATTCATTTCTGCACCACATGGTCTCACGACTTATGGGCTAACATGTCTCAGTGGGGTTTTTTTTTTTTTTTTTTTTTTTTTTTTTTTTTTTTTCTTTCATGTCTACATATTGCCCTACTCGCCCATTGAGAGCTTCGAGTTTTCATCTTTGTCTCCCTACGAACATATGGCTGAGGCGTTCGTGCATCGCACACACACATGTGATCTCTTATGTTTAATATGCTCTCTGCAGGGTATTGAGATTTCGTTCCGTATACATTTGGTGTATCTATATGGGATGCTACAGTGTCGCTGTGCCGGCACTTGGTTCACTGTTTTTTTTTTTTTTTTTTTTTTTTTGTTTATTTATTTATTTATTTATTTATTTATTTATTTTTTTTTTTTTTTTTTTTTTTTTTTTTTTCTCTCTGTGTTGCCTCTCCATGTTGCGCTACATGCCTCGTCTGGGCCTTACTATTTGTTTCACAAATGGTTTACCTTTGCGTTGATCCTGCACTACATACACACATGTTCACAATTATGGTTATTTTCTCATATTTAATGTGATTACACTTGCATGTATCTCTATGGCCTCGTCTGGGCCTTACTGCGTGCTTCGTCTGGGCCTTACTATTTATTCCACAAATGGTTTACCTTTGCGTCGTTCCTGCACTACATACACACATGTTCACAATTATGTTTATTTTCCCATATTTAATGTGTCTATACTTACATGTATCTTTCTGGGGTACTGTGACTTGGAATTATTATTTATTTATTTATTTAGTTTTTTTTTTTTTTTTTTTTTTTTTTTTTTTTTTTTTTATTTATTTCTCCTTTTCTCTTATTTGCTGTTTATGGGATCTATTGTATGGCCCTGCCCACTACATATGGTCTCTATTGTGTGCCCTGCATCTGTTCTATATTCGTGACGTTCCTGACAAACTCCCCAACTACTTTGATATCAGATTGTATTACATGGTTCTGTATTGTTCATATGCACACTCTTCCACAGGGCTAAGTTTTGTGCCCACCCATCTCCTTATTGTATCCATAAATGCGGTTACCTACCTTGGTTTTATTTTTTTTTTTTTTTTTTTTTTTTTTTTTTTTTTTTTTTTTTTTTTTTTTTTTTTATTTTTTTCTCTCTTTTCTGACTATGGTTACTAGGGGATCTCTGCTTGATTCACCTGTTCTATCCTCCCTGTGCCCGGCGATTTCTCAGTCGCCTGTGTGCCAGCAAGTCATAGCTACTGCTGGTTTTTTTTTTTTTTTTTTTTTTGGCCTCGAACAGGCTTTCTGAGTCCTGTCGCACGGGATTCCCCTTAACGGCGCTTATGTACCACACATACACACACGTCTATTCCCTGCTGGGTTGTTTTTTTTTTTTTTTTTTTTTTTTTTTTTTTTTTCTTTATATCCCCTCTGGCAGGGGGGGGGTCTCACACGTTATACTTTAAGGTTTTGTGTTTCTATGCATGCTTTTACACCTGGTTGTACTTGCTGCCTGTTCATTTCCGTGGGAATCTTATGATTCTGTATAAATGCAATGTTTTGGTTCTCATGACTTTTATTGTTCGGGGTTTCTTTATGACTATTTCCCTTATACTGTCTTCCGGATGTCCGGAGAAATGTTTAGTTTTCTTAACATTGTCTCGCCTGTGTGCCAGCTAGTCCTAGCCACTGCTGGTTTTTTGCCCCCACATACGGTTCACTGTATTTCTTGAGCACATCGTTCTGTATAACCATTGAGGTTGTGCGCAAATTGTGTGTTTCTTGAAGTGCTTTTGCTTTTTTTATCAATTCCTTTGTTTCCTTCCCTTCTTGCCTCCCCCTCTTCCTCCCCCACCCCTTTTTTTTTTTTTTTATTATTTATTTATTAATTTTTTTTTTTTTTTTTTTTTTTTTTTTTTTTTTTTTTTTTTTTTTTTTTTTTCTTTCTTTCCTTCTCTTCTCTCTTTCTCTCTCTCTTTCTATTTTTTCTTCTCTTTGCCACTTAGGTCAGTCGGTCGTTATCCAGTTGCCACTGCTATTGTACCAAGATGCAAATTACCTTCCTTTCTATTAATGCTCGGGGATTAAATACCCCACATAAGCGTCGGATGCTGTTTCAGGAGCTCAAAACGCGTAAGGCTACGGTGGTGTTGATTCAGGAGACCCACCTCGCTAAATCCCAAGCACGATTACTGGCGTCCAAATATTATCCCCTAGAATATCATGCGCGCGCTGCCAACAAGACTATGGGTGTAGCTATACTTATTAGTAGACAAGTTCACTTTCAGTTGTTGTCTCAGACCCGTGACCCGAAGGGTCGCTACCTTATTGTTCGGGGTTGCATTGACGGTACCACTTATACTATCCTTAATCTTTATGCCCCTAATTCCGGTCAGACCGCTTTTTGTGATCATGTATTCACTAAACTACACAGGCTGAGGCAGGGTAGAGTGATTGCTGGAGGAGATTTTAATCTCGTTTCGACTCCCTCCTTGGACTCTTCCGCCAAATTGTCTACTAGATATTTGAGGACACTGACGGACCAGGGTAAAAAATTCCAAGATTTGCTTCACCAACACTCCCTTTTTGACACTTGGCGGGTGGTACACCCTTTAGGTAGGGACTTTTCTTTTTACTCGAATGTTCATTCAAGTTATTCCAGAATTGATATGCTCTTGGTAGATGGTGAGGTCCTGCAGTTGATTCAAAGCGCAGAGATAGGACATATATCGTGGTCTGACCACGCTCCTGTGTGGATTTCCCTGGTAAATGGTCCCTCCTTGTCACCATCAGCCCGATGGCGCCTAAATGAAAGTCTCTTGCAACAGACGGAGGTATGCGTGGATGTTGCGGACGCGCTCGCCGAGTATTTTCGGACCAATGCCACTCCGGAGATTTCGCCCTCCACCCTCTGGCTTGCCCATAAGGCAGTCATACGGGGTCATCTTATTAAAATTGCGTCTGCTCAAAAGAAGCAGAGATTACGTATGATCTCAGAACTTACTGACCGTCTGGTGTCCTTGGAGCTTACCAATAAAGCATCTTGGTCCAAAGACACTCAGGATGAGATAAGGGAGATCAAAGCTGAATTACATAAACTTCAACTACATTACACGGAATTCGCGTTACGTCGGCTTCACCTGCAGTATTATGCAAAGGGGAATCGTGCTGATTCCTTGTTGGCTCGCAAGCTCCGACTCCAGACGTCTGCCTGTACTACCCATTATTTGCAGACTTCTCAGGGTGGGAGGGTGTATAATCCAAAAGACATCGCTGATATGTTTGCGAAATACTATGACTCCTTATATAACCTCCGTCTACAGACGGACTTACCGCAACCGCGTTCGGTGGAGATTGCTGATTTCCTCTCCTCTCTTTCAATCCCTCGGCTTTCTGCAGATGAGTGGGAGGCTTTGGTGGCGCCGCCCTTACCTGATGAAGTAGAGCGTACCATTGCCGGCTTGAAGTCTCATAAAGCCCCAGGTCCAGACGGCTTCTCCAATCTTTATTATCAAAAATTTAAATCTATTTTGGCTCCTCGCTTAAGTGATCTCTTTTCCTGTTTCTTGGAGTCTACACCCCTTCCTGGTGAAATGTCTGAAGCCTATGTAGTCACCATCCCTAAACCCGGGAAGTCCCCTTCGGCTTGTGAAAATTATAGACCTATATCCCTGTTAAACACGGATCTTAAGCTTTATTCCAAATTGCTTGCTAACCGTTTGAATACCTTGCTTCCTACCTTGATCCGCAATGATCAGGTAGGTTTTATCTTAGGTCGTCAACCGTCTGATAATACGAGGCGCATTATTAATATTACCCATCTTGCGAAGTCTACTAATACACCTTGTGTGCTGCTCTCTTTGGATGCGGAGAAGGCTTTCGACCGCATTCATTGGGGGTATCTGCTCTCTACGTTGAGGGCTTTTGGCTTACCAGAGAAATTCGTTACCGCAGTTTCTGTCCTCTACGACCAGCCCCGTGCGCGAGTCTATACCTCTGGCTTTCTTTCGGAGCCCTTCGCTATTAGCAATGGCACCCGCCAGGGATGCCCGCTCTCGCCGCTTTTGTTTGCTCTAGCCATGGAACCGCTGGCGATTGCCATCAGAGATCACCCCGATATTGCGGGCTTTCCCATACGCTCCGTTGAATCTAAAATTTGTCTGTACGCTGATGATGTCCTCCTGACACTCACTAATCCAACGATTTCTCTTCCAAATTTACATGCGTTATTGTCTACTTTTGGTAATCTCT
The DNA here is from genome assembly GCF_027358695.1 of Spea bombifrons. NCBI lineage: Eukaryota > Metazoa > Chordata > Amphibia > Anura > Pelobatidae > Spea > Spea bombifrons. Next base: position 62,211,551 of record NC_071090.1, on the reverse strand, counting down.
CGTACTACAAAATTAATTGGCATAAAACGCAGGCTCTTAATATAGGATACGAGACTTCGGTGATTGACGCCGTGTCCGGGACTTTTCATTATTCTTGGCGTACGGACTTTATTACATATTTGGGGGTCCGCATTACTAAGTCGGCTGGTTCCTTATTTAAAGCCAACTTTCTACCGCTTTGGAACAAAATCTGTGACGATTTAAACAGATGGTCAAAACTGGAGATTTCCTGGCTTGGCCGTATTGTCTCTTTCAAAATGAATTCCCTGCCCAAACTGCTTTACCTCTATCGGACTTTGCCCATAGCTTTGCCTTCTGGATTTTTTCGTACGATGCAAACCAGACTGTCTAAATTTTTTTGGCTCCACAAACGGCCCCGGCTTCCGTATCATATTCTACAGCGCTCTAAATTACTTGGGGGTTTGGGGATTCCTAATCTCAGGCTCTATTATCTTGCCTCCAACCTGGCTCAAACCCTTCTTCTCTTTTCAGATCCATCTAGGGTGGCCTGGGTGGACCATGAATCCTTGTTTACTTCCCCATTTTTGCTACGGGATCTTCTGTGGCTTCCTAAGAATTCTAGACCTCCACTGCCGGATGCCTTACCCACGACCTCGCTCTCGTTGGCAGTGTGGGACAAACATAAATCCATGTTGCGGTTTCCTGATCACCTTCTCGGGCACGCTCCATTGTCTTCGTTGAAACCCGTTATCCCTCATGTCCACTTAGATAATTGGATACGTTGTGGTGTCACTTCGGTATCCCATTTGTTCTCCGGGGGTCGTCTACGTTCTTTCCAGGACCTGCAGAGTACTTTTTCCCTGCCCAGTCGTGATTTCTTTAAGTATCTACAGGTTCGGCACGTCCTTTCGCAGCATCTGAGGGACCTCCCTGCCTCCTGTCCTGACTCCCCGATCGTTCGGCTTTGCCTGAAAGCCCCTTGTGTTCCGGGGGCCATCTCGGTTTGTTATACTGCTCTGTTGGGTCACGGGTCTGATGACAAACTTCCATTTATGCTACAATGGGAGAGGGAACTTGGCAGGGAATATGATGTTCAAACTTGGTATCATGCCCTCTCCTCGTTTCAGGGGGTCTCAAAAAATGCTACTCACTTCGAAACCAATAGGAAGGTTCTCTTTCGGTGGTATTATGTTCCTTCCAGGCTAGCTAAAATGTTCCCCTCCTCCTCCCCATTGTGCTGGAGACAGTGCGGGGAAGTGGGCTCCATGCTCCATGTATGGTGGGGCTGTCCTGTGCTCCAATCCTACTGGACGGCTGTTTTTCATCTCATAGTGGAATTGTTGCATATTCCAATAGCGGCCGAGGTGGAGATTGCGTTGTTGGATATGTTTCCCCCGTCATTAGCCTCCCCATTGCGAAAACTACTGGGTCATGTTTTGATCGCAGCCAAGGTTTGCATTGCGCGCAAGTGGAAGGACCCAATCCCTCCCACGATTCAGGACGTCTTGTATGCGCTTACTACTACCCGTACTTATGAACAGATGGCGCATTCCGCCTCTAACACTCCACACATTTTCCATGACACTTGGGCGACCTGGGATGAGTATTATACTGCTACATTCTGCCCTATGCCTAGTGGTTATATCCTGAAAGATTTGCGGACCGTTTGGTATCGGAAGGCGACTCTGGCATCTTGATTACCTTTGGGCTTCTTCTCTTTCTTTTACTGCTTTCTTCTTCTCGCTCTTTCCTCATTCCCCCCCCCTTTTTTTTTTTTTTTTTTTTTTTTTTTTTTTTTTTCTTTCTTTCTTTTCTCTCTCCTTCCTTCCCCATCCCCTCCCCATCCCTCCCCATCCCTCCCCCATCCCTCCCCATCCCTCCCCCGTCCCTTCCCCTTCCCTGTTCCTAAAAATGTAAAATCTGAGATCTGTGTGACATATTGTATACATATTATACCCATATGATATTTCTACATTGTTTTTCCGCATTGTATGGCGGTATACTTGTAGTACTGTCCAATTGTAGTGCGCATTTTTTTCTGTTGTTTTTCTTTATGTATTTACTCCTATGCATTACATGGAGGATTCTTGTGTTATTTTTATGTCTGATCTCAATAAAAATTCAGTTTCAAAAAAAAAAAAAATGTAACTCTGTAGAAGCCCTAATGACCGGGGCGGACTGAGACCATTTAGGGTCCCGGGCAACAAAAAGGCACGGGCCCCTTGTGGTGATGCCCCACACTATCATGACCACCCCTTTTAAATACTTTTAAGCAGTGTAAATAAATTTTAATTTGTGGTTTTCACACATAAATATAATTATTATTAAATATTTATTAAATAAAATCTGCAGCTATTAAAAAGTACAAGATATTCTATTTATAAATATATAAATACTGAAAATCAGTATAAAAAATTTATGAGTAACTATATTTATTATGACATAACTGCCATCACTACATACTGAGCCAGACATTGATGGTGGCACAGGATAACTATCATCACTATATTCTGAGTCAGACAATGACGGTGGTACAGAATTACTCCTATCAGTACATACTGTGCCAGACATTGAAAGTGGTACATCATAACTACCATCACTTTACACAGGGCCAGACATAGACGGTGGTACAGCATATCTGCCATCACTATATACTGAGCAAGACACTGTTGATGATATAGCATAAATGCCATGCCATAATTATATACTGTAACAGACATTCACAGTGGTACAGCATAATTGCCATTACTTTACACTGAGCCAGACATTGAGGGTGGTAAAGCATAATTGCCATCACTTTACACTGAGCCAGACATTGAGGATGGGACAACATAACTCCCATCTCTATATATTGTGCCAGACACTGAAGGTGGTACAGCATAACTGACATCACTATTTACTAAGCTTTATGTGTAACTAGGCACTTATGGTGGTATACACTATGTGAGTTATTGTGTACCACCATCAGAGGACCATCACACACATGCTACATGCTTTCTAACACTTTCACAATGTTTTCTTGCCTTTCCTTTGTCTCTGGTTCCTCTTTCACTTCCTCCACCTTAGTCTGTTTTGCCTCCTCTTCTTTTTCTTACCTTTCTATTTTCTTTAAGAAATGGCCTTCTGGTCCAGCAGTGGGTGTGTCTTCAGCACTGGGCGCCAGGATATGACATCAAACCCCAACGCACATAGACTTATACATAGACATTCATGCTCACTCGCACTTATACATTGACATTCATGCTCACGCACACTTATACATAGACATGCGTTCAAACGTACATACCAACTCCCTCTAGCACCCCCTTATCGCTCCTGCAGCTTTAGGCCAGACTGCTTGCACAGTGAGTGCTTCAACACGGGGTCACATGACATAACGTGACTCCGCTGCATTACTGTGTCCCTGTGCCATTTCAGAATTGTTTAGAAAGGACCCTTCCTTGGTTGGAAGGGCCCTTTCTGAGCAATTTTAAACGGGCACAGGGACACAGGAACAAGTGGTTGCAGGGTCGCCCCTGTAGTTATGCCACTGTTTTGGCTGGTTATTGGGACATCCATGATCTCGCCCCACCGGTCCTGCTCCTTCAAACACCACCCTGACCTTCGTGGGCCCACAACCCTCATGATGGGTCAGTCCACCTCTGTCTAATGATGTGGAATATGTTTCCCTACAGTTATTTTTATGATTTGCTTACTTTTAGTATGTTTTATTTTAGTCCTTTTAAAGACATCTTGGAGGCAGTCTGCATTTTACCTAGTGTGCAATACTAATGATGCTGTTTGTATATATTTGGTTACCTGAAATGCATGTATCCATTGTACACCACTTATGATGACGCTATATAAGTCAAAACAAATTCTCCTGTAGAAAATGTTCAGAAAAACATTTATTTAAGCTCTGCATATGACATTTAATTCTTATATAAATGCAATGAACATAAGGGTTTGTTTCACCAGAGCAGAAACTGCATTCCAATGTTTGCCCTGAGCCATTACTTTCCAGGCCACTTTATTCGGTATACACAGTATTAAAAATAAGTTTCTCTTTAATAGGGAGGATAAATGGTACAGATACCCAATGTGTCAGTGATTTTGTGGGTTTTTCTTAATGGTTATTTGGTGGTGCTTTCTTATAACTATATACTGTTTGTAACTATATTTGGATCACTTATTCAACTGATGCCTACATGGTCTACCAATATCTCAATGGATCTTAAGTGACACTGTAATGGCTTACAAAAATATGGTGCGCTTACTTCATAGACACATCACCAGTAGTATGTTGACAAACACAGTTATTTTGAAGGATTGATATATAGTAGTTCTATATAGTAATATACTCATTAATGTATTTTATGGCTCTGTAATGCAAGTGGTGTCGGTATTTTCAAATAACCAGCTGTCTCATTCAATGATGTTTATCTTGCATCTGTAGGACAGAAAATGTGATTATAGCAGAAAAGACCTTTCAAAGTCTCTAACATTGACTATAAATGTGTTTTTTTTAATGTTAAGGCTTTTTAAAATGTCATCTGCTGTAGATGTTCTGTTGAATGAAACTTTTAAATGCACAGTTGTATTTGTACTCACAAGGTGATACTTTTGACATCAGTGCCAATGATAAATAGCTTGAATCTTCTTAATTTGGGGGAAAAAATACTTAAATTTGCTTATACTGTTCAAGTTTCGTATTGGAGAGCCATAATTAAGTAAATTATAAATGAAAGATTTCAGCAGATAAGTTGAAATGTGTCAGTTATGTCGGTGTTTTCTAATGTTTTTTAAAACCAGCAGGGACCTTCCATTTGGTTACTATGATGATTGATGTACTTCTACAACTTTGCACCAAAATGTATATTTTTTATGAAACTCCCAAAGTGCTCTAGTGCACTTTGTAATGGTCACAAGTGAAAATAAGGGAGAAACATATCACACACATTTGAGATATGTTGAGATATAATAGTCATTATGCACATGCTATATAGCTACAGGATGGATCCTTCATCTAGGAAATGTACAGGCTTGTTTCTTATTATAAAAGCATAATGGTCATAGCCCTATTATTTCCATGAATATTCATACACTAAATGCTTGATTCTGGCTGTTAAATTCTTAATTGCTTTAATGATTATACATCATTAGCATGATATAAAAAGAAAGTCTTTTAACTTGTGATAGCTATCATATACTATTGTCACAGGGATGCTAATGACATTTCTTATATGTATCACTAGAGAGCATCTGGTTTATCTTATCTTCAGTGCATAATATGACTGGTCTTTATTCTGCAGTGCACATTGTGATCAATCTTTTTTCTGCACAGAGCATAATGTAATGTGGTCAGTGTTGCCCTCTTCAAAGTGCAGTGCATAATGCAGTAAGAATATCTATCTGCTTGTAGCTATTTTCTATATCTGTATAGAGAAGTATTGTGGCCAGGCTTTATATCCATGCTAAGCATGTACAGTATATTTTGGAGTATCTATCCAGGCAGTGGATAATGTAGTTAGTGACTGGAGAGAATGATGTATGAGTTTGTGTGTACACATAGAGTTCTCCACAGCATGGCTTAAAATCTTTAGCCTTCAAATAAGTTGTTTATTATCAATGTTAATTGAATAATGCTATATAACTCCCATACAAATTTGAATAAAGATACTTCAGCTAAAAATTGGTGTTTCGTGACTTTTTATTAAAAACATTATAAAAGGCCAATGACTATCCCTGAATACCGAGGATATTATACACAGTAATGTACACAGCAATATACAAACTGTACCAGGGTTTACAGGCTGCATAATGTTCCAACTACAAATACAGAAACAAGAAAACAATGGAGATTGTTATCCTGAAAGTATTACTTTGTAGCTGGAAAACACTATTTATGATATATTTGTGTTTTTTTCTATTACTTATAAAAACAGATGCATATACCATATTATATTGGTACTTGGGTTTGAATACCTTGTTATTTGAGCGAACATAAATTAGTCAGACTTGAATGCCTTTGCAAATATTTACTATTTATATGTAGTTCCACTTCACCAAGTTCAATTTACTGTCAATTTTCCAGCTCTCTGACATAAGCCATATGCTTGCAACACGAAAGTGCTACTCCTTGACTTTCTTATACCCTGTGTTCGAAATTCAATCCAATACTTCCTGACATTGGTATTTAAGTACCATGAACACTGCAGGATTATAGGATCATCTTGGCAGAGCAGAGTTGGATGCATTATGCATTATATTGCAACTTAGGAATTGCCATTCTGGTGTAAAACAGACCTGTCACTAAATCTTACATGTTACATGTCAGTAAATTACTTAAGTTTGTATAATAAGTCATGTAATGATGTTTGTATATTGCTTATTTTCATCTATATATATATATAGTAAAAAAAACACACAATTATGAGTCTAGCTGAACCTCAAAACCTGCCTCTCTTCACCTCCAGCCACAAACCCACAACACAGATGTCCCAATGTGGACACCTGAAATGTTTGGGGTATGAATGAAAACTCTCGTATCCTTTTAGTACAAGCCTATTTTCGTACAACATGGTATCAACATACCTGGACAATCTCCTGGGTAGGCTACCGAGAGCTTTCCTTCTTCTGGGGGAGCGGTTTAATGAGGGGTTGGGACTAACCCCAGACAGAGAGTACACAGAGCCACATTTGGGGAGAGTGGACATAGCCAAACACTGCTCCCATGCCAAAGAAAGAGGAACCTGATATGGAGACCTGGGCAGCTGCTCTGCATCTAGAAACTGAGGGTCAAACCTGGAGAGTTCTCAGTTAATGCAGTCTGTTAACTTCAGCAAGACATCCAGTCTTCATTACACAAAAATATATACAAGATGTAAAATAACCATTTGCTAGGGTTTCAGAGAAAAATGCAAAACTTCACATAGCGCAAGCTTACATATCAGTAGTCAGTATTTCACAGCCTTTAGTCTGTTAGATAGGACCTTGCTACGGTGGCATACTTAGGAAGGTAGTCTGCCCCAGGTGCCATGTATCACTAGCAAACAGATGTCCCAAGTCTCCTGGAAATTCCCTCTCACTCGGTGTCTCCCTATTCAATGCCAACCCCACTCCTTCTCTTGCCTCTTCTTGTTTTCCTGTCTTCCTTCTGTCTTCTTTTGCTTCTCACGTGTCTTCTGTCTTCATCCGCTTGTCGGTGAGCCAGGCCTTCAGGAGCACTTCCGCAAAAGGCCGGAATCTCCCAGCCACACCCTCTCCCTGAACGACGGGGAAGATGTCCCTGTGGCTCCTGTCTTTTCCTAGAGGCCAGAATAATACACCCCCAATTCACCCCTACTCCATTAAGAAAGATACCCCACCTTCATTTACCATGCAGACGAAAGAACCTCACTGTCTAGTGCATGGAGTAAAGATCTGTGCTTCACCAACAAAAATCCCTGTAATTAGCTCCTTTATGGATGTATACAATGTCTTATCCAGCATTCTAATCATTACTGCCACTGGAGGGAGCAACTCTTACAGATCTGAACTGTTCTATGCAGTTATTCTAGGCCTAGAAAGGTGCTGCCTGATGTGAAGGAAAAGAAGAGAGTATCTCTAGTAAATTTGGTTTAGAATCATGGTAACTGCAGCTTCATTACAAATAAGGAGCTACCTTGCTAATTTGTCTGATTCAGAGACCATTAGTAACATTTTAGCTATTGTTTATGTGTACATTTATAATAGCCACTATATTATGGTATCGTTCATCTAACTAAAATGTGTTGGCTATTTTTTAAATATATCTAATGACTGCAAAAGTACTGCAATAACCATATAATTATGTTTGGCACAACAGATTATTTATATTTCCTTTAATTATGTTATCCATTTTTTTTAACTTAGACCTTGACAAATAACACAGTAGCTTTCGCACATGTTCATGGAACTTAAATACATTTTTAATGTATTGTTCATTAGGTAAGGTACAATACATTAATATGCTGCAACAATACCCTATGAAGTAATGATAATACTCTCTCAGACGGCTTCTTAAACAGAAAATATATTTTTTTGCTTTTATCATCCGATGGATTGCTAAGCAATCTCATTCTTTTCTTGCTAGGAACATTCATTTTTCTTTGTTCTCGTCAATGATTGTCGCAGTTAGTCACTTGCAATCTGATCAATGGGCCTTTATTACATTTTACAAAGGAAAGCCACAAAATAAGAAAACTCACCCATTGTCTGTGATATAACTGAGCATTGAACTACAATAGAAATATCAAGACCTTTACTGTTTTATTTGTGTAGGAGAATTGCCCATTCTGCCCTTATTTCTGTGTAGCAGGCTGTGTGGGTTACTGCTGATGTAAATGACATAATTCCATTAGTCTCTGGGATCATGGCCAGAAGACCATAGTATTCTAGGATGAACCACAGACATATTCTGATATAGGGCAGCAGTAGATTTTGTAGAGCTATTACTATAGGGGGAAAGTGAAAATTAACAATTACATTGTAATTGCTAATTGGGGACTGCTAGTACAGAAAGCGATAGGTACTGCTCTTGCTCACTTACTGTCTGTTAACCAGAATAAACTGGTAATGTCAGATTTTTCACTGCTGGGTCTCGGGCTCAGATCTAAAGGCTTTAGGCCACTTTAAGCTGGGATAGGAAGAAAATGTGCATATATGGTTTTGATAGATTGTGTGTTTTATCTGTCGATAAAGTACTGTTGTATTATAGAAGGATCACCCAGAACAGACGGTGGAGTTTAGGGCTGCCCATCACATATGTGTTTTCTATGCAGTGCCCTTTAGGTGAATGCTTGTATGACAGGCCTAGGTGGTGCCCAAATAAGCATATTGTCTGCAAAATGTTTTTTGGGACATTATGTTACTGGACCACTCTGTGGAATAATACACAGCATGTACAGTAGGAAGCTGGATGTCTAAACGGGAGCCAACAAATGAAGACACGAACTCCACAATACATAGTAAATGCGTATTCATTGTCGATAATCCACCACATGATGAGCAGCAGGGATACACAGCTGCAAGGGAGAAATAGTGGAGGTAGAATTATGTATCGCAATATGTATGATTCCTTTGTTTGTATCAAATAACAGCAGGGTAACAATATAATCTTCCAGGGCCAGTGTTGTGGACATGGATTGCATCGTCCATTATTAGTGATTCACGTCACAGACGCTATATCTGTATCTCCTTTTGGATAAACCACTCCCCTAGCTGTGGCATACATTACAATACCAATTAGTTCTATTGTTTAAGAAGTGCCTTACCTCTACCACCAGGTACCACTAGAGAGTGATGTTAGATGTGTTTTGTCTAAATTGTGTATTTAAATATTAGCATCATTTTGCATAAAATAGGCCACGACCACAACAGCCAGGTATTGAAAGAGTTCTCATTGGGGGTTGCATGTTGGATGTCCTGGGTATAGCGCATGCAAATGGTTGCCAAACAACAAGCAATTTGTATAGGTTAAAAAGCCATGATTTTGTTTATGCAGAATAGGTATCAGATTTTTCAGTACAATGTAACAGAATCCTAAAATACCAAAATCTACTAAATACTAAATCTATATATAATTATACATTTAATACATATTTACAAATTGTGTATTATATATATATATATATATATATATATATATATATGTGTGTGTGTGTGTGTGTGTGTGTTTTTATCTTATCAGCATATTTGTGAATTAAAGCTTATTTGGACATTTTTGCTGGTAAATATGAGGCGTTGTATGAAACTACGTGTTTAAAAACATAAGGGGTGAAAGTGAATCTGCCTTGCTAAGTCAAGACCTATTCAGACTTGATAAGAAGAATACACAAAAGCATATCTCAAGGGCAAAACAAGGACTGATCCCATAGCTGAGTGACTCATGGATATGCATGCGCCAACACACATCATTTTGTACTGAAAGCTTTGCCTTATTTAACAGGGTTATTGCAATTCAGGCTTGGGTCTAGTGAGATGTAAGACAGATGTAAAGGACATCTGTACAAGGGACCCCTGAGGTCTTGAACGCTTATGTAAGGCTGGGCCTGTGAATGTGCGGGACAACTAAGAGGTATCAAGAACTTCTATAGATTGTGTTCTCTGGAATCAATATAGCAATATTCCTTTTCAAATTAAGTCTGGTGAGATTTCCATGCAAAATGTTTGCTTTTTTTCCTCCATCTGTCTTAGCTCTAACAAATGATTTGGTGCCAAACAGCAAACAGGCAAGACAGATGTCTTGGGCCATAAAGAGTACTTCTAGGGTGTAATGCTAAATGTGGAGCAATCACTGTGCAAACAAATTGAGTGTTCTGATGGCTGTACCCAATTATCCTGGGGAATTTCCTAAGTACCCTGATTCCCTGGGATAGCAAATTAGAATATTATTGGGGCTCTACAATTACTGGATGCAGTGGCCTGCGCCTACGTGAGCTCCATCCTTGGTGCTATGAGAACACATTAAGGTCATTAGATAGATGGCAAAGCATAAGCTGAAGCTATGGACCTGTGACAATCTGTAATATATAGCCAGCAGGTGGCAGCACAATGTAGCAATTCTCTGGGGTATTAGAAATATGCTTGCTTATGCTATATCTGCCTCATATAATATGCAACTAAGCCAATGTTCTTTTATAAATGTGCCCATTTAGACTTCACATTCAGTATATGGAAGTTACCAAAAAAATCTAATTTTCATAATTAAAGAAAACATAGAATATTTTGGCAGTATATAAATCAATAAATAACAATAATACAGAGAGCTCTTTTTCCTCCAGTTTGGTTACAAACCCGCAAGGTACGTAATATATATAATACTGTTTAATTGATCCATTTATTCTTCATCTTTTCAATTAACTGACCCATAATTGTAATTACCGAGAACATTCATTTCTTGAACAAAGAACCATTCGCTGTGGAACAGTTTCCAAATAGCAGAGATGCATGCAATAAAATTGAGTTATGCAAGGAAAGTAGATAACAAGCAAAAGAAAACAGTAGCTGTCAAGATGTTGTACAGAAATTAATTTAGGACCACTAATCTATTTTTTTCTTTATGCACGTAAGCAAGTTGCAACCAAGCTGAATACAAAACCAACATTGAATTTAGATCTGATAAACACTATGCTTCTATCTGCTGCTTTGTAATGCTGTGTGTGTATGACAGGAAGCGCAGGAACTGTTGTGTGGTTATGGTTGCCAAGGTAACAGATTCCATTATGTTGAGATGCATGGGACATCTGTGGCACTATCAGCTGAGCTTAGTGAATTATATTATAATAGGATGGCATCTGGATTGGAAAAAAATATAAAACATTCATAAACCCTTAACACGTAAAACAGATAATTCACAATTGTCAAATTTCAAAGGTCAAGTGATAGCCAAAGCATAGGGCACTCACCATCATATGAAGCCAGCTAGTGGAAAAATGTCACTACAGGAATGAAATGACTCTTTATAATACAGCAAAATGCTCTTTTCCTCTGTGTGTCTCTTGGAAACTGTTTCTTTGTATCAATGTTTAACAAGACCTCACTAAGCTCATATATGTCCTATACAACATATGTAATTTTTGTTTCCAAAGCATGTCAATGAGCAAATTTGGCAAACATTTTTTTTTTGAGTACCTGAATTGCATTAGAGTGTAAGTGTTTGTAGCGATTTAGGTAAGGTCAGAAGAAGAGACCTGGGTAGTCTCTAAAGCTTGCAATCAAGTTAGCCAATAAAAGTATCATTTTTACCAAATTGGCTTATTTTCTTTCCACAGCTAACCCAGTACTACTCTACACCTACATCATCATGTTGCATGATCAGACCATTCATCATTGTTTTAAACTCTTTCTAGAATATATAATAATCCAGAGATTACATGTTAAATTAGGACTGTGCCCTCTGTGGATGAGCAGGAAAAGAGGCTGTGACATTGCTCCCACATAGTTATTGGTCTTAAGGTACATTTTACCGGACTGCTGCTATATAACAAACCTTTAGAACTGTCCAAAATACAATGTGAGATCTAGAGTGGTATGAACACCTACTGCTTTTATCATACAATGTAACAGCCTGCTTTTGTTTCCTGCTGTTTGTTACACAATTTAGGAACATAACTGGGAACTCTCCAGATTTCACCTGGAGACTCCAGGAGAAGAGCCGCTTCTCCGGGCCACTACAGGGAATCTCCGGGTCACGAGAGCGGTGTTGCGGCATAGCCCACTCCCTGCCCACCTTCCCTTAAACAATTGGAACCATACTCTAAGAAATGGGTTATAGTTTTGGGAACAGAGTATACATTAAGTAGATCCACCATGATTCTTACTGAAGTAACTTCCAATTCATGTTCCCTCACTTAGGTCCTACAGTTATTTTTTTTCCATACCTACATAGGTAAGATTTTCCACCTTGATAGGCCTTCAAGAGGCCTGAGATGGGAATGTCAATTGCTCCACCTGTTCATCTGATATGCAGTGGGTGATATGTTTTTCATGCATATTGTAGGCCACTTTGTAAACAAAATCTTTTAATATTTTTTGTTTGTTTGTTTTTGATGTTTGACAGACATAACTAGTCATATAACTAATCAAACTAATATTTATAGTTAATCTGTGGACAGACATTAACATCAAATGGCAGGTGGTTTAATGTGAAAATACAATCTGAGAAAAGCATGTTGATTAAACACACACTTGCTAGAGATTAAGATGAGTTTGAACACCCATCACTTATTGTGAAGCTTTTTCTTTTTCTAAATACTTGGTTACTATATTTAGTGTAGGCTTTTTTCAGTCTTGCAGTGCCCATGAAAATTCATGTAAAACATCACCGAGTTTCCACAGGTCATCTAACTTTACTTGATGACAAGTATTTACAGACATTTACAGAAACTCTTACAGCCTAGCCAATGGAAGCAGATACACTTAACACGGTACTAATACATGTCTACTTTTTATAAACAAGTTAGCTCTTGTAGAATGTAGGACAGATTTGTTATGAACTATTAATGAAAGCTGTATATATGAACATTGCTAGTATATTTCAAATATGCATTTAGAAGAACAATCAAGTAATATAAGGCCCCGAGGCAAAAAGCATCTCTGAAAAAGCATGTGTAGAATTCACTCGCTGAATTATCAACTGTTAACAGCTTGCTAGAGTGTAAATAGATGTACATTGTGTGACCGGCATTCAGTCTTGCTCATCACTAATGCAAGGTTTTTCTTATACTGCATCCTTTAACCAGCTATTGTAATGAAAGTTCTACTATGTAGATTATATGGAGTATGCGTTTCTATTCTCTAAATATTGTACAATACATTGTAAATACGGTAATTCTGTTTTGAGGATTGATACTTGACAAATTCACAGTATGTCTACGTTTGTCCATAAAAGTAATGTAACTGGTAGACGTGCAAATGGGCCAAAAACTATTTGGACACATTTTTCCAAATGTTTTATTCTGGATGACATCTATTGCCCAGTGCCCACATTCACTCTCATCCACTCTCATTTACCCTCACTCGCTCTCTCATTTTTGTTGACTCTCTCTCACACTTCCTCCGTGGTGTCCTCCCATGGATCGCATGCCTGTTCAATGTTTGCATATGGTAGACTCATGAACAGAGATGTTAACCGGTTCCACTGATTCCTTCAAGCCCTTGACTGTTACTCTATGGTTGTTTTTTTACCTCATTGAGGATTCTATGTTGTACCCTTGAAGTACTGAATTCGGAATTTGTCTAACTGTGGACTGAGAAATATGCTATGTAACCCTTTCCAGCTTTATGCAAATCAACAATTCTTGATTGTAGGTTTTCTGAGATTTCTTTCTTGTGAGGCATGGCTGACATCAGCAGATCCTTCTTGAGAATAGCAAAATCAAAATGTTTTTGATGTCCAAGTAGCTCTTAATCACATCTCCAATCCAGTTTCATTGACAGGACTCCAGGTTTTCTAACTGCTGGCTCCAATAAGTTCTCGTTGAAGTGATTAGCCTAGGGGTCCCATATTTTTTTCCAACCCACACTGAATATTTGAATGATGTATTCAATATGGACAAGAAAAAAAACAATAATTTGTGTTATTAGTTAAAACAGATTGTGTTTGTTCATTATTGTAACTTAGATGAAGATCACATGATATTTTCAGAAAAAGTTATAATGCTGGTTATTCCAAATGGGTCACTTACCTTTTCTTGCCAATGTACCTTATCAAATCAAATAGAGCCCTTTATGCTTAGTCAACACATCATACTACATTTAAATATTATCTTTAAGTGACACCAGCTTTCAAAGACATGAAAGACTGTCAGTTACAGTTCCTACAAGTTTATAGGCTTAGAGTATTTTTTAAAATCCCTTTATAAGCATTTTTATTTGCCACCATTACATTTTAATGGCCCTAACCAATTCAAGTATTTCAATTTAACCCTATTATCTATACATGTTTCATTAACCCACGTCATACTGACAAAGTTGCTTGCACATTGACTAGTACAGGTCAGCTTCTCCTTCTTGCAGTGGCAGGCTCGGACAATCCAGCACTCAGTACCAAGTTATCTAGTGCTTTGAAGCAGGGAAGCGTTGACCTCTGGTATATTGGATTCCTTTTACATTAGTTTCTTGAGGGTATGATTTCATAATGTGGTGTTTTAGCATACCATTCAGCTGCTTCACTCTGCATAAGACATTACCTTTTTGATTCCAAATACTCGTCAGCAGAACGAGAGTGAAGTATTCTACTTTGAGTTTTGCCATCTGCCTAGAAAAAGCTTTAGTACACAGGAAAATAGCAACATGGCTCAGAGCTAATTTTCTTCAGTAAATTTCCCTAGATACCAACTATCTATGAGGGCTAAAACACAACTTTAGCATCAAGATAACGAAGCTTCCTCCTGATTTATATGAATATAATCAACATAACAGGGTTTGCACAGGCATTTCCCATGTCATCCTGTATATGTTTAGTTTATGGAAATATTTTTGAAGGTCAGTGATTCCTTGCTGAAACTATAGTGTATGAAACAAAATTTCCACCTCCTAAACTAAAATATATATTTTAAAAAATATGAAAAATACATTTTATTGATTTTAAATGTCACAGTGTCTCCTCTCTAGTATTAATGAAAACTTTATTTTCAGTGACTTCCTAATTGTTTTATGTGCAAGCATTTTGGGTCTTTTATTTTAAATGTGTTACCGTGCTGTAGGCTGAAAATATAAGATGGCTTTGACTGTGACGATTAAGGAGTCTTTACATCATAAAAAATGGGTGGACTACATGGATCAAATGGTTTATATCTGCTGACAATTATTTTGTTGCTAATATATTAAGCTGTGGTGGATAAATGAAAAATGAAAAGGGGCAAAATGGGTTGAACAAGCATATGGTAAAAAAATGCCAAAAAAGCTCTAGTTCTAAGGGTGTAGTGTACTATTAGTAAAGATGACACTAAGTGGGTATAGGAGTCTCGAAGACAAAAGGGTTGAGACTTGGTGGCTGATTCTTGGTTCCTTTGCAGCTTTATGTGTCTGCGAGTTATATGTAGCAGATTGCTTTGATATGCTACTACTCTTTAATGTCATCTGATATAAATATGAAATGATAAAGGTTACAGTTGCTGGATATGCCATTGTATTGGAGACAGGTATAGAGCATTGACTTGCATTTTGTTTATTTCACACACAATAATATCGCAGACATGACTAGAACAATGAAGAATGATACAAGAATACACAAGTCATGTGGGAAAGGAAACAAAAACTAAAACAGCTGATAATTTTTTATTTGAATGGATAATCACTGAACAGGAGCAGGACCAGATGCTAGATTGCTAGTTCCCAGCTAGGGGTTTGTGCATTATATGTATTATTTCAATTAGGTAGTGTACAGCCTCTTTTATATGGCTGCTTTATAGTTCTTGAGTCTCCCACTAAATTCAACTTTTTTATAGTTTCTTCAATAATGAATTTGGACTGCTGATATTTATTCACAGAAAATTACTACGGCACTCCAAAGCCTCCAGCTGAACCTGCTCCACTTCTGTTAAATGCAACAGACCACATTTTTCCTGGTGGTATTCCAAGGGTTGAAGGCAAACGAAAGCGCAATAAATCAGTGAGCAATATGGAGAAGACTGGAATTGATCCTCCAGAAGAGGAGGAAGAGGAACAACCTGTGATTAACGGGAATGGTGTTGCTGTGACCCCAGGTTTGTAAATAAATATTTTCATAATTCTTCTCCTTCCTTAAATGCTGCTGAAAACTATGTAGATATAATGCAGATACCTACTACATCTTACTTCAATGGCTTTCATTTTTTTGTTTTTTTTCTTAAATTTTACATTACTTAAAATGATTATTATTCCTATAATGTCACCCGTATATTTAAATCCTTTTTTTCATTCAAACATACAGTTTTTTCAGAATTACGTGACATAATTTATTATGCCAACTTTGCATAATATCTACATATTTACATAGAGTACTTTTGAATAAACGTCTCTGGCCTTTTGACTTCATATTCTTGTTGATGTCATAGCAAGTTACACTGCAAAGTCACATCTGTGGCCAGCATTACCACCCCTATTCCTCCTTTTCCTTATAGACCTAATATGTATCCTAGCACTCCCTGCATTTGTCACACTTCACTTATTTTTAGCTTGTTTCCTCTTCAGTTAACATCAATAAAGTTTGATTTGCAGTCACAGTTAGAATTCAGTATGACTCCAACATACACATCTTCAGTGCTGAGTGATTTCCACAACTGAATTTAGCTCTCTCATATTAATATATATTCAAAATATGGAAGGCAGTGTTTCCTCTTCTTGCATCAGATTCTAGATGGGTCAAACTCATCTGCCTGATTCCTCTTACTCTCTCAAGAGTCAGAATAGATTAATGTCCATCCTTTGTGAAATTGCAACTCTTACCGTGTGTAAACTACCAAAACATGAAATAACCCTAGAGCATGCTTGATTCATACCATGTATCGGTTGAACCTTCTTGCCCTCTATTTCCTCTTTTCTATTTTCATCTTAACCCCAGGTAAATGTTTTACTTCAAATAGGAACACTTACATATCTATTTTCTCTATTTATGTGTTTAGCAGAAACTGACTTCAGAGACAACAAATACTCATCTCACTGCTGAATATAACATTGAAGCAGGGAGTTACCTTCTACTAAAACCTAATAGATCCCATAATATGTCTTTGCTAATTGTCCCATAATCTAGGATTCTTTTTTTGGGTAGTGGGAGTGATTTATACCTATAACCTGCCAGCCAGTGCTTTCAAATGTCTACCTCTCTCCTGTAAAATGCCTTTCAATGTACCGTACCCATGTTTTGGTATTTGTATTAATCTGTAGAACAGTGTCACTGATTGAGCCTCTCTCTGTATATATTCATTTCTTACAAAGGAAAAACTATATTTTGTATTTAAAGTCATGGAGATGATGTGGTACAAGATAATCTGTCATTGGTCATGATGCAGGATACAAACCTACAGAAGATTCCGCCATTCTCCGTACCGGTCAACTGCACCTGTCCATTTATGAAGTAGAAGGTCAAGGTTGTCTTGTTTGTTTGTGTCTTCTAGAATCAAGTGAACATGAAGACAAGAGTACAGATGCCTCAGGTGAGATTTCATCGCACCCCTACTCAGCTCCAATCTATTGCCAGCCAGATGAATCCAGAGAAAGCACGGATGCCAAGAAACTGCTAAAGCCAGATGAACAAAGTGAGCTGGGATCCCTGCCTGACAATTGGGAGATGGCTTATACAGAGAAAGGAGAAGTCTACTTTATTGAGTAAGTTGAGAGATCAATAAATTCCAGGTCACAATGTGTCCATGTTTTGTTGGCTCTATTTGACAGAAATAAATGGAATTTACATGACAAAACATATTGTCAGTTTATCATAAAACCTCTAAAAGCCAATCAGCTCTTCCACATATATAACACTGTATGAGCCTAAAAGATGTTCTATTTATGTTACTGACAGAAAGATATTGAAACAATCTAATTAGTGCTACATTAGTTCCTGATAACCAGGGAACAAGGAGCAAGTGGATTGGGAAATTTGTTTTATTTGCATTATTATTTGCATCCGTGTTGAGCAAATGTGTCACTGAAGACATGTTGCATATTGTCCATATTTTATTTAGTTTTGTGACACCAAATTTTGGGCAACCCACTCATCTCCATGGCTTTGAAAGGGAAACGCAAATGTGTTGATGTGTCAATGAAGTATTTCAGCCACACAAAGCCATTTTATGTTAATATGCCAGTAAAAGTGTTTTTTTCCCTTTGAAGAACATTATCAACCAAACCTTGCTTATTTGAAAGGTCAGGTTTGTACAATTGTTCTCTTATGAGATTAAGTTAAAAATACTTTTTACTGACAAAAAAACACATTTTACTTACACGCCAATGCTCAGTTCCTCCGGAGTACCTTCTACCTTCCATGTAGCTAGTCTCTAACAGTACAGGAGCTGCCAGTATCCATACTGTGCTGTTGGACCCTTACTATCCATCAGTTCTTTGTGCACACAGCCAGGTTGTGTACCTTCAGAGGCCGGCTCCACACTAAAGCGGGTAAATAAAAGGACTTATGACTTATGCAATATATGAAGGCTAAGTGTCCTCTTTAAATTATTATTATTTTTTATTTAACATGTACTGTATATAAGAGTAGTACATGATAGCTTACGTATTTAGGAATGTTTTGGAAAAATGTCTCGGTAGAATAGTACGTTTTAATATAGGGTTTCCTTAATCATTTCATGAAGAACAAAAAATTCTTATAGCAACTTTATTCAGATGGCATGTTTGACAGTACTTGGAGCTCCTAATCATATCACGCATCCACAAGCATCATTTCTGTAACATGTTCTAGGCTGGAAAATACATAACATAGTTGTGTCACTTGTTTGATTTATTATTTTAATGTAATTTATTTTGTATTAGCAATGAAACCCATATGATAAATAACTCATATTAGCTCAAATTTGTGGTTGTCACTGCAAGTGCAAATGTATCATACAGAAACTCTGCAATGGAATGATAATTTTAATGTATGCAAATTCATCATTTAAATGCATCAGGCAGAAGGGAACAAATATCGCAAGGGTTTATTTCAAGACACACCTTGTTTATTGGTGGTTTTCATAAAAGTGTGGTCTTATAGTACTGCAGCCTGATAAATTAACTTGTATGGCTGGACATTGTCTTAGCTGTTCATATTTCCTGTGTGCAATATGATCAAAGTTGATGCAGAATAAACAATATATAGATATTCTAACTTAGGTTTGATTTATTTGTGATAATGAGCAATACAGTTAATTTACATGTGTTCAAAAATCTGCCTCTACTCAAAGAAAATGTACTGATATTTGGTTGAAAGCTACAATTGAGACCAGAAAACATGTTTGTCGAAATTTCCATTCTGTCCAACTTCCATTCTGTGCATATAGTTCTTTGAGTAAATAGATGACAAAATGTACAGATTTTTCACACTTTTATATTATGCTAGTAACCTCCTGGAGAAGCATTCACATTGATATTACATACAGATGATGAGTAGGTGACTACTACGGATGGGCTCATTGTAAATACTTCTCTGCATCACTGGGCTACAGATGCTCTTTTTCTTCCGCATACCCCCCTTCCATCAAAATTCTGCTTTTTTATATTTGGTTTGAGGTTTTTTTATAATAAAAATATAGTTAATAATGTTACATTATTCCATATGTTCATTTAAATTTTCTTTGGGAAACATTTCAATAACCTGAAAATAATACTTGGAACTTGTGGTTTATTAGCGAGGTGCAATTCATCCAGAAACGCAACTTCATTAGCAAAAAACTGAGATAAGATAAGTAATTTTAAGAAAAGTATATGAAAAGAAGCAGAGATGTTCAAAACCTATATAAAATTAATTAGAGCCATGCCTTCATACACTATGCTGAGTCTATTGGCTTCACAGATATTGTTATGTAAATGCATTCTGTGATCTATTGTACATTAAAGGTTACTTGTAGGACAGAGAAACTTTTACTGTCAGGTTAACATCCTTTATTAAACTATTAGTCAGCTCATCTAGTTTGTAAAATAAATAAATAAAACAATAAATTACCTTTATCCCTATCCTGACATTTCCTGGGTGTCACATATTATATGCATTTCTCAAATTAATTGTGGAAGGTTTGACAGATATGACCTTCAAAACATGATATGAATAAACACTAACACATCATTTTTTCCATTAATATAAAATCATCCATTATCTAGACTCTATAAATCAATTTGCCATTTAATTATACACGATAGGGGAAGCTATTGACTTCATCGTATAGAAAAGCTGTGATACCCATTGGATGTAATAGAGGTCGGTGACATACTATGTGACTATTTTAAACATATTTTCCAGGGCCCTTAACTGGTTTAATACCACAGTAGGAAACCGCTGCTACTACTTATGAAATCTCAATGCGATTTAGATGACGTGCACATAAAAGAACTCCATATGTGTTCTAGAGTCTGAGACTTTAAGGCATCTTCCGTAATATAAGCTTCTCTACCCTTACAGTATTGCTGGCATTAGTTCTTCTTCCTTTCTGATCAAACATCTATCCTTAGCGCTTTTAACCTCATATGTTCTGCTGTTTTGTTGAAGCCATATTCTGCCTAGCGTATTCCCCACTCCCGGCACTCTCCAGGTTACTGACTTACATTGCCACATATAACCATTATAGTGGGTCAATCTGCCATCTAGTAATAATGAAAACTTCTAAAGGGACACATCCCATAGAATTGTTATGTATGTTTAGACACACTTCAATCTAATTTACCTATTATTTTTAATTAAGTTTTAATACTGAAGCAATCCTCAAAATGTCTCCTAGCAGGTGAAGATCCAATAGATTGCATGTTACCAGATATCACACAGAATAGGCAGATCCCTTTATTTTGTGTATAGTCGCTTTAGTTATCTCATTCTCTTTATTAGTGTGTGATTAGAGGATGTATTTGGAGTAACCTCCAGGCACTTAACGACTCCTCTGACCCACCTTTAATATCCAGCTGCAAATTAGCAGGATTTGCTTATGCCATACTGAGATTTTCTGTTCCTTTCCAAAGTAGTGCTTCATTAGTTTAATTCTCAGCTTTGCTGTCTAACTGCTGTATTATTTTGAGGTTTTTAAATTAAAGGAATGCAACATAGAAAACAAATGCAAAAAAAGACTAAATTGGATGGAGAATGAAATTACCAAAGTATCACAGTCTTTAATAACTGATGATCTGCTTTATACGCATATATGAAAGGCAAGAGTTTGAAACGAAAAAAAAAAAAGCATTGCAGATCTTGTTCTATAAAACCTACTTTAGAAACCTTTCTTCTTAATATCTGCCTTTCCCACTGTTGATTTAATAAGGAGTGATTATTTTTTCCTTTGATTTGCGTTTATGTTTTCTCTGGCTCCTGTGGAAGTTCTTATTGTGGACAGTAGGGAAACTAGGAGTCCATGCTTATTTTTCACTCTACTGAAGTATGGTGCTAAATAATATATTTTCCTATTGTGTATTCATTTTCTTTTGAACCTAATCATATAACTTTAAATTTGGAAATCACTTGTGTATACACATGCTAATTGGATATAAAGTGATAGCTCAGAGAATTATATTGCTGGCACAAAAGAGCAGAATCCCTTTTCTGAAGAAACTTGATGTCCTTCAAAACTTTTACATAAATGAAGTATGCCTAAACCATTATGTGATCACATATTCTGAGGGGTAATAAGTCATTTTCATCATAATTACTCTTACTTTTATTTTATTTTTTCACAGTTTCAATAGTTAACTGTGTTTAATCATACAAAATAACTTGTTATAGGAAATGTGCATCCGTGTGCAATTAAGAGTGGTGCTGACTCCAAACAAAACAGAGTAGTAATCAAGCAGAACATTCTGTACTGAAGAAAACAATTTAGTTTAAACTGCTAACTGTGTCAGCTAATTTAATGCTGGAAAAATAAATGTCCAATTTAATATCGCCAAACTTTTTGTAGATTCTAAAACAAAGTAAGAATATGAATTGCAGCCTAATTACTTGTTATATCAACGTATATTTATTAAGTAATGACTTTAATAAAAGTATCTTCTAGCTAATTACAGAAACATTCTGTCTCCATTAAGAAGAGACACCCCTATAAAGTAAAGTCACAATGGTCATTAAGGAGATAGGATGCCTCGGATATTTTGAGAGAATTTTGGTCTAGAAACTGATAGAAGCTTATATATCATTCTGATCTTTTGAGCCCTCTGAACTAATGCATGTTTAAATCCCTTGACTGTAATTAACCAGTTTGAAGACTTTACCACGTCTCTCCCACCCTCTCAGTGAAGAAAAGTGAAGCATCTGTCTAGTTCAAAATGTGGAACTTTTTTCTCCTTTGTTGAACCCCTTTAATCCCTCTCTTCTGTGCTCTATGTTGAGATGTTTTGGTTCTCCTCAATTGTCGTCTGCCCTACATTAAAACGCTCCTTGTGCGAAGATCTCCCCTGTAACTGTCCCTTTGAGCAGCGGGACACAGGTGGGCCTGATCACTCAAGAGGGATCATAAAAAATATTTAATCAAGTTATTTTTTAAACATGTATCTTGAGTACAAGAGCTTACTTTTAAGATAAAAATTAAGTAATTTCTTTTTTAAGGCTTGGTAAGTATCTACTTATTTTTTATTTGAAGATTATTTTACTGTCGATTCTACTCCTTGGTACCTAATGGCACACAGCTACTGAAAAGCAGATACCAATGTTTCACACTCCCGCAAGTTACTAGCCCAGAATTCCCACTGCCCATACCAAGAATTCACCTTCCAAAGCTTGCACAAGGATTGTTTTAATTAAAGAAACAGTGAAAAACTACCTATAATTTAGTACTGTTCCACATATATTTGGTCCTTCAAATTAGCAAGCCTCTCTCAAACCGATCTAATCTTCTACATTTTGTCTAGTTATATATGCTTGTGGCAGTTATTCATTTAGTTATTGCAGATTATGCATAAAATACATGATTATTACCTTTTGAAAGACATTATTTTTACCAGTTGTGGAGTATGCAGGAAATCTTTTTGGTTTATAGTATACCTATATTGTGTGTCTTTTGTATTTGAGAAAATAATAGGACATTTAGTGTACATTTTCCGTTCAAGCATTCTCTCTAATGGTCTGCATACTGGAAATGAGTCTTGAAAAATAATACAAGTTAGTCTTTATGTAACCTCTTTGATATGTGAAGATAATGAAAATGGCTTTTATGGTTTACTCAGAAAAATGCTACATATAGCATAGACTTCAAACGTTAAAACATTACATCAGTGTTTTTGCAGCATGGTGTTATATAATCTTGAAAGAGGCTGCAATGTAGATGATCGTTTTTGAGAGTTGCCTAATGGCATCTGGTAATAGAACTGCAAAACTAGCAAGCGCACACTTTTCTTACTTTAAATATCATTCAAGGTGCAGTGAAAAAGTATTGGCTCCTTCCTGATTTTTTCAATGTGTGTGTACCTGTCACACTTAAATGTTTCAGATCATAAAACTAATTTTAATATTAGACAAAGGTAACACAAAATGCAGTTTTCATGTATAGAAGAAAAAACGCTACCCAGCCCTACCTGGCCCTATGTGAAAAATTGGTTCAATTTCACTAGACACACACACAGGCATGGTTACTGCCATCCCTGTTTAATCTAAACATCAATTAAATAGTCTTGGAAAGTGAAGTAGGCTAAAAGGTCTCAAAAAGCAACACACAATGATCTATAGAACTTCAAGAACAGATGAAAGGATGATGGTTTGTAGTCATTGACATATATCAACCTGGAAATGGTTACGAAGCCTTTTCTAATGGTTTGGGACTCCAGCAAACCACAGTACAAATGTAAAAATCTTGGAACAGTAGTGAACCCTCCTGCAGTGGTCGGCCTACTAAAATTCCTCCAAGAGCACATCAACAACTCATGCAGGAGGTTACAAAAGAAACCAGACTAACATGTAAGGCCTCACTTGGTGCAGTGTTCACAATTCCAGAATAATGCCAAAAATGGCATCCATGGGAGAGTTGCAAGGCAAAAAGCAGTGCTGGCCAAAAAGAACTTAAAGGCTTGTCACACTTTCACCAGAAGACAACTTTGTGACCCCCTAAGACATTTGGGATAATATTCTGTGGACTGATGAGTCAAAAGTGAAGCTTTTTGGAAGACATGGGTCCTGTTACATCTGGCGTAAAGCTTGCACAGTGGTGGTTTCAGGACCTGGGAAACTTGGCATAATAGATGGAATCATGAATCATGCTTTCTAGCAGCTCATCCTGAAGTAGAATGCCCGGCCATCAGTTTGTGACCTAAAGCTGAAGCACACATGTGTTGTGCTGGACAATGATCCGAAGCACACAAACAAGTCCAACTCTGAATGAATCAAAAGAAACAAAATGAAGGTTTGGGAGTGGCCTAGTTAAAGTCCTGACTTCAATCTAAATGAAATGCTGTGGCATGATCTTAAAAAGGCAGTTATATGAGGGACGTTATAAATTTATATTCCACACTTTTATATTTTCGTTGCAAACAGTGAAGGTGGGAGGAATAGTCATTGGTCGCGTCTTAGCGTGTCATGTGACTAGCTCTGTCTGGCAAGCTGGCTGCTGTTGCGGTTTAGCATAATAAACGCTGCAAAACGTATAAATTGCACTAAAGAGGGACAACGTTCTGTCATACGCTTTTTTTGGGCAGAAGGTATGCCGGAAGCACAAATTCATCTTCGCATGTGTGCTCAGTATGGGGATAAAGTTCTCTCTTGTAGCGTCGTCTATGAGTGGATTGAAATATTCAAAAATGACCGTACTGGTGTGACGGATGCAGAGTGCTCTGGACATCCAGCTAAAGCCACGACCACGAGAAATGAAGAAACCCCGGAACTGATTCGCGAAAACAGAAGAATAACAGTTGAAGAGGTTGCAGGAATGCTGAATGTGAAGTTGGATCTGCCTATGTGAAAAGCCCAGGAGCATAAGTGCAAGCGCTTAGACTTTTTTCCCCGACACATGGCCCGTGATCGTGAAGAAGGTGATGATTTTCTGCAGAAGAACATGGGTTCACCATTACAAGCCTGAAAGCAAGCGGCAGAGTATGCAGTGGAAGCATTTATCATCTCTTGTAGCAAAGAAATTCAAGATGCAACCGTCAGCAGGAAAGTTGATGTTGACTGTCTTCTGGGGAAAAGTTGGTACGATGTTGGGAAAATTGCATCGCAAAGGAAAATAGCGCCATAACATTCCACTGCCGTCAACAATGGGTAAGCAGGCTATAACAAGCACTTCATAATGATTTGAACTTAAAGAAACAAAAGGTGATTAGGGCCTTGCTCAAACAAAGACAACTAAGACAAAGTTGCAGTAGTCAAGGCAAGAGATTATGAGGGCAAGAGATTTAAATGCATCTTGTGTTAGGAAGGGACGAATGTTGGCAATAGATGGAGACGGTAGTTTTTAAGACTGAATGAAAGGTCAGAAACATAGAAATATAGACCTGCAGCTATATTAAATGACATTGTGTTACGCAAGATAGACACCCTTAACACAAATTAGGATTTCATTTCAATGGCTTGGACACATAGTAATTTAATACAGCAGAATTTTGTATAAAATTATTTGTGTAAACATTAAGCATTTTGAAGAATGTAGAGATCCAACATTTTTAACTGTAATTATATCATCATTGCAAAACGATTTTGTCTCT
Organism: Spea bombifrons; assembly: GCF_027358695.1. Classification (NCBI taxonomy): domain Eukaryota; kingdom Metazoa; phylum Chordata; class Amphibia; order Anura; family Pelobatidae; genus Spea; species Spea bombifrons. Next base: position 62,185,796 of record NC_071090.1, on the reverse strand, counting down.
TAACCTGTAGAAATTGTGGTCCGTGAATGCAAACGTTTCCTTTGTGTGTTTTGTGATCTTTTCTCGATCAAAGGGAAAAACCGCCCTTTATCGGTTTATTTTATCTATAGACAAGCAGGCATCAGATCTATGAAATCCATGAAAAGCCATACTTTTGCCATTGAGCTGATACATAATTTTTTTTAACATCTTTTTGTGTAAGTCCCATTGAACAAACCGTTTGGCTTCCAAGAACCAGACAATAATTTTGTGATGTGTGGCAAAGCTTTGCCAGTACTATTGCTAACAAGACGTATGTAATATTTTAAAACAGGCATTTTATTCCTTCCTGATCTGTGATTTGTGGGTAAAGGAGCTGTGAGAAGATCAGGCTGAACAGGGAACTGTGTATTTTTAATAAATTCCTTTTGGTTCAGATGAGCTCTGAATCTTCAATGAGACTTGCTTGGCAGACAAGGAGTTGATTTTAATAAAAATAGCTGCTTTGAGCACAGTGAGTTGAGGATGCCAAATTTACAGCTGCCTTGCACGATTACTCCTATAACTCCTTCAGGGCTAATTAGAGCCAGTGGGCAAATTAAGTGTATCATTGCAATTTTGTCAGAATAAGCCCCTTTCCCTGTGTCACTTTCTCTTTCTTGTTTTGTTTCTTGGAGAAATAAATGGGATTCTTTTCACTGTGCCCTTCTTAAAGTGGTTTCTTTTCTTTTTAGTCACAACACAAAGACAACGTCATGGCTGGATCCACGGTTAGCAAAAAAGGCTAAACCCCCAGAAGAGTGCAAAGAGAATGGTAAGTTTCTTACGATTTTTCTGGAAGGCATCCTTTTAACCTCGCTGGTTCATTGAGGGTTAAGCCGCCCCCTTTTAACCTCATTAGCATGGAAGAATTGGTTCGAACGCGTTAATTAGCTTCTCTGGCTAATTTTTTTGTGAAGACCATCATAGGCAAGAATGAATTTTATCCTCATTCAAATCTCCTGCGTGCCTCCACGTTCTCGCGTTCACAGTCAAGGTCTGCAAGACTTGTAGTTTTATTTTGTGTGGGGCGTTTTGAGTCATTCCAGGGAGAGCCGCCTCTGATTGGGGCTTTGGGTGTACGATAAATCAGCTTGGATTCTGTCCTCCTAAAGAAGATGCAATGCAAGTGGAAGCAGCAGGGTCTGTTCAAAGGATTATGATTATACTATCGTGCACTTTTAAAGGTAAAGGTTCTCCTTGCGCTTTGGAGGCTGTTGTGCATCCTACCTTTTGTTGGGAATTGCCAAAGAGTTATTTCATTGGATGGGGTTATTTTGTTAAGCTTTCAAAAGCTGCGGCATCAATGTCGGCACAGTTTGAACCATTTGAGCTGTGTATTTCTAATGCCTGTTTGCCCCTGCTGGAAGTTACAGGGTTAGATATTTTTTTAACTATTTGTGAAAGGGCTGCGTACACGATGGTGTAGCAAACGTGAGCATAAAATCACAACCGTACAGATTTTTTTTTAATTAAAAAAAAAATCTTAATTTGATCTCTTTTATCCAGTGGTTTGTGTTAACTTTCTGTGTGGAAAAATAATGATTAGGTCCTTTGTCTTTGCGGCTGGAAGTAATGCTGTAAGGTATTTAGTGGTCTGATTTGGCTATTAGGTTCAGTAAGGCATTCGTTTTGCTATTGATTGCCGCTCAGTGAGAATGATTTCATTTCCTCATAATATGTTTAATGTTCTATAATGTGCTCTCATCTTGTAAATAACTCCTGGTGTTATCTACACATAGCACCTGTAAGCTGTACACCTCTAGGCTGTAATCACGGTCTGCCACTGCAATAATAACTCAAGCCCCACATTCCAAAATATCCACCTAGGAGCTATTTTCACACTTAGTTACAGCTCGGCAGATCATGTTCAATAATCCGTATACTTGTTGGGGCAGAGCATGCCTTGTATACTGAACAGATCATCTTCCATGTCTGTCAGGTTACCTGAAAATCAGCAGCTAGAACCGCAATGATAATTGGTTTATCTTATCACTCACCCCCAGATCTACTTTAGTGTTGCCATTGTCCTATATTTATCTTATTATTGAAATTATTCAGAGCTATGCACGTACCCATCCAATCCTTCACAAGTTCACAGCAAATGAAACATGGACTTTGTCATACTATGCAGTATACAGTAAATACAGCCAAAGTAATGCGTTTGACTGAATGCTGTTAAAACATCTTTTAGAAGCTACATGAAAATCACTCCTAAGAATGTTGAATGGCGATACCATTTCCAAAAATAATCATGTACATTTTCTTCTTATTCATATTTTTTCAGGGGACACTTAATGGGAATGTGGCATAGAGGCAGGCACTGATTAGTTGTTCCCATAGAATCTGAAAAAAAAATGTTGTAGATTAAACAATTCTGCTTTATTTGCTTAGCATGCTAAAGAGCTTAATGAGTTGTATACAATACACATGTACAACACATTTACATATGCCCGCCATGGTTCAGTGCAGTCTACATGTACCATCAGTAACATACATTGTATGGAACAGTCAGTGATGCATACTGGCCTTGGCTGACAAGGCAGGTTTGGGGTGGTAGTCACACTGCTTCAAAACTGGAGCCGCAAAACCTGGGGTGATCATGCCCCATAGTGTGCTGCTGCTCAGTGCGCAAGTTAGAAGGGTGATCTCTGATCTTCCCACTTGGCCCATTTACACTACTGAAGACAGTTCCGAGATGGCATTGCTTCTATAGTATCCAGTAGCGGATTGTTATCGGAACATTTTTTGCCCAAACCTGTTCAACATAAGTTCACCAAATGGTTGCTGCGTGTGGTATAAATGTGGGATAAAATCTTTGTTACTCTAGACACTCAAAATAGCTTTTGATAGTGACCCAGCATGTTCAAATTAGAACAACCCTGGGGCCAGTGCACAGTACATTTTGTAATGTATCCCTACTTAACCCTTCGTTCTGCATGTACACAAAAGGTGTGACAGCCTGGAGTCCCCCTGTCAGCAGAAATCAGCATTGCTGGCTTTGAGCCGACTGATCTTGTGTTATACAACTTGGCACAAGTACCAGTACAGTACAGGAAGGTAATTTATTTTACTGAAATATAAATAAAAATGAAAAATATAAAAATAAAAAATACAGTGAGTTCAGTGATGTCATTGTGACATCACTGGCATACATAAGGTGCACGTGAGATCCCTAAAAGATCTCAATCCATATTGCACTGATAACAGTATACAGTAAATAAATCATAATAATAAAAATAAACAAATATAAAAAAAGCCCTTACATGTCTGTAATCAGGGGATATTCTAAAACAAAATTGCCTCTTTTGTAGCTTTTGCCAAGAGCATTGGTCATGCATCACAAAAGCAGATACCGATGTTTCCATTTAAAGTGAACTCCCTAAAAGTATATGTTGTTTTTATGGGACTAATCCTTTGGAAGAAAGAGTGAAATGACAGTGTGAAACTGCTAGGTTTATTTGCTTAGCATACTACAGAGGTCAATTAATATTTGTCTAACTAGAACAGCACCTTTTACGGGTCATCCATAGAAGTCATCTTTCTCGCATCGATATGTTTATATGCTATAACAATATATATACCTAGAGTATATAATAAAGTTTTGATCGCTGATCAATAAAAAAGCATGTGCCTCAGAGGTGATCTCATAACTATGTTCAAATATATAAGAGGTCAGTACAAGGTCTATTTAGGAGAATTGTTCATCAGACATACTGAGCAAAATACATCAAAAAGATTATCATCTAAGATTGCAGATCAACCTTAAACAGAACAAGGTATTCTTCACAGTGAAGAACATAAACCTGTAGAAGACATTAACTTGGGTGGTGAATGCAGGTACTTGAGAGAGGGGCTCAGTTTTGCAAAGAAAGTCATTCATTGGCACACAGTTTTCATTTAATAGTGGATGATCCAGAGGGAAATCAAACTGCCTATTGGAGCCATGAGGGACTTCTGTACCCACTGAGACTACATTGGCTTTGTCTTAAAGAGGTCTTATTTCTTTTACCTTAATCTAGATCAACATTGATCATGATGTCAGGTTGAACCTGATGGACGTTTTGTCCTTTTTCAACTTGTTATCTTTTTGCCTAATGTAATTATATACACTATATAGAGTTGGACATGTTCTATTTAGTAATCATAGTTTCATTTGCTAATGTGTTTTCAAGGTCAGGTTTATTATTTCATGGCTGTGGCAAACCCATTGCACAAGCAATAGCAGCAAGTAACCTTATATCATGCATTGGTTCTCCTATTGTTTGCTCTCTGTGCTTCTTAACACATTCTAATATCTCATTCCGGTTTTGTACTGAGATAACTAGAAATAGCCATTGGTGACTGATACACCTAGTAAGGTAGGGTGTCTGACTTACTTTTGTTATATTAGCCACATGAATATTATTGTGGCTCTGAGAAAAGAGAGGTTAAGGAGAAATCGAGATGCAGCACTGGGCATCAGGTTTTTCAATCCTGTTGAGGGTTGGTCCTGCCAAAATTAGGACAGTGGTAAGGTACTTCACTACACTTTGGAAGGTTAAATGCACGGTTTGAAATACAAACAATGTTCTCTCATAACATCTGCCTGAAAACATCTGCCTGAAAGTGTTAATTGTATGAATGTCTCTCTCTCTCTCGTCCTATCTTTAACATTTTGAATTGCCTCCAGTAAAATTGTATGTATCAATTTCATTCCCACTAATTACAAGGTGTTGTATAATTATTTTTATTAATATTTTAGCAATGTCATGTTTTCATCTGTATGCCTGTTCAGAGATACAGTCTCAAGAAACAAATCCTTAGCAGATTATATTATATATATGTATATATATATGTATATATATATGTATATATATGTGTATATATATGTGTATATATATATGTATATATATAGATATATATGTATATATGTATATATGTGTATGTATATATATATATATATATATATATATATATATATATATATGTAGTTCCTAAGCAATATGTATATGGTGATATGTTTATTTAACGTCTGTTTTACATCATTGGTTCTTGAAGCATTTGCCCTCACCAGCAATGTAAGGCTGTAATGTGTGTGCCTTTTGTAAAGAATCGTTCTATTTTGTCACGAATATCAGAAGCATAAAACTCAGACATAGACAGTTGTCATGGATACACTTAAATTGTTCCTTCACTTGTCAAAATAGGTCTGTGGCATTCTCCATTTACAAAGGATAGAGAGTTTATTTTACATTTCTCTTTCGAATAGACACATTTGAAGCTACAGCTTTTTTAAACTAGAAGGAAAGTGAATGGAACTGATGGTGTCTGTCACTCTCTGCAAAAGAATGCAGTTTTAGGCTAAATATATCATCAAGAGGCATTCTGTGTATACAACTACAAGAATATTCAAACGATAGAAGCATAACTCCTTTACTAGAAGGCTAGAAACAAGTAAGATGTGAAGGTAATATGTAAATGATTAAGACTGACAGTATTCATGTGGTGTCGGATTCTGGACAGTTACAGAAAACAATCAGAGAATCCACGTTTATTTTTAACGTTCAGTGGCTCTTTTAGGTAGAGAAATTGATTAGCTAATGATAGGAGTATATCTGTCACAAATCTCCAAACTAACTTTTCAGGCACTGTCTTGCATAACTGGCCCACTGTCCTACTTTTGTGGGGGACATGGGCCAGTTGGAGAAAGCCCTGATCTCCCCTGACTGGCCCAGGAAGCTTTAAGCTGTTGAGAGTTATGCTCACAACAAACAAATTGCATTAGCTAGAGGTAGTTTTGGCAAGTGAATTAAGTTATGCTAAATATATTAAGGCATTACCTCCCCTTCAATACATCACTGTATGTGCAACTGTGTCAAGACTTAGTCAACAGAGCGACACTCCATCAACATTTCTGGGATCATATAATGCTTTTGGGAACTCTCACGTAGCACAGTTGCCTCCTAACTTTAACTTTAACATTTTTAGAATCAAATTACATTGTATAAAGGAAATGAAGCACAAAAGAACAAAAAATAAATGATCATTTTGTATGAATGTTTTCTTGCTGCATCCTGACTAAGCTGCTGTTGGTTGTATAGTGACACAGGAGTTCTGTTGGAAGTCCTTGGTATGCATGACGTCACACACACAGTGTGCGTTTTGGCACAATCCCAAGAGTTGCTGGCCAAAAGGAGAGTCGGTTTCCTTGCTCAAAAGAAACCATCAACAGAACCATTCAGCATACATGTAATGATATATAGAGCTAATGGGTTAAGCCAGATAACAGAACTCAAGGCATAATATTAAACAATATATCTTACATTTTAAATTTGTCATGATAAATTCTGTATGGATAGGTTGCCCCCTTCATGGACAATGACACATTGGGAGTCTGGGGCAGTTTATCTGTCAATGCATAGTGCATCAAAGCCCATAAACCTCCCATGGTGCTTCAGAATAGCTTAGTTAGAACAGCAGGGCACACCAAATCGTATTCTGTACATTTATCCAATGTGAATTTTGTTCCAGTTTTTATTTTCAATGAATCTTTGTTTTATTCCTCTGTGTTCTAATAATAATTTATGTAATTTATCAGCGGCATGTTAATGCAGCCCATCTGCCTGCCAAGACACTAATGCTGCACATATATCAAATTGCTAGACGAAGTGCCACGGGTCAAAAAAAGAATAAACAATCCACCTTACGTTTATGTTAATACACAGATGACACACTTAACAAGAGTCTTTGGTTGAGATATTTCATAAACAACATAAAAATAAGTTCAAATACCAGTTCACTTTGCATCATGGTTCTCGGCCTCCCTAACACTGCAGCATTACCTCAAAGGACTATGTGAGTTTGTATACCCAGAACACAGTAGGTTTTAATACCTAAGCCCAAAAGTGGCACCACAAGCATTCATCAGAGTCTCCATACTGCTCATGGCTTACCCTTCATTATACTCTTTCCTTGGTGGAGGGCCGCCTACCATAAGTCCTTATGAACCACTTAACACCCTCTCTGGCTTCTAATGTCTTTTCAAGGTCATTACTGGCTTCCTGGCATCAAAGAAAACAGTTGCAGGAATGAATTGGAAATACAGGGTTTTCAACAATCAAACCTTGTTGATAGCAGTAAATAAAAAAGGCTTGGCTGGAATTTGAACCTTATTGATGTCAGTCAGTGAGCATGATGCCCCATGCCAAAGTCCATGGAATGCCGTGCTGTATACAGTATTATAGGTTAGCATTGACAAAAACCTGGAATTATCTCCCTATTTTTCTCAATAAATAACCTTTATCTGCAGACCTGGAGCCTGCTATTGCTGTTACTCTTAATGTGATAATTTTGTTGACTTTTCCAGCCCAAACACCACACTGAGCTAATTATGGCAACACTAATGAAGTTTGTTCCTCTTATAGACTTTCATTAGTCATGTGTGCCCGACGGGTTGGCTAAGCCATTCTATTGTTTACCACGGACAGTATAATAAGGAATCGGGGGGGGGGTTTGTCTTATAGTTTGAGGTAAGGTAACAGAACTGAAACACATACACATGGCCATGTGTGTCCAATTATTTATATCAATGTATATATAAAATATCAGTTTATAAGTAGAGTGAATGCAAGTATTTTAAGTTTTTGATATATTCCTAACATAGTTGTGTATGGAACTTTCAAAGTTGCTTAGGATAATCCTCACGTACATTGTGTTTTGTTCAAGTTAAAATGAATGACAATTCTTTTTAACTTGAAACAGACAAGCTGTTCTCGTCAAACAAAGCAGATTGATTCAGAAATAAGGAGTGCAGAAAAGATAACTGCTGAAATCACAGTTATTACCAGACAGCATCAGTAAACATTTTCTGTTCAGAAAAATACATTGTGGATGTATTGTATCATAGCAGCAGTGCCACCTACAGAGCTTGGAAACTACTTCTAAAAGTTTCTTGCTATTAATTAGAACAACTACCTGACATTCTGTTTGCCACCTAGCACAGGCTAGAGCTGTTACAGACAAATCATTACGTCTGGATGAGGGATACACTAGTTTCGAACATTTGAGGATAATATTGGCAATCAAAGCATTGGATAAGGACATGGTGTCCCTGTCTTGTGAATTGACTGCTTCAAGGCTTACCAATTTAATTAAGGGTGTAGAGCATACTATGCCTGATAGGATTGCTATTAGAAGAACTACAGATATTGGTCATTTTTTTAAGATGGTGGTAATGTTTGCTTTTGTTACTGAGCAAGGTGGCTACTTCAGCCATTCTACAGTTGATTAAATGTTAAACCATGATTAGTTAAACTAGGTTTAACGACCTTCTGTTTCGTCTCCGCCTATGCTGCCTCTGGCCCGATCAGAGATTTTACGCTTTATCCTAATGAATTTGTACCAGTTTATTTTTATTAGTCATCATTTCTTGATACAAAATTATATGTTAGATTATAACATGATGGCTGGAGTCTCCTTTTAATTGTAACATTCTCCTATGTTTAATGACTAATGCAGTCAAAGCATCTATTCTCTATCTGTTTTCTGTGTCAAGTGGAAGAAGTAAAACCATTGTTTTGGCTCTTAACTGTTAATAATGTTTTTTATGCTTTTTTCCATTTGCTATACGTTATCAATGTTTTAGATAAACATTTGAGCTTTATTATTTTTGTTTGTTTGAGGTGAAACGTAAAACTATGCACAGTCGTTTATTTACCATGAACAATCTCATCTGACTTCATATCCTATTGCCCTGTAAATATATAAATATCTATGATAATACTTAAAGATGACTATTTTCGACATTGTGTCCCACTATGTACTTTGTAATACTTTAGGTGTTTTGTTTCTTTATGAAATTTGTCAGATTATTATTTTTCAAAGATTCACATCCCAAGCAGAGAGTGTGATTAAAACTTCAAATATTTTCTTCCGTCCCTGCACTTTAATATGCCGCATATCTTAAAACAAATTAAATGGGGCAGTGTCTGTCCCTTGCTCTGCATGGAATTTTTGCTCAAAGCTACGGTGTCCTTGATGGGATTAGGTGGAAGAAGATTAAAAGAGCAGGACAAGTTTGAAAGGATGTGTGAATGAATGGGAAATTAAATAGAGGAAAGAATAATGTGAAGGATGAATATGGCAGTAAGGAATTAGAACAATTTTGGCCTTTACATTTGGAAAAAAATGCAAATGCCTATGTTCTTTGTGACTAACTTCCTGCTTCTAGGTAAAAGCAGATTTTAATTTAAGAAAGTTAATAGAATTAAATATTAATATCAACACTTTTATACTTGTATTCCATTTTTATTAATCTTATGCTTCTAGGATCTCAGCTAAATTATTTTTACTTTTGCTGGGGTAGTGATATTTTGAGTACTTAGGAATCACAATAAAATCTGTAGACTATAACCATATTATTTTTATAGCTAGAATGTGTACTGAACAGATATACAGTTTTTCCTAATATATTGTTTTTAGCCCATATGTAAAAAAAATATTGAAATCAGTACTAAATGTATGCAAATGTACCTAATCATAACACAACACGGTGTCCCTAATACCACAAAAAAATATAGAAATATTTAAAAAGCCAGTTACCCCAAAAAGGTATGCAAAATGATTGCATAATATGCAGAATTGCAGAAACAGAGGAAACGGGTATTCACAAAGTAACCATCTGTTAATTATTTTTTAGCCATAGAGCCAGTGTCAATTAGGTTTTTGTGGCTGTGGAACAGAAATCACCTGACTCTCGGCATGTGGTTAGCATAGAATAGAAAATACCTGTTGAAAATACACATTCTTAGTGCATTGTGCTATTACACTGGATTTTGTATATCATATGATAAATAGTAAAATAGTCAGTTCAACCCTTCGACCTATCCTTCTTGCTTTTGCACATAACTAAAGTCCAAGCTGCTTGGTCAATATTTTTCATAACTAAAGCTTGTAACTCCAGCATGCAGCTATTTAAGTAGAACTTCTTCCAGTCCTAAGTGTATGGCACAAGTGTGGATGACATACTGTAGTCCTCTCCTACAGACACTTGCTTTAGTTGTGATTCTAGGTTATAAGGGTTCTAAATAAATGTTTTATGAGGCTCATCTCTATTACAAAAGTGAAATTTTTGAAATTTTTTTTGCCTTCACCCATTATGGAGCCTATAAGTCATTAGGGACAAACACAGCTACTTGTCCCACCTCCTCTACACTGTCCATTGTTGGGTCTTACCATATGAACTATATTTAGATTTGGTTGAAAGAAATGTGTGCTACTTTCTCTAACAGGCTGAAAGGTGTGCTTTCTGTGTTAACTTTTACAGGAGCATTTTTCAACTTTTAGTCCAACTCGAAAAATGAAAAAAAAACCTTAACTATTAGAAAATAAAGATTATTAAGATATAGTTGAGTGAATAGAAAGTACCCTCTTTGAATTCTATGGTTTTACATATCGGGAAATGGTAACAATTATCGGCTCTTAGCAGCTCTATGTATACGGTAAACACAAACTCAGATGAACAAAAACACATGACATATTACACCGCGTCATGATTTATTCAGCAAGAATAAAGCCAAAATGGAGAATCCAAGTACACCTTGATTCAATAGCTTGTACAACCACTTTTAGCAGCAATAACATGAAGTAATTGTTATCTGCATGACTTTATCAGTCTCTAATATCATTGTGGAGGAATTTTTACCCACTCTTTTTTACAATGTTGCTTCAGTTCATTGAGGTTTGCGGGCATTTGTTTATGCAAAGCTCTGTTATGGTCCCGCTTAAGCATTTTATTCGGGTTGAAGTCTGGACTTGGCCATTGCAACACCTTGATTCTTTTCTTTTTCAGCCATTCTGTTGTTGCCTGACCCAATTTCAGCCAAGCTTTAGCTGTCGGACAGATGGCCTCACATTCGACCCTAGAATACCTTGGTGTAGAGAGGAGTTCATGGTAGACTCAATGACTGCTAGGCTCCCTGGTCCTGTGGCTGGAAAACAAGCACAAATCATCACCCCTCCACCACTGTGCCTCATGTGTTTGTGCTGATATGCTGTGTTTGGTTTTTGCCAAACATGGCTGTGTGCATTATGGCCAAACATCGCCACTTTGGTCTCGTCTGTCCAAAGGACTTTCTTCCAGAATTCTTGTGGTTTCTTCAGATGCAACTTTTCAGACTTAAACCATGCTGCCATGTTCTTTTCAGACAGAAGAGGCTTTCTCCTGGCACCCCTTCCAAACAAACCATAATTCTTCAGTCTTTTTCTAATTGTGCTGTCATGAACATTAACATTTAACATGCAAACTGAGTCATGTAGAGTCTGGGATGTACCTCTTGGGTTTTTTGCAATCTCTCTGAGCGTTGCACGGTCTGACCTTGAGATGAATTAGCTGGGACATCCACTTTTTGCCCACTGTCTTGAATGTTTTTAACATTTGAATAATCTTTCTCACTGATGATGGACTTATAAGTGGCCTTATAACCCTTCCCAGGTTGTTGGGCGACAACAATTGCTTCTTTAAGATTGTCGCTGATGTCTTTCCTCCTTGGCATTGTGTTAACACACACCTGAATGCTCCAGACCAGCAAACTGCTAAAACTTCAGCTTTTATATTTGATGGTCACACTTGCTGATGATCAATTAATCAAGGACATATGATTAGCAGCACCTGTCTGCTACTTAGCATATAGAAGCAGTTTTGGCTTCATTTTTGTTGAATAACTCATGACAAGTTGTAATAAGCTCATGCTCCCTAAATGTTTCCCTACTTTCTTTGCTGACCACTTCCTCTTTTGCTGACCACTTTCCCATCACCTCCATCTTCTATCTTTTCCATTCTCTTCTCTTTGCATCTCCACAGACATAGCCCGGCGGGAACACAAACATGGAGGAGGACCTCACCCCTCAGTTCAGGGCAATATGAAAAAAAAGATCAGGGAGAGGACATCACCAGAGGCACAGTCATATTGCGCTCAGTTAACGTTTGGGTAAAATGACTCGGTTTACGGGGACATCCTCTCCCCTGATTTGAGAGTAAGGAAGAGCGCAACTGCTGCTATTTTAGCGGAAGTTCCTGTAGGGTTATGTCTGTGAAAATGCGGACAAAGAGAGAAGATAGAAAAGATGACGAAGTGGTCAGCAGCCAAGGTAGGGAAACATCGCAAGAGGGTGAGTGAGGGTGAATGTGGGCACCAGGCAATGAATTCCGTTGCTCAATACAAAAATGCCCTCATTTTATTGTTCCAAATCTTATGGGCAGGGAACGAAATTTGTTGCCCACAATGAAACCAAAAATGTGTCTGAAACGTTTTCGCTTCGTTTCCACGTGTATTTGATGTATATATTACATCATGCTAGCATTCCAGAAAGCTCCTGTAGTAGTTCTGTCACAGGATTAAAACACATGTCCCATGCACTCATGTTTGACTTGTGCCTAATGTGAATATATATTTAGAACAGAGAAAATATGGATTTCTTACAGTAAGTCGTGGATATCTGCATAAAACCATGAATATATTTCCTATTCATTCCTTTTAATGTAGGGAGCAGAAAGCTTCAGGAAACAAGTGTGACATTAAGGTTCCTGTGGCTTGAGTTATCACACTGAAACACAGCTTATTTCTCAATCAAATATCTTCCCACATTGCTTTGTTTTTAATCATCCCTTCCAGCAGACAGTACAGCTGATGCATTTGTCACAAAAATTAGTATCATACTGTCTGACCCAACAGTGGGAAAAATCTAAACAGAATACAAATCATACATATCCAGATTAATGTTGGCAATCCATATGTTTATTGTTGATCTGGGTGTTTTTTCATATGACACCCTAAAAAATAATCCTGTTTAATGAGTAAAAACCTCCAAAGCATAGGGTGTTTTTTATTCTTCACATTACCTTATTTAGCATGAGGACTAGTTATTTTCAGAACTAAAAATGTACCCTACCCCTTAGCTTTAAAAGATTTGCCTTCCTTTTTTAATTCAGTAAATGTATACTATTCATCTTAATAAAAAAGTATCTGTTCACATTCTCATACTTGTGTTCCTCGGAGCTTGTTTACAATTTACCCTTGTTAATTTAAACCACAGATATTCACAAAGCTGATGTATTATCAGAGGATATGTTTGCAGCAAATTAATTTACTTACACATTTTGATTTTCAATATTTACTTTATTGTTTACTTAAACGTTTTACTTAAACAGATACTAGGGATTGTACATTTTATGCTCTTATGCGCCTATGAAAATAGGTAAAATGTTTGCTTTTCAGTGGCTTTTTTAGTGATAGGTAAAACCATTTCTTAGAGGCTCCATTTGTCTGTGGTATGTAGCATACCCAAAATCAAGGCTTGGTCCCCACTACTATAGTGGGCGCTGCCACAAATCTATTTTGTATATTTTTACATAGAAGAAAGGGGCTTTGTGGGCTGCAACTTTCATTGCCCTCAGCTAAAATGTTGACATGGGCCATTAGAGTTGTGACACTCAATAGTTGTTGTGCCATAGGTGCAGACAGATTGGAACCTAAGGCATGTGGAAACATTCTGTTATTTTTTCTATTTGTTTTAGCATTTTAATGGAAATAATGGGGGAGATTATGTTTTGGGTTATATATACCCTAACTAAAACTATAGCATGTGCCCCTGGCCTCCCACACGGCAAAATATGCCCCAGCACGCAAAAAAAATAAATCCTAGGATTTTATCCAATTAGCAGATTTAGACACTTATTGCCAGGCGTTCAAACACTGATGTCAAGCTTAGTAAAGGGTTCATTGGGCAGTGATCTGCTGCCAGAACTTGGTGTCTGACATTTATGCTATGTGCCATGTATTTCATAAGGCTATATGTCTTATAGTTTGGTTTTTATAGATTGTTTATAAAATGGTGGGTCATTTAGCAAGTGTTCTAGAATTTAAGTACTCATTATTTTAGACAGTTTTCAGTTCAACAACAGCAAAAATAAACAGAAATTGTGAGGAATTCTGATTATAGTATCTGGAAAACACAATTCTAATGCATTTAAACCTAAAACCATGCCATCAGGTCATTTAGATGTAAATATGCCCTTCCAAACTCCTCAATAAATCATATTATACAGGCATATAATTTGACCACTTTAGCTTCTTCTTTCATTTGGCATGCAGTACGCATCACCCTGCCCTTTATCACATATTCAGGAAAATTCACAGAACATCTGCTTAATGTTTTTAGAGATTGATCATGAAGTGTCCGTGATGATTTGGACATATGTGCGCTAGTGGGAAATAAGAGCTTTATTTAGGAAACACTACACAGGACATTTTGTTTTGTTTAGCATTTAGTAAGAAGCCATTAACCATTATTCTTGTGCTCCACTTCATCGTTCTGCAGTTGATACTCATGAATACTTTTATCTGGAAAAAAAGGATCCATATGTAACCAGCATGTTACATTTTTTGATAAATTCCCAATTAACAAAACACTTGTCTTTATGCTGATGGGGTATGAAATGTAGAATAATCCAGGACAATGGAATTTTTTTCACAATGTGTTGTTATTTTTCATTTAGTTAAATGTACCATAGGATTGTTTTAGTACTGTTGCAATATTGACAGCAGTAGACATACCACAGCTGTGTAGCTTTCTGTTGGGGGAACAAATGAAATGTTTCTTTCTGAAGTGGGTATAGTATTTACTCTATACCTTCATGATGGATGGGAAGAGATTGGATCCCCCAATTTCAAAGCATGTGCACTTATAGGAAACCTAGATACCTACCATTGTGAAGTGTATTGTGATTTTGACCATATGTAAAGGTGAAGCAGTCATTTCTTTTTTTTAATTCTAAATCAGAAATCATGCAAAAAGTTACCTCCCTCAGTGTGAACTGAGTCCAGCAGACATGGAAACATTGAATTTTATAGCCGATAAGAACCAGTTTGCCCATCTAGTCCTGTGTATTTTTCCTGATGTAAAGACTCCAGCCTTAATCACTTTGCAACTCTATTTTTATGTCTGTTGAATCTGGGCTAATCATTTACTAGTGTGCCATGAATTTTACACCTACAACAACTACAGATGCATTAAATATCAGTGGAGTTGCTGGCATGCACCAATGGTTGGAGAATATATTTCTCCTGATTCATCTATATAAGTACAACATGGTTAACCAGACTTGACTGGTTTCATGCCCTTGCATACTAACACTTACACAATAACTTTTGTTATTTGAGTTGATTGCAACTACTTGCAACTTTACATTTTGGTATTTTCAGGTGAGGTTATGTTGGTTGAATCGTGAATGCTCTCACATGAAACATGCAAAAATGAATAACAAAACACCAATCAGGGCCGGACTGGGACTGAAAAGCAGCCCTGGAAAAATTTGGAGAGCGGCCCCGTATAGTTTATCTCACGGTCGCGCTCTTTAACCACATGCACCCCTTATACACACCCGACTCACACTATTTGCCATTCTTTTTATCTCATTATTTGTATTAAAATGCCAGAAAGCAAAAGTGTTAAAAGGCCCTAATAAATTAAATACATTACACATAATGGGATCAAAACATTTACTACTGCGAACATTTTAGATGAAAAAGTTCAGTGGAACAAAACACTGATCACATTATTCTTCACGATATTCTGGTAAGAAACTTTTGTTTCTTTATTAATTCATGTAGACTATTTTTTTCCATATTTAATAAAAGCTATGATTGAGACATGTTTGTTTTTTTTTCCTTTTATTTGCCAACCTACCCCCGAGTTATGCACATCTGCCCCCAGGCTTGCCACTCTGCCCCCCTGATATGCCTTCTAACCCCCTCTATGTCACTCTGCATCCAGAAATGCCTTATACCCCCTATATGCCACTCTGTCCCATGATATGCCTTCTAACCTCCTGTATGCCACTCTGCCATATAGGGGTCAAAAGGCATATCATGGGACAGAGTGGCATATAGTGGGTATAAGGCATTTCTGGAGGCAGAGTGGCATAAAGGTGGTTAAAATGCATATCATGGGGCACTCTGCCTCCAGAAAAGCCTTATGCCCCCCTATATGCCACTCTGTCCCGTGATATGCCTTTTAACCCCCATATGCCACTCTGCCTCCCTGATATGCCTCAACCCTCCTATATGCCCCTCTGCCCCGTGATATGCCTTTAACCCCCTTTTTGCCACTATACCTCCAGATATGCCTTTTGACCTCCTATATGTCACTCTGCATCCAGAAATGCCTTATACCCCTATATGCCACTCTGTCCTATGATATGCCTTTTAACCCCCTATATGGCAGAGTGGCATATAGGGGGTTAGAAGGCATATCATGGGACAGAGTGGCATATATGGGTATAAGGCATTTCTGGAGGCAAAGTGGCATAAAGGGAGTTAAAAGGTATATCATGGGGCACTCTGCCTCCAAAAAAGCCTTATGTTCCCCTAATATGCCACTCTGTCCCATCATATGCCTTTTAATCCCCTATATGTCACTCTGCATCCAGAAATGCCTTATACCCATATATGCCACTCTGTATATAGCATATGGGGTGTATAGGCATATAGGGGGTTAAAAGGCATGTCATGGGACAGAGTGGCATATAGGGGGTAAAAGGCATTTCTGGAGGCAGAGTGGCATATAGGGGGACACACTTACATATACACACACATGCTGATTTTTTTGTTTTTAACACATACAAAAAAATATTATACATTTTGTACAAAAAAATACATTACTTTACTCACCTTCTACTTCTCTTGACTTCCGTCCTCTGATAGCCGCACACTGTTCTCTTCTCTCTCCTGACAGGATGTCACTGACCTGACATCCGGTGCTGCAGCAGTGCGAGGGGGCGGAGCTTCCATCTCACGCTGCTCCCATCACTATGCAGCCATCAGACTGCTGGGAATGTAATCTAAACGGCCGGTGCGTGCTGATGCCGCCGGCCGGCGGCATCAGCACGCATCGGCCGTTCAGATTACATTCCCAGCAATCTGACGGCCGCATAGTGATGGGAGCAGCGTGAGGGGTGAAAGGTCAGTGCGAGGGGGCGGAGCTTTCACCCCTCACGCTGCTCCCATCACTAGGCGGCCATCGCACACGGCTGCTGGGTGTTGATGCGGCCGGCCGGCGATACTGTAATACATTTTTAAAATTTAATATGGCAAGCCGGACCAGCTTGCCATATTAAATTAAGAAAAAAGTATTATAGTAGCGCCGGCCGGCCGCATCAGCACCCAGCGGCCGCTCAGATTAGATTTCGGGCAGCCTGGGGGGCAATTGCCCCTGGTCCCAGCCCACGGACCTGCCGGCCCACCGGGAAATTTCCCGGTATCCCGGTGGGCCAGTCCGGCCCTGACACCAATGCCTCCTCCTCATTCCCATTTAATTCCTGATGCCCTTTGGGGACATCTTTACTTCCTGCCTAATCCCATGACTGTTCCATCTTTCCTGCTGAATGTAACATTTTTATAACTAAATGCAGCATTACAAACGATAATCTTAGTGCTGTTGAATGTCCAGACCTCTCCCAGAAATAATTTTTTTAAGCATGTTATGGATTTGGCTCTTTCCGCACCACTAGTTTAGTGCTGTGTAGATGATGTGTTTACCAATATGTGATTAACTCACCTCCAGTCATCTCCAGTGCGTTTGTGTGCAAGATGTTACCAATGACTTCAATGGGAGCACTTTACTGTCATTGATTGACTGCTTCAAGCAGCCAGTCAGTGGTAAGAATAGTCAGACCATGAAGGAGGACAGTTGCTGCTGCGGTGTTAGCACTTCTATGCCTAGTAAGTGCTTTACTTTTATTCATTTTAATATGCATTCTTCTTTAGAGAGGGTCTCAGGGACATTAGATGGTCCCCTTAAATGTAATAGTACGCTGTAGATATTTGGAGATAATTTGATTTGTGGTTTGTAATGAAATCCAGTGTAACTCATTTAACCTAAACCCTATGGATAATGAAACAAGTGTCTGTGTAATCTTTCTGTGTGATCCTTAATTTAGACACTGTCATTTATGGTGCTGCAACTTGGACACCTGTCAGCCTATTATAAATGTTAATGAACCATGAAAAAAGGTTCACACGGACATACGTATAAAAAGTGCCATAATCAACCTTGAAATCACATCACCTTTTTTCTAACATAAAAAGCCAATTTAGAAATGTGTCAGGTAATTGACTCAGACCAATCCCTACTGCCAAATGACACTAGCAATATAGACTTTAAATGCCTAGAGGTAGATCCTTCAAACTGTGGAGTGGCCCCTGGACCTATGCCAAGGAAGGGCTCTACCTCCAATAGTTATGATTTTTGCATATTTGTGTATGCACAAAAGGAGTAATTATCTCTCATATAACCAGCCCTACCCCAGTTATAATCCCAAGTATAGTCCCCAATATGATTGTAGAAATAGTGCTGCTCCTTTAAGTTTAGCAATGCCTTTTGATGCTTGAATGCATGGTCCCATGTTCCATGTGTATTAGCATCTCCTTTGTACTCTGCTATTCCTCTACACAGGATGTATAAATAGCTGCATAGAAACACTGAGAGTGTGACAATTTTGCTGTCTGGACAGCAAAATGAAGCTTTTGCAATGGCAAAACCAGGCAGCAGTGGGGTTTTTTTTCCCACGAACACCTTTCCTGCCCTCAGCCCATGCGAGATCTGATGTAACAACCTAGTGATGGCTTAAGTAAGTCACTTTCAATATACATGCAAGTGGTTAGCAGAAGAAAACAAGTCTGAACCCACAGATCAACAGCATCCTATGCTATCCCTACTAGACATCCAGTTACAGGGACCATGTGTGGTGCATAATGGCTAGGACACATTAGTACTTAAGAGCAGACTAGCGGTTTTCCCTTAATGATCGTGGTAATGACAAAACATGGTTGGGCATCTGGGCTAAAGCCTTTTTGTTCTAAAAAATGGCTTTGATCTCTCACCACAGTAAGTAAAGCAAACCTGCTATCTTTAAAAGTTAAATCCTAAGAACCTAAATATAAGTATGCAACACTTTTATGATGGATACTCTTTAGGTAACATGCATCACATCAGATGGAAAAACTGTTTTAATTAAATATCTTAAAGGTCATAACAATGTACTGTGCTAAAATTACCCACTTTATATTTAATGGGTTTGGTATATTTTATTCACTTATTGCCTTTTCCCGAACCCTGCAGATAATTAAACAAAACATCCAGATAACAACCTCCTACTAATTCAATTACCAGAGGCTCTAGATGCTAGTGTGACCTCTGCAATATTGGCAACCAAGAAATTCATTAAGTGGTGTTTACTTTGATATCTCAAAAAGTAATTGTAGACCTATCTGTGAGTACATTTTAAAAAAGAACAAAAAGCAAGTGAGCAAGTGAGTAAGGTTTACCGTGACATTTAAACTACTCTAAAAAAACAATGAAAAAGAAATAGGATTAACTTAATGTGAATGTGCTAATCCCCCAAATCATACGTTGTCCAGTTTTCATACACAGGGAGTATTGTGTGCTAAGAGGTAAATTAAATCTTCCCATAAGAATGCATTATGCACCAAATCACTTCTAAGGAAGTGAGGCTGGAAATGAATCTCAAATCCTTACTATAAGGAAGCCTTTGCTCTTTTGCGGGTTTAGTTTTACCCTCCAGCTGCTTCCTGGGTGGATTTCAGGACACGATAAGGCTGGAGTCTGTTTTGAATGCTTCTGTGAAATCCTCCCTTTGACCACTTTTAAAACATGGTGCCAATGTGGAGTTAAATCAGCGAGATTTCTTCGGTCTCCTCATCCACTATATTATACATTATGCAGGACCAGCATTGGCACTTCATAATAAGTAGTTAAGTGAGGGGAGCTGAAAGTACAACTCCCCTTTTAGACCCTGTTGAATAATTACTGATATCAGGTAAGATATCTGTTTTCTTTGGATGGCAGGACTGTATTGTCATCCGTGGGCCACTTTAGAAGAATTTTGTGGCTGTTGTCTAGTGGGTATTTTGTTTGCTATAGTTTTCTTTGCATCATACCAGAAGTGTTCGTGAATATTTGGAGGGGTGATATCTCTCCTAAAGTTGGATAAATTGGACCCCATTGCTGAATTACCATGTTTTTTCTGGATGGGCAGTTGCTTCTAGTTTTGTTGAACATAGCTCACCTGGTTCGTGAGCAAAATATTAATTGTATTACTGTGTTACTAATTAGTATTATTGTGTATAAAAACATTATCTTAAAACATTCTTACCAAGTGTACGTGGGGCTATTTATTGTGTAAAGGGATGATAGATTCTGTTGAAATCACCATAGCAACCATTGTATTGTCCCAGCTGATTGCTGCATTTTGCCCAAAATTGGTTGATGTAGGTCCTGCATGTGCAAAACTTTGGGTCCAGTGGCCTCAATCAATCCATTCAAGTTCATAAATCCTATGCATATGTTCACACAGGCTGCTCTGGTATCCTGCAAAGATATAGTACCTGTACATGTGTATAGACTGCATAGGTGGTAAGGGATCTGCAAACATTCCATTTAAAAGATATTGGTTACTGCTAGCACTCTGAACTCTCTGGCTTTAACTCATAGTCGCTGGGGTAAAGTGCCCCTTCCCTGGATCTCCAGGTCCATTTCTTTTGAAGGGCAGAGGAGCGGCATTTGGCCATGCCAATTTCCGCTCCAACTACTCTAAAGGGGCCTGGGTTTAGCCCTTCTTCTATGTGCTATGTGTGACTGGCCTTGCATCTTTGTGATGCCATTTCCCCAGAATAGAGAGAGATCAGGTAGCTTAGCCTTGTAATTTCCCAGCTAGAATGACGCCATTGGCAACAGCTTCCCAACCTGGGCTTGGTGGGGACTGTTGGCATTCTAGTCTTCCGCTACAATAGTGCAAGAGACTGCTTAACCATATTTCAGGGACGTCCACCAGAAGAATCTACATCTAACTTCCATGATCCTGCTTTCAACTGCCTAATTTGGAGGTATTTTGAAATAACATCACATATCACTTTATTTAAAAAATTGCATTTAAAAAAAATATAGAACTAAAGAAAAAATGTCAACAGCATTAAAACATGAAAAAACCCTGTAAGAGATTTCTGTACTAAACTGTCATTTAGTCTGAAGACCCTGCTTTAATGAATTCATTTTCAGCAGAGAAGTACGTTGAGGGTATCTGCAGGTGCCTGTGCTTCACTGATATTACGGTTAGGCAGAGATACAGACTGCCTTTGTGATATTCATGTTCCCAGTCCAGATAAAGTCACAACAAAGAGGTTTTCTGTTCTCAGACTTGCATTTAGCAGGAAAGGTCGGGGTAAAGCAGTCAATGGTGCTCTAGGTATCGCATGCTTAATTTTTATTAAATACTTTGGCAATGCGTAGCCTTTCCCTTTTGGATAGGGGTCAAAGATTAATGATAAAATATACTGGAAATACATTCTATGCTAATTGAGTTTCAGAAATGCTTCTGTAGCACTTTCTTTTACTAAAACATCTATTATCAATCTACCAAGTTAAATGTTTAAACTGCATAAAAAATTTAATTGTTTAATGCATAGAAAAATCATTGCCTAAAATGTAATGTAAAGCATGTAGAATATGTACTGGTTGTTAAGAGCTTATAAAGAACACATTTAGTAATCATGTGAACATTAACAAAAAATAACTGTTTTAATTAAAAAAAAAGTATATGAAATAATTACTATATGTATTAAAAATACATTCGCTCACTGCCCTCAGAGTATGGATCAGGCAGCCATGCTCTGTATCTCATTTTAGTTGGGTTAGATGTGTTCTAGTCAAAGGGTGTAGAAAAATGGAGGAGTGTGTATGAGGAAGGTAGGTAGGAGTACTTGAGAGGAGATGAAATAGTTTTTTTGTAAGGCTATGTATTGTTTTAGCTACCTACCAGAAGTGAATGAAGGAATCCCAGGGCAGAAATCTGGGTGTCATGAGTGGCGTACACACACACACACACATAGTAGCTTATAAGATAAACGCATTGCATTCATGCCTTTAGAACTTAGACATCAAGTCATAAAGGGGCATCACCTTCAAGCAACTAACGAGTTGTCTGCTATTGAAAATGTGTCAGGGTACACAGATGAAACACAGGAGAGCAATAGTCACGCATGGATCTGTTTGATAAAAGCTCGAGAGACCTGCAGCGATAACACATCACTTTGCCTTACCTAGGATAAATCATTTATTATCAAGGTATTGACTCAACAGTAACAAAGAAAAAAATGAAAGCAAATCCAAAGTGACTTTTGAAAGGTCATTAATTCCCTGTAAAAGTAAAACAAGCATCACCCTTGTTATCTGTCACTGTATACAGATCTTTTATGTTTAAATAAAGTCAGCCACATCCTCATTTGAAAAAGGCCCTGTGGGGTAGTAGAGCTTCATTTTATTATGTCATGTTCTTTCCGGGCATTGTATTGCTACTGGGAACTGCAGCATAGATGCTAGATGTGAAAAGATTTCACAGAGCGGTTAATATGTTCACACATGTATGGAAAGTACTGAATTAAGACTAAAAAACCACAAATGAGCATTAGAATACACAAGGCCATGGTCTTCTCTTCCATTAAGACCAAGAGGAAAAACATGTATTGGCTGCAGCTCTGTAATGTGACACAGCGTGTAAGGAAAATGCTTTGATGTGTATGGTAAATTCTCTGTGTTGTATTACGCGTGGTTATACTATCCATTATGCACTAGTCTTTACTCATTGTTTACATACAACAAATTAAATGTTTCCTTCTATATATGATATGTTGATGTCATCAACGAATGGAGTCGTTTTGTCAAGCCTTACTCCTATTGAGTTCTAAATGGGAGCCCCAGTTTTTTAACCACATGAATCAATGGTTGATGGGTGTGATGAGCATCCCAAAAGAGCAAGAGCTAACTATTCACTCTGACAGAGGAAAGCTCCTATTATACTGATATGCCCATGCCTGTCTCTTGACGTTCCTCTGATGTGCCCTTTTTTGATAGTTACAGAAGTTTTTTGAGTTGAACAAGTGGACAGAAAATTGCTTCCCAATGCATTGGTGATTATGTTTAACCCCTTTGAGATCAGACTGCTTTTCAAATTGAGTATTCTACAGGACAATGGGTGTTTTAATATTTCTGCGGTGCTCATGTTTATCAGTGATTTTCTTCTTTTTCATTTAGTGGTTTTTTTAGAGGTTTTTTTCAGGACAAGAAGGGCTTTCTTTAGATACAATTATTTTGATCATATAATGCATTTAAAAAAACAAATAGGGCAAAAAGTACAAGCAGCATTTTGCTAAGAACATAAAATGTCCCCTTACACTGTACATTGTTTTTTGTTATTTTTGTACTTTGGGGCAAGAAAGGGTTTTTAAAAATGCTTTCTAGCCAGGCAAATTAATTATCATTAAGGGGTTAAACATTCTATTTTGGCCGGTGTAAATATTGAGAAAACACTGGGCTAACTTTTAAATACCACTTCTATTGCATGAAGTCGTCCTGGGCAATATTGGCAGCACAGTATTTGTTGGACAACAGAATTGGATTACAACCCAAAAAGAGCAGGTAATTGCGAAAATATTATGTTTCTAGAAACATGCTGCTGTGACAGCGCACATACATATCACAAAGCCAACTCCAGAGGAGGTATATAATGAGAGATAACGTAGTTGGCTTGTCTTATGCTGAGCTTGACTAAGAATGAATAATTACATGATGAGCTAAATGAGCTTTTCCTCACCTATTTATAATGATATGCCTTTTGTGTTATGATTTACATGCTGTTTTTGAGGGTGATAGGGAGCTGTTTATTTCACTACAAATGGGTGCATGGTTTTGGCCTCAGAAGTTGCAGAGTAGGCTATGTAATGTTATCTTAGTAACTTCACACACTGGCAGCTTTGGGCAAATTATATACATAGCAATCACGTGCACTTTTGTATGACAAAGTCGTTTTCAAGCTGTTTTGAATGCTTTGCCTTTTTAAAACGACATGGTTCTCAGGGTAAAGAGCTATAATTGCTCTCACATTTGATGACGCATGCTGGAAAGTAATGAAACTAACAGATTAATTCCTACTGTGAAAGCGCTAAAACAAAATGAAACCTTATTGGAATCATTGGTGACGAAATAAGCTTAAACTAAAATGTTTTTTACGGTTCAGTGATTATGTGATTTTAATATACAGTGAGTTTAACATATCTCCCAAATCACCTAAGACTTAGTGAGTGCCAATTTTGATGGCAAGCAAAATTCTATTTGAGACCACCACAGATACACTGGATAGGTTGTTAATCACATGTAGAAGTGAACAGCTTGATATAGTTTAAGGGCTATGTCTGCTGGCTGACCACAGTTACTTCAATCATAAATATAGCACCCTTCTTCTTCATCGCAATGTGATTAGCAGTAAGGTTACAGGAAGATCCCTAAGATCTGTAAAGTCATCAGGAGATTATGTAAAATATATATATATCTAAAAATTTAAAAATAATGCTCCACCCAACCTAGAAATTTTATAAATAGTAAAAAAGGGAGCATTTTGGCCCCCATAAAAAACCTATGTATGTGGGTTATATCTGTATGCAGGGTATGTAGCTGAACATAAATTACATAGTTTTCAAAAGTGGCGCCACATGAGAGTACCTGCCAGGGTTGCGGGTGTCGAGTCAGTGAGGAGTCCCATTGCATGCTCAGGAACGGGCTGAGAACTTGGCTTGAGGCAGACAGCTGTTGGTGCCCAGTTGCAAATGGCTACCTGCTGTAACCTTAGACTCTTTCTTTGGTGCAATGTATAGACACAAGGGAGGGATTTACCATTACTGTGCATCTACTGCATTGAGAGATTATGGGCATCTTCAGGAGTAAAGGGTTCCCAGTCCTGGAAAAAAAGTTCTCCAAAACATTCATGAATGAAATAACATTTAATATAAGAGTCAATTTAAGTGCTCAAACTGATTTCTAATCATCTTGAATCGTGTAATGTTCTTTACATTTGTCTTTTGAGAAGTTGCAGGCAATAAAATTGCCCTGGTTATCATGTTGTGTATAGATACATTAAGTATGCAGTTCAAGAAGGCAGGTGGGCAATAGAAGGTTGCAGTAATCAAGATGGGAAATGAAGAGAGTTTAGGTGAAAAAAACAGAACTACACTGTTTTCTGTAAGTGTTTAATAATATGCAGCTCCATCTGTTGATGCACATTGTTTCCATTAATTGCTAGTTAATAGGATTTAATTACTTGCCATGGTAGACAGAACCACACAGCATTAAATATGTTGCAGAGTAGCATATGGCTGGACTAGTGAAGGAAGTGGGGTTTATAGGAGCACATAATGCAGGGACTTAATTCCAGTCCAAATAAATATGTACAAAAAGCTTTGTAGTATTCAGTGCTAAAATATCAAATACCTCATGTTATATTACATTCTTTGACAAGCTTTAGCGATAGTACTATAATTTCTTATGGTTCAACCTACTCATGAACTCTATTCAATTAAGTAATTATATGTAATTAATGTATTATGTTTCTATGCACCTAGTCAATATTATGTGGTTTACTCTAAGTATGGTATTGACAGATTCCAATATTATTTCGGTATATATTTAAAAAAAACTTTTGTGGAAATAAACACATTTAAAAAAAAAAACTATCTAGAATACAGTTTAATACACAACTAATTTATTTTTATAAGTTTGGTTATTTTCTGATGACAGCTTTGAGGTGACAGCTAACAAAGATAATACTAGAACAGTTATACCTACAATAATGTTAACTCATGAGGCTCTGAGTCAAAAATGTTGTAAAGGATAACTAAAGAATAAAGGTGTGCTTTGCTTTATTTAATAAAGAATGCAACCTTGGCAGTGTTCATCTCTGGAGAGCAGTGTAATGTTAGTTAACATTATTCCTGTAATGGTTCTGCTCAAGTGAAACCTGTGCTTAGAACTGGATTTTAGCTTTGACCCAGTGGGGCCCAATATATCCATGCAAGAAGGATTCCTCCATTAACCATTAAGTGATTTGCAACTGAATGTTTGAAAACAGCCAAACCCACATAAAGTAATTTTTATTAGAAAAATACATTCAAATCTGCCTTCTTTTTACCCATTATAATTGTTTTGTAAGTTGTGAGTTCTTAATTCTATGAACAATGTAAGTTCTTTAATTTTCTCTTACAGTGGCCCATTGCTTTTAGTCAAAATATATGAAAGGAATCTGATTCTAAACCTTTTTAGCTGGATAGATTTCATGGCAGTCTGTTGAAAATTGTTGAAGTCACCTCAATTGGTTCTATTAACTAAGACACTGTTAACTCAACTCACCAGGCTTGACTGAGGGTGCATGCTAACACTTGCAAAACAACTTGCACATTCACTTATATGCAACTTTAAATTTAGTGATTTCAGGCAAGGGCACCCAAGTTATGCATGACCTCACCTAAACCTTGAAAACTTTAGTTAGAAAAGGATTACCCATAGCAATATAAAAAAGTGGAAAATAAAAAAAACACATACCTGACATAAAAGAGCAGACCCTGCTGCAGCAGCTGCTGCCCTCTTCATCCATGGTCTGACTGTTCTTGGCTGCTTCAATTGAAATCAATAGGAACACTTCCACATAAGCCCACAGCATTTGCCAACCCAGTTTTGGAGCTGTCTGGCAGTAGGTATATAACATGCAGGGAGATGTGATATGGAGGGCATTTAGCTGGGGCACTGAGAAAAGGAGCAAGCGCAATAGGGTGGATTCTGCAGAATCCTTCCATGCATTTCTAAATGGACAACACAAAAACTTGAAGGGACCACGCCGCTATCATATGCATTAAAGTGCATATGATGGCTGTAGTGCCCCTTTAATATTATTCTATGATCTTTCAGGTATGGAACAGCTTGCTTTTGGGTATTTCTTTTGCCATATTATGTTTTAGTATAATTTATTACAGCACATCACTTGCAGATGTTTTTATGTAAGGATGTGACATGCTTAAATTATGTTTCTATAAAAATGCATAAACCTGACTCAAATGGTAGATGGCATATAACATATGAATATTGAAAAGTTCACTGGGAAGCATCTTCACTGGCTACATCAACAGAAAATTCAACGTTTCACTGCAGATATTACACATTTATGCCTGTGCTATAAAAACAGTTACAAAGTGACACAGTTTTATTTGCTTATCTTCAAAATCTAAATTGTAAGACATCTCATATATCCAATCCTATATTTTATCACCCCTGCAAATTGGCTTATAAATTGGGCAGTAAATCTTCAAAATACCCATCCAAATGCAAACAAAATACGTCTTTTGTACGTTGAAGAATGAACAGATGCCTGTTTTTCATGAGTTTTCTCTGAATTTCTCAGAAAAGGAATGTATTGAGATAAATCAATGTGTCAGATGACCTAACTAATAAGAAATTGTGTCTTGAAATGTGTGGATGTTTGTGCATATATGAATGAATTTCATTGGTTTTTTTACTCACTTACATTCTCTCGCACACGCTCATTCACTCTCTCTCATGCTCTCTCTGAATGCTTCCCTATCTTCTCCACCGTCTGTGTCCCTGTCTTCTTGCCATGCAGCTCAGCTTCTTTTCTTGCATTTTCTTGTTCTGTCCTTTTTCTTCGTCCAATAGTCCTCGTATCTTATTTTTTTGTCTGCTTCTCTGCGGACCTGACCTCACGGTGAACTTCCACCAAAGGGTGGAGACTCCGGGCACACACACTCTCTCCTGATAGGCGGAACGGGGGAAAGGCTATCCCCATGACCCTGCCCTTTTGAGGAAGTGCACAGAGAGGCCAGAAGAATGCAGATAGATTCACAGAGCAAGAGAGGGTCAGAAACGCTTTTCTTTCTCAGTAAATTTGTGTTAATTATTCTGGCCTGCAGGTGATTGGAGGAATGGGGGTGTATATATTTAGAAATATCTATTTTCCCAACCTGGGTATCTCCACCCAGGTATGCAAAGCTACTTTTTGGCTAATCCTGCTGTAGAAGCATTGTACCATCACTAGTTAGAAGTGAACTGATTTTCTAAAAAGTAGGGGTCTAATAGAACCGGTATTTTGATAAGAGGGATAACTATAATTTTTCCAAGTTTATAACATTTTACCTCCATGCAATAATAATAAATGCCCATTCAATATATTGTCACATCATAGATAATAAAGTAAATAAATAAACTGAATTTCTAAATTAAACTCATTACTCAGGTCCTCTAGTGCACTACAGTAAAGCTGACAGTAATCACAATTTTTTTTGTGCTGGTGACCAGATTTATACACTTTTCATATATTCTGACAGTACATGTATATGTAGGTACTTTGGCCGCCGGCTGCAACAGTGGGGGAGCTTTTACCAGTCTTCCAACAGCTCTCCTGCTGCATGGTACAAACACTCTCCCCTCCCTTCTGCAGAGCTGTGACACATTACACACAAGGAGAGCTGGCATGCTACATAAAGCGTGTTATCAAGATTCATTTAAAGGGCTGAGTGCCCAGCAGCATATCCCCGTAATGGACATCCATTTGTTCTTCTTGATTGATCAAAGTGATTTTCAATGATTAATGGCAGTCTATGTACTTTTATAGAGGAAAGAAACACGCCTTGTGGCTTGTTGTCAAGCCCTCTTTTAAAATGCATCATATTGGCTCCTACACCTATATTTACTAAAACATAGTGTACACATGTAAAAATATAGCATATACATACAAAAAAAAAAACAATAATGGCAAAATATCTTAGATTTTGCACACACCTTTGTAGATGCAATATCAATATGTTTGCCTTAGCATTGACATCACTACGTAGCTTAGTCCACAGAAATACCAAACATATCCCAGTGTCCATTCTTGGCTAATGTGTATTTTGTAGGCAACCAGAAACTCTATGCTAACATCTGCCACCTGTTAACATGTATAGCAGTAACTGAAGAAAATTCAGGCTTTGGTCAGAACAGTATCTAAGGGTACGTGCATACTGGTGTTGAGACTGTCAAAGATAAACTGGCATTCTTGGCACTTATGCATGATGGTAAAGAAGAAGCCTTTCATGTTTCCATTCACAAATATTTATTATATTCAGTTTATCTGTTACCTGATGTAGCTGTTATCTCTCATGTGTTCATAATCCCTGTGGATCTATGGAAAGGATTATTATCAAGAAAGTAGGAAAAAGTGCACTTTAGTGTAAAAGAAAACACAAAACATCCAAAACTGTGACTTTAGGCAAGTATCATTGCAAAAAAGTGTAACGTAATATTATCAGATGCGAATAATAGTTAGATGGCTAATCAGATCCTGGCTTTTGTTGAACCTGCACAGAAAATCTAACCATAGGTAACTTGCGGTGATTTCAGATTTATTTACACTGCCCCATGTAGGATAAACAGAAACATTTTTCACTTTATATTGAGTGCTGGGGGTCAGATACTCAAGGGAAGTTTTCTCTTCCCTACAGTGCTTACAGTCTTGTGTATTGCATTATTGAATGTAAAGTAAATTGCATTAATGTCTGTTGTAGTATTTACAACTATGTGCATTTTCTTTTCATTTAACTGCTCATGTGTTATTTATTTTATCTGTGATAAGTTGAAAATTAGAATGACAATTACATAACTACAGAATAGGTATGAATGACCATAAAGCAATTACACTTAAGTATGAATCAATTACTAAGGGTACATTTCATATAGAATATGTTAAAATGCAGTACAACACCATCTAATGAGGCAATCTCATTAAATATATATATATATATATATATATATATATATATATATATATATAGTAATAGCAGAAAATTACTATTTGGCCTATCTAGTTTGCTCTTTTTAAGTCACTATTTACTTATTATTATTTATTGTTTTATATAGCACCATCAAATTCCGTAGCGCTGTACAGTGGGTAGACAGGACATAACAAGTAATATGTAACATAACAGCGACAACAGGTGAGGAGGGCCCTGCTCAAACGAGTTTACAGTCTAGAGGGATTTAGGGTGTATTACACAATAGGTAAAAGTGCCATAAATACTTATTTATTTCTTAGTACAGCTTTATTCTATAATTATCTGCAGTAAAAGAACAACTGAAACATCAGTTTGTTTTCTCACTCATAGTCATCAGCACACATTTACTCGAATGGCATTTAATCACTCATGATGATTTATTAAGGTTAAATCAGCAAAATGGTAACTGAACATAGCTGGAATAATATTGCCAAACAGCTTTTTATGTTTACTACCTAAATGATTATTTATGACAGGCTCTTAAACAGCATTCAGAGAAACCAAACCATGAAAGGAAAATTTTTGCCCAATGGTTATATATATATGGGGGTTTTTTCCTATTTCACATATGTCAAAAATGGTTTTAAAAATTGTGATTAATATGTTTCATTTTTAGTTGTACCTGTGTTCTCTATATTATGAAAATGTTCATCTATGTTATATATTTTATGTGTCGGCTCATAATAATTATAACTCTCAACATCAAGAAGATAGTAAAGGTTACCTAGGAAATCTGCTTGTATTGTATTTCCAGTTACTACTTTTTTCCTTTAAGAGTGGAAAAGCTAAATACAATAATATTTATGTAGTATAAAGCCTCAGTTTATTCAAACAAGTATTACCCTTTCATGTCAGATGCAAATATCCAATTAAAGCACCACACTTAAAGGAAAGGAAGAATTTATGTTTGTGGGGTTTTTCAGCATCATATCATTTTTTTTAATCTTACCAGTTTAAGGTCTGGAAAAATCTCTTTATACAAGGCAAAACATCCATTCAGCAACTTCTTACTTAGGGTGATCATTTTATCTTTCCTTTTATTTGACACTATTACGGAAATTTTGAATATGCTTTTGCTCATCAATAAAGCTTCAGCATATTCCAGAGCAAAGCAAAAATAATGTTTGGACCTCAGTAATAATCATGACAGGCGCATAGTCGAGATGTGGGCCCCACCTGAAAAAAGAGACCCCACCCAAATACCATTCCCCAAATGAAACACAGACACCAGAAATGTAGTGGAAAAATTATTTATAAGTCCACAGCTTGAAAAGAACATAAAAACAAAAATCATTGTCATACAAAACATTAGAATACAAATAGCCCGACACCACCCACACCATGACAATGACCCCCAATAAATTAACAGTGACCAAAAAACATAACAATAAAGTGCCAACAATTTACATTTCCAACTCCAAAATAGGGGTATACCCAGATACCCCTACACCCCCAGGTTCTGAGCCACAGACCAGCTCGAAACCTACAAAAACCACCACCATCAACCTTTCATTCACCTTCTCCACGAAAAAACCCCATACAAGAATTCCCAAACTTGCCACTCCACCCCGCCACCAGCCAGACCTTGACCCCTCAAGCCGTCTGAGCCACGCCACCCCGAAAAAACAGGGCCCGAACCAAACCATCTTGAAAACCTAAGTTCAACAAATCCAGACCAACATCAGTCAAATGCACCCCGTCAGCCCGAAAATAACCTGGGAGCAGCAATTCCAACTCCAAATGCCGCACCACCACACCCCCAAACCGCCGAACAAAACTGGCCATCAACCTATTGACCTTACCCCGGCATCTAGCAATAGCCACAGGATCACGAGCATGCCTCCAACTTAAGCGAGGCACCATCTCTGACCATACCACCGAAACCCCCGGCACCAACTCCCTCAACCGATCCAAATCCTGCTTCATCCTCCGAACCAAATCCTTCTGCGGCACCAGACCCAACTCATCACCCCCAGCATGAAATAGCACAAAATCCGGTCGCAAACCAGAATGCAACCTCCCCCACACCTCAGAACACACATCCATCCAGCTGAAACCCCGAAAACCAAACCACCAAATCTTGATCCGGTCCTCAGGAAAGCCCAGTTGCTGACCGTTAACCCGAACTGCAGCTCTCCGTCTGGCCCAGAAAACATACGAGTGGCCCACGATCCAAGCCACCAAACCTACAAAAAAAAAAGAATCGCCCCTCAGACCACATCCCCAGGCCGCACATACGTACGAAAACAATCGGACTCCCATCTCCCGATCCTCTTAACCAAGGCATCGCCCAAACCTAAGCGTGCCGCCTCCGTAGCCGCCCCAATCCGGAACGAATGGGTTCCAAAATGCCGAGGGTCCAAACCAAGACCCAGCAGCCCTTTGCGAAAAACCTGTAAAAACTGAAAACGGGACAACGCAGTACCATCAGCATGAACAAAGAAAGCCCCAGACACCCGAGGGCGACCGTCCAAAAATTCCATCGCACCCTTCACCGGACACAACAAAGACCCCTCAAACGGGTACAGAACCACCACACAACCCTTCCCTAAAACATCCGTTTTCGATCTCCGTAACCAGATCGAGACCATGTCCCTACTCACCACCACATCCTCAAAACGCAACCCACCTTGACCCTTCGTATTGCCACTCACCAGCTCGCCAATCCGAAACGCCCCAAAAAACGCAAACAAAAACGCCACTTGAAACAACCGGGCCTCATAAAAGGAAAAACAAATACCAGGTAATACTCCAAGCAACCGAGATAGAACCTGCACCGAGACAGGCCGCCTCGAATCCACTCCCCTACGATTCCTCCTGAACCCCTTCAAAGCCTGCCGAACCACAAAATTTTTGGTGTGATCCACCCAACCACGAAGTTTAAACAAAAAGGCCAGTGCAGCCATATTCTTATCAATCACAGACGCCGAAACCCCCGAGGAAAACAAACGAAATATAAACCAAAGCAAAGCATCCAACTGATTCGAACTGGAACCCAAATCCCCAACCACAGACACCTGCCGATCCCAAGCATCCCACACCCTACTGTAAGCCGCCCACGTCTTAGGCGCCAACGAAGCTCTTATGCAACCTCCAAACATTCGGTCCCGAGCAGCCAGATCTCCTCCGGGCACGCCTGACCCTCCGCACACGCTACCGCTGCCACTGGAAACGAGACAGAGAATCCGCAACTATATTCAGAAATCCAGGAACATGCCGAGCACGAAAAACAACATTCAATGACATGCACAGCAACACGAACCTGCGCAACAACCTAACAACTGGACCCGAAGATGCCGACAAATGATTCACCGCCTGCACCACTGACATATTGTCGGAAAAGAAAACAACCTTCCGATCCCGCAACAGATCCCCCCACAAAGCCAAAGAAACAACCAAAGGGAACAATTCCAAAAGGGCCAAATTCCGAATCAAGGAACTCTCCAACCATTGAACCGGCCACCTTTCCGCACACCAGCGGCCCCCGAAATAGGCCCCAAAACCAACACTACCAGACGCATCCGTAAACAGTTCCAACTCCTCTGCCGTAGCAGACGCCTTCCTAAAAATCACCGTACCGTTAAAATGTGCCAAAAAGGTCCCCCAAACCTCCAAATCCGCCCTCATATCCACGGACACCCTGATAAAGTGATGTGCAGACCGCACCCCTGACGTTGCTTTAGACAGACTCCTACTAAATATCCTGCCCATAGGGATAACCCTGCAAGCAAAATTCAAGCGACCGATCAACGATTGTAACTGCCGAAGGGTAACTTTCCTAGCAGACTTCACCACGCCAACACACTGCCGCAACGCCATCAGCTTATCCTGAGGAAGCCTGCACTCCCCCTTACTGGAATCAATCTCCAATCCCAAAAAACTTAAACAAGTCGTGGGGCCCTCCGTCTTATCGGCGGCCAAGGGAACCCCAAACAAATCCGTAACCCATTCCAACGTCCGCAGCAAATAAGAACAATCAGCCGACTCAGCCGCCCCTACGCACAAAAAATCGTCCAGATAGTGAACCACCGACCGGCTCCCAGCCTCCTCTTTAACCACCCACTCCAAAAAAGAACTAAACTTTTCAAAATAGGAACAAGAAATGGAACAGCCCATCGGCAAACACAAATCAACAAAATACTCACGATCAAAAACACAACCTAATAAATGATGACACCCCGGATGAATCGGCAACAAACGAAAAGCAGCCTCAACATCAGCCTTAGCCATAAGGGCATTAGGCCCGGCCCTCCTGACCAACTCAACCGCCTGGTCGAATGATGCATAGGAGACCGAACACAGCTCCCTATCGATGTCATCATTAACCGACAAACCTGTGGGGTAAGACAAATGGTGTATCAGCCGATACTTCCCCGGCTCCTTCTTCGGGACTACCCCCAAAGGTGAAATCCTCAAATTCTCCAACGGAGGAGCCGAAAACGGCCCCGCCATCCTACCCAACTGCACTTCCTTCATCAACTTATCCTTAACCACGTCAGGAAAGTCCGCAACCGACTTAAGATTCCTACACTCACGCCCCGCCTCCCTAGGCTGAAACGGAATGAAAAACCCATGCAGGAAACCCTCCTTTAACAACTCCGCATCCGCACGCCTACCGTAGCGGCTTAGCCACGGTAACATCGCGCTTAACCTCACTGGAGACCGCCCCAGCGGGAGCCGCTGCAGGGGTTGACCCACTGCCACCGACGGCCCCTGACTTACCCCTCTTGAAACACCGGTTGAGACCATGCGCCCCCCCACATCCAGAGCACTCATGCTTAAATTTACAGCTGGCGCCCCACTTGCACTGACCCTCATTAAAGAGCCAACAGAAACCTTTTTTATTAACGGCCGACGAGGAACCGGAGGTTCCCGCGCCGGCCCCCTGCTGAAAGGGCGAAGCCCGCTGAGCCATCATCAACTTCATCCACAGCGGTAGGTCCATATGGTCCCACCGCATGCCCGGATTAGCTGCTAAGCGCTGCCTAAACTGCTCATCATACTTCCACCAAGCCAACCCCCCATACGTATGATAAGCCTCCCATATCCCATCCACGTAGCAGAATAAAGACGAACACAAATTAGGCGACTTCTCCCCTAACACACTCGCCAGAATGCAAAAAGCCCTTAACCAATTACCAAAAGATTTAGGTATCTTCCGATACCGACGCCGCTTCTCCTCTTCCTCCTTTTTGGCATCTTTTTTATCCTCCTCCTTAACCTCCACAAACTCTTCTAACGGAAGAAGCGAAAAAATCTCAACAAATTCCCCTTTCCACAGCTTCTCCTTAACCTCGCGCTTCAAGTGAACTCCCAACGGACCAGAAAAGGACACATAAGCATTCTGCCTAGCTGAATCCGCAATTTCACCCGCCAACTCCGCCCGCTCACCAACAGGCACAACATCCTCAGCCGACTGAGCACCCTCACCGACCGCCAAACCTACTGCTGCCTCACCAGAAACCGGCCCTGCCTGCACCTGTTGTTCAGACCTGGAAACCCAAACCTGGCTACAATCCGCACTGGACCCGGACCTACCCAAAGACTCCACTAACGCCTTCAGACCTGCTAATAATTTACCTTCCTGAAAACCCAGAAAGCCTCGGGGTTGCGTCCTGACCGCCACCAACAGACGACTCCGCTGGTCCGGTCGCCGTCCCGAGCAACTCCACACTCGTCCGCTGAACGCCCAGTACATCCGCCTGGCGCTGCTCCGACCTGGAACGAGAAGAAGACCGCGGCAATACCCTGCACGTGGACTCCTGACTAGACCGCCGAACATC
Source organism: Spea bombifrons (assembly GCF_027358695.1). Lineage (NCBI taxonomy): Eukaryota > Metazoa > Chordata > Amphibia > Anura > Pelobatidae > Spea > Spea bombifrons. The sequence goes on along the minus strand of NC_071090.1, from coordinate 62,150,236 downwards.
CCTGGGAACCGAACCCCTAGAGCCAGAACGGGAACGCCATCCTCTGTCAGCACCGCCATCTGCTGCACGCCTGCGCCACCGACCGTCACCGGCCCTCCTGGTAACACTAGGCGACCTCCTATCCCTGGTCTGTGAGCGGGGCCCGTGGCCAGTCCGCCGAACAGACCGTGAAGGCGACCGACTCCTGCGTGAAAAAACACCGCCAACCCGACTAGCGTGCCTGCCCCGCTGCGCACCAACCCCAACTGGGACCGTGCGTTCCCCCCTAGAGCCATCTTCACTCCTCCTGCCACTGAAAACAGCACCCCGTGCCTCCCTGGGGCCTGATGCAGATTCACCTTGTAAAAAGCGCCGGCCAAGCCCATCCCTATCACGCTCAGCCATCCCGCGATCGCCACAATCACTGCTGCCACTCGCCTGACCGATCCTAGGACTCCTAACAGCACCCCCAGCGCCGCCATACCCTCCTCGGCTGCGCCACACACATCGCCGACCACGTGTCCTCCGCGGCCTTCCCCGTCGCTTCCCGCCGTCCCAGCAGCGCCCCCCCCGCATCCGAGGCCTGCCGCCCGCTCCTCACCGGTAAGTAGATCAGCCACACCTCCGGATCCCTGCAGAACCGCTCCAGCTCCCCGCCGTCCTCCCGCAGGCACCGACAAGCCCCGGGGCCTCCGTCCCCGCTCCTCCGGTCCCGGACGTCCTGCCGCTGGGCTCACACACCGCTCCATGTCCCGCTGACGACCGCGCCCTGCCTCCGCAGACGGACTCCGCTCCCGCCGCCGCCGCCGACCGGTCTCCTCCGGACTCAAGCGTTGCGGCGGCCTTGTCCTCCGCACCGGATGACGTGATTCCAGCGACGCGGGCCCGGCACCTTCCAGCAACGGGCCCAACTGGTCCCTAAGCCACGCAGCTCCTCGGTCCCTCGCAGCAGCCCGGATTCCCTCCAGCAACGCCTCCACATCACGATCCATGACCCTGAAAAAGAAAAAACACGCTCCCCAGACCAGAAAATGCCAAAAGACAACAATCCGGTCTGACAAGCAGATTAAAAGTGAGATAACAAAATGGATGCTACCTATTTATAACACCCAACCCCTAACCTAACTGACCAATACAATTAAACCAAAACCTCTAAGGCCCACCTCCTAGCACTGTCAGGGCCTCCTCCGCTAAGCTGTGCTTGCTCCAATGGCTTCAGTCTTAACAGATTTTACTGAACTCGTGAGTACTGTTCTTTGGCAATATGGATAGCTTTTATTAACTTTTTATTCTACCATTTTAGGCTTCATGGACAGATCACAGTCTATTTTAGAAGAACATTCTTGTCAAGCAAATAATTGGCCTTGCTAGGGGTTAAGACAAAAATCTAATGTATGTAGGGAGTCCAAAACCTTAATTAACATGCTTACAAGTCCGTAGTCCGCATGTTCTTCTGAAGCTTCCCTCTCAGCTTTTAGTCTGTTGGGATAGGACCTGGTTGAACCATCCTCCATTAATTTCCTTTATGCAGACCCCTATCAAATGGTCATTTTCTACCTTGTGTCTACTGCTGGGCCATGTGAATACCCTTTTGCAGGTTCTTGATTTGTGCAATGTATTTAAAATATGAAGGAGTAAAATGAATTAGCAAGAGTCAAGATGAAGGTCAGGGTCACAGGCATTCAAGGGTGTCCGGCAATCAAGCTAATAAAAGGTCATGACCCCAGAGTCTTGCACAAGCGCACCAGAACAACTAAGCCTTTCCAACAGAGGTTTGGCACTAAGGAACATGTTTTAGTCCAAGCCCCACTGGTTAAAGAAAGAAAAAAAAAACAAAGACAAAAAGAATATGTAATTCCAGTCACACTTTCTCACCCGATTGGAGGAATGATAGAGAGGCTGATCCTGTGGCTTTGCTTTTTTTGCGGAAGTGCACTGGGACACCAGAGAAGCAGAAGAAGAAAGAAGACAGAAGCAGGAGGCAAGAACAATGCAGATAGATTCACGGAGAAAGAGAGGTGCAGAAACGGTTGTCTTTATCCACGAATATATCCGGAAGAACATGCATTGTCGTGGCAAATTGTTGCCCCTGTCAAAGTGCCCCCTGGGTCCCAATGATGTGACCCATGTAATGGATGGCTCTGGTAACATGGCTATACACTAAGCATTTGGCTACTTTTTTGCATCTGTTTACTACTTTATCGTGTGTGTGCTTGTATCTTTAGAATATCTCCTAAAATTTAAATATTCATATTTTCACAGACAAACAATGTAATGACAGTCACAGATACATTGAAAATTGCTTTTGCTTCCCTAGTGTGATACCTGTAGATATATAAAAATGAATATTGTTTGTGCTATAGAACACATGCTTCCTCTGTCTCACAGAACATTCTAAATATCTGACCAACTGTTAATGTGCAAAAAAGTAATATTACTCATGTCTTTTATAAAACTTAGTTACATCATTATTTCTGAATGCTTTGAAATTATAGTATGGTAAAAACAGAATGTTTTTGTTTGTAAAATGGCTGATTTCCCTTTACTTTTGGAACCTATTCAAGCTGCACTGTTTGAATCAGAGTGATAGGGTACTTTTCATGCTCACAAACAACAGATCTCGACAGGTACATGCGGGAGATAAGTCCCTTGGAGCATTCCTGATAAACCTAGAACCTGTTTTACAGCAGTTCAATTCTGATCAGTTTTCCTCCGTTGAACACTAGTCCTAGCTGGTAACAAGTGGCAGCAGGTATCAATTAAGAATAGGTGTTTAAACTACAGCAGCTTCGTCGGAAGGAGTTAACCCATGTAATTTGGGAGTGGGCACTGAAGTAACTCATTTACAGAATCATCTTTCTCGGGGTTTCCCAGGGCTTTCCCAGGGTTAGTCTTTCCTTTACAGAAGATACCCAAAGGATTGTTCCAGCACATTGATCATTCTTTTTTTGTATAAATTCATCTATTTCTGAATTTTATTTTTAAATCATAAATTACTTTTGCAGAGGTGATAACAAATGCTATATTTTATTAAATATTTAATAAGATTGTTTATTTTCCTCTTAGCAATTCTGGATATTACGTTTATGTATCTTGTAGTATTAATTGTTTGTCAGCGAACATCTCATCTCTATTAAGAAACTGAGAAGGAAGCACAAATTACAAGTGAATGTTTACAGTCTCCTCATAAAACCTGAAGGGGCATTTATAACAGCGAAACGATTGACTACTGTGATTCTTTGCCTTGAATTTCAATTGCTATGAAAGGCAATTCCTTATGGCCCTACTCACAGGTTTCCTTTTTTACTAATTTTAAAAATCCTTTTTTTCAGAGCTTCCTTATGGCTGGGAGAAAATTGATGATCCCATTTATGGAACATACTATGTTGAGTAAGTTATTATTATTTATTCCACATGCATGTGTTTCATCCTGTTGGAGCAAATCGTACTCTAATGGTTAATCTATTTCCTGACACTTGTATGTTAATGTTCAGTTGTAGAACTGTGAGTGAGGTTGCCACAAGTTCCAAAATAAAATGTAATTTATAAACAATTGGTGAATAAATTTAGGTGATACACTAAAGTGACATTTTTATACAGTGGGCTTGCACCATTAATTTCACTATGCACAGGTCCCTTAGGGATGTGTCCTTTAAAACTAGGTACCATAAATATCCATGGCCAGCCAAGGTGTAAGTTAGAAAAAAAACATAATGAAAAACATATATCAGATGAGAAACATGGAAGAAGCTCTGTGCCATATTTTACTAGTGTCATAAAATCCATATTCATCAACATTTTGTAAAATTAGACATAATGGTTTGGATTCAATGCCATAAATAAATCTATCACAAGCATACTTGGGAACTCTACAGGTGAAGCCCTTTCTCAGCTCATTTTCCTTTCTCCAGGAAGGGGACTGATATTTGGTCATGTCCGCTCTCACCCACTTTCTCTCTTACCTTCTACCCACTTGAAGCTGCACAGCTAACCCCACACTCTCACAAAGTTGCTCTCCAGAAGAGGGAGAGTTGCTAGGTATAATCACAAGTAATTGAGATTACTGTAGGGAAACAGACAACTATCAGACAGCACATACTATAAGAAACTGATCAAAGACCTCACCAAGGAATACACTACCAAACTGAGGAAGCTGATCAGATCTGTCCCAGAAGAACAGCAAAAAAGATTGGAAACGTTCATACCCACCAATCCCAACATAGGGACATTCTACATGCTTCCGAAAATCCACAAACCAGGGAACCCAGGCAGACCTATAATAACAGGTATGGACACACTAACCGAACCAATTTCAGGCTTAGTGGAAAATATTTTAAAACCCTTTGTTAAAAACACTAAGAGCTTCATACAAGACACCACGGACTTCCTGAACAAACTCAGTAAAATTACAAACTTGCCTGCCAATTCCATACTTGTAACCATGGATGTGGAATCTCTATATACCAACATCCCACACGAAGATGGAATTGAAGCCTGCTCTCTGTTCCTCTCAGAACATACTCACAACCAGAAATACAGTCCTCAAACCGTTACCAAACTCATAGAATTCATCCTCACACACAACTACTTCAGTTTTAACAACAATATATATCTGCAAACCATGGGTGCTGCCATGGGGACGAGAATGGCACCACAATATGCCAATCTATTCATGGCTGACCTGGAACAACGATTCTTGGAAACACAACTTCACAAACCCTACAAATATTATCGCTACATTGATGATATTTTCATTGTCTGGATGGACGGAAAAGAAAACCTCAGAAAGTTTCATAACGCATTCAATACGTTTCACCCATCTATCAAACTCAAAATGGACTCCACAGAAAGTGTAAACTTCTTGGATACAACTGTCACAATAAACAAGGACACACTACATACATCCCTGTACAGAAAACCCACAGACCGATCCAACTACCTGCACAAATCCAGCTTCCATCCATCCCACACAAAGCAAGGCATCATCCATAGCCAAGCCACCAGGTACCACCGCATCTGCTCCAACACTGATGACAGAGACATGCATCTAAAAACACTGTCTCAGACATTCAAACAAAAGGGATACAAACCCAGGATCATCAATAAGAAAATTAACTCTGCGCTACAAACACCTGTTGCAATACAGAGACAAACAAACATCCTCACGCATACCTTTGGTAGCCACATACAATCCTGCCCTAGAAGAAATCCGAAAAATCATCAAGGATCTGCAGCCAATGCTAGCAGAGGATGTGGTTTTAAAAGAAATTTTCCCTGAACCCCCCATCTTGGCCTTTAGACAACCCGCTAATCTCAAACAAAAGCTGGTGAGTAGCAAACTACATACTGAAACAACACACACAGGTAATGGAAGCAAACCATGCAACAAAGCCAGATGCAAACTTTGCCAACACATCTGTACCAGCAACACAGCCACCCACAACAACAAGACATACAATATTAAAGGATCATACTCATGCACTTCACAGAATGTTGTATACATGATTCAATGCACCAAATGTACAATAGGGTGTTACATCGGTGAAACCTGCCAGCAACTTAATAAAAGGATGAATCTGCACAGATACTCTATCAACCATCATGAGGAAGAAAACTTTTGCACCCCAGTTGGGCACCACTTTACCCAAACCGGTCACTCCATACATGACCTTAAAATCAAAACACTGAGAGGTCATTTCAAAAACACCCAAGAAAGAAAGACATTTGAAGCCAAAATGATACATTTTTATGATTGTAAAAACAGAGGACACACACTATCAAAACTTCCTATAACCTGTGCCTTTTTTTTATACTTCTCTCTCTCCTACATGCTCACCCCTGCTCCCCCCTTGCCTTATCTGTGCAGTATATGCCACTATTTACTATTTACGACCCTCTTAGTTTTTTGTCTGCAAATTCTCTACCTTGTTGTTTTAACCCCTGTTTTAACCCTGTATCAGAACATGTACTGGTCAGTTTTAAACTGTGTTTTTCACTTGCTTGGTCAGAAATGCTTTTGACTTGATAAAGGGAGGACTCCCGAAAGCTCGTCTATTATTTTAAATACTGTTAGTCCAATAAAAAAGGTATTACAAGATTCTGCAACATTCTGTTTTTTGCATAAGTAATTGAGATAAAATACAGATATTTATAATGTCAGATTCATTAGCAGAGATAAAATGTATCATGTTTTTAATTTTCCTTTGCAGTCAGGGCTTCCCTTAGGCAGGGGCAAGGGGCTTATGCCCCAGCCCCGCACTTAAGTGGGCCTCACAGTGCTTCTGCTTACCGCTCTTTCTCATGCTCATGGTCTCCGTTTTGCTGGCTGAAAAGGAGTGCTAAGATATGACCTCATATCCTTGTGCTCTGCTTGTCTTCATTAGCCTGACTTGCCCCTTCCTCGGGACATAGGGGCCCCACATTCCTTTCTTGCATTGAACCCCACAAACTCTGAGGGCAGCCCTATCTCAGGGAAGATTGCTAAAGCAAGTTTATTTAAGTAGCTATTTAACATACTGTGTTATACCTATGTCCAGATATGTTTAAATTAAGTATTCACAGATTAAGGTCAGAGGTTACTAGTATTGTGTACAGTTTAGAAATACAAGAGTTTTAAGAAACTTATAATAAATAAACATACATTTTAGCAACATGTATAACTACTTGCTTGATGTACCTCGTAATGTACAGTTTATTGAAAACTGTAGCCATTTGCTCTGAAGCAATTCCATAGTATTTTGGTGAGGTAGACCCCGTGGTGTGTGCAGTGCATATCATTTGCCTCAAATCATGGGTTAGAGTGAATTCTTCTACTTGTAATTCATATTATTTCTGTGCAGGTAAAGATTTAGTGTGTTAATCTTAAGTTTTGTTTAGATGTGTTTTGCATCTTTTCATTAATTTAACTCTTTAGGCAAAGCAATTAACAACTAAATGTAATAGGCTGATAAAATACAGTAAAATAAAACTATATATTTTTTTTCCAGGCACATACATTTTACTTGTTGCTAATCAGCACCTGTAAAGTGCTGCCTGGCAGTATGCAGTAATCGTCCTCGAAATATTGTACTATGTAGTCACACTAATTTTACGCATACATTCAAAGATTTCAATACGCTAATATATCGCACTCTTCTTTAAAACAATTACATTTTTCCCCAGTCACATAAATAGAAGAACTCAATTTGAAAATCCAGTGATAGAAGCCAAAAGGAAGCTTCAGCAGCACAACATGCCCTCCACAGAACTGGGATCCCAGCCAATGCAGGCCCAAGTGTTCAGAGGTATGTGGCTTATTACGGTTTAAACCATGAGCAGAATTCATAATGCAAATGATCACTGTACTAGTGGTGGTCCCCGTGGGTGATAATGTTGTTTTATAATAGGCTATACATCTCACGTATATGAATTATGTAACAGAATGTAAAACCAACAAACAACAACATATGCATTATTATCCATAAAGTAGATGCTACTAGGCTAGTCCATATATTAATGGTACAGATACATGACTAGTATTTGAAGTATTTTATATCATTGTCACGTATATAACAGTATGTGTACATTAGAATGCTAATAGGAAGGGGTACGTATAAACATATTCTCCCATCAAATGGCTTCAGATAATCACTCCTTAGAGGATCACAGAATTACAAGGTAAATAATAAATGTCAACTATTATTCTAAACATGTTTCTCAAATCATTCATATCATAGTTTAGTGTATTTTTTAAATGTATGTCACTATGATACAAATTCATATAACCATGATAAACACCTTCTGGTGTGAACAGCCATCGTAAAGATCCCCTTCCGCTTAGACAAAACATTAAACTCTCTAGAATACTAGGGAAATAAATCTAAGCAGATCCGTGGCCTGTTACTTTCATCTGAAAATTGAATTACACTGGCATGCCATAATACATGCCATTGAATGGGGGTCAGATTGCCCATCATTTTTAAACTTATTTGTAGAACCATATTGAATCTAAAAATAGTAAATATGGTGCTTATTTTACAATATAAAGTGTTCTGAAACTTATTGTAATACTTTTTTTTGTATTTCTGTAGAAAAACCTCTCTTTACCCGTGATGCATCTCAACTGAAGGGAACATTTTTAACAACTATTCTGAAGAAAAGTAACATGGGTTTTGGATTTACTATCATTGGAGGAGATGAACCAGATGAGTTTCTGCAAGTAAAGAGTGTCATCCCTGATGGACCCGCAGCACAGGATGGCAAAATGGAGACAGGTAATTTCAATGCGGTGATTATAATTATTTTCACAGGTTTGGCTAGTTAATGAGAATTTCAGCGCGTATGCGAGTTAGTGATGAAAAATCTAACATTCTGTATTAACTAACATTGCCTTGAGAAAACCAAATACCCTGAAACGGAAATTACGTATAAAAACTCTGGCGTTGCAGGCCATCCCATCATTCACTTTCACAGATGCAGTTGCAATACTGTAATGTGTATTAATAAATTGAATATATAAAGCATTTTTGTATCTTGGATTTAGTGGTTCTAATAACATTTTTTGCACACAAGATCTGCCTCCGTGTGGGTGAGTAATGTTTTTGTTACATGCATCCTTTATCATAACTCGGAAATCTGTTCATCACATTTTTCTTTATTTTTCTATTTATTCGTGCAAAGCACCAGCAGGGATTGATGCATATTTTCCTCCATCCAATGCCCATACTTTCCTCTTGAAGTATATATTTTTTTTGCAATAAAATTTATATTGTAGCCAGGGCCGGCCGAAGACTTAACGCCGCCTGGGGCGAAGTTTAAAACGCCGCCCCCCCCCCCGCCGACGCCGGGGGGGCGGCATTTTAAACTTCGCCGACGCCATAATCTACGATCCCCCCCCCCCGGTACTTACCTTTAAACAGTCCTGCGGCGAGTCTCCCTGCTCTGCCACGGTGCCGGCTTGTAATGCTGAGCGCCGGAAATTGACGTCACTTCCCGCGTTCTGCATTACAAGCCGGCAACGGGACCGAACAGGGAGACTCGCCGCAGAGGAGAGAGAGAAAGAGGGGCGCCGAGCGGGTAAGCGAAAACCACTCGGTGCCCCTCTCTCTCTCCTCCGCTTCAAAAAAAAAAAAAAAAAAACGCTTGGGGCGGCAAAGTGCCGCCCCTTCTAAAGTGCCGCCTGGGGCAATTGCCCCAGTCGGCCCCATTATAGGGCCGGCCCTGATTGTAGCTCATTTGAGGTTTTTAAAGACACTGGATGCGTATTACACTTATGGTTGTCCAGTGGATAATATGGATATTTCCTTTCCTTTTCCTTACAAGGTTAAAAGGGATGGATTCCCAATGGTAATGAGCTGCAAGACGCAGTCTAGAAATTGTCCTAGGGTTTGTACTGCCATAATCCATAGTGTGTGGTGGTAGGAAGGATAGACTCGCCCCTGCAGCCCAAGTGAGGTTTTAGGCAGAAGTTTTAGATCTCTTAGGTTCCCTAGTTGTTTGACTAGTGCTTAACGAAGATTAATTACGACTGAGGTATTCTATTGTTTTTCTGCAAAATGATATTATCTGAATTCATTGACATCTCTGGGGCTTATTTAATGAGTAAACTCCAGTGTGCCAGACCACATTCTACATGTTACTTGGTTATATATTTCAATCTATAATATAGTACAAACTTACCTTAGTGGTGAATCCGAAAGAAATACCTTTACATGATGGGTTGTTTTTTTTCCATAGCTGCAAAAATTAAACTTGTCTTAAAACAGTGTTCATAATAGTTCCCATTTAAACACACGTTATTATAACCAGATTCCATGATTTCCAGATTGTTAAGGGACCAATCCTAAATACAAGGATACTTTCTTTACCTGACAAGACATGTGGTTCCTTTGGCATGAACCTCATTTGTCTGAACACCAGGAAACATTCACTTTCAGAGGTATATATTGCTTTAGTTGCTGGTGTCCCTGCTGCTAGAGGAAGCCAAAATTGCTAGCATTATACAAAAAAATTACTTTTGTTGGATGGATGACTGAAGGTACTGCTGGTATAATTGGTTTTGCAATGAGAATTTCTCCTCTTAATGTTCATTGGACATACATTATAGGTTGGAATGGTCCCGCTCCCAGTTTTAGTGGAACTTTGCAGCACACGTTCATGTAATAGTTGCTGTATATAAAACTTTACAACTCCCTGCATAGTATCTTCACATTAGACCCGTAACATCTCAAAACAAGTGAAAGACAAGCTTCAAATAAATAGTTTAAACATTATTAGCTTGTGTGATTTTAGTGATTTTATGCCAAGTGAAATATGTCCATAGGGTTGCCATGCTATACAAATTTTACAGATTTTATTTCAGTGTCAACTGCAGAGAAAAAGCATTTTTGTAATAATCATTTTGCAGCTTCTTATATTGGCAATTGAAAGCATAACCTATTTTACAGCAGTGGTTAACCTACCTACAGGCAGAAAAAATAGATAAAAAGTTTGGTATTTAGGGTACTGAAAAAACCTGTTTTTTTCATAAAACCTGTTTTATGAGTATTTGTCTTTAATCCTACGCTATATCTAACATACTATTCTTTCCATTCTCAGTCAAGCCCTTTACTGCCCCTCTTTAAACTGCTTCAAGTATGTAGAATTGCCCACTCATAAGCAAAATAATGTAAAAAAAAAAAAAAAAAAAAAAAAAAGATAAATGTTCATAACTCATGATGGTGTAAGCATAATTATCAGGAAAACTTAATGGAAGCATCCACCTGGTACTTTTAGCAAATTAATTTTAATTGTTGCCTCTGCAGTTTTTTGGAATTAGAGGAGCTTGAAATAATGAAGCAATTTTAATTACAGCTGTTCCTTATCTAATTATTTTATGATGGGATTTATAATGTTCACTAGAACATTACCTTAATTATTAGATCATTTAAAAGAGGAAAACAGACCCATAATACTTTGTCACCGAACACATTTTTGTAGCCATTGCAACTGCTACTGTATTTTGTTTTTGCAAATAATGTGCAAAAATCCAGTAAAACAATCTCCAATCAGAACTATTAATGCAAGCAACCCATTTACACAGCGCATTAACATTCCTGGTTCATCGTTGGCCTGTGATCCATTGTTTGGTGTATCCTTTGACCAACCCACTCACTCTTCTAAAATTAATAGATTTGTGCGTGAGACATACTTTGGAGTTTCCCAGACTGTCTGATCTTGAGCCACAACCCTTCACACAAGCAGGGCCGGCCCTACAATGGAGCCGGCTGGGGCAATTGCCCCAGGCGGCACTTTAGAAGGGGCGGCACTTTGCCGCCCCAAGCGTTTTTTTTTGGTTGTTTGTTTTGAAGTGGAGGAGAGAGAGAGGGGCGCCGAGTGGTTTTCGCTTACCCGCTCGGCGCCCCTCTCTCTCTCCTCTGCGGCGAGTCTCCCTGTTCAGTCCCGGTGCCGGCTTGTAATGATGAGCGCCAGAAGTGGCGTCAATTTCCGGCGCTCACCATTACAAACCGGCACCGTGGCAGAGCAGGGAGACTCGCCGGCAGGACTCTTTAAAGGTAAGTACCGGGTGGGGAATAATGGCGTCAGCGAAGTTTAAAATGCCCCCCCGCGTCGGCGGGGGGGGCGGCATTTTAAACTTCGCCCCAGGCGGTGTTAAGTCTTCGGCCAGCCCTGCACACAAGGGAAACTAGCTGATTTCTGCCAGCCATAAAACATAGTTAAGTTAACCAAACATGAAATTATTTTACCTAAATAGTCTTTCATGGTTTACTGAATAAAACACATATTCCTACATATCCAGCACTTTCAGATGATCCAGTTATTAATGAGATATAATGCACATTGAATATATTGCTGCTTGGCTTTGTGTTGCATGGATGTCATGCATCTACAGGCAGTGATGTACAAAATTATGTTTTTTCCATCCCACTGTCCCACTTATTGCTCCACCCATCACTCCGCCTTAAGATCCTCCCATAAGCACACCTCATGAGAACAGGGAGAAGCCTAGGGTAAGTGGCGTCTGAGTGCAGTATTTCTTCAAGGCCCCCTATAACTAGCGAGCATACATACTAACACTAAAACTCGCTTTAACACCCACTCACTCTACTACCATACTTGCATATAGATTATTTCAGCTGCTCCTTCTTCTCCCCTCCCAGGCACCACTCTAATTTCACCTCTGACATCCCAACGCCATTTGCTGACACACAAACTCATGGTATAGATGCATATGCTATCCAACAACGCACACCCATTGACATATATACTGTGTTAGCGTGTGTGTATATGCAGGATGTTTAGTATTAGAGTCAGTATGTCTATTATATATGAAATACACACACACTGCAGACACATACACACACAGTTGCTTCTCTACTCGGTGATTTAACAAAAAATGAAGAGCCCCCTGGGAGATGGATGGTTGGGACCTACAAGCTCCTTCTACACACAAACACAGTGACATTCTTCTACACACACTAGCTTTCTAAAATACTTAGTCACACAGTATAATACTTACATATTTACTTACAAACTCAGTAACATACTGACATATTTACACATATTAATACACACCAACATCCACACACATAACATACCTACACACACACAGTATCATACTTACACACTGATATACTTATTTGCACTTACACTCACACAACCTACCTTTGTTGGCTCAGGAGGGTGTAAGCCTGTGGTAGCGCTACTGCTCCCTCAAGGTCCTCACACATTATGTCTGAGCACCAGGAAATTATGTCATATTCCATATTATGTCATATACTCAGACTCAAAGTGTTGGACCTGAGGAAGCGATGCCCTCACACCACTTGGTGCTTTCCTGTGTCCAAGCAGGGGTCCCACCTATCTTCTCTCACCAGTGAGACAGCAGGGCGGCCAGACTCCCTTGCCCGGCTGAGACTGTACAAGTTGTACAATCCCCCCCCCCCCGGATTGGTTTAGAATTGAAAATTACAAACAATAACAAACTAGTACAAAGGGAGAAGAAGGCCCTGCTTACAATCTAGTCAGTTGAGGGGGAAGTGGAACAGTAGGAGAGGAGTGCTTGGATGAGGATATGTTGGTCGAGTCAGGATGAGCTGTCGGGTTTGTTGATTGATGGCTTATACAGGATGCTAGCTGAGAGTGTTATGAGGAAAGGTTGTAAGCGTCTCGGAAGAGGTGGGTTTCAAAATTTACATGTGAGGGAGAAAATCTGCCAGAACGGAGAAGGGAATTTGAGAGAATGGCTACAGCTTGGGTGAAATCCTGGATGCGGTAGTGAGAAGAGGTAATGATATTATAGCTTACTTTAGACATCTTGGAAGCCCTCATTTATAAGGAAACCTTTGCAGGATGCTGTAGCAGTTATTTGTTTTAGGATAACATACCAAATCCTCTTGTATTCAGAAGTGCTACAGAGGCTGACAACATTCAATTTAGGGTTAATTATATATACGAGTAAAGCATGCCTGATCATGAAAGCCTCTCAAGCCATCAAAGCTCTCAATACATTACTGTGACTACATTGTACTACTAGATTTTACTGCAAGAGTTTGGTAATATATGTATTCATAAACTATAAAGTGTCATATCCCATTATATAGCGCTGCAACATATGATACTGCCATATGAATCACTAAATAGTAATATGTGCATTATATCACCCCCTGGATCTGTATAACAGAACATATACAGAATTGCTCCCCCTGGAGCTGTATCACAGAACATGTGCAGAATAGCACCTTTTGTTGCCCTGTGCCAGAGCAGGTGCAGAATAGCACCACCTGTGGCTGTATGTCAGGGCATATAAAGAATAAAACCCCTGCAGCAGGATATTAAAACATTCACCAAACAATTGTCGTTCATTTAATATAAAAATAAATTGATGCATAGATTATTTTTAAAAATACACACAGCATTACCGTCAACAGTTCTGCACACACACAAAATCATGCAGGGCCATTTCCAGCTTCATCCTACTATCACCTGTTGCTTAGCATCTTTCAAGTATTCCATTATTTTTGGCAGTCATTTCAAGTCCTGGGATATAGACTGAAGCGAATAACAATTTGTATGTTTACAGGAGTGCTTCTTTTATGCTCCTGGAGAGGGAACACAAAAGCATCACCCACTAAATGATGAATGATACATCAATACAATTAGCAGTCTAAACAACAAAAGACTAATTGATGTATATCTCCATGTTCCTACAGACTTTGGTTGTTGGACAACTTAGATTTTAATTGAAATGATGATTTTCAGATGTTTAGAGCATGGACAACAATTAGAACCAGTCTGAAGTTTCCCACCTACAATCACAGTGTTTGTTCATCCAGTGTTCTATATTTAGGAAAAAAGACAACAGTAATTTGTACTTTAGTATGGGCATAATTATATTTAACAAAATGGAATTTTTTTTTTTTGTATAAAAAGAAGCCACGCTATACTGAATTCTCAAATAAAAGTTTAAAAACAAATTGAAAAATTTGACAAAGTAGTTAGCTTTCCTATATATATATATTATCAAACAAGTATGGCACAACTGCAAATGTACTTGTAAGCAAATCGTTCCTTCACTACTTTAAATCAATCAAATGTCTTTTGGCCATGAAAATAATTTCCCTAATGTAACGTAACCTTCATGGTAAGGAATCTGTTTTTGTTCTGGTCCTTCACAGACTATAAAACACAACAGTATTAATAATTTTTTTTCAAAAATAGCAATATTTTGTATTGGTGAAATTGGTTTGAAGAACAAAATTCCTAGTTTCTGGGCATATGGAGAGATACATATTGATTTTTTGTATCTTTGCCTGGTGGGTGGTAGCTACCTAAGGCATGAAACGTTAACAAGGCGTTAGTGGGGAGCAGTGAACTTGCAGTACTGCCTGTGCTACCGGCTATATATTGCATGCTATAGAGATTTCTGTTGTTTATAAATGAAGCATTGAACAGTTACTTTATTTCAATGTAGTGCCCTGTTGGCGTGAGGTCTCGCATAGGCCTGTTATTATGAGATGTTGCCATATATCATTTTTATTCCTTTATAGCGATCATAGGCTTTACCAGGCAAACCCCTCTGAGTTGAACAAAATGTGAAAATGTTGCAATGATCAAATCATACCTTTTGCCTTAATACAAATACCATGAATCCTTTTACAGTTATCTTCTGTCACATAATGTGTTAAGATCACCATCTCCGAGCAACACTTAAGACATGATTGCATTTCTGGCAGGGATAAGCTAGGTAATGAGATACTCTCAATGACCAGGGGCCATAATAAAACAAAATTGTGGATATTTTTTTCACTGACATGATTATTTTCAGTCTGCAGTGGAAGTATTTCCCTTATGTCTTATGCTACCAGGAATATCTGCTTACACGTCCCTTTCATAGATGGAGGAGACCACTGAGATCCTGCAAGCGTGAATGCCTTTACATACATACATATATAAGTACATACATACAGAGGTAAAATATGTTGGGGGGGGGTTTGATAGTAGCCAGTGTTCTCTTCTTGTAAAAAATGTTAACTGACTTTTATCTAAAAGCACGTAAAATGGGGCATTTGCATATAGAAATTAGGGTAAAGAACAGAAGTAGTAAAAAATAAATAGTACATGGCAGGGTGAACTTGATTATCCATATAGACAACATGGATCAAACAACACTAATTACCTGGATTCTGTGGGAAACCAGCATTAGAATTACCATCTGTCGTCCAGCACGTGAAATTTTTGTTTAGCCATTATTCCCCCAGATGATGTGTTGATATATTGGTATAAATGGCAGAATACCCAGTTGGAGATACAATGAATATCACTGACAAATAAGGAAGACATTAGAAGAAAATTACCAAAGCCACTAGAGAGGTTAATCGGTGTTCTACCTCCACCCCAAGGTGTTATATTAAAGAGATTTGTTTTTTTTTATCAATTCAGTTCAAGCAGTTGATCAATTTGTTTTTGTTAGTTCTGTTCACACAGTTAATAATCGCAAGTATATTTAATTATAATTACAGTTCATTCACTAAAAAAAGAGCATCAAATCTCCATCTATGTTTTGAGTGCTGGTAACACCTTTGTCTTTGGTGAATTAGTGTCTACGATAATTCTATAACCCATACCTTACAATATTTCATATGGTGAAGGAGGGACATTTTTTAGTGAGTGTGGTTAGAGTTGTGGCTGGGAGTGAGGCTTTACCAAGAATGTGTCATTGTAACCTATTATTAAATATTTGTGTATTAGCACATACTGTATCGTATACGTAAACTATGAAGTACAGGAGGGGATTTCAATTATTTCAAAGGAGGATGAAAGTTATAACCTAAAACCGGAGGGTCAGAGACTTAGATGTGTTTTACCAAGAAGGTGATAGATAAATGGAACAAGCCTCAAAGCGGAAGTGGTAGAGGCTAATACAGTGAAGGGTTTTAAACATGGGAAATGCATTAAGCTATGCTGAATCTAAGAAGAACTGGTTAACGTCTGAATTCTTTACTTAAGATAAAATTAAATGACTAGATGGGCCAAATGGTTTTTATCTGCCGTCAGTTTATATTTTTAAAGGATATTATGCTGTCTAGGCAAAATGAAGAACAGTATTGACATATTTATAGCTAGGGTTCTCACATCAGCCATTATTTCCTGGACATGTCTAAGTTTTACATGTTTCTAGCTACCATATATGACATGCTTCCATGTATTATGTGGCTCTGTGCGACCTAACACAACTTCCCTGCCTGTACGAAGAAGAAACTGATCCAGAGACTCGTGGAAGCAAGGCTTCATTGGGAGACTCCAGGTCAAGCCTAGAAAGTTCCAGCTATTCTCATTACTATAGTATTTACACATTATTGTAAATTGAGCTGTGATTAAAGGAATAGCCCATACGTGGCAAAATAAAATGAACTCACATGTTCTATAAAATGATCATAAATAATTAATGTATCATTATAACAAGAGAGGGTTAAATGGCAATACAGTGCCAGGGGTTGAATAGCTGCTGTGGAATAAAACGCCACATACACACTGCTCCTTATAGGAATAAAAATAGCACAGCCCTCCTGCTTTTGGCAGAGTAGCTTCTGACTTTTGAAGGTCGTTGATTTTCACCCTCATGGCAAAATTATGTCTCTTAACATCTGCTTTCGATGCAGACCAAAAAATAGGTGTTTTAAACCTCTTAATACATGCCCTTGGTAAATTAAAGTAATCTTCATAATAATATACATGCAATCTTGCACAATAATAATAATGGGTACTATTGTATTTTCAGTCTCGTATCAGTTTTGAGCTTATTTACTTCTATGAGAAAGGTTTACACAAGACATTTAGTCACTTGATTGTGTTCATTGTGATGTCTGTGAACATCACACACCATCCATTTCAGCAGTTTCTGGTGCATTTTATGAAGCGTAGTGTATGCTAATTAATATAATAAAGTAGAAACAAATTAGATTAGATCCTACCACAGCAAGCACAGGTATAATGGGTGTTTTAGATTTGTCTAATAGCTTCATCAGCTATAATATGCATGTTGTCAATATATGCTTGGAAATCATATTATATATTAATATATAATATACTTAAAAAAAAGTTCAACCATAGCCACGACTGTTATTGATTATTCAGCCAATGATTGGTTGTGTTTTATCCACTCAGAATGGTTTTCCCCCATTTGCTTTATTCATGTTAATCTTGGTTAATAAGGCTGTCTTCTTCTCAATCCAAAGCTTGGCATGGTGTGTTTATTTCGGGGTATCTCGTGATAATGATAGGGAACGTAACTCACACACAGAGGGGAGTTGGTGTTGTCATTTTTTATTCATTCTTTAAATAACATTCGGTCAAGATAAGCATCAGTTTGTATTCTGTGTGTGTTTTAGCAACTTGTATATTAAATTCTGCTAAAAAACCCCATTCATATAGTATCTTGCGAAATCTCAGTCATTTGGGGCCCAGCACCAGTTTTTACCTTGGTTTTACGGTTTCACATTTACTTTTAAATTATTTTGTACATTAAAGGCAAAGTACATCATGTCCTAAAAACTTCAATTAGATGATTGAGTCACACTCGCTCCAGTATTTCGTAAAACAGCTGAGAAATGTGAGCTTGACAGTTGTCTAATAAAGGACAGTGCTTGCTATCTTTAGACACCAATAATTGCTGCATTTCTCCATCAGATGTTTTGCTTACTTAGCACCTTGTATCTCCGGGGCTGGCTGGGATACAAGAGCTATTACTCTGTTTTAGTTGAAGAGGAAATTGATCAGTGAGCTTGCCCTCAATGGAGTCAGGAGAATCAAACACGCCTCCTACAAATAAACCCATAATATACCCTTGTTGCTCACCATTGTAGTAGGACTGTCCTGGGTACGCATCATCCTCCAGTCTCTACTGGAACACAGCTAACATATTATGCTTACTGAGGATGATGGGAGTCTCTGCCTGAAAAACAATCCACAGGGGTTTATGCACTGAAGCCTGAACTGCGGTGAGTAGAAACGTTCCAATCTCACTGACTTCAGTATGCATTATGAAGGGCTCAGCTGGTCCTGAAAACGGATTTTATAAATTGAAATGACATTCTGGAAATCTCAAGGATTTAACTATGCATTGCACAGGCCAGCTCAAACTGTGATAAAGGAGTATTTAGATGAGGATGGCCTTTCGTAACACTTGGTGTTTCCGCTTACTGAAATTCAAGCTTTAGTTAATAAACCCCTCTGCTGCTCTTGCCCACCCCTGCCTGGGAAGAGCTAATTTATGGCCTAAAGAGCTCCAGGCTACTTCTAATATTAGCAGTAAGTTATGTAAGCATTACTAGGTTCTTTTGCAGCTCTAATTTTTCAATCTTTTCCGCATGGTATTTAGTGATTTATCAAAAGGTATTAAATCTAGAGCATCCAGGACAGTTACATTATCAGGTAGAAACTGTTACCCAATTATGAAGCCGCAGAATGCATGAATCACAGTGCCTGAGCTGAGGACACTACGATCACAAATCACTTAAAGTCTTTCCAGTTTTATGTGATAGCAAAGGAGCATCAGTCTGTTTTGTCAAATAAGGTCAGAGTATTGAATCATCAACATATAAATCATGTTTTATTGAGTCCAATTATTATCATCACGCTTCCAAGTGACATATATTTTCCAGACACTTGGTACATGGGTATTCTTTTCGGCACTATAGATTAAGGAAAGTGTTTTGAGCTGATTTTTTATAGGCTTGCAGCCATAGCCAATGCTTTATTATTTTGTGATAGCGATACTGTGTTAAGGTTGTATGTATTTGTGACTAAGCTGGCTAGTTTGCCACAAAGTCTTTGGACCTTCCTCAAAACATTCTTTGTGCTCTTTTTATGTGGTGTGAGAACAGTTTGTTATATATGGTTATTCAGCAAACTCAACAGCAAGCTGTCACATAATCCTCTTAAGCAGTATTAATACAGCTTCCACTCATGTATACAGGGCCGAACTGGGAATGAAAAGCAGCCCTGGAAACATTGGGACAGTAGCCTACTTCACAAGGAACATGTGCCACCTTTGCCCCATATAACTTGCCTGTGTCATCTGTTTCCCCAAACATGTCTGTGCCATCATTGCCCCAAACAGCTTACCAGTGGCCCCAAGCAGCTTGTCTGTGCTATCTTTGTCCCCAGACAGCCTGCCTGTGCCTCATCTGCCCCTTAACTGCCTGCCTGTGCCACCTCTGCCCCTAAACAGCATGCATGTGCCACCTCTGCCCCTAAAAAGGCTGTCTGTGCCATCTATGCCCCTTAAGCTTCCTGTCTGTGCTACTTCTGCACCCTTAACAGCCTGCCTGTCATATTTCTGCTCCTAAACACATTCATTCATTCACTCACGCACCCATTTCAAATTTTCATTCATTGTGTAAAAATGAAATTCTGTCCTATACAGTAGGTTCACCAAGAAGACAAATGACGTTCTTGATTATAATGTAAGAAAGCCAGACTTGAGAAAGCTGTCACATAATTTACTTACCCAATTATGAATAGATTATTGGTTTAGATCACAAACTGCTTTGTTATCCTGTCCAAATGATGAGTAAATAAAAAGCCCTAATTAAAGCATCCCTATTAAAAATGTGCAGCTAATGGATAAGTTTCTATAAAAATTAGGCCCTGTCAGCATCCCCTTTCCCTGTCTGGAATAATCACCCTTTGTTGTTCCAAATACACAGGTTTATGCAGGGTGATTACCATATAAACCTATATTGTACAAATTAATTTGAATTGAGAAACAAAGGGCTTTCTCCAGAAAAACATACCCAGGACAGGGTGGCTTAACACAACATTAATAGAATTATTTCAACCATGGTCTACTGTGTTGAAACAGAACCCACGGGTCCTTCTCATTTGGAAAATTCCAAAATCCAAAGGTTATCCCCCTTTACCATACAATAAAAGTAGGAATTCACACTTATGCATATATTGTTTATTCCTTAGCTATAATGACATGCACTAATTATTTTGAAAAATGCTTAAGGGCAAAAACACATCCAGAGAACTTAATCATTCTGTCACAGTATCTTGTTTCCGTACAAATAATCTTATGATGTAACAAAATTTTTATGTAAAGCAAATACTAAATATTTGATTTTCGCAAATGTTTACATATTCTTTATATTGGGTCTAGGGGCAGGGTTCTTTAAAAATACATTATTTTTTTTAAAAAAACGTGCATTTTGGATATTGTGTGTAATGAATATTGAGAACACTCAATGGAAATGTCTGTTTCAAATCGTTTGACAAAGGATAATGATATAGCAGTGGTTTGAAACACGGCTCTCAATGACTATTGATGAAAAAACAGCTTGAGTACAATCAGGAAACTTTTATGGCTTAACCTGCACAGTAGGTGTCTGTCAACTACAATTCCTAAAGAATACTATCAGAATTTAAAGGTGAGGCGAAATAGAAGAAAGAGATCCAATAAATTAAAATGATGTTACTCGAGAGGAGTTTAGGCACAACAGAATTGTGTGGCACCTGACCAAATTATAACACCTTCATGCCAACCTTTAAATTGTGTTCTGTTGTTGGCGTATTAGGTTTCTTACTTCATCTCTGTGGCCTTCATAGTTCTTAAGGCACAGTTTTATTATCCAGATCTGTACAGCTTTTGTGACTTTGTCCAGGTAAAGAAATCAGTAATCCCACTTTTTTCAGTGGTCAAAACCTCTTGTATAGGAAACATAGTAGGAAAATGAGGTTTTCTCTGGAAACTGTACAATCATATTTACTTTTATGTATGTAAGAATTGTATAATCTCTCACTGAGAGTAGAAACTAGAAACTACATTAGTTATGTGATTTTCCTACTTAAAATCCAGCAGCGGAAGATGTTTTCTACATTAAATAGTAACTTGAAAACAAATATTTACCGTATTTAACTGCTATTTTTATTATTTATTGGAATACATTTAAACAGTCAAGTGGAGACTAATTGCTGTCCAGTTTTCTCCACTGCAGTTCACAGTGCTTTAAGTCACTGTTCTTTCTAGACCTGCTACAAAACAAGAATAAATAAAATATTTTGGTAACAGACAAATTTTATTAGTAAAATTGGATTTCGGATTTTTGCTAGCAGATGGTGAACTAGGGTGTTATTTGCTTTATGTAATATGCTTATGTGGGTCCCCATGAAGCACAAAAAGAAGCTGGATACTCCAGGTTAAATCCATTGGATATCTATTTCATAAACATCTTGTCTCTTGATCAGACATTGAATGTGACCACAGAAAAGAAATCTCCACAGTAGATTAAACATTTGGGAAAATATATTGTAAAAAAAAGCATGGAGACGTAAGATAATACATTTTGTATAATTTTCATGTGTTAAGAGACGGGAAGACCTTTAGTTGAATAGGGGAATAATTAGCACAGACAGATTGATAGAAGAGAGTATTAGTGATTGGGGACCTAAAGTCTATGCTCATTATTTATTATAAATAGAGATATATATTGCATTGCTATATTTTCACTCTTTTTTAGGAGTGTTACATGTGAAGATTAGGCAGATATTTAATTATTCAACTATATAATGTAAATACTCCATGCACATGCAGTGGAGCCCTCCCATTGAAGTCAACGAACAATGGTGTTTTGGGGTAGCTGCTGATACTCTGAGTTTAATGGGAGCTCATCTTCCACTGATTACAAAGGGAGTGCTACTGAGCATGTGCAGGAAATGTACTGATGCATCATGCATGCTCCAGCTTTCAGTAGAAGAATCTGGGGAGGAGTTAAATGTCGTAGAAGTAAAATGCACTGGAGTTCCTACAAAATGGGCTTCAATATGCATCTAACATATAAATAGAGCTGGATTGTATATAAAACCCAGCCTACACTAGGAATTCTATACTCATTTTTTTGTAGAATCTAAATAATATATCAATGGCACTGATGGCTTCCTTGGCAAGCGCTTACGATCGGTGTTCATTTAGTTTGACAAATAATGGCCAGTGCTTGACACCTGTTAACGTTGTGGTGAATAAATCTCTTTAACAAACCATGCTTGCTTCTAGACACCATCTAAAATTAGATTCTTGATCAATGGCAAAATAATAGCTTGCTTTCATGGATTTGTTTTAATAAATATATGTCATTTGAGCACTAAGTCATATATGGTTGTAACTTATAGTACACGAAGGGAACAGTATTCATTTTTTATTTCTTACAGAAAAATTAAATTATTGGCTTTGAAGGTGACAATAATATGTAATTTATACCTATTAGGGATTTCACAACAGTCTAGAAGCCTTGGGAATACAACTATTTGAGCCCTGTAATATATAGGAGGAGTGGATCGAAGCTATTATGTGCTATTCAAGGAAGGGCATAGTAATGTGCATGGTTTATATAATATAAGTCTAGATACAAAAATGTATGTACATGAAGTTATATTTGCTGTGTTTAAAATGTAAGTTTATTAAGTTTATAAGTTACATCTCCATCAGGCTACAAGGGTTCCTGTGATACCTTGATTTGAAGATATTGGCGCACTGCCTTGCTGTTTGTGAATGCACATATTCATTGCATTTTTCTATAGTCCTTGTGGTTTCTAGGTGGCAATGGCTTCTGCAGCATTTACACCATTACTGGATCCCATGTGGTGCTGGACAGAGCTTTATTACATTACTGGGCTACTTAGACGTGGTTGCCATCTTGGCTGAAAACTGCCATCCCTTATCTGACACCTGATACCCCCAACTTCACCAAACAACATGTCCCACAGTACCACCTTTGCCCTGAACAGCTTGAGTGCCTTTTCCCCAAACGCTTATCAGCGACATCCTACCCCCCAGACAGCCTGTTTGAGACATTTTTGACCCCAGCCTATCAGTACCACTAAACAGCTTGTCTGTGTCATTATTGCCCCCAAAAAACTAGTCTGTGCCTTCTTTGCCCCTTGCCCCCCCTTCCAACATACACTCATGTACACGTATGTAAACACACTTACACAAATTACACACACAATTTCACATCCATGCTCACACACACAATTGCACATCCATGCTCTCTCACACACACACACACAAACACACACATACACAAATACAGTGTATATATGTAAATACACATATACATATAGACATAATAACTTGTTAGATGTTACATTCACATTTGGGAAAGTATTTCTTTTATGCCAATACAGCTGTATGAAATATCTACCTCTAACTATGCATGCCTTACCGAGACTTTGATGGTTGCCAATTTCCTTTGTAATTCGCGTAAAAAGAAAATCTGTCCTAGGTACATTGGGGGACGCATGTTATCTTTTTTGTTCTGCTCATAATGGCACATGCTGTTAAACCAAGTAGTGTCACTTTGAAAAGAAGAAGCAACAGGGAGAAATTGCAATTGTTACAATTCTCTCTTCATTTACACTTGGGAAACTTTTCAACTGGATTACGGCCAAGCATGCTAATATTTCATTACAGAAGCTGAGAAAAGTAGAAGTTATGTCTTTGTTTTTTCCCTGTAATGTTAACAAAACACATGGAAGCAATAAAAAAGGGATTATTAAAATGTTTTGTTTACATAAACTAATATCCCGATTATATGTATACTCCGTACAGTATTGACATACCAGATTAAATAGTGAACATAATAGCATGGTACAGTTTATGGAATTTTATGTACGTCCTATACACATTATGCTGTTTAAATAGGGTTTCAAATTATGTAGCAATAGTTGCAGTTTCTTATATCTAGCGGCATAATATGCTGGTTTTATACATAATGTAATATGGCACTTGGCAGAAGGGTTGTTTTTTTATTAAAAGGACACTCAAACCATCATATGCACTTTAAACTACATGCTAGCTGGCTTTTGCAAGAATTCTGGGAGGGCTAGTGGGACCCCTGTATGTATGTGTAGCAAGCAATCCCACTGATTTCAAAGGGATCAGTTTGTTGTCAGTGTTTGGTAGCTCCAAGCAGCCAAGACTGGCAACAAAAGTCAGACCATGGAGGCGTGTAGCGCTTTGTAGCTACAACTTCTCAGAAAAGAAAGTGCCTTTCTGCTTTTAATTTATGTTGGCTTAATTCAATGCATATTAAATCACTTAAAAAAGTAACTTTCTAGGTATTGTACATTATAACATTTTTACTTTGCATTTTGATATCTGAGTGTGAAAAGATATATAATTAAATCCATGACAACTAGTAATACCATACCTCCCAACTGTCCCTTTTTCCTGGACAGTGCTGGTTTTGGGTATCATGGGCCGTCTGGGGAGATCTCATCAGGGTTCTTCACTGTTGCAGCGCAAACCTCTATTGCAGCTCCAACATGCTTACGATGCTCTGAAACTGCATACCACATCATACTCTTATACCGCAAAATGGCTCTTCTTACTAGGTAGTCGCGCAGTCCAGCCTCTGACTCCACGCTCAACAAACATGTCCCTTTCGTGGACACCTGAAATATTGGGGGGTATGATGGTTGATAAATATGTCTGGAAACTTCTTGGGGCTACCCCCTGGAGTTCTCCTGCTTCTTATCGAAGGCAATAAGGAACATGCAGAGTTAATGAGCGGGAGCTAGCATCCAATAGATCTTGAACAGTAGCAGAGAGTTGAGTGTCTAAGAGACCTGATCATCATAGAGAGTTTCCAGGTACATTGATAGGTGGAGTGTTAATTATGGTTAGCTGCTAATAACATCTCTAGCTACAAATAACACCATAAAGTCTGTAACCACAGCATTAGCCTACTACCTGCTAGAATGTCCAGTAGTCAGACATGTTTGTGATTCTTGTTCGTACTATTGTTTCTGCCGTGACGTTTTGATGAATACAGTATGCTGTCTCATGTCATTAGGTCATGTCGCCTTGACTGCTGGGACACAAAAAGAGTAAGAGCTCCAACTGAGCTGTCATTCCTTCCAAAAAATGAAATGCTTGAAAACATATTTTTTAATGTTTTTTGGAGAGAGTGGAAATGTAGTAATACTTCTTTCATTTCAAGTTGCTACTGAGTTTATTTTGCATAAATTGAAGGTATGTATTATGCAGATGATTCGCTTGGTGAAAAGCTAGAATGAGGCTTTTAATGACAACCACTTTTTCTTATTTTTCCCCCTTTATGGCATTTTGAATTTGAGAACATAGTGAAGTAATAAGCACAGTCATTGATGTGGAAATGTATGTACGCATTGTGCACCATTAGCTGAGCTTTAGTGATATGAACATTTTGTTTTTCAGGAAGTTACAGTTACAGTGTTACAGAACAGTTACAATGTCAATGATTACAATTTTTGTTTTAGATACTTGGAAACTCAAGATACAGTCTTTTTATATAATTCATTGGGTGTGGTTTTGCTCACAAATAGTTAAATTATCTGCTTACAGCCAATCAGAAACTGGCTCGCTAACGTTGTTGGAATATGGTGGTATCCCACTTATGACAATAAACTGTTGGTCTTTGGCGCCCTCTATATGTTAGGATGGATCAGTAGTATATAATAACACACTTATCAAGCATGTTATTACTTATTTTTTCTGGAACCCTTTTTAAAGGGATGAGTTAACTAAACTAGGTTCACCTTATTCCCTTTCTTTGTTTAACACAAAAAGTGAAATGACTGGATTCTAATAGCCATGTCCTCTCTGTTGTCACATTCTTTTTGACATTGTGATTGAACTACAATAAACTTTCTCAGGCAAGTGAAAAACATGGTAAACAAGTCAGTGTTTGTTCCCAGTAAAGATCTCCCACAGCAGTGTACTATTTAAAAGCAAAAAAAATAAAATAAAATAAAAGATCAAACATGGATATTTTTAAACAAAAGGTCATTGTAAATATTTGGCAAAAAAAGGGATAACATATGTTTAAGTAATTATGTAATATGTTGCATTGTCTGTATAACTTTGAAAAATCACATGTAAAAGACCTGAGAGATAAACAGGTTCCTTTACATTAGGAACAGTGTTAATGCAGCATGAATTGTCGAGAATTATCGCAAGAACCTTCCCTGGTCGGATTACTTAAAAGCAAATGAAGCCTATTTAAGTAAATAGATGCAGAGTTTTTTTGTTGCATTGCCTGATCATTAAAAACCCTAACATACGGTATATATTTATACAGATATGTGAAATCAGGATCAACTTGGCCATATGACAAACTGGCAAATGCCCAGTGGCATGGTGGCTACATACAGATAGGGCTGCATACTGATACTGCAACTCCAGTGGCAGATTGGGCCCTGCAGTGCGTGGCTGCCCAATCCGAAAATATAAAACCGTAATCTACTGCCGGGCATAGCCAGATGGTGGCCACCCATACCTTGTTTGGCATCTGCTTGCTTTAAAATGCCAGGGTTGTTTAGTGACCTCCAGTCCGGCCCTGTGTGAAATCAATTCGTCTTTCTAGTTTTGTGCCTATAAACGGATTCTATTCCAGCCTCTTAGAAAATCAAGGCAAAAATGTGTTTTTTTAAACATAAACTATTATAGATTATGAATAACAAATATAGCAGTTTTGACAATGAATACGGCAGGGCACTAAAAAGCCAAATAAGAGCTATATGTTGTGTTCAGACCATGCATTACAAAATTAGAGGATCAGGAAGTATTGTCTATGAAATCCTAAAAATGAGGTGTTCACTTCTGAATTCTTATGAAACAAGAGGTAAAACTATTAATGGGGTTTTGATTATTCATACTCTTTCAGAAAGATGTATTTTAATAAAATAGTTTGATCTTTTTTTTAATATTTATAACTTAATGATGTTTCACTAATAGTACATTGTAAGGAAGAATCGGTCAGGGGGCTCATAGCTGTTTGTTTAGATCAATATAGTAAACTAATTTCAATGAATTCATTTTTTTCTGAGATTTAATGTTCTGAATTTGTTAAGCTAAGCAGTTTGCTGTTTTTCCTTTATCAGCAGGAGGTCTGAGGATTAACTTTGACAATCAAGGCATAATGCAGAACAATCTTGGCCCTTCTTACTGACAAATACATCAAAGTGTGGCTTTTGTGATGCTGGCAAATCGCTGTTTATTAAATAAACCCTTATGCCTTCTGCTATGAGTAACTGCAGAAGTGGCAATAGGAAATAATGCTGTTGGATCAAGTAACCGTTTAACAGTGATGTCTATGAAGTTTTAATTAGGTTTCTTAAATTTCATAACCTTGAAGTATTTTTTTACAAAATTTAATTTCAGATTGTAATGGATTTTGGTTACTGAGAATTTAAAAAAAATCAGTTCATAAAAAATTCAGTTTCATTCCTATGTGTCAATGGCAATTAAATCTCACTTTGTCAATCATTGTTCTTCTTCTTGTAGGCGATGTCATTGTCTATATTAATGAAGTTTGTGTCCTTGGGCATACACATGCAGATGTGGTAAAACTGTTCCAGTCGGTCCCCATTGGTCAAAGTGTCAACTTGGTGCTATGTAGAGGATATCCACTGCCCTACGACCCTGAAGATCCTGCAAGCAGCCTGGTTCCACCTCTAGCAGTAATAGAAAGGCCCCCGGTGGTAGTAAATGGAAGAAATAACTATGAAACCTATTTGGAGTACATTTCTAGGACTTCTCAGTCTGTTCCAGATGTAGCAGAACGACCTTTGCCTTCTTTGCACTCCATCCCAGCAGATAGTCAGCTTGAAAACACATTCCCACCACCTCCTCCTGCACATGACGATAATGTATCAATGGCTTCTTCTGGAGCCACACAAGCAGAACTCTTGACCTTAACCATTGTGAAAGGGGCACAGGGCTTTGGCTTCACAATAGCAGACAGTCCAACAGGACAAAGAGTGAAGCAAATTTTAGATGTTCAGGGATGCCCTGGTTTATTCGAAGGGGACCTCATAGTGGAAATCAACCAGCAGAATGTACAGAATTTGAACCATTTAGAAGTAGTGGAATTGCTTAAGGAATGTCCTGTGGGAAATGAGACTTCATTGGTAATCCATAGAGGAGGTAAGTAAATAAATATACATATCATGTTTCAGGTATAGAATGGCACAAACCCAAAGCAACTTTGTTTTACATTATCTCAGTAGCAAAGTTTTTTATTGCGTTGTTCTGTTGTACTGGGGGATATACCTTCTTGCTGTTTTGGTTTTTTTTTATGGGTGCATTTGATACCATATGCTTTTTAGTTTTTCATTGTGCATAATTTTATAATCAATAATGTTTTTAATCTGAATGCCCTTTTGTACATGTTACTTCAACATGAAAGGGATCACAAGCCACCGCCTACACTTGAGAGAGAATGTGTAAGTCCAGACAATGTGTGCTGTGTTAATTGCTGTGTATGCTGCTCTTTCTGAAGCAGAAGCTCACCCGGGTTGAGTACAACTCTCCTGTCCCTTTAGTGAATAAAGCGATATGAGCGAACATTTCATATATATATACAGTTTTTAGTGCAATTGATACATATTCTTAGGACCGGACTTTTATAATAGATGGCTTAAATTTATTTTATTGACCTACAGAAACTGGCTGCAAAATCTAGTGGAAAAATGTCCCATTATTTGGAAAGCACTTTAATTATGTTTTGGTAATTTATAAATATTCGCCTTAGTATCACTTCAAATGTGAAAAGATTTTAACAGAAAATTAAAACATCAGTTAAGCTGAACCTATTAAGATTTAATGTATCACTAATTTGGAACATTGTATTTCCCACTAATCTTATAATCAGAAATATTATGAAAATGTAAACTCCCAGGGAAACCTGTTCTGAATGCATTATCTTATGAATGTTAATACACTATAATACTGAATATGTAAAACCGAATGTGCTTTCAATTGATTCAGTAGACAAGGAGCTTGTGTTGTCATCTTTTATATTAGCACCAGCAAATATTATTGCCAAGTTATACAGCAGTGTATAGATAGATATGTAGGTAGATAGAAAGAAATATAGAAGACAATTTATCAGCTGACACAGTCACATCATTCTTGTGAATCTTTGGGTGCATCTAAGCATTCACCTAAATCTCCTGGCAGCCTGGTTCAGCACGTACACATTCCAGAACAAAGTACAGGCAAGTCCAAAAACTCCAAAGAGGGCCAACCCGCTTGCACAGGAGGGGCTCAATGGGGTCATAGAAAGTCCTACTGGGCCATCTTAGAAGCCAGCTAATTTCAAACCATATGTTTTTAAAAAACTTGATACCCCAAGGTATTTCAAATGCTAGTATTTTAACCCTTTCCATGCATGAGATTCTACCACCAGGCTTTTTTGTATTGTTTTTGTATTTCACACAAATTGTACTTCACGTATAAATGTATAGCTCCAGGTAAACATCAGTATCAAACAACACCCCAATATGTGTTCAGCAACATCTCCCGAGTACAGTGATACCACCAAAGCATGGGTTTGTCTGGTGTTTGGGGGCTAAAAGGCCACATTTGGGAAGTGTGCTTTCCCCCCCCATTTTGGTCAGTCTGTGTCTATGCCCTATCTTTGAGCCCAGCCACTCTAATGTACCCCATCAAACCATTCATTTTTATAGACACCCCTTTGGTATTTGAAATGCTTTTACTCTAACTCTTTCCATGTCAAGATTTTTGGGAAGATACAATGCTAATTTTAGCACTTGCTCACAATAATGAATTTTATTCTTGTTGGACTTTTTTTTACGTTTTTGCTGGAACTGGATGGTTCCTCTGATACATAATTATTTTTAAATGTTACCACTTTTTTTTCCAGCTTTTTTTTCCCATATTTTTTAAATATTTTACTAATCACATTGTGATTAGAAAGCTGGGCTCCATTGACTTGCATGGTTGAATGCAGTACCTGTATTCAACCTGCAACTGGAGCAAGAGTTCTCAAGAGGGTCTAGAGACCCTCTAGCGCACTTTTCCAACTTTGTTATTTTTTTTGAAAGGACGCGCCGCCATCTTGCAGTGGCAGTTTTGACCGCTCTCCCGGATCGGTCACAGTGGGTCCTGGGTTTAAGGTTCAGTGTTGCTGAATGCCTCATTTATCGAGGCATTTCATTGACACTATTGAAGTTTAGGTGGCAATCAAACTCATGGCCCCTGATGCCGATCTCGGTGTTGCTGAATGCCTCGACACCGTTTAAGCAAAGAACGTGATCGTAGATTACTTTATAAGCTTGTTCATTGGTTGTCACCTGACCGTTTTTGCGTGACGTGCCTGGCCCGTCAATGGACATTAAGGGGTTAAACACTGGACAAAAGGACTCTGGGGGTGATGACTGGGGATGCTATGGGCATGGCCTGCACAGGGTACCTGAACTGGCCCTGGTGTCACCCTAAGCCGACGTCCTCTGGGGACCTGTCCCCCCCCCCCCACACACACACACACACACACGGAACATTGACTGACTGTATATGAGTGTGTGTGTGACTTTGTGACTTGTGTCTACGTACCTGTGTGTGTGCATGTATGTTACTATGTGTGTGATTATGTATGTGCCTGCATGACTGTGTGTGTATGTAAATGTGTGTGTGTGTGTGTGTGCTTGCGTGACTGTGAATGTGTGGGGACTTATGTATGTGGCCTGATACGAGAGAAGGTCCATAGGAGTGACAGCATGAGTTACCGCACTATATGACTCCAACCCAGTATTAAATTTCCCAGCAGCTCATGTAAGGAGGATTGTTTCTAACAGTTTCTTATTACAAGCCCAGAAGAGTCTTATTTAACAAAAAGGATGTTTTGCTGGAAGCCCCAGATATTTAATTAATGTTGATAAAGTGAAAGCAAAACATAGTGAGGGTTCTACATTTTACATTACAGACAGCAAAATCAGAAGTACATAATTGCCATAGTAATGGAGCCAAGGAATAAACGATAGGCATTAACTTTATTTCACAGCTGCCAAGGTATGTTTGGCAGAATAATTAATAGTAAGGGATGTCACTGTGAAATTGGTGGAGAATCACAAGGCAAAGCATTTGTGAACTGAGCTTTTACTGAATGAGATGTCAAATTGTGTTCTCTTATGTGAAGCCTTATGCTTCGTGCAAGACAGATCCAGCAGAGCAAAGAGGCAAAAGGAAGACAGGACCATACTTCTAGTAGATCTTGTCTAAATTGCCAGCTTAGGACAATTCTATGGTCTATACAATAACACAGATATATCTGGGTATATTGGTGCCTCAAAGACCTTCCCCTTCATCATCTTATCGGAGTGGGACTATATCTAGAACTAAAAGGGAGAGAGGATGTAGAATATGAAAGGCCCTGGAAAGGGTGGAGTAATATGGGCACTCTATTTAAAACTATAGCCCTGGAAAGATGGCAGTGGCTAGTCACCTGGAACCTCTGGCTCAAACACAGAGAGCTCCTGGGTGTAGATCATTGCTTCCCTCTGCTTAATATTTTACCTACAAAAAGTGCTGTGATATTGGTGATTCATGATGATGACACTTGCAACAATATAGTCATCCTGCCTTTCAGTGTAACCGGTAACATTTTCTGTTTCTGAATTTGAAGAGCTGAGATGTAATCACAGAAACACTCTATGACACTCATAATTATAAATTCCATAAAAAACGGACTGAGCGAGTGGGCAATTGCAACCCCCCATTGTCAGCCTGAATTCTTAATGTAAGGCCACTATGATTTCTTCAGGCAGGATTAACCTCATTTAAAGCACACCTTTTCACTCTGGGCCTAGCCTGCTGACTCTTGTTACCTATTACTAATAGATTATTTGAAGACATTCTTATATTAGTTAGGGTCTGGCTGAGTAGGAATCTTATGCATTTTACTTTTATTCATGCTTTTATAGCAAACTCTGCAAATGGAAAATGTCCTACGAAATGTTGCTTGGGTACGATAAACATAGTGCATTTAAATATTACATAGTGCATTGTGTAAATGCACGGTATTATTAAATCTGTATTCTCTGTGAACAGAATGGGTTGATAGTAGACTTAACTCTAGCATTACTCGCCAAATTAACGACTTGCTTAGTAGGCTCTGCATTCTGTATATAGGGACCTGCTTCTATATCAGTAGATGACTTTAAAGGTAATATGTACCTGGAAAATAACAATAGAAGACATGTTCCATGGTTTATCTTCTGTAGGGAAGCTTTTTTACATTTGTGAAGAGTTATGGAAAGCCTTGTGTCCCTAGAAGGCGCCGAAAAGCACATCGTATATTCACAGAGCCATACACCGTCTTCCAAGTATTTTTTCTGTTCAGAATTTGATCCCAATGAATTATAGTTAAAAGCTCTATAATTAAATATGCTACCGAGTAAACATGGTTGTGGCTTATTGTATGAATAAAACTGTTTCCATTTAGAGGACTGCACTTTAGCAGTATGCAATTAATATATTAGTGATGATCACCAGAACATCAAGCCTGGACAACGTAATATTAAATGTACGAAAAAATAGATTTTATTGCAGGCTCACTTGGCTTCCTCTTGCCTGAGGGCGATTTGTACCTCTGGGCAGAGACCGACTGAAGTCACTTGCTACCCTGAAAATGAAAAGACCGTCTGATTCTCCACCCTGTGACCTGGAAAAGCTATGTTCACACTATGGTACATAAACAGCAAGTGCGCTAACACTGGCAGAACAGAAGGCAGGAGCTGTTGTACATGTGATGCGCCTGCTTTCATTACACATGAGAAAATCCTATGCCACTAAAATCTAAGGACAAGAGTATTAATGGTTCATAGTGTGACCGGATCCCATTGGCTTCTGATAGCTAATGGTAAAAGTTTTGAGCTGCACTCCGCAGTTCAATTTTCTTAACCTATGATAATACCCTTTTGCATTTTTTTTGTCTTCTGAGATGTGCATTTTGTACACGTGCCACATTCCTGTTCAGCGGTAAAGACTCTCCTAAAAATACCCCCAAGAAAACTGAATATAGCGTAAGAAAAAAAGGCTCCAGAATCCATTAATCTTGTGAAGAAGAATTTCTACTTATATATAGAAATTCCCTCAGGGTATATTTAATGAGAATATGATGACTCAGTAAGGCAATTCCATCAGTTGCTATTTAGGGGTGCCATACGGAGTTATAAATGTCAACGGTAATTTGATTTGTCCCCAACTCTTCCTTATTTATTCATAAGACTGTGCTGACATCGAGTGGTGGCAAGCAAATGCTAGTTTTGCAGGTTCTTACAATGAAACTTTTTTAACGTTGGATTTATCACAGGTATATTTGGGTTAAAAAACACTATTTAGGAACAGTAAATTTGCACACTAGTAATCTTTGTATACGACATACTAAGTTTTTTCTTATACAAGACGTTACAGTTATTGCAGTTATTGTGGATAACATTTGTTTTCTCTGCATTGTGGCATTTTTATTATGTTTGATAGTGTGTTATCTTTGCTTTCCAGAAGCAAACAAAATGAGAAAATGTTTCAACACACCCTGTTATTTATCAAATGTGGCAGAAATATTATACTTTTAGAAAATTACTCTGTGTCCAAATGTCACACTCACGGCATATTTTATTAGTTCTTCCTATTTGTCTCCGACTCTGGGGAAGACTCGATTTTGTGAAATAAGTAGAAATTCGAGTCCTGAGCCATAGACAATTCTTTTTGAGGTCTTTATTACTGAATTTCATTTTTAACCAAAGAAAGAAAGTAAAAGCTTCCAACTCTTTTAGGAAAAAGAAATTCGGTTGGGGGGGGTAATATTCGTTGAGACATCCTAAGACCCAGAACTCTGAGTTAATGTAATTGTCATAATACAAATATTTAAAAATGGAAGATATGTATGTTAGGTGATTATAGTATATAGTCAAAAATATATTCCCTTAATGCTATACAGTAAGGATTATCCATTTTAGTTGTTGTTTCTTACTGTTTAAAGGTATATTTCCTTAATAAAAACATTAATTCAGTGATGTCACATTAAGCAAAAAAAGTTAAGCAACTCTTATTTTATTAATACACAAAGGCACAAAATAGCCCATGCTTTTCCTTCTACTAAATCCCCCCTTCTTGCTTCACATTAAATCTAGCATTCCCTGACAAAATGTTAACAGGGAAATAATTAGGGCAGGGTTAACACATCCGAAGCTATATTTCTTTATATAACCTTGTCCTAGTCGTCAGAGAAGGTTAAACCTCACCTATAATAGAATTTGCTGGTAGAAATCTAGTCTGGCTTTTTTTCTTAGTGTAAACACGCAAACCCTAATCAGCATTTGGTCTCACCTTAGATTCAGCTTAGCCATATGAATATAGCATGCATTTCCTCGCTGTATTACCCTCTACCATTTCTGCTGGGATGATGTTGCCCTTATCTACCACCCTCTCAGTAAAGTAAAACTCCCTTACATTACACCCAAGCCTCCAACACTCTAGTTTTAGATAATAACCTCTTGTTCTAACATTTCTCCTATTTTGAAAAAACCTAAATCTGTATATGTATTTAAATGTTTCCATCACACCCCACGTTTCCTCTCCTCCAAGTAGGAGAGAACTGGTTAACTCTGTGTAAAAAATAAATAATTGTATTAAATAAGTATTAGTTTAATAGGCATATTCAAAAATTTTCATTCTCTGTGTTCTAAGATAATTAGAACTAATGTAGAAAGTCCAATATATATTGCTGTTTAGTTTTAAAATGTTTGAAACTTCCTTCTCTTATCCTAATTGTGAAAATAATTTTAAAACTCTTTATAACGCACTGCAAGACAGTTTGAAGGTCCAGTTTTAGACCTTCCATGCTAAAATATTTATAGATAACGTTTATTTTTAATAGCAACCAATATAAAACGGAATTCAAAGACCCAACTGAACCCTTCATTTTTAAAGTTTTCTTTAAAGTATCTGGCAGTAAAATCATTTGGTGAGGTTTCTTAAATTTTACTGTAGCTCTCTCTCCATAAAATGCGTTGCAGCTTTTAACTTCTTTTAAATGGATGTTAAATGTGTAGCTTTTAGATCTCGTAATGGAAGTGTTTAAAATGTTTCTTTAAAGTCTCTCTGCTTTTTTTTGGATTACAGGTTTCTTCTCTCCATGGAAAAGTTCAAAACCTGTAAGTCATATTGTTTCTTAACCTTTGGTCTTGTAATTTATTGTTAAAATGTCAAATGATTTCAGCAAAGGTTTGCACAATGATTTTTAGCAGTAAATGAAGGATTCTGGCTTTTAACCAAATTATTTATTGAAACTGGAATCATAAGCCATGGTATGGTATGTTGAGCATGTGGATCCCCAGACTTTTCATGATGGTCAAGTCATATGTTTTCTTGCTCATGTAAGCAATATTTTTATCCCCTTCCATATCGAATAAAGGCAAAATGTTTCCCTAGACCTCCATGAGGAATCTAAATACTATATTTACACATTTTTAGAAAATGTTACATGGGGTACTTGAATGAACACTGCATTTCTCTGAAACATGTTAAATCACAATAAAGTTCAATATATGATGAGATTCATACGTTACTATCTGTACTGTAGCTATCAGGTTCAAAGATACAAGAAAAATGTAATCCCTTTGTTACCAAGGCTTTTTGGTGCCATAACTAATGTACACTTTCATAAGTCAGTTTAATCAGGATTACCCTTTTCCCTGTTTGATGTACCCACACAAATTATACATCTTTTTTTGTTTCAGGAATAAATAGGGCTTTCATTTGAAAGCATGGACACATACAAATATATATTACTTGTGAAACTTATACTAAAATAAAAATCTTAGAATTTCTGACACACAGTAGGTGCCACTGATGAACAATGACCCAATTCATGTTTGGCAGCATCCCCTGATTACATACATACCCCACATACATATTTTGTGTTTTAGCCACATCCATCCCCTACATAGTATCCTATAGGGTAGTATTTTTAAATATTAAATATTTTTAAAGGGATATATACTTTTTATTTAGTCCAGACAGACCCTGCTGGGTCTACCTTGTTCTCCATTGACCTTCTAGTGGGTGTCATCAGTGACGCCTACCCAAAATGAATGCCTGACCGCGTGACCGGTGTTTGTGCCGAGCACTGTTACAAATAATCAGTCAGGAGCAAATGATATGACAATGTCATATCTGGCGTGGTGCTGACTGGCACACACTCAGTCTGAATTTAAGATGGAAATCTGTGCAGGTTAATGCTCGGATCACCGACTCAAACTCTGCCCCACACCTGATATGACGTGCTGGCTTTTTGCTGACAGATGAGCATCTCTTCTGCCCCTGCAGCTGCACTGCAAGCATATCAAGACCACACTGAGGACTGCCAGAGAACGAGGGCAGAAATATGTTGAATTGTATTAATTAACGAAAATATTTGTTGAATATTGTATGAATATTGATAGAGAGTGTTTGAGATTGTGAGACTCCGTGTAAGACAGAGCAAATGATGGTGAGTGACAAACCGAAATGGCAGGGAACAAAATTTGTTGTCTGAAAATTAATGGACCAAAAAATAAACGAAAAATTGTTATACTAGAAGAAGAAATATAAATCACTGTGGTAAGAAAAGCCTTTTCTGATCTTCTGTTACAGATAATGGAGCGGTGGGATAATCAAGGAAGCCCACAGACTAGTTTATCAGCTCCATCTTTGCCACCAAATCTCCCATTTCCACCAACGCTGCATAGGGGTTCATTTCCTGATTCTACAGAGGCCTTCGATCCCAGAAAACCCGACCCCTATGAACTCTATGAGAAATCAAGAGCAATCTATGAAAGTAGACGTAAGTAAAATATTTCTAGCGCTAAAATATCTTCGTTTACTCTGTTGGGGTTTTCTCATGTATTTTATTACAGAAAAAAACAATGTTCATATGAATGCCCAAAACAGAAGGATTTGGGCACTCTGTAATTACCTTAACTAAAACATTTCATCTGGCTAGAATTCCATGATCTCATTTATAATTGTTTTTTCTTCAAGGTTTGTTTGTGGTTGTTACAGTATACAAATTAAAATCCTCATTAGGTCACATATAATACAAATTCAGTGCATGAGGCATTCTTAATCCATAGCTAAACAAATTTCAGAGTTTTCTAATTAGATGGATTAGGCAGTCGTTTTAGAGCCTGTAATGCTTGAGAGTGCTTGGACTTATGTAAAGATGGCATTGTGGACATGTTTCAAACCACACATTTAAGCCAATGAAATTACAGCTGCCATTCCAACCAGCAAAGATAGCCTGTATTTTCCTTAACCATTTGAAAATAGAAAATAGAATAGAACATTTTTTTTTTATTTTTTTTTTTTAATATCTGTCTACCAATATTTTCAGGGATGTCTCTCTATACCAAGAGACACTCACCTATATTCCCCGTTCTTCTGTATTTCATGTTACCTACTTTGCCTGTAACATACCATTTTGTGCTGTAGTATGTTTGCTGCAGTTTCCTTTAAATTACCTAAAAATGTCAACTACTCAATGTTTGGTTATTGTATATTTGAGTTAATTATTTTTAATCAAATTTGTAAGTTACATAGTCTCTGATTGGTGAGGATCTAAAATGACTACTTTTGCATTAAATGTTGTTGGTTTGTATTACTGACCTTTCACATTTATCAAGCTATTGTTTAATATTTATTGAAAAAACGAATCTGAAGTTAGATTGGGATTAAAATCTTTGACCCCTGGCAGTATAATTGTACTGCCCTTTTCAGAAAGGAGAGAAATATACTGTTACAGGCATCATCCCCCTTAGATCCTGTGTCATTTACTGACCTTGTGGAAGCTCTGATTGATTCCAGGATGAGTGAGGTAAAACTGCAAATTTTGGAAGACCTGCTGAGGTTCTACTCTTGCAGTCAAGAAATGCATTATTCAAGTTAATTTAAGAGTATGCAAAATATATGCTTGGATAGACAAATCCATGAGCCGGGAGCCTCTGAAAATATTACAGCCAGCTACTGACTTTTTGTACTATTTAATATTGATCTCTATAGCTATATCACTCAACGATTTCGAAGAAAATAAATACCAATCGATTCTGATTTTCTGATAATATAAGGAAGACTGTTTCTACTATTGGGCTAGTAATCAATAGTGAGTGAAATCATTGTGATGTGTCATTAAAGACGCAGTTCCACCTCATCTGCTGAATTTAACATTTTAAGTGCAGTATTAGAAACAAAATTCATACAACTGCTGAAAACCGGCTTTAAAAGAGTACATTAGTGAGTGGGAATGTTAAGGATCATGGAATACTTTCACTGTAACTAAATGTTCAAATTGCCCCTGTGTGCATTTATTGTGGCATGATGTATTGTTTTTAATATGAAAGGCTGGACTCAACCTCCAAAAAGTCCATGCACATAGGGACCCAAACAAAAAAGGGACGGGTGTTTTAAGCGGCTTACCTCCAGTTTACAGTTCTCACCTTCAAACTGGTTGGGCTTAAGCCCATTCTTGCATTCTCTATGTAAAGTAAAAATAAAAAATGTTATTTTGCATGTATTCATAAGTGGATGAGAATATCTTATATAAGGGAAGCCAGTCTTGGAGCACCATCTGCTGTGTGTGGACTGCATTTACCAGAATGCTCAACTATCCAAAATAAAGCTGCTTCCTGTGTACACATTTTAGCAGTGCATACTGAAGTAAGCCTAAGCCCCGTAACTTTTAGTGTGATTGTCCATTAGCATGCCATCACCCTAGGTGACAAAGAGTGTGAATGCTTGCAATGCCTATGCACACAAGCGAAAATTGGCTTTATCCCACCATGTAGATGAGAGGCAGCTGCGAACAAACAATAAGTAATGCTTCAAAATGGTCTTTATTTCAGTGCATATGAATTGGAGCATTTGCTATTCAATTACAGTTTAAGAAGTGACACTCCTGTGTTATGTTCCTCCTCCCCTGGCTCCCTTACCGGATGCACAAATTGCATTAGTATATAGACTCCTTGCATATACTCAGTAGCACTAGCACTGAAGGCCAATCACACGTTTGCTTGTAACATATCAGATAGCATGTGATTGGCTGCCACTCAGCGTTCAGCTCTCATTGACTAGAATAGACTTCTACTTAGCATGTGCAAGAAACATACTGAGGTATGCTTCCTGCTTTCAACAAAGGCAGCTGGGGGAGGAGTGAAATGAAAGTCCCACTTTCTACCTCCTATAAATAACTCAAGAACGCCTGCACATGCAGTGAATACACTGGATTCCATGCACAATGCATTCCACTGTGCAATTTACATAGATTGGAGTGTTCCTTTAAATTTCTTCATGAAATAAACTGTTAGTCAGCTAGCCTGTTGTTTATGACTTTTCTGTTCAAATATGTTATATTACGCTCCGTTTTATTTTTGCCAGACTAGTGACCCATACAGCTCTATTGCCACGCAGACAGCTCAGTAATACAGTTTGTCATGTAACGCTTGTAGGCATTTTGTACTGAAACTTGTACAGATGTCATTCTGATACTAGGTGCCAACATTCCCCTAGAAGCAAGTCTTAAAACAGGTCCACATTTGTTGTTTTTTTTATTTTCATTTTTTATGGCTAAAATAGTTTTTGCCGATTGATTTAAAAGAAGGGGTATATATCACATGGCCATGAGGAAATAGGATCAACTGAGACCATTAGAGCTCCTTCAGTGCACTATTTAACTATTTTTGGATTAGACCATTTCTGTTAGCTGGTACTAATTTGAAAAAAAATACTTTATTATTGTTATTCACTTTTGGTATGCTGTCAATATGATACATTCGGGTGTATGATGTTCAGTGTGTTGTGAACAGTTTAATAGACAACGCATTTGTAAGTATTCCAGGTTGATGTTGGCAGATTATCACCATCGTTTCAGCAGCACTTTTGTTGTTAATTGGGTTTATTGTATCAGCATCTGTTTGCCAAATGCAACCAGGTTTTTAATACCAAATAGCAAACCGAATAAGTGCACATAAATAATAATAATTAATATTTAGTATACAGAGGCAAATCAGGCATGACACTGTAACATTAAAGATACATTCTTTGCCATTAAAAAAGTGATATGTTGTGTAGCGCATTTCTGCTTATTCCTTAAGTAAGCCCTGAAATGCCAACTACCTTTCCATGCTTGGTGGCACTTTTCACCCTGCCAGTTTTATATAGTCTTCCATTTTTAAAACATTAATTATAGCCAGTGAAAAATATATTGTGTTTTCTGGTGCTGCTTTGAGATACTAATTATTGATCTGAACATAACAGTAAAATGAAGCTCTGACAGAGTGTAACAAGCCTGTGGAAGTCAGACATTTTTCTTTTTCCATTGAATATATTTAATAGATTTGAATAAAAAATGTTACATATTTTGATATTTTTCTATTTTGATATGGCTAATAAAATTGTATTGTGTTTATTAATATTCTTTTGTATCTGAAAGAGTCAATGAATTACAGGTGCCTTGCTAAGCTAATTATTTAGAATTGTACATTTTATTTTATAATTCATGCCTGAAAGAGGCCTTCGGAATATTCATATACACATTTCTTATGGACAATTCCTCATCTTCCTATTCAGAGCAAGTGCCACCCCGAGCTGGTTTCAGAGTGGATCCTGCTGGCAAGTATTCTACTGCAACCATTGTCCCGTGAAATATGTGTCCATCATTCTGTGTCTTTGTAAATGTGTGTCTGTGTATCCATCACTCTGGATAACGTGCAGCCATAATTGTTCACTTGTGATTTTATACAAACCTTCCTTTGCGGAACCATTTGCAAAAAACGGCCTTGGTTTGCATTACGTTCTACTAGGCTCATTGAAATTGACACAATATAATTTTTTATTAAAAACACCTTTGTAGCAGAAACAGTGATAAAGACATCTGCTGTTCAGTCAGTAAAGTGTATGTTAATCCAAGTATGTCTGAGAAAGAGACCATATTGGTCATTCTTTTATATATGTGAAGGGATGTAATGGATTTTGTCTGTTTTGAAGTGTCATAATGTCATCCACAAGGAAAAGAACATATAAAATCTGTGTATTAACACTTAAACAAGACTTAAGGATTTTTCGTGTCTATGTTGTCATCTGTGAGGTGGATATCTGAAGACATTTTGAGATTTTGTATCTCTG
This sequence comes from Spea bombifrons, assembly GCF_027358695.1. Taxonomy (NCBI): domain Eukaryota; kingdom Metazoa; phylum Chordata; class Amphibia; order Anura; family Pelobatidae; genus Spea; species Spea bombifrons. The sequence continues at coordinate 62,108,781 of NC_071090.1, read as the reverse complement.
TGTCCTAGACATTGAATGCATCCACTGGGAGTTTATAGAATATAGATTTTATAATTTATTTGATCTGCATAATATGTGATTTATTTTTTGCTGCTCTATGATAACTGTGTCCCATTATAGAAAGTACACATTATTTTGTTATATGCAGATTGGGAATATTTCTGAATTTTTTTGAGGTTGGATCACTTTCATACAAATGACAAATGATTTAGCACTGGATTTTATGTGTTGAAATTCACAAATTTTTACTAGATGTACCTGAAATTCCCTGATAGTAATTTGCATATCTTTTGTTAGATAGATTTAATATAATAAATAATGGATAATTTATGGTATATATGATAGATAATAAAGTGCTGTTAGCTACAGTCACATAATTTATAGATCACGAGGTGATTCTGTAGTGCTTTTACAGTAAGAGCCCAATGAAAATTAACAGGAGCGTAACTGTCAACATGCCATTTGACTAAAAGATCACACGTTAAGGCATATTGGAACAGAACGAGAAGAGGGTCTTGCTTGTGCCATCTTACAATTTATTGTTTCTACCTGCTAGTATCATACAGAATTCCTGCTACATTTTCACTCACTGTGGCTCATAATGATCAATAACATGTGAGCCATTAGTGGTTTGCAAGAACTGAAACTGAAATATCTAAATTTCATTTTACTGTTAATCCCACCACTAGAAAAAAGTGGATGTTTTTTTTTAAAGAAAAGGCTGCTTAGGGTATTTGGTAAAACAAAAATCAATAGTACCATTTGGTTGAATGAACTGTACATACATTCCATCCGTAAGAATGTATTCTCTATTATTTTTGTTTAAAGGAATGTGTTCTATTGAATCTTAATACATTTTACCACATATTAAGCTATACCCTGCCAGCATTATTATTAATAGTATTGTAAAAATGAGGCTAACTAACGATAGTGGTTTACAATTTTGCCATGGACCATGCGTGACAATGTTAAAGGTATAGGAACCACACAAACTTTTTAGACTATAAAGGTTGTCCCGTCTTCTTGACGTTGATCTATCGAGAGAGTTATTCCCACTCAACCCACTATGTCAATTCTATCCTTTGTCTCTTACACATAATAATTTACTATAACTATTATTTACTTTTGATAATGTTTACAAAGTATGATATGAATTATTTAAGTAGATAGTATGTTTATCAAATATTATTAGTATAAACAATGTTATAATAATTACAAGGTTGCTATTGCCAGTTATTGTAATGCCAGAGACTATATAAGAAATATAATGGAGCAGAGTTCTGTAGCTATAACCCAGTTAAGTTATATTTAGTGTTTACATGGATGGCTGAGATAGGCACAGGATAAAGCTTACCAACTGCATGATAATGTTAATTAGTGTGATGGTATGTATAGCGGTGTGGGCTATTGCAGTTCTTCCAATGTTAAGCAACTGCAACCCTCATCAACCTCTTCTACATATATTCCTAATGTCCAGCTGAACAAGGATCATGGGAATTATATTTCAACATCAGATGAACAGCCAACAGCCTTAGTGTTATCCATAGCAATAAACAGCATACATCTTATTTCTTTGTATTTATGTCAATTTTATCTGTGAAATATCTTTTCTTTCTAATTTACATTGTCGGATGTTTTAACAATGCATGGTTTATTTGGTCTGTTTTCTATGCTTAACAATATTGTTGTGTCTCAGTTAATAACATCCATGAACCATTCCTCATTAATACTAATTTAAATGAATGTATACCTCTTTGTCCTAGTACTGATTGAACTATTTGCATTCTAAAAGAGTATTTGTATTTAACAACAGGCCCTGACTATAAGGAGTTGGATGTCCATCTTCGACGCCAAGAGTCTGGATTTGGGTTCAGGATCCTTGGAGGAGATGAACCTGGCCAGCCTGTAAGTCATTCTGCACATTACAAAGCATCATCACAAAATGCTTAACCTTTCACATAGCAATAATGGATATATATCGTAGGCGAAATCACATAGCTATATGTACAGTAGAAAAAATAGAAGATGTGAATCATGAAGAAGGAGGTGTCGATATACTACAGCTCTTGAGCATTTTTTCTTGCAGGCAAAGGATGCTGATTAAAGTACTTACTACGTGCTTTATTGTGCATTCATTGTTGGTGAGGTTGTTTTGGGCAGTAGACTATTTTAGAGGAAAAGTCCCTTATCTACGGTTTGATGGCATATCAACAACTGCTAGAGGCTACCATCTTGCATTTTTATGACTCACACAGATAAAACGCTATTTTCATCTCAACGCAATAACATTCAGTTAACATTGATAACTTTAATCTTTGAACACATTTGTAATGTCAAAACAGTGCCTATCGCATTGCCACTTTTAATCTGCTTTAAATTAGTTCAGCAAAATAACAAATGATATACTTTATGCTCATCGGTGATAGCTATAGTTTCTTTTTTATAAAACCTCATGCTTTAAAGAAATATCACACCCGTTCTTGTAAGTGGGCATTCTAGCATTAGATGGCCATATACAATATATAGTATGTAATGATATTTTCCATCATATCACAAAGCAGCTATAACTAACCACTTAGCCAATAAACTTGTAGGTCACAAACTCTATAGGGACTCAGAGAAAATGGGGTACCCAGGTGCCAGTGACCCTAGGCTTACCCTTACGCAGTTTTTGAGGTTCAAATAATTATTCAGTTGTGTTTTGTGTATAAAGAGAGCTTAATATTTGTGTAGTACAATGTGTACCAACCATATGATTCAATCGTATATTTGTTTAAATCCGAGTCTTTTATTTATTGTATGGTGGTTATCCATGTTTATACTTCCCCAATGTAACCCAAATCCTGCTTAGTGGCTCTTTATAGATACCTAGATAGGAAATATCCTCTGATTATTTACTTATTTTTTTGAACAGCCATAAGGACTAATTAACAAAATAATAAACACTTCATTGTTCATTATGAGTGGAATAATACATTAGTTTATATGCACTCCTTGTCGGTATTCCCTTTGAAGGGATAAGCTTCAAGAGTATGAATTTAAGGAGCGAGGATTAGTATGTTCAGTTCTCATACCTTATCTCTGAAAGTATATTTCATACGTTTGCAGCTTTAAAGTTGCAAGCTTTTCAGTTACACAGACTTTGTCTTTAATAATTGCTTTGTGCAGCCTAGGGAGAGGTTTGCGAATGGGAAGCTTCACCTAGAAAACCAAGGTCAACCAATAAGTTAAATACAATTATATGACCTCAAATCACGTTTTGTAGAATCCGTCTGCAAATGTGTTCCTGGCTTTGTGCTGAAATGGTAGAAATGTCAACAAAAGTGCTATACATTTACACAAGGGGCTTTGCCAGCCTGCAATTAAGCTCTCTAAGCCACTCGGAAGTAGTTGCATCGCAATAACTGTTGTATTTGCACAAGGGAATTTATTCATTATTCTATAATGGAAACTCCAAAATGCATTGCAGTCCATTTTTGAGGTTGGTGTAAATTGTGACTAAAGTCGAATACATCAGTTTACTAATCAGACATAATTCTATGAGCAAGAACTATGACATCTGTTATCATAACTACAATTTGAAAAGGGTCTCCAACTCAACAAAATCAACTTGCCTCAGTTGAATACAGTTAACGGGATCATTTTATAGTACAAAATTAACATTTCTCTGGGATATGTGCTTGCTTTTTAGAGAATTATAGAAAATGGCCCTAACCATGAATTCCAAATTATTAAAGCAGATCCTTAAAAGTACACCAGAACGCTTAGATGTTTAATATTTTGATAAAATGTTTACTTAGCCTTGTATTTCCATACATGATATAATACATAGGGCCAGCCAAGCCCTTCTTGCAAGAGAGACTGGAGGGTCCTTTATAATGCATAATGAAGTCAGTGAATTGATATTTCTTCCAAACCGCAAAACTGCTGAGTAATACTTCTGTCCTCTTGGTTCATATTCATCATTTCAAAAGCAATGCCTCGACAAAAAACTTTCTTCAATGCAGGATTAGTTTTGGTATAATATTATGGTACTATAAAATATGCTATGCAATTTATTTTTAGGCATAGGTTCCTTCTAATTAGTCATTTCAAACTTCCGGAAGCAGATTTCTTCTGATACATAAACATATCATGAAACATTCCACATTGGAACTCGGATATTATAAAAGGTTTGAGAAGTGTGTAGTATGCGTAGGTTAAATTTAGCTTGAGAGCGTGTTCTGGCTTCAAGGAAAGGTCTAAAAATATTAAGCTTCACATACTTTCAAATGTTTGATGTTCCATTGTTCAACATGTAAGGAAAAGAAAGTATCATTTATAAAGGGCACCGCTTGGAATCCATGTTTTATCCTACATTGTCTAAAAAGTATTAGAAAAAAGAAGAATACAAGTTATATTTTCAGTTAATATTTGAACTGAATTCTGTGCGAGCTCAGAACTTGGATCCCTGGTGTGACAACAGCATTGGTCTGAATCATAAAAAACATCCCATGCTGTTTCAATGCTGTCTTCTCAGTTAAATAAGGTAACATAATATATATTTTTCCTTTGCACAGACTGCATTATATTAAATATCGATTCAAAGACAGAATGTGTTGTCTTCTAGTAGAATATGCCACCAAATTAATCACTAATTCTATTAAAAGTGGGAATGTATCGATAACCCTTTCAGTGCCAGTGGAGGAAATCTCATAATGTGCAGCTACCACTTTTAGCAATCTCTATATCAGGGAGTTGCAGCCCTGCATGTACTACCGCTATTGGGTATTATTGTTGGGTTAAAGGCCTGTAGGTGTTTTCTCTCACAAACCAGTTTCAGAAAAGGCTGCCATGTTTAATTGAACGCAAGAACCAGTAGCATGGTAATGGTATGTGTTGGCTGTAGTTATTTCTGTTTTACATTTTATAAGCAAAAAAAGGAAATCATTATCCCTTTTTATGAATTTCTAATGGTGACTACTGGTGTTTTACCCTAGTCAGAGTTGTCCCTTGTTTTCCTTTCTTTTCTTGTTTTGTTTTTTATTATGTTTGAACATATCTGAAAGTAGCTATAAATGTTGTTTTTGTTTTATGACTAGATCTTAATTGGTGCCGTAATAGCGATGGGGTCTGCAGACAGAGATGGCCGTCTACGCCCTGGTGATGAGTTGGTATATGTAGATGGAATCCCAGTTGCTGGTAAAACCCACCGATACGTGATTGACCTTATGCATAATGCTGCTCGTAACGGACAAGTCAATCTTACTGTGAGAAGAAAGGTGCTATCTGTTGGTATGTTTAGCACACACTGCAATTTTACTAAGATCTTTTCATACCACTTAGCAATCAGTATATGAATCCTATTTGTATCTGGTTTTTTACCAGATCAGTCATGCTTTCATGGAGATTAAAATATACTTTGATATTTTTTAAGGTGTTGAAGTGCATTGTAAGCATTATATTTTGCTGTAATGTCTGAAATTAAATTTAGTTACTGACTAAACCCTTGCAAGCAGGGTTGGGGAAATCACTGGATCCAAGTAGCCATGTAGACGATTTACCATTCCTGGATCAAGGAAAGAAATCAAGCTTGCACCTAAACTTCACTGCTACTGATTTATTTAGGTTTTCTTTGCAAGTCCTAGTTTCTGGATACATTTGTGATGCTCATTAATAAAGAAACCATCTAGTAATGTGTCATTTCCCAAAAATATTCTAAGAAATTTACTATAGTTATTGGTACAGGATAATTTACAGAATTCTAAATTGTGACTGGTCAATATAGTTTTTGGTTTTATATACATTGCATGAGGTTATGCAAGTTATAGTCTCCAATTTAAGAGCAGTCCATATATGTTTAGCCCACATACACAATTCCTTTGTTTTTGCTAAGAAGTTTTCTTTATACAGGAGAACCATGCCCAGAAAATGGCAGGAGTCCTGGCTCTGTGTCAACACATCATAGCTCTCCAAGAAGTGACGCTGCCTATCCAAACAGTAACCATAGTGCACCGTGCAATTCTTCCCCTCCTGAAGGCTTATCTTCGCAAAATATGCAGTCCAACGATGTGATTATCCATCGCAAGGAGAACGAAGGATTTGGTTTTGTTATCATAAGTTCTCTGAACAGACCAGAATCTGGAGCCACAATAGGTATACTTTTTCTTACAGCATGTTTTTTTCTTGTAAGATGAATTCCATTACATTTCCTTTTGGTTCCAGGATGTATTATCATCTTCTTAATTGTGGACACAGCACACCATGTAGGGGGGGCTGTTCCACAAACCAATAACCTCAGTGAATATCAAGCACCAATACTGGGTCAGCTGGTGTGAGTTTCCAGTGAGTTCCTATTAAAGAAAATAATATTCTATTCCTGCATACACTAGGTTGAGGTTTTGTGAACTAAGTAGCATCTCTCGTTATGTGAATTTTTTAAACAAATTGCGAACGCCTGTTAGTTACTTTTGCTTTCTTAAGTTTTGCATTTTCATAAATTACAAAATATTTAGCATCTTAGTAGATGTTACTAATAACAGAATAATATTTCATATCTCAAAAAATAATTTGATGCTTAAGTCCATGCCACCACTCTAGTGCTTAAAGAGTTAACAAAAAATGTAATCGGTTCTTCCTCTTAAGAGATTCTGCGTTTTGTATCATGTAAACAGATGCTTTTACACAAGTTATAACCTTATTCTGCCACTGGAAATGATTTCCAGAAAACGTGAGTACCAAAGCTTTTATTTGGATTGGTCTCTGAATAATAAAATACTGCAGAGGTTGCCCAAGTATGATTGCTTTAGGATAGAAAGCTTATTTTACTGGAAAACATAAGCTGCCTTCCAGAGTTATTAAAATTGAGAAGTTGATATTGTGAAACTAGACATTTATCCCGTTTATTGTTGGACAATGCAGAGAGCTCCGTGGTGAAAAGATATGTTTATGGAATACATTAGGCTTTTTCTTCATACAGTACGTATTCAATCACGAGTTTCCTAAACCAAAGAACAAATTCAGTATTCATTACCCTGATTTATATGTATATATAAATATTTGCTTATTTCAAATTTTCACTATAAAGTTATTCTGTGTACGCACTGAATGCAAATCCAGATCCTTGGTACAGTAAGTGTGTGTGTGTATATAATATGTATGACATGTATATGTGTTTATATGTGTATAAACATATAACATATAACATACAACAACACAGGAACCCTGAACACAGTCTAGTGAAGTCAACAATGCCTGGATGCATCCACAAGCCAGTGAACATGTGTATAGTTAAATGGTGAGCACACCTGGGAACCCTTTGGGTTTGAGACTCTGGGTAAAGCGCCATTTCTCCAAGTCGCTGTGTGAGATCCCCAGGGCGCATGTCCCACTCCCTGTCCATTTCCTCACCCTCGTACAAATTTACAGCGTTTGGGCATAGCCCTGCCCACTAACATCATCAGCTCCGCCCATCATTACCCCGCAGAGGCCAGGCTCCAGGTAGCCTGGATCTTCCAAGGCATGATAGGTCCACAAAAATCTACAATCCTATTTACAGAACTTGTTTTTCCCCCAGAGGTGGGCAATTCTCAAATGAAAGCAAAATTAACAAAAAACTACAAGCAAAAACCTAGCTTGATCTGAACACTGAGTAACCTCAAACAAACCTGATGAACCAGCAGGGTGATAAACTAACATAAATGATGTCATGAATTCACCTACTTTTCTTTACGCGCAGCTCACTTCTAAGCAAGTCCAAACACAATCTTATCTTGCTCTACTACAGGCTAGGCCTTAAGGCAAACTACTTTAGCATAGTAGATTACGGACAGAGGAGATAGAGAGAGAGAGAGAGAGAGGCATGAATAATCTCATCATACAAGCTGACAAAATATTGGTTTGTAAAGCTTAAGGGGTTAAAAGTGCTTCAATTTATACAGTCTTACAAAATGATCACTTAGATCGCGTAGGATATCATTCTGTGAAACGTATCATGTGATGAAGGTCACCACTATGACCTGTCACAGTCCTGTTCCTTTTATTGTGTTATTTGCCTTAAAGTGAAGTCTGATTATCCTGCCAGACAGTTGCTGAAAAGTCACTGTCCTTAGCTAACATTTACAGTTCCAGGAGTGTTGTTGCCTAACAACGTGGAAACCTGAGAGAAGGTGACATGTCTTTTAAAGTAAGTCAGATGGTGAGAATGTGTTCTCATCAGGGTTGTACACTAAGGTTGTTGATGAACATATAATATAGCCTTGTCTCCGCAGCTGTAAAATTGAGCTGGACATGCTTAGCAAGGGAGCAAACACCAACGATATTGGTCAAGCTGTTTTTGCTTCCTTGTGTTGGAGTTTTCCATTGAACATAGAAAAAGAGGTATAAGTCTTCTGGCTTCCAGATGATGAAGATACCTCTGAGATTCCAAAAGTTTTAGTAAATTTAAATTTTTTCTTATGCTGGCCCAATATAAGGTATTGGCTTCAATTCTTCCATTAAAGACTGTTCTCTTCTATTAGGCTAACATTGCTCTCTCTATTTTAGCTTTTGTCCATTGGTACGCTATTAAAAGCTACATGGGATGTAACTGTTAATTGTACCACTATTACCACTTTTTCTCTGTGTATATAAAGTCCAATTTATCTTGTTTTGTTTTTTTAAGCTCTTTCCCGGGCATAAAAATGCAATTTTATTAACCGATAAAGGACTCTATTTATTACTGTCTAGGTTCATGAGGTTATGCTATTTTTCTTTTTCCAATAAAACCTCTATTTTGGTTTACTTCATCCATAATTGTAGCATTATTATTCTTCCAAATTTAAATCAATCACTTTGTCAGAAGCCGAGGCCTACCATAAATATATCAGGATTACAAAAGAGTTATCTTACTGCTTGATTTATTCTTAAATAAGCTTTCCATCTGCAATGTCGGCTTCAAAGTACTTATCTGTTAAGTCAACTGTCAAAAATAATAATTCTTTGGCTTTCCGAAGAAGGCATTGATGAATGAAGAATGGTTTTCTTTTCTCTTCTCTCTAAAGCATTTGATGTTTGCCTTCAGAATGTAAATGCTGTGTGTTCCATAAACATCTGCTGTATTAATTGCATTAGATCAACATTAAATTTATACTTAAAATATGTACATGTTCACTGGTTTTGCTACTATTAGCTGATATAAAGTACATGCTGTATAAATGTATATTATTCAAGCTAAACAAAAACAAAAATAATACAGGCTAGTAGAATGGTGCTCTTTAATTCTTGGGTTTTAAATGTGTACAATATTTTGTTAAAACAAGTGAAGGAAACTAAAAACAACAAAATAAATCAATGTGGGTTTGGTGTTAAATGAAAAATCAGTACAATTATTGAGAGTTTGCCTTTTTTTTCACTTTGCATAGATCTGGTAGGTCTTGTTAAATCTAAGTTTTGGGTCAGATCCAACCGTCCACTGCAGGAGCAGCGGGTGATTATCAACGACTGCATTGCTGCTTGCAGATAGAGTATCTTGTAACATCTTCAGTACAGGCTGCTCTTTTTTTCTTAAAAAATAAAATGCTAAAGCTATGTATGAGGTTTAATGGAATTTTAAGAAGTGAGTCTTTCAATGTGACAGTAAATGTAGGCACTATTAATACAAATGGTGGATTAATGCTAAGAATTAAATTTTTCTCTTTTGGGACCAATTAACCTATAACTAGGCCTGCTTTTTCAATCATTTAGGCAACCAATCAGGAATGGGTTTTCACTCAACCCTCGACAAATTAATGACAAGCTTGAAACTAAACCCAAGAACCATTGGGCTATATAAATAGGCCGCAGACGATGGTTATCCAGCTAAGTGCTAAATTACTGTAATAATTCCCAGAGGAAAAAAATATCTAATAAAAAATAATAAACACAGCAGGGTTTTTTTCTGTTTCAAAAATACGATCTTGCTTATAACGCAGAATAATGATGTTTTTTATAATAATTATGTAAATGCAATTTTCCTTCAATTATTACAATTTCAGAACCAAACTACTTTTCATGGATTCTAAATGCAGTTTGATTTTTCTGCAGCTGTACCGCATAAAATTGGACGAATTATTGAGGGAAGCCCTGCGGATCGCTGTGGAAAGCTGAAAGTCGGAGACCGGATCTTAGCTGTGAATAGCCAGTCTATTATCAACATGCCCCATGCAGATATTGTGAAACTGATTAAAGATGCAGGGTTAAGTGTAACACTTTCCATCGTTCCTCAGGAGGGTAAGTAGCTGCTTCTCAGCAGTTAGAAAGGTCTCATTATGGCTAATGGATACATGTTGTGTTTGTACTTTTAAATGAATGTTATAAAGAAACTTGTTTTAGGCACATACTGTACATAATAGAATAACCAAACATTCTAAATACTTGTATGTTGCAGGGGTTTGTCATTTTTGGAGGGGGGGCAATATTCAGAAGGCATTTTTCTACTGTATGTTGAATTTCAAATGCGCAAAGCATATTATTTATTTTGGTTACAAAAGTTACGAAAACATGAGTATACTGGCATAAAGGTTGATTCCCAATGGGCAGAGACATATATGATTTTAGCCTTTTTAAAGTAACATTTTCAGCTACATTTTGAAAGCTTCATGTATATTCTTTAGAACTAGTTGAAAGATTTCCACTAAAGGGAAAGTGGACAGGCGTTTGGAGAGTCAGTGTTTAATGTACCTGTGGGGGGTGAGTGCTTTGGCTTCCAGTTCGTGTTCATGGCATGCTCTTATTCTACCAGTTTGTTACCCTGAGGACATGCCAGTGTGTCCATAAAAGTTGAGGCAAGATGTCCCTTAGGATGTTTCTGTACATTCAGTCTTTTTTTGCAGGGGCTGTCTAATAGCTTGGACTCTCCCCGACAGCAAAACTGCCAACAGATCATGTGTGGCGTGGTAATATGTAAGCAATGCCCATTTGGTTGCTGGCCATTGGTCCCCCTGTAAACCCCCAATCTGCCATTCCAGTGGCATATAACGTTCTACAGCGTGCAGCTAGATCCACTGTATGCTACATGAGCAGAGAAACTGCCAAGACCACCTCATGATCGCCAGTCCCCCCCTGTATGTAAATGATAGTGTATGTGGAGTATTACTGTAATCAGGGCACCTACTGTGTAGACGAGATCCTAAGCAAAATGTTGAGAGAGAGAGAAAGCATTGTGCTTAGCAGTAGCAGTTTCAGTCTATTTTTTTCTGAATGTAATCTTTAAGCGAAATTAAATTCATTTTTTATCTTTTCAAAATTTGTTTGTGTGCCAAAGTCTGATATACCCATTCATTCACGTAATGATATAATATACATCACTGAATTGACCGTGTAATTGTATTAATTAGTGATTTATTATTGTAGTGTTATGGATGAAGAAGAATCTATATCAAGAGACAACCATCTGATTACTTGTACATCTGAATGCTTTATTTAGAGATATGACAAGTGTTCTTTCTGCATACACTTAATCAAGCGAATACTTGCCAAATCATTAAGCAGGAAAGCTATTTGTGCAGATGAACCAATCGGTTGAATCGCAAAATAAACAGACGGTCAACATAGCCAAAATGTACTTAAAAGAGACATTAAAGGGGTGATGTGAGTGAACCAAAACAAACACACATCTCTTCTATAGCACACATTGCACAATTATGATCATATCCATAATACCTTAAATACATAGGCACATTCTGTGAGATTGTTTTGAATTTTTACACCTGTTTGCTACATCTATAAGCAACCAAGTGTACAGTGTTATATGACCTTTATGCCTGTTTGTTCACGTATAAGAGCAATATACATCTACATCAAAATAACTAAAAGTTAGATATATAAATGCATTGAATTACATTTTATTTTTGTGCAAAAGATTAGAATTTGCTGAATTACATTTTACCTGTGTTATTTTACAACTGTGCTTTTTTCCCCTCAAACAAAGAGTTAAACAGTCCAGCATCAGCACCAAGCTCCGAGAAGCAGAGCCCCATGGCACAGCAGCACAGCCCAATGGCGCAACAGAGTCCGGTAGCACAGCAAAGTCCGGTAGCACAGCCGCTGCCTCCACAACCACTTCAGTTACAAGGGCACGAAAGCAGGTAAATGCTGGCATCTTGGTAACATGAAGTAAGGTAACGTTTACCATGAGGAACTCTAACCCCTACAATTTATTGATACAGTTATAGGTCAGAGGTGAAAGCCAGACAGGATGTAAAGCCTGATATCCGACAGCCGCCGTTTACAGATTATCGGCAGCCATCGACGGACTATAGGCAACCTCCGGTAGATTATCGACACCCTCCTGTAGTTGATTACCAGCAACCCCCTCCGATGGACTACAGGCAGCCTCCTTTAATTGAATACAGACAACATTCTCCTGATACCAGGCAATTTCCACTACCCGATTACCGTCAGTTTCAGGTATGTATGAGGTTATTATATATGCATACCTGTGAACTTTCCATGCTTGACCAGGTGTTTCAGAGTGAAATGTTGCTTTCCCGGGCCTCTCACAAGAGCAGGGCCCTCTTCTCTTTTGCACCAGTTTGTTATTCTATGTGTTATTGTATGCGTTTCTAAATTGTTCTTCTGACTGTAACAGCGCTGCGGAATCTGGCGGCGCTTTATAAATATATGTAATGTTATTGGCGCATAAAAATGGACATACATCGATTAGCGTCCTTGTACGTGTTAAAACTGTCTAAATGCTTTGTTATACAATCTTATTTATTACACAGGCAAATGTTTAAAGTAAAGGATTGATTTATAGCGGCAGAACTGAGTTCAGTAACATGTGAGGATCAAAGTCATCATAAATGGAGGCTTCCCTGTCCTAAAGTTACCTATCTTTTTGTCACACTTCTGCCAGAACAAGTTAGCTTCAACCAAGGGGAAAGACTAATAATGAAACCCTATAACGTGCTGTTATGATCGATACCCTTGCATACAAAGTTGATTTCTTCCTGAAATGGAGCTTGCATTGTGCATTGTGCCCCATAGTCATGGTCATAGTCATGGCCATGGCCATAGTCATGGTCATGGCCATGGTCATAGTCATGGCGATGGCCATGGTCATAGTCATGGCGATGGCCATAGTCATAGTCATGGCCATAGTCATGCTGGAATAGAAAAGGGCCTTGCCAAAACTGTTCCCACAAAGTTGGAAGCATACAGCTGTCCAAAATGTCTTGGTATGCTGAAGCATTAAGATTTCCCTTCACTGGAAGTAAGGGACTCAACCCCTGAAAAACAGCCCCATACAAGTATCCCTCATCCACCAAACTTTACAGTTGTTACAATGCATTTAGGGAGATAACGTTCTCCTGGTTTCCGCCAAACCCAGACTTACCAATCGGACAGCCTACCAGAGAAGTGTGACTCTTCACATTACACAGAACGCGTTTCCACTGCATGCATTGTACGTGGTGATGTGAGGCTTGCAGGCAGCTGCTCGGCTATGGAAACCGATTCCATGAAGCTCCTGCCGCATTGGTTTTTGTGTTGATATTAATGCCAGTGAACATTTGGAACTCTTCAGCTATGGAATCATGTTGGCGACATTTACACATCATGTGCCTCAGCACTCGGTGACCCCGCCCTGTGACTTTACGTGGTCTTCCATCACGTTGTTGCTGTTCCTAAACCCTTCTATTTTCTTATTGCAAGAGGTAGCATCCTATCACAGCACCATGCTCAAATTCACCGAGCTCTTCAGAACAATCCATTTTTCACAAATGTTTGTAAATGCATGGCTAGGTGTTTGATTTTATACAGCTGTGGCAATGGGTCTGAAACACCTGAATTCAATAATTTAGAGGTGTGCCCCAAAACTTTGGCAAATTAGTGTGAGTATATACAGTGGGCCTTTCAGGAACAACATCAGAACACTCTGTCCAGAAGAGTGCACCACTAGGAACACCTAAGATACTGCGCAGAACTCTCAAACTTCCAGGCTGGTAGAGAGCCAGAGGTTAGGGAAACGCATACCACCCATAGAGGAGAAAAAATAATTTAATGATATTTGAAACCAGTAAACACTGTCTCTTCTAAGCTTAAAACGTACACTGAACTACAAAATGTAAGATTCAAGGAGTTGGCGGATCTGTTAGGAAGACCTGAAGAAATTATTGTGTTCCTCGACTAGCATAAAACATGGCACTGAGGCAGTAAACACATAATCCTGAAATATAAACTTGGAAATAATTGTGTATTGCAGGACTATGACTATTTCACAGTTGAAATGGAGAAGGGTGTGAAGGGCTTTGGATTCAGTATACGTGGTGGGAGAGAGTACAAGATGGATTTGTATGTGTTAAGGCTGGCAGAAGACGGTCCAGCAATAAGAAATGGCAGAATGAGGGTAAGTCATATCCAAAAGCTCAGTGTTATCTATGAGGTAAAAACATAATTGAATCTAACAATTTAATCAATTATGTGATTGTTGCTTTTAACTTAATGTGTCATGTTTTTTAATAATTCAAATTTTATATTTCTGGTTCTGATATCAATCAGAGATGTAGCCGTAGCAATTCATGCAAAATCTCTTTTAGCAATCCCTCTTGGAAGTTAGCAGAATATTCCTGCTATTTTGGATATAGCTATAACAGAGTCTGGAATAATTTTGAATGTGATAGATTCCCTTTAAGTTTTATAGAAACTGCAGTGAATGATTCTATTAACGTTCTCCCAGATGGCACGAAAGTCTGTCTTCTCCCATGTAGCTAGGCCTATGAAATCATGATACATGCCTAAGAATAAGCTCGGTATATACATTTGTTGCAAACTGGCCTAAATAGTAGTCCAGGATATGAACAGAACCTCCAGTTAACCACCTTCATAATTACTGTGAGACTGAGATCAGTAGTTATAATGTGAACAGATTGATCCTTCCTGTATGAACAGGCAACAAGCTGGCTCATAAACCTGAAGGGTGCTCTCCAGTGTAATATTGTGTAGATCTGTTGCTCATTTACAAGATGCCTAATAGGCTTCATGGAATAATGTTTTAGAAGAAGAAAAATCCATCCATAGTATGAAAAAGGGTTGAAATGTTGGTTTATCAGGTTTTATAAATATGTTTCAGTCTATCTATCCATGTAATGCTATAGTATTAAAGTGACATTCAAATCATTGTGTATAATTTCTTAAATCCAAAACTACCTCTGTGCCAATAGGCATTTTATGGTCCCCCTTAATTCATAATGCACCTTATTTAAAGATATTGCCCTTTGCTCCCTTGATATGGCACTCTGTCCCCCAGATATGCCACTCTGTCCCCCAGATATGCCACTCTGTCCCCAGATATGCTTTATGCCCCCTAGAAATACCAGTCTGCCCCCCTGGTATGCCATTCTGCTCCCTAGATATGCCACCCCTCCCCAGACTTACCAATGGTGTCAAGCGTGGCCGGCTTGTCACCTGCTGCGGTGATGCGCGCAAACCTCTGCTGCCGACACTTCCAACGGGGCTTCTAATACGGATAAGCCCCGGCGGAAGTGCCAGCAGCAGAGGTTGTCTGCGCGGTGCACGTAGACAACCTCCGCTGCCAGCACTTCCGCTGGGGCATCTATGGTGGAGCACTGGAAGGTTATATCACGCCGGTGCTCCACCATAGAAGCCCCGGCGGAAGTGCCGACAGCGGAGGTTGTCTACACACATCGCGCAGACGTCCACCAGCTGCCAGAGAGTAGGATCCAGGTGCCCTCACTGCAGGGGATCTGGATCCTAACCCTGCTGCTTCCCCAAAGCGCCCGGAAGTGCATGTTCCGGGCATCGGGCGATACAAATTGCGCATCCCGAAAGTTGGGCCTATATTCGGGCCAATACTGTACATTTGCTAGTTATTTTGTTAGCACAATGTACATATATATATATATATAATGTGTTACACTTACCCATAGTGGACCTTGTCATCCACACTTCTTTTGGGTGACAGGTCTTTAAATAAGTAAACAAAATGGGCATACTAAGTGGGCTGAATGGTTATTATTTGCCATCAAATTATATGTAGCTTTATTGTAATTAATATGAAGCATTACGTGAGACTTTGTGTATTTTAACTTAATGTAGTTCTGTGCTAATTCAGATTCCATTTGCTACCAAAGAGTTTACAACTGTGAAAAGTTATCTGTAGGCTTTCTTTCACATATTGCTTGAACTGTATTCACCTAGCATTCCAGCTGAGATTTGCACTAAAGCTCTGAAGTGTTCAAGAACAGCTTGAGGGAAAGACACACTCAGACTGCCATGTAACTGCTGAACTATCCCTTGTCTCTATGCCTGGCTGCTAATTTTATTATACATCAATGTGCCCTGTCAGCCACAGGATTTAACTAACCTCCATCAAACAGTGTTATGTTATGGATTTGTTTTTATTGTTCTGTATTGCTCAATAATAAATGAAATGCACTTTGTCTTCCATGCATTCTCCAATAAAATCTTTTCAAGTGCATAAATAAGTTGGCATGCAATATGTTTTTTAATTCTTGTTATCTCGCCCCTGGTGCCTGAAGCACTATAGAGAAAATACGTACAATTTATAAGCCCACAATCATAATTATGTGCCTCTAACTATTTTGTGTTTTTTATTTTCTTTTTATTAAACATGAGTAAAGTCCAGTGTAGTGTAATAAATTATATAGGCAAATGAAGAAGTGGAAACATTTAATTGAAAAGCGTTGTTTTTATTTCTCTTCTTCGCCTATCATCATTCACATAAAAAGCTTTGTTCTTGTTGGCATGAAGATCGGTTAATACCTTTCTTCACTGGAAATGTTACACAGATCTTTATTGTTATATTACCATGGCAATACTATAACATTTCCCATAATTAGAACTATTCACGGATACATAAATGACACCTAAATGACACCCACTATCAGGGGCGTAACTAGAAACCTCAGGGCCCCCGGTGCGAGAATCTGTTAAGGGCCCCCCCAACCCCCAACCCATCTATCCCTTTCTCACGATCTCCCCTCTCCCTCCCTACCCCCTTCTCACGATCTACCTTCTCCCTCCCTAACCCCCTTCTCACGATCTACCCTCTCCCTCCCTACCCCCCCTTCTCAAGATCTACCCTCTCCCTCCCTACCCCCCCACAATCTACCCTCCCTACCCCCCCCACCCCACCCCACGATCTACCCTCCCTACCCCCCCCCACGATCTACCCTCCCTACCCCCCCACGATCTACCCCCCCCACGATCTACCCTCTCCCTCCCTACCCCACCCCCCCTTTGTAGGTCACTTACCGTCAACTCCTGTGTTGGGAGCGTGAGGCGTTTGTCTCGGGTGCCGGCGCTTCCCCTGCGACCCCGGTAGTTCCGCCACTGCCCACTATCATGGGATAAAATCCAGGTTAGTTTTGAGGCCCTCAAAGACATAGTCACTAGCAATAAAGGCAGAGCTTTTGAAGCATTATCAGCAAGATCATAGCAGGCACATTAATAAAATAAGACATAATACAGGAACATGTTGAATAGTATCGTGGTATTAAATTGCAGTCAGAATGAGACATCAGAGCACCTTTTAGGCAGAATACCAACAGTACAACAACCGTGCTTGGACAGTAGTCCAACTGCTGCCTGTTGGCTGTAATAAAAATATGTGATTGAACACTAGCCCTCCATTCTCTCCAAATTCTCTCCCCTAAGAACCCAATATATACCCCAGGTGTTTACAAATGAACTCAATTGCCTTGCTCAATGTGTGGTGTACTGAAGCCTTGGATGACTCCATTAGCGGCTTGGTAATGTTTGCAATGGAGCGGAAAGCCAAATTGATTGAGGGGAGTTTATTTCAAACTAGAAGAAATGTTAGAACCAAGAGGTCATAATCTAAAACTAGAGAGCCAGAGGCTTAGACATAATGTAAGGAAGTTTTACTTTACTGAGAGTGTGGTAGATAAGGGGAACAATCTCCCATTGAAAATGTGTTTGTTCATTAACCATTTACTGTAAAATAAAATGTTGCATCCATTTCATTTTTCATTTTGAAGAGGCAAATATGTTCTGAGGAGCTGCATAAAGTAAATTATATCATCTGTTTAAACATTGGTATTTTGAATCATTATTTTTGCTTTTTGAAAAATAAGGGTGTTAGGTTGAATATATCAAATATTTCTGTGAAGCAGTACCCAGATAAAATCCTTGCAAATTAAAATAGTGTAATGAGTATTCCATAGATTCTCTCCCAGTAACAGATATATCCGTTTAGTTATTCATGCCGTCTTCTATATGAGAATTACTGAGTGAGATTTCTTAATGCATGCAGTGAAATTACAATGCTCAGGGAGGTTTGATTAGCTCTGTAGAGGAATCAGCATATTCTCTTAACACCGTGGGGTGCCAAGAATGCCGTAACATGTCTAATCAGCTGTCTCAAGTATGTGGAATTATACAAATCCTAAAGGAGGCATCAATGTCACAAGCCAGGAATCTAGCAATTTGGATGAGCCATTTTTGGACTGTTTTCTTACCAATAACAGCATAATGAGTGTGTCACGAACGCAGCCTACTCAGAGGATTCAGGTTTTGGAACAACTGATCATCCATTTTTGTGGTGATCATACCACTTTTTTTACACAAGGTGTAATTTATTTATGAAATGCATCTGCCTTTCTTAGCTGCCCACATTTTAGTAGTCAGTCCAGGCTGATAAATTGTCCAACCCTTTTTCACCTCCATTGTCTATGGCCTCTTTGGTTTTGCGTATCCATTAGAATTAAAATATATTGCTAGTTGAGGCACCCTGGAAAATGTTTCACGCTGTGGAAAAAATACATTTAGGCATTTTCATATGGAGTCTTCAGGCCTTCTCACATGCATGTACCCCAGAGTCTCACTGGAGCCCATTAAGCAGTGCTCTGAATTTGTCTTTAGCTGAAGAGCTCAAGCTTTCAATGGGTTGCAGTGAAACTATCTCAGCTATGAAGCAAAAGGTGCAATGTTAATGTTTTGTGATATATATGTAGCAGCGTGATCTTTTTCATTCAGATAATAAGCTGTAACAAGGTTTCAGTTTATCTAGTTCTTTTGCAGAGAATATATTTTCTTGCAACACTTCCTGCACATTATATTGTAGCATTAACACCCTAAAAGAGAAAAAAAACTAAGGATGATTGATATGTAAGAAGACCTCCCTGTTGGCTATCCTTCCTATTGTATTTAATTTTCATTATCTTTACCAAAGGAAAAAGGGACAGGGAGGTTTACTTTAGGGGCCCTGAAAATCCAATTTGTGATTTTTCTCCTTAATGCATGACAGTATGCTGTGTGAAGGAGGAAGGATCAGCACGGGTCACAGGCTGCTGAGGCACACTGTTTCCTCTAATTTTCAGTAGTTGGTGTGAGCAGTAATTGTATGTTGTACAAGATTATTTTGGCACAGCCCCTCTCTCATGGCTACTAAAAATGTCCTCACCTCCCAGAGTCCCTTTGTACCCTACTTCACCGTGAAACACCTCTCTTTTCTTCCTCCATCTAGTTCAGGTATTGATCAAATAAGCAACGAGTGAAAACACATCATAAAGATGTAAGAAATACAAACCATGTATTTGCAGATATAGAATAAATAAATAACACATAGCATGGCAGGTATAGAGCAAGGGAAAACACACACAAACCCAACCTTCCAGGTATAGATCAACTAAAACATCACATGCAAACTTAGCATTGGAGGTATAGGTCAAACAAACAATGCATTGAAACCCTAAATTGCAGGGATAAATCAGTTCGTACACCCCAAAAGCCAGCTCTGGCACCCAGATTGCACTCATAGGAGTTGTCTCAGAGTTTACCCATAAAACTTGCTTCAGCACTAAGATTGCACTCATAGGGCTTAGCCCAGCACCTAGATTACATCGAGAGGATTCTGCCCATCACCCATATTGAACACATAAGGACTTGCCCCAGCCACCAGATTGCACCTAAAGGCTTGCCCCAGCACACAGATTACACCCACATGATTTACCCTAGCACACAGATTGCATTCACAGGACCTGCCTCAGCACCCAGACTTGCCCTTGCATCCACACACTTACTTGCCCTTCAACATACTTGCCCTAACATACAAACACTTTCAAAACACAAACACACTCTCTCTCCCCCTTTCTCACAATTTCTTCCCTATCTCATGATCTGCCCTTTTTCTCATTATCTCTCCCCTTTCTCGTTACCCCTTTTATCCCTCCCCTTTTTCCCCTTTCATAATATCTCTTTTTTCTTTATCTCTCCTTCTTTCTCTTTCCCCTTTCTCCCTATATCTCCTATTTCTATTTATTTCTCCCCCTACCCTTTATCTTTCTCTTTACATCCCCCTTTCTCTTTGATCCCCCTTTTCATTATCTCTCCTCCTCTTTCTCTGTATCTCTACCTCAACCCTCTCTTTCTCTGTATCTCTACCTCAACCCTCTTTTTATTTCTCTTTGTTCTCTTTATCTCCTCACACTTTCTCTTTATCTATCCAGACCCTTTCTCACCCCTTCCTCATAATCTTTCCTCCTCTTTCTCTTTACCGCATCCTTTTTTCCCTATCCCTACTATTTCTGTTTATTTTACCTCCGCTTTCTCTTTATCACTCCCTTTTCTGCACATCTCTAACCTTTCTCTTTTATCCTTTATTTTGATACACCTCTTTCTCATTATCTCTCCCATTTCTCTTTATCTCTCGTCTTTCTACCCATCTATCTGCCGGTTCTGTGTGGACACACGTTTTCTCTGTGCGCTGGTTAGAAACAATGTGTGCACTTCTGCACAGCTTAGAAGGAATTTTACTGAGGGAGCCATCAGGATTGCTCTGCCATTCTCCCTAATATTTGTATATATATTTCTGTGCAAGCAAATTGTCAAATAATAAATCCGGCATTTTCCTCTAATATACCAGGAAAAAGAATGTAAAAAAAATAACATTACTTGATAAAAATAGAATTTAGACAGTGGTACCCAAACTACCCTTGAATAGGAATATTCTCCATTTAAATGATCTTTTGCATATAATGTTCTCTAAAGTCCCTCTCTATCACAGTAGTCTGTATCTTCTCTGTTACATTTGAATGACACAAAATAAATATTCATGGATAGTAATTCTTTTGAATACTGAAATACAAAACTATATCACAGTAGGGTTTATATTTTTCTGCCAATTTACTAAGCAGCAAATCTATTAAAGAAATGGTCAGATGGAGTGACATGAGTTTTATAAACTGTTCAGAGGAGATTTTCTAAGCAGAAGCTAGATGTGAAGGAATAATATATCTGGAGTCAAATCTGTCACATCATTAACTTCCCATCATGCTATAAATTGTATTTGTGCCACATTTGTATATACTGGCATCAATATCCTTGTTTGAAGATACTGCATAAACAAATCAAATATGAGTATCTGTCATAGTGTGGTTCTTGGAAAGGGAAATAAAATAATCTTATTATACTCTCCTAATACACTCACATCATATTGTCAGTTCTTTTCAATTCACTGTGTTTCCTAAGACCTATATTTGAAACAAAAATATTCTTCTAAAGCAGGGGTTCTAAGCAGAATGGACAATAGACTATGTGTCAGTTTTGTTAAGATTTATATAAAGTGCACCACACACAATAGAGAGATATGCACCAGATAACACTAGGTTAATATTGTGGTACAACTGCTTAGCTGTGGTTTGCACTTAATGGATGTACATATTAACTATTTTAAAAACAAAACATGAAAATGAATTAAAAGACAAACATAATTTCCAGCAAACAAAATTGAGTCCTAGACTTTGCATCCTCAGGGAAATGAGGGGGTACCGTATGAGTTTTCATCATAGTGTTTGTACAGGGTCAGGTGACAGGATGTTACCATTTACATAACGCACTGGATATTTCAGTGGGAGCGCTTTCCTGACAATAATTGGCTATTTTATTTTTGTTTTTTTGATGATATTTTTTGATGACAATTGACGGTCCGGCACGTCATGATCTAACATCCAGTTAGTGAGAAGTGACGTGCCAGGACCATCATGGTTTTAAACGGGTGCAGAACGTGATCCATGTTGGCTTTCTGCACCCAAACAGTGTTGCTGTAATGCCTCGGTGTTGAGGCATTCAGTAACACTGAGATTGGCATTAGGGGCCAAGTCTGGCCCCTCCCCTGGCCGTCCATGTCCGCCGTACAGTGTTTGGTGGCATTTGCCCGTTTTAAAAGAGTTAGGCTTTCAGCGACACAAAACTCCCATCCCAGGACGCGCTGTGACCGCTCTCCACTGCGAGTGATTTTGCCACTCGCAAGATGGTGGCGCATCCTTTCAAAAAATAAGAGGCTGGGACTTTCCATTTATTCAGCTTTTGTGTGCACAATAAATACTGTGTATAGATGTGTTTTCAGATTATTGGTCTCTTCTTTCACAATCAACCTTCCCCCATTTGTTCTTATGTAGTACATTTCTGTTGGATTTTTGTTATAAACACCTAGAATGTAATCATGTGCCCCCACCATGCTGTACATTTGTTCTGATCCTGGAACTATGTTATTGGATGTAGAAATGGAATGTACCAAAAGTACAAGCAATCAGCCGTTATATACAATGCTTGATGTTAACACTTAACCTATGGAAGGTGGAACAGTGGAAGGGTGCATGATGAACAGTGATGGTAGAAAATATATTGGCATAGATTTTGACAACTGAAGAGCGTAACTGAATTTTTCGAAGCTTTGCTTAATTATGTAGCATTACATAGCTCGTCGGTGATATCACTATAGAAAGTGAATTATCTGTCAAATCTGTCTTGTGTATATGGCATTTTGTAACATGTTTGACAAAACATTCTCCTTTGAAAATGCAGATACTCTTAAATTCTCTTACTTAATTTGATCATTTATTTTGTATCTTCCCTTCTTGGCAGGTCGGTGATCAAATCATTGAAATCAATGGGGAAAGCACAAGGGACATGACACATGCCAGAGCCATAGAACTTATTAAATCAGGAGGAAGAAGAGTCAAACTATTATTGAAACGTGGAACAGGACAGGTTCCGGAGTATGGTGCGTTTTCACCTTGTTTACACAAACAGTTTAAAACCAATGCTACCTACACATATACTTCTATTGCCTGATATTTACTGTAAATAATATATGTAAATAACATATGCCCATAACAGAATAAGATGTTTGTTCACTACCAACATCCCACTGAATTTTGGCACCTGAGGGTGATAGAGTTCAATTTGTACCAAGGTCCAGGTGATCTGATTGTATTTCTATAAACACTAAATTAGTATATGGTTTCAAATAAAAACTCATTTTTATTAGTTATTGGTTTATATGGCACCATCATATTCTGCAGCGCTGTGCAATGGGTAGATTCATTCAGTATATGTCACCAATTCTATGCTGTAAAATATTTGTTTGACTGTAAAATATTCTCCTCTGGCAGGTAAATCCAACTAATGGAAGAGACAGGTATCTACTAGTATACTTGTTAGTCCCAGAGCTAGCAATGATTCTGTTCAGAACTGCTTTTCGAGGAATAGGCAACGTTTCTAAAAACTCAACTATTCAGTTTTAGCGCAAGTTAGCTCAGTTACAAATTAATGTGCTCTTGATTAACAAATAAAGTATAATGCTGAAGCCGCATTTAGTTGCAACAAATTCTTTGGATGTTCAGTGGGTGAAATGGCATATCACGTAATAGCTGGAAGTTAATACATTTAAAATAAAACTTTATCCCTGCCCCTTTCATTCATGTCAACATGCAGGCTGGGCAGGCACAAAAAAACTCTTATTGAAACCAATGAGAGTGCTTTCTGCATGAGTGTGAGTGTTGGGGGGGGGCTTGTTAGAACCCCTGGAACTCTGCACCAGTCGGAAACTAACGGTGAGTATAACATGCATGCTGGCAGTAGATGTGTTTGACCAAACAGCAGTGAAAAAAGACCAAATGCTTCTGAAAGATTCTGCTGAATCCCTTCATCCATTTGCATGGTAGAAAAAAGTGTCAGCTTATAGTGCATATGATGACAGGAGTGTCCCGATAATCATGTACAAATTTGCTTCAGTTATAAATCTGAGACACATCACTGAAAATGAAAGCTGATATTTTTCATGCAGGAGGTGTGTTTGAGTGAACACCTGTCCTTGCACGTGATAGCCTTACTCACTGTCATCTCCAGCACTGGCTCAATGAACTCTGCAGACGGGGGTCTGTTCAGACCCTTGTGCAAACACATGGTAATATCTCTTATTGATTTCCAGCATGACAGATGAGGAGGGCAGGTTTTACATTAGGATAGTTTTTTTCCAAGGTGTAGAATGTATATTAGAGTATACACAGTGTACCCCTTTAAGATACTAGAGCGCATAATTAATGTGTTGTGGACGTGGAACTGCACCTTTAAGAATGAGTAGAATTGGATACTAAGCAATATTTAGCACATATTTACAGTGTATGGCGCGGTTCAAGAGGAACAAGCACACTCAAATTTGTCATATTTATTTCTGCTTTTTCAACCCAGATTGGATATTAGCATGTCTATTGTGGACAGATCTGCAGAATTTTGAGTGGGTCACTATTGAGCCCTTCTAATGTGCATTGGTGTTCTCTGCAAAACAATCCTACATGTCCTCTTCCACCTGATTAAACATTCATCGAAAATTTAGCTCACCCTTGATAGATGATATATTAGCAGATTTCCAATATGCCCCATGCTGGATCAGGTCCGGCAGATATTTTTAATATATATGGTCTCAAAATGTTATCTTGACAATCTATACTCCTCACGTATTCTGCTCAGATTTAGTACTAAATGTCCCCGTTGACCATTTTCTTTTTATTATAAGCTATTTGGAATCTCTGCTTGGATCCAGGTCGCTTAATGAAGAATAAATAAAAACAATGTTTTAAGGACCATTGTTAAAACCATTTTCAAGTTACTGCAATATTTGTGATAGACAATTGAAGGGTTAATATTCAGAGAGTCCCCAGGTGTAAGTAACACCATTTTAATTCTTATGAGATACTTAAAGTATGCCTAAAATTATACCCATCATAAAAAAGCAAAGCAGGGGGCATATTAAAGCAGACCTAATGAATGATGAAATTGCACATTTGCATGTACAGTATGTACTCTCCGCCAGATAATTGTTTCTTTAATTTTATGCCCCCCGCCTCCAAGCTCTGCCACATTCAGAAAACTGTGTTCCAATGGCACCATCAAACTTTAAGGCATGTGATCCAATACAAACAGTAATTACAAAAAAAAAAAAAGAAGAATCACCAAATTGTTCACCTGGGGTTATATTTCTATTCCTGGAAAACATGTTTCTCTTATTAAAGCTCTTGCTGCAGAGGGGGGGGGATACAGTATGATTTGAAAACATGCAGTGCTAGAGGTTGATCTGCATTTAGCTGTTTCTTTATTTCTAAATGATACGCTGGTACTTAATGGCTGTGATAGTGTAATGGTGAAAAGAAAAAGGGATACATATACTGCTGCGGTCTCCTCACACTACCCACTAGTGTGTAAAAAGTACACACATCTATGTGAATGTATGCCATACCAGCTCCTGGTTGTAACACATAACAAGGCCATTTGCCCAGTGTGCAGCATATGAAAACAAATTAGAACCACATTGCATTCTATGTATATATTTGCCAGTTTTTTCCCAATTGATACTGTATTTCATGTACTGATTTTTCTCTCAATAAATTGCCAAGGCTAGTAAGTATTGGAGAGCAGGGATGCGGGAGATTAAAGTCTTTAAACCATCATTTCAATAAGTAGGAAAGGTCAGTCTTTTAGTGCTCGCCTGGCAAAAAAAGCCTATGCCTAATCTTCTTGCTATTTAAGCAATCACTTGATGTTTTTTCTATCCATTAATGGTAGAAACACTTTCTCTGAGATATATACTGTCACTTTTTAACATAGGTTGTGCTACAAATTATAAAGTAACCACAGTTGCTTTGTTATAGTTGTTCATCACCGTGCCTGCACAATATACAGTATGTGCCAATAAAGCCTGTTACCTTTCTAGGACCAATCACATGAGTAATCAAATTATAGATACCGTAATTAGTTATTAAAGTGTTATTACATTTTATTTATAGAATAACATCAGATTATGTAGGGCTAGTAACACAAGATATTCACTAAAAAGAAGCTTCCAAGAATTACCTATAGTATTTATCTGAGATAAGAGTTCTTTATAAAATAAGCAGTGCATCATAAAACAGTGTGTGACTCAAAAACTGCGTAAAACAGGCTACAGAGTCAGAAGAAGGTCACTGACTTATGAGCTAATATATAATACATCCTGCAGCTGCCCCACTGATTCTCCCCGCTGATCCTGCATTGCGGTGCTGAGTTATTTGTAATATTGTAATATATCGGCTGAGACACAGCTGCACACTGGAGATAGACGCATACATGCAGGGAGGCCATACTACCTTATTGACAATAAAGTGGATAATGAAATCTCTTTCCAACCTCCTTATATTCTTCTGATTCCCCCTTCTCATTTTATTCAGACTAATAAGCTAAATGCCACTGTCTGCTCCCGGGGCTTAAAAAAGAAGGAGCTAAAGGGAATAATATTAATTGCATTCTGCAATGAATAGTGTTATTTCAATCTCCTTATTAAGACTTGCCATGTGCCTTTCAGACTCTAATTTTACATTTCTTCAGTTTCAGTGGTCTCTGTAGTTGAGCCATATGGATACTGAATGAGATTTGTTGGGGGGGTGCACAGATTTCTACTTAGAAATTTAGCTAAGTGTTTTAATCTCTTAAAGGTCAATGACATTCTAAGCTCCAAGGCTCATCCCAATCATACTCCTGATGTAGTTTCATCCAGGTCCTGCAGAGCTACTGATGGCGAATAGAAAGGATGTCCCAAGTCAACAGAGGGTGTTTAAGGCCCATATTGTGATAGCATGACATATTCTCATCCGAAAGCACCATACAGAATTTAATTTCATACTGAATCTCGGTTATCACAAAGCGACAATGAGCATGCTTACAGCACGGGAAATAAAAAGAGTTCAAGGACAAAATCTATATTAGTTTGCACATTTTATTAAACTCTACCTCAACCATTTTAAGGTTAGTAAAGTAGTTAATGAATGTAGGACAGCATCTTCTGAGTGCTACTATTTGTGTTATTAGTGCTTTCTATGTGGTGCCGTGTGCTAACAGCATATGTGATTGCAGTACACATGCTGACCAGTAGGGGTGAATGTCATTGTTACATTAAGAGTACTTTGTGTTCTTCTTTTTGTCCATATGATAAAAAGCTATCAGGTGCTAAACCAACATCTCAACAATGCATAAATGCTAACTCGTATGGTCTATAACCTCTGCCCCACCACTTCCAAAAATAAATGTGTACTGCAATCAGGCTGCTTCAAATCATCTGTTAAAATGCATTAAATGTTTATTGTTTTTGTTGACAAATGTCTTATTCCATATAATAGAAACACGTTTTTACTCTTGTCAGATTAGACATATAACGTTTAAAATATAAATATACATCAACTGGCTTGGTACAAATTGTCAATATCATAATTGTTTTGGTAGAGTTTCAGAAATCACCCCAAGATGCCAGTGTATAACATCTTTCTCATATAACCACTATGTCTTAGTCACTCACTAATATTAAAAACATATTTGTATGACTGTTTATACAAATACAATTTCCTGTTTCTGTCTCTATACTTTTGCTAATAATACTAAGACTCTTTGCTAACAATAATTCTAAATCTTTGTGTCACTGTTCTGTTAATTCTAATGATTGGTCCTAGGCTGTTCCTCCCCTTCCTTTAGGAATGGTACCTTCTTCCAGTCTCTCCATGTGCATGAAAAGTGACAAGCATGGGTCCCCATATTTCTACTTATTGGGCCACCCTAAAGACACGGTTTGTAAAATCTGCATGTATATTACTATTTTCTAATCTAATTTGTCTCACTTTGTCATATTTAACTTATTCTTCAAAAATAACCATCTTTGTGTTAAATGTAATTCTGTCTCTTTTCACTGTACAATTTTGGTTACTGTAAAACTGTTTATTTTATAATATTTAGTTAGATGAACATTTAGTGCACGGGTACATAGATTAATGTTTATTGAGTTTTAGGCTTTTGCTTGTTAACATAAACAGAAATAGTTTATGTGACAAACTGAATAGTATCGGCTGTAGAATTTGGTTACATTAACTAGATTTATCCAATCTGTAACTATCTTCCCGTAATAATCGAAATGTAGGGTTCTACATTGGCTGGAATGTTGTCGCATTCTCTCATTTTTGTTTGTTTTTTGTTTTCTTCTACCAAATTTAAGTTCTCACGTCCTTTGGGAAAGTGGTTCTGTATGTAGAAGGTCTGGCATTGAATGGCAAGAAGATAATGTGTGATAAACTATTAATATTCTGTTGATAGTAATTCATTTTGATATTTTTGTATTTTAATTGCTTATTTAATGTTTGATGCTTCAATAAGACATATGAAATGTCAAGTTTAAATTGTTACAAAATCAACCCAAACTTTAGTTCTTTCTATTAACTTTTTGCATGTTTGTCTTATGTAAAGTTCTTCTTTTTCAGAAAAATAACCAGAAACTAGGACATAAATCTTCTTCATAAGATAGTTTTAAATATCTATACATATAGTGAATATGATGTGTTGCATGTTGAGTTTTTTATGTGACATGTTGTCATTTAAC
Organism: Spea bombifrons; assembly: GCF_027358695.1. Lineage (NCBI taxonomy): Eukaryota > Metazoa > Chordata > Amphibia > Anura > Pelobatidae > Spea > Spea bombifrons. The sequence continues at coordinate 62,080,109 of NC_071090.1, read as the reverse complement.
TTATATATAAATCATGAATGCATTTGAAGCTCACAACCATGGCAGAAATATTGCACGTACCATCATTGCACTGAGAGGCGCAGTGTATGCATATACATCTCTGCTTTATGTTTATATGCTATGTTGGCTGTGTCAGCTGAGATCTTAATATTTGTAATGGTGATGATGCAGAATTTCATTAATTTAGTTTTAGTATATTGTTAATAAGCACATTAACAATAGAATGACAGAGGATGGGAAAAAAGAGCAGTGTTTATAAGCAATCAAGGCCCTTAGTGATTGGAGGTGGTGTTCAATATGGCACAGATTTTTTCACTGAAAGGATCAACATTCCTACAGTGCAATAAGATGTATCCACCATACCTACAGTGCAATAAGATGTATCCAACATACCTACAGTGCAATAAGATGTATCCAACATACCTACAGTGCAATAAGATGTATCCAACATACCTACAGTGCAATAAGATATATCCAACATACCTACAGTGCAATAAGATATATCCAACATACCTACAGTGCAATAAGATGTATCCACCATACCTACAGTGCAATAAGATGTATCCAACATACCTACAGTGCAATAAGATATATCCACCATACCTACAGTGCAATAAGATGTATCCAACATACCTACAGTGCAATAAGATGTATCCAACATACCTACAGTGCTATAAGATGTATCCAACATACCTACAGTGCTATAAGATGTATCCAACATACCTACAGTGCTATAAGATGTATCCAACATACCTACAGTGCAATAAGATGTATCCAACATACCTACAGTGCAATAAGATGTATCCACCATACCTACAGTGCAATAAGATGTATCCAACATACCTACAGTGCAATAAGATGTATGTCTTTTAATGTGTAGAAAGCTAAGAGAATAATGTCTGTCCTCTAAAATGCATTATTACATCATGGTCCCGCCATTGCTTTACATTCTAGCTATTCATGTTTGGCATTTCCAACATCCACAGCTGCCCTTCTTGTAAAGCAGTCTTGGAAATTGATTATATTAACACTTAATGGGCAAAACAGTCTAGGAGCTAATGTCTGTGCTATGTATAAATACAAAGTAATAGGTGGTTATCTTTAGATTGTGTCATTAGAACGTTTTTCAATAAAGAAAAGTAAGTATAGTATACTCTGTTAGCCTAAAGAGCGCTATTTTTAAAATCCAGCTGCCAGACACAATTGAAAAGATGTCAGAATGTACTGGATAATCACTGGAAACATAAAAAATGATAATAAGATCTAATGGAAACACTTTGTTATAGATGGACCTGTACACGAGGACAGATTTCCCCCTAACATTAGGGTAGATGAAGTGGGTGATTTACATGCATTACCTGTAAACCTTCTAGCTGAGAGTGTACTTACAGAAATGTTTAACAAAGCTGCTGCTAGAACGTGTCCCTTACGAAAAAATTACTGCAGTTTTTCTGAAGTAATACTGCAGTTTATTGGACATGAAAAAACTGCAATACTGCACATTTACTGCAGTTTTACTGCATTTGTACTTCACTGTACTGCAGTGTTACTGCAGTTATTTTTGTACGGAAGTACAAATGCAATAAAGCTGTAGTATATTGAAGTACAACTGTAGGTTTGCAATATAAAAAAAAAGTGCAGTAAATGTGCAGTAAAACTGCAGTACAGTGAAGTACAAATGCAGTAAAACTGCAGTAAATATGCAGTAAAAGTGCAGTAATTTTTTGTAAGGGGTAGGTGGAAATTTGTGTGCAGGATCTTGCAGACACCGGGGTCATTTATAAAGGAAACATAAACACATGATATACTGGATGTAGTGTCTAAAACCATGCTTGCAACATGATAGGTGAAGCAGAATTATACATACCGGTACTTCTGTTGCTTGCAATACCACTACTTAAGATGTAGCGTTTAGTTTTATCAGGGTTTCTTATTATGTACCATTTGTCATAGTGTGATCGTGCACCTTTTCATTCACAGGCCTACTTTTTAGTGTGACTGACTCACTCCAGAATAAGTTGCAGTCAAAATAGTGTCTGTTTCCCATTTTTTACACCTATGACACCTTTTATAAATCACCTAAGTATGTTAGTATGCAGAAGGTTTGGTTGGGTTTCTACAAATATGCTATTTGTACTTTAAAAATAGGATGTCTGTGTATGTATGTATATACATATATATATATATTTATCTTATATATAGAGAGAGAGAGAGAGTGTGTGTGTGTATACATATATATAGTGTATGTATCTTATGTATATATCTATGAGAGAGTGTGTGTATGTATATTATTTTATAATAATCTGTGTGTAAACTAAACCAGAATGACCAAAAACACAGAATTATTTGCATGGGCAACAAATAAAGTTGTCTTGTTCTCCTGTAAAAAGTAAAATAATATTGGATAGTATGGCAGTGGTCTTTTAGCTTCATAGATTTTAGATATACCTCTTACATAGCCACAATTTTTCCACTGCATGTCATTAAGTATACACAATTGAGTCAAAGAGAGGGTCTCCCTGCAGAAAAGCTTCTCCAAGGGTTAGTGTGGAGTTCTGTCTGTTGAAGCAAGTTTGCTTTTGCATGTATGATATTTATGTCAGCAATATCATCACCAGATTTATATTTGAAAACAAATAGAAGACTCATAGAGACAACCCATAGTTCTTTTCATGGATGGGTCCAGCTATTGTCCTCAAAATGCATCCTAATTTTAGACACAGTATAAAGCATTATTTTCACTATGGCTTGGAATGTTTTGTGCGGGATACAGTTGGACAATGTTTCTATGTTTTCTATGTGTTCTTTGTGCTCATGAAAGTCATTTCATGTTCTTTCATATTCAAAGAGCTTTGTATGACAGAGTATTACTTGAGATTACTGAGGAAATTCTTATTTCATATAGGGTTAGTATTGGTTCAAAACATTAGGAGTTTTTTGTTATATCTATAGTAATGTTTGCCCTTATCCTGGAACAGATAGCTGGATTCTAGTATTTAGATTACTTTTTTCTAACCCAGTCTTTAAGAAGTACCGACAGGACAATATTTAGTAATTACTAATTCTATCTTAATAGGGGATTCATAAAACCTTGACCACTTGAGGACTGAGTAAGGTGAACCATTTGTTTTTTGTTTAGGAAAAAAAGTTGAAAATTACATCAACCTGCATTGTCATTCAGTATTATGTGGGTTACCTTCTTATCACTTATTGTGGTCTTATCACTATCACAATCATTGGAATTGGCCATTCAGCATGAATATCCATTGGTTACTATTGATAAAAGACCACTTTCCAAACATTTCAAGAGTCACTTTTTCATACTTAACCCAATGAGTTTGTGACATCACTGGCACTCTTTGTGTGCTGAGGTTGGGTACCCCTACTTACAGAAAACATTTAATGTGATGTTCATTAAGTGATCCCTTTCTCCTGCCCTGACTGTATTAATTATATTCAATGCATTGATATGCAGCAGTCATACATGTGAGCCCAAAGCTAGAATCTTGATAGGTCTACTCTATCATATATATATATATATATATATATATATATATATATATATATATATATATATATATATATATATATATATATTTTATTCAAGGTTCTTGGTTTACATACATGTTTCTGTGTGTTGATCTATGGCGAGTCTAAAAATCACAAACTGAAGGGGGATGTACTCAGTGTTATTTTTGGAACACATTATGTGGTCGTGTATGAGTAATAAGAATGTTGTGGTGTTCTACTTTGCATGTCAATTACAATGTAATACAGGAGTAATTTTACTATTCTACCCTAGAACTTTAAGACAGGTTACAGCCAAGGCACATGCCTGTAAGGCATCCTGTACTTTGGTAGCAATTTAAATGGATATTCTCACTGGAATTCCTACTTAATTATATTTGCAGGCAATTAAGTTATGTGAAAAAAAACAGTAGCATGTCTAAATTGTGTTTTTAAATTGATTATTTTTCAGGCCTATCTAGAGATATATAGAGAAAAAACACATGGATAGAAATTGCATTTGCAGCATCACTATACACGGCTCATATTTTGGCATAATTACCCTTTACATTTCATAACTTAATTGTACTATATGCTAAACAATGGAATAACAATTGCCTTTATTTTTACCGGATTTTCTCTTTTTAATCTAATTTAATCTCATTTAAAAAAAGTAGGTACAGAGATTACCCTTGGATTTTCTAATAAATATTATTTTTACATCCCCTTTCTTTTGCCCTGTTCTGCTTTTTTCTGTTTTGTTCTTAGTTGTACTCTCTCAAAACGAGATCAAGGAATTTAAAATGTTTAATACCTGAGTTAGGTAATAGAGACTGTGATTATCTGTAGAGATAAAAACACAGCAGTGGTGAATTTACTTAAATCCTGAGGTGGATGTACTTGATCTTAATCCATCGGGAGATTGTGAATTTACTTGCCAAGTACTAATGTAGGGGCAGTTAACTGTGTAAATAAAACAATATTTGTAAAATCTACTTACTTAAATTGCTAGCAAATGTGCAAAGTAATACATATTACACAAACAGCTCTTCTGACCATGTGTATGGACCCAAAGTGCATCCAATTTAAGACATTCTGACTACAAATAGAGGCATAAAGTTCTGCTCATCGTGAGCCATAAGCTTTGCATTTCTCAGAAATATTATTTGGCAAACATACAACAGATTTACACAGAAGCCTGATGTTTTCTTATTAAGGTTTAATAGTTCTTATACTGAATGCTCCCCTGGATGTTAGTCTGCTTTAGTGTCATCTTGTGCCTTACGGAACATTGGCACAAATGCTTAATTAAAAGGTTATTGTTCAGCTACCTTTTTATCAACATATATTACCAATGCAGTATCAACAGTCTCATTTTCCATTAGTATGTTTTTCTTCATCCAAAGAGCTGTCCAACTGTGGTTGAAAAAGATAGTTGCTCTCAAATCCTGCTAACAGAATCTAGCTATTCTTGTGAGGTGAGTCTCGTATATGGTGGGAGCCTAAGTAACAAGCGTAACCTTTTCCTATTGTATCTGTCAACTGGCAAAGAAACATTATTGTAATTTAGTTCTAACAACACTAAATATATGGTAGCGCAACAAGTACTGCATCCGACAGTTGCACATATTACCTGACATGCTAAGGGTACTTGAGGAACAATGAAAGGTAGACGCTAAGCAGCTTTTTAATGATCTTTGGCCAAGGAATTTAATAGGATTTTCTCAGAAAACATGTGCAGATGGTGATATTTGCGAACTGAAGTGGGAGAGAAACAGAGATAGGTATATGTGCATGGCTGTAAGATACACGTGTGGTGTCTGCAATACAGAGCCATAGAACAGCAAAACAGGAAAAGTAGACAATTCTGTTCCTTAAAATAGGTTAGCTGATATATTTCAACCAAAGCGTGACCCTCCATGAAAACTGCTTGTAAGATATGTACAATAATCATATTCACACACACACAATAATGTTTTTTATTCCCATAATAATGCTTCTATTATTCCCATGTTGGAATGCAAAAGCGCTGATCTTGATTTGTTCCCAGTTCCCATCAGGGAAGAACTGCATGCTGTTAACACTTGCAAGCTGGTGGCTATCTACCTACAAATATGTATGCATTTGTAAGGAAAAACAGTGAAAATGTCACTGTTTTTAAAGAGAGCCTTTTGGGCAGTTTTTGGCATGTTGCTGATGGAGCACAGCGCACTTTGCATGATAACACAGCACAGCAGTATAGCTTTACACGGCCTCGGTCCATGCCACATTGCTTCCAGGTAGCATATGACCATGTCATTGGTGGTTTGAATTCCCTCTCTGCATTATACTGGTAACAGGATTGCTGAGAACTAACTTCAGGGTCCTGTTCCATTCCAAATTCCTATCTTGGAATAGATGTATTTCCATTGTTCTTTACCAAATAAAAAGTATGCACACCGCCACATTGAGCACAAGTAATCTTTTTAACCAAATAATGTTCAAATTAAACCAGAATCACTGAAGGTACCAGGGTATTATATAGGTAAATAATATTGATAGGAGTCCATCCTCAGATGCCTAGGGGCCCTAACACTTTTCATGATACATACAATGCTTATGCACAGTGATATTAAATGGTTTATTATGTTAATCTCACCTATTATTCCAAGGCACGTTGACTATATTTTTACTGAAATAATTGTATATTTTTTTAAATGCTCAGTATTCACTGACCTGTGTTTTCTCTGCCACAAACTACATGCTTAAATTGTTTATCTGAAAGTCACGGGAAAGGCACATGAGCATCCCTTTTTATCATTTGACAGCCACATCTTGTCAAATGCCATTTAATGTCCTTCTTCAGAAAAGACACCAAATGACTTTGAATAACAATACATTCATAATCCTGATGTATAACAACGTAAAGCAATGGGGCATCACTTAGATCATCAATCACATTTGACATTTAAACCCAGCCTAAAATCAGTTTATTCAAACTTGCTGTATTTCAGCAACTAGTACAGTCTTAGTATGTGACTTCTAGGGTAACAGTAGAAAGAATTAGCTTGCAATGATAACTAAGAACAAATTCTTAACAGCATTTTTGAATTTTGCAATGTAAGAAATGTTTTGCCATGGCCTGATACTAGGTAATGCCGGTGACTAACATTTTATATTTCTCAACATTTTGCACTAGAAAGTCAAAGTTTTATTTAAAACATCCACATTCTCTAGAAGCATATAATTAGAAGTCCCCCAAGCATCTGTGTATTGGCTTCCGTTTTGGCTGCATTGGGAGATGTACCAGAACACTTAAATAAACAATCTTGTTAAGTGTTGAAAGTTGTGCGTATAGCTCTAGAGGTTTTCACTTAGAATAGCGCTGTTGTGTTAGATGACTCAGAGGTAATTCAGACAAAGATCGTAAATCATCAGCCTATAAGTCTGTCTCCATCATGTCACTCAGTTTTCCCTAAATGGCTTCTACTATTGATTGTCCTCTTTGCCATATGCAGGCATCCAAGCTTTTTATATTGGTCTCAGCATTCAGAAGATTTGTTCAGTTGGTAAGTTTGACACGCATCTTTTATTGCTTCACATGGAAGTCCCCAGTCAGCAACAGTAAACCTGTGTGTCCAATGATGTTTACAATAATTTTAGAGCCAAAATGAATGGTTCTCGAAACCTAAAGACTAGGTCTTGGTTACAGTGTTATATTGTAAGCGTCACTAGAATTCCATTCTGTGACATAACAAATACCAACTAAAGTACATTGCGGAGTCTTAACACACAAGTGGAGGTATCACAGGGGAAAGAAAACCTAATAATCTCTTTTCGAGTTATCATTTAGCAACTTTTTGTTGTTATTTGACTCCAGACACTCAGGGCCCAACGTGGTTACTCAAAAGTAGAGGTTGTCAAGCTGGCTGGCAAAGCAGTAGAAGCAAAGGACCCGTAGGTTGAGGCCAAAATAGGCACTTCACTTGAACCCAGATGGAAACTACATCTTTTTGCCCAGCTCATAGTGAAATTCCTTCTATAAGAAGCATTTTGTTAAGTCTGTGCACTTTTCCAGTAACTTGGAACAGTTTAATACTAATCCATTCCATGATTACTGCTGCCTCCTTATCTGTCTAGACCAATGATGAATTGCATACTTACACGTTCCTTAGATTTCGTAATATTTCTCCCATTTTTACATCAATGGATGCTCAATGTTCGTGAGTCACCACGCTGTGTAGAGCTCACTCTGTCAAAAAATGCTTACCTTTTGATTTCAATAAGTTCTATATGGTTGTCATGGAATGTAATTACATTTCTAATCAAATCTTCTTAAAGAGGGTTACAGTGCATGATTTTTTTCCCATCTATAATAAGCAAAAGTAATTTTGAGTGTCCTATTTTTTACCAAAGTTTCTTGACTTTAAAATGCATCTGTTAACAAAACAATCTCTCAGATCATTCGAACAAAATGTTCAGGATAACGAGACATTAAGATGAATTCTTCCTAGAATTTTAAATCCTTCTTTACTGATGAAATTATTTTTTTCAGCCAAAAAAAGTATGTTATTGAAAAATAAACAAATGAACACATTGCCTCCTCTCCCAGTATAATAATTATATTTACATACTAAATGAAATACTGTAGGTCATAGTGGAAACTTTAAACTGCCACACGCTCCAACAAGATGCTGGATGAAATAGTAATTATACAGTGTGCATAATCATGCAATCCTCATCCTAGCCATACATTAAGCATTTGAGGGAAAAAGTTCTGGAAGGCAATTATGTATCTAATACCTCAGTAATACCAACCTCATTTATAAAACTTCTGGCACGGAAGTAAGACTAGTATAATGAATCAAAATTATATTGCTTCATAAAATTGGCCAGATGAAATTTGAGATCCCAGAAGTCCTGGCTGTTTTATTGCTAGGGGTAAAAACTATTCAAGGGCAAAATTGAGTATTAAAATGTGCTTTACAAACACATCTGTAGCACTTAATAAATATGCAGGAGCTTCAAGACAATAATACTGAAGCTATAAAAATGTTAGAGTTGACAATGATGCTAAGGTGATTTTTTTTTTTCAGCCCAACAGATTTTTATTGTATTAGACAGGGTGACCTTTCGTTATAGATGTTTGGTATTTTTAATAAAATATGCATCAGGGGCAATTTTGTATCTGCCTAGTGCAAATTTGGAACTGCCGGTAGGACCACTCTGTAAAAAAAATAAAACCCAGCAAATTAATATAGAAAAATAGCAATGCATTTCATCACCTTTCAGAAACAGAACATTGCAGGGATGGGTAGGTGGGTGCCATAATACCACTCATACAATTTCCTTTTATTTAAGCACAATACAAGTGTGCTTCCAAATGTTAACTCTATAAGTAGCCTTTAGTGATGCTAATGGTTCCAATGCTAATGGTTCCAATCTAATTGTTCTAATAAAGGTCCGTATGAAGAGTATAACTTCTCAGGAGGTAAAGGTATTGTGAAATAAGTCTCCTGTTTTCAAGCCGGGGTTTTATCTATGGCGCAGACACTTGCCACTGTGTGCATTATAATACAGACAGAGCTTGGTGCCACATTTTGATACTGTCATACAAAAATGTTAAGCTTGGAATATTGCTGTAGTTTGTGACTGTAGGGAATATAAGAAATACAGTACATAATTATGATCATTTCAGATGATAAAATGCAAAGACAACTGAAATGTCCCATTATAAAAACAATAACAGATGTTTAGATTTCAGCCATAACCAAAGAAAATGAAAAAAAGCAAAATTATTCGTTTGATTTCAAAGCGGAAAATTATGCAATTTTTATGTTTATATTTGTGATGAAAAGCAATCATCATATTGACGGTTGAACAAACTGAAATGAGACATTATGGTTTGAACAAATTATGAGACATTATGGTTCGATCAAAGGAGGATTTGTTTTATTATTCTGAGTCTTTTGTTTCTTTTGTGTTGCCTGCATTTTGACCACAAACATGGTTATTTGTGATCAATGAATATAATACATATTCACTTTACATACTCACACACTCTCCGTCACTGACCAGCTTAACATTTGCATGTTCCTTGCAGGACATTTGTATGTTCCTTGCAGGACATTTGTATGTTCCTTGCAGGACATTGATGGACAGCAGTTGTTAAGCCATCCCACAACCTGCAAGTTAGGTCTGGGTTGAAGATTTTGACTTAGTACATTCATTTTTTTACTTTTTATTCACTGTACTGTAACCTTGTATATATTTTCAGTCACTGGCTAATGGTGATATCTACTCCTTGTTTCAGCTTTCCCACTAGGACAGTCTACTTTTCCCTCTCCGATAAAAGTATTTTCTGGAAAGGATGGATTGTGATTGTGCCAAGATTCACATCTTGTCCCTGTGAAATGGCCAAATAAATTTTAGAAAGTGTGATAAGAGTGATTTGTGTGTAACAAGACAAGGGTTTTGACTAGATAAGGACCTTATGCATCCTTCAATGCCTGAAGGCTAGCAGACAATGTTGGAATGCCCTGATGTTTCATTAACAAGGAATGCAACTGGATTTGGCTGAATCATAAAGTAGTTTATGTATATTTACACCAATTCTATGGCTAGTCAATTTTTTTTCATCCCCATGGCACATATATATATCAAGGGCCTTATCTGAATACTACGGAATAACACAACATATCTCTTTATGGATCTTGGCTCTTCAAATGTATTCATCACCAACCCCAGAAAATGTGTTCACATTTGTGACATTAATGAGAGTTTAAACTGTGTTAGGAACTGTATGGATTATTCACAGATATAGACATCATAAGAAACATTTTCTCCATTGTCAGGGAAGTCATAACAGACAGATAAAAGAGAGATATTCAGAGTATCACCTACTGAACGTGGGAAGAACAAATGTAAGTGTTCCTGGGAACCTCTGGTTTTGACCTGGAGTCTTCGGCTGAAGCTCTGCTTCCATGGTCAGTTTCTTCTTTATGTGGCAGGGAATAGGGGTTTGGCCACACTGCTTTAACTCCTACTCCATACCCACTTAATACTGTCTGGGGCTAGCCCCACCTCATGCATGACTATCCCTATGTCCTTGCAAAGGAACATGATCAATGACTACTAGGGGATTAATCAATTTATGAGTTTGATTGTATACAGCTGTAGCACAAGTTGTGCTGAAACATTATAGCTTTTTGTTATTTCAAGTCCCTAACCTTAGACGTTATTACATTTCATAGTATTGTAATAATCACTACATGTGTGATGCAAAACTACTGCCTAGATTTTTAACATTTTAGCTGTTTATTCAGACCTACTAGGCTGTGTTGTCAGTTTCACCAACAAAACTCTGACCATGGAAACTTATGTTGACCACTTGGCAAGTTCATCCAATAAGTCAGACTATGGCTGACATTTTTGCTCATAACAAGTTGTTTAAAATGTAAAAAAGTCTCTCGGTCTGATTTATGCTGTTAAATTGCTCAGAATTTTACAGCCAAACTGATGAACCCCTTAATGTTTTGTGAGATACAGAAATAAGGCTTTTTATTAGCCTGTTTACTTTTAAACATAGCTGTGAAAGGTTATGATCAAATAATTGCCTTTGTGTTGAGTTGCTGCACACAGTAATGTAATGTAGGTATAGAGGTAAGTATGCATCGTTCTGAATGAACTCTATTGTCAGCAAGCTGTGTCCACATTGGCTAATTACAAAACGCAAGTGACTGTCCTTTGTAAAGTCTGACAGATGCAGGTATACATTGTCACACTGTGCGGACTCAACATTAAGTAGTAACAGCATGAGTGTATGATATATATATGTATATGATAATGATTGAGCACTATATTTTTGAGCATTGAGTATATAAGGTAAATACATCCTATTGTATACTACATTCATTTAATGGAACCATGTTCAAAAATCTAGAATATGTTGTGACGTTAAAACACTATGGGGTTTATTCATTAAAGAAAGAGCTGAATTTCTGCTTCTTAAATTTGTTATACATTATGAAGGTCCTACCACAGTGAGCCTTTGCTGCAGAATTAACTTGATACACATTGATTTATACACAGTATGGAGCCAGCTCAGCCCTTCTTACTGCATAAAGCTCCCAGTGTTGGTCCTTCTTAATGAATAGTGAAGTTAAAACAACTCTTTCCTGATAATGCTCCCTTTAGTGAAAAAATCCCAACGTGTCATAAGAATTTTTTTCTTATATTATACAATTTAGAACCATATACATGAACAATCAATAAACTTAATACAAAGTGTTGTTCAAAAACACACGGTATACATTTCCAGTTAAATAAAAATCGTATGCACTTTTCCTTATATAATGTAATTGTAGAGTGAGATATGTATTTGGAACTGAATTACACCCCTAAATGCCCCTCATAGTCCTACAGAATGATACCGGTAAATACTTTTTTCCTTAGAATTTCAGTTGGCCAAAATAATGGAATGTGGTTGATTCATTCCCAATATGGCAAATGAAATGAAAGTTTGGAGCCTTGACTGTAATTTTTGTGTAATGTTTTTCTATATCTGCTTTAGTTCTTCAACAGTAGTGTTAGCTATAGAAACTATAAATAAGAGAGGTTAGCACATCATTCTCTCATCTTTTATTCAACTGTAAGTACATAAGCAATACATATTGCTTAACAAAAAAAATAAAAAATAAAAAATCTACTTAATGTCACCTTAATAATGTCCGCAAAACAAACCTTGACAATGAGCAGAGAATAACAAATGTGGGGTTATTTGTGATTTATTTATGACACCATATGTCAGTTTAGGATAGTTGCAACGTATACTTTTCTGATAAGGCTTGTTTATTCCAGTTAGTGCTAGATTAAGACCCTCTGGGGCCTCTAGACCCAATCTTTACAAAAACACAAATATACATGCCTGCCAGGCACCGCGCGCCTCTCCGTACTGCTCAGTGGGAGATGCCTTGTTAGTATGCTATGCACCCGCCTTCCAGGTACCGGCGGATTATCCATTAAAGTACAGTGTGCCGCAGACGCCAGTCCCAGCATGCCAATGACCTCATTCCTCTTTGACTATTTCTTGAACACATTTTAAAGCTATGTAAACTTTGTGTAAAATTGGTGCAGAAAACACAAGACTGAATGCCCAAAAATGTCCCACAATAAGTTATGTTGCAAACAAGCTGCCATCGCCCTGGAAAAGCTACCCTGGGCTGGAATATGCCCCAGTATGGTGTGTTAAACTGTTAATGCAATGTAAAGCCAGTTAGTTAATATTAAACGCTTGTCTTTGTTAGCCCATAATATTTCTAGAAACCCACCATAAAGCATGTTTGCCATGGTCATATTTTATAAGTTGCAGTTTGTTTTACTAGGACAGACAGGCAGAAACACATAGACATAACTTTGTATTAAAACACCGTTTTTGTTTTCTTCAACAGACGAACCAAACTCCTGGAGTTCACCCTCTACCACCTCCCCAGGGCCGGAAGTAAGCGTTCCTCTTGATGACATGATTGCACCATTATCTCCATCGCATCCAGTCTTGCCCTCTGACCCTACGTACCAGATACACCCAGAGCCAGATTGGGATATCTACAGGGAACATGATATGGGAAAACCAAAGGAACTTATTGCAAATGGTCATAAAAAGAAAAGATTGGGAGAGACAAGAGAGAGATCAGCAAGCCCTAAGAAAGTTGACAGGTCAAAGCGTGAGGAGGATTTCAAAAAGGAATTCCAAGAAGGCAAGCAGAAAAAAAGTGAAAGTCGCCAGACCATAGCTGCATCAAAAGGGGATGTGAAGAAAACAACCAATGATGGAGGAGATTGTGGGTATCCTGAAGCAGGTGATGGTGGAGGTAGGACTTCCAGGTCCAATGAAGCAAACCAAGAAGGCACCCGCAGTACAAAAGACAATTACAAAGAGACAACCAGTGAGAAAAAGTCCATAACAGCTCTTGAAATGAGTAGGTCAGATTCAGGTGGCGTCTCAAAGGTGTACGGTAGCAACACACTCAGTTCTCGAGTGACTTCCGAGGAACAAGATAAGAGAGATTCAGAAGCAAAGCGCAACGAGTTCCACAAGGAAGGAAACATACACTCTTGCAGCAGCCGCAGTGTGAACACTGCAACGCGGAAAGCAACGGTCTCACCAGGACCATGGAAAATCCCTGGCTCCGATAAGCTACCTAGCATCCTGAAATCTGGCACTTCAGCCATGAGCAGATAACTGAACACATGACTGTTTCCCTTTAATTGTTTCATGTAGATTTGGAACGTTATTCTTAGCTTCTGTTTCAAATAATTTAATTTTTTTTTCTTCATTTATTTATTTTAACTCTCACTCGTATTTACCTTCACGAAGTGTCTGGGACCAGAAGCATCTTTTTGTTGTTTTTCCATATGGTGGTGCACAGTGTCTCACAAGTTCGAAGATGCAAGTATGGTGTATTTTGGTTTGTACAGCTCTGCCTGGTGCTTCCAGGTCATTTATTTGGCTTCTAGCAGCTAAGGAAGAACCAAAACAGGAAGTGCACCCAGTGCAGTCAGTGCAGCTTAGCTTTAGTACTTTTCAATGAAGGATATATGGGATCCATTCCAGTCTTGTCTGTAGCAAAACACGACAGAGCAATCACAAACTGGAACATCGCCTTAAATTAAACTGCACTGAGTTTTATGAAGGAGAAAATGAATTATGCCTTGTAATTTGACGATGGTATTGTAAATAGTATTGCTATATACATTTCTAGACAGGGGTTAAGGAATTTCTCTGAAATGTTTTGGATAATATGTCCAGAAAGATCATATCTCCATTAACCTGCCTGATACATGCAGCGCACACAGATACTGTATGTGCTGCCATTACTTTGGAAACCTTAGGTACAGACTGACGTGGCTTTGTTTTACCGCTTTTTTTTTTTGAATGACATTTTTAGAAAGAATCGCATAGTGTGGATTTTAAAGGAATTGGAGATACACATGTTCTGAAAAAAATGTGCATGTAATAATGATGTACACAGCGGCACATTCAAACATAGGGACACAGAGCAAAGCTATGGCTCTTAAAAGAAACAATAGAATGACAGTATTCCTTTTGTAAGAGCCTTGTTAGTCCCAATCTGCATATTTTGTTGGTATAGGAGGACAATTCCCTTCCATCCCTGTAACGGATAGCCCTTTAAATATTTTATGTTGTGCAGTTTGACAATGCCCTGAACCTGCTGCATGAGTATTGGTTTCCGCCGGGCATTTCTAGGTGGCTTAATAGCAGGAAGATATGTTTGGAGGTACAGGGATGAAGGTTATTATACATTTATTACCTGTTTTCGGAGCAAAGACACCATAACTGGCAGTCAAGGGATCACTTAAAAAAGCCAGGTTATTGTCCTAGATCATGTAAAAATAGAGATAAACCACTTTCTATGTGACAGTTTTTAGGGCTTGCTGTCTAAGGTAATTTAATACAAAATCCATTTGTAAACACAGGTTGCCCTGCACAAGTGCAAAACCCCCGACTAAATGAATCATATCAGAAGCTGCCCTTTCTTGCCTTATACAAAGTCATACAAATTTATTGCATATTATAAAATTATTGAATCACAACTGCACTTTGAAAGCTTATACTATATTTATAATACAGTGGAGACAGTCTATTAAGAAACATATTTTCATTAGTGTATTATAATTAAAGATCTGAGATATATATTAGTAGAAAGTCTGGGAAGAGATGAGGGTGCATTTCATCAGACTAACAGTGCTTTACCTTAGTTTAAAAAAAAAAAAACTTTTTTTTTTTTATTACTGGTCTCTAACCCTCAAACACATTTTCATTTAATCCGAATTAAAAAAAAAACAAACAAACAAAATGGCAATGGAATGCTAGTTATAACTGAACTTTGCAGCTTTAAAACCAGTCACCATTCATGATATTAAAGCACAAATACAGAGCATTTTACAAATGCCCACATGTCTAGCGCCCATCTGTAGATCCAATTTTAGAATGTTACCATTAAAACTTCCAGTTCTGGAAAAGTGCTTCTGTAGTGTAAGTGCACGTCCCGATATTTATTTATTTTACTTCTTTGTTTTCCAGATACGAGCAAGCTGATAAGTGAAAATAAAATGCAGTTAGATTACGTTGCCATAAACTCTGATCTGCACGGTTGATTGCAGTTACCTGTGCAGTACTAGTTTAATGCAGTCATAATAAGTAACTCGTGAAAGCAGCACGTCATCCAGTCCCATTCCAAATAATATTTGTGTGGTGTTAGCTGTGAATTTACCCTGTACAGCTGTATCTCTATAAATATAATTCCATGTATTAATAGTCACAGAAACGCTGTAAGTGAGCAACTATTTTTATGAAACGCACCACTACGGTTAAATTAACTTTTACATAAATCTTGTTTACTGTATGATATTCTAAAACACTGTCAAATAAAATATATATCCAAAATAACTGGTTTTCTTTCTTGTTCTGTGGCTAAAATTATTACAGCAAAGGATCCTGCACTAGCATGTTTAGAAATGAAACCTTAACCAAAAACACAAACTTTTAAGAGGTTTTTCCCCCCAATTTCTATGGCAACAATCTATCATTGCATGTTTTTTTACCACATGGAAATCAAGCATTCCCTGAAAAATTACTAATGAATCAATTTTTGTCTGGGAAATATTTGAAAATTCAACTACGAATTAGGTTTCTAATATTGCATTTAGTTATTAAAGTGTCCAGTTCAGCAGACTACGTAGTACTTAAATTTATGACCACATACAGTTTACAAATATAATCAATGATTTATACAATGCGGGTATCAACACATCACATACTGCAAGGCAAGAAGTCAATATTAATATTAGAAGCCTATCATGTGTATAACATTAGGCGCAACAGCACTAACTTTTCATGATCTCGCCATTAAGTTATTCCTCCCTATTTTGTTTTTTAAAGTCATTAATCTTTTTTATTGCAGTTAAACTTTGTAATGATGAAAAGGAAAGGAAAGCAATACTTGTGTTAACCTAAAGTAACATATATTGTATTTATTTATGCTATTAAAAGCTGTTAAAACAATTCTCCTGTTAACTTGGCTATAAAAATTATAAAACAAAAAAAAAATTCTGGGTGAAGCCCAGCTTCCCTAAGTCTCCAGTTCATCATCTTCTTTCTCAAAGCAGGGGAGCAGAGTATAGCCTTTCCCACTACTTGAAGCACATTTTGCCCACTTTTCCCTGCTCAGTGTCCAATTTCCACCAGTAATGGATGTCTGAGGCCAGCCATACCCCTTCAAAATGCCACCTTCCAAGAAGAGGGAGAGGTCCAGGTAGCCCATCCTGAAACGCTTCTAGCTATGTCAGTCACACTAAAAGACAAACAACATATTTAACATGCATGGGATAGGCATAACACCATCCTGACTCTAAGATGAGACCAAGGACTGATTAAGGTTTGAGTTTTTGCAGCATGGAAATGGGTCATGCCAGATATTGTGTACTTTAACGAGTGTTTACTTAGGAGCGTTCCATAAGTACCCTAGATGGTTTTTGTGTATGATTATGTCTTTGAATTAAAAAATATGCTACGGGGGACCAAAAATTAACAGTTTGCTCAGAAGCTGAAGTTCATTTGTATGAAAGTAAAGCTGAGAAGCCGGGTAGTTGAGCTATATTAAGATGGATGAAGTCACGCAACAAAATGATGTATATATATAGTATTCCATCAATAAGCACCATAGGTAGTATAGTCTGCAGGATCAATTTCTCTGCTCAGGGTTCTTTACTAGGATTAAGGGATATGATAAACCACATGACAACACTATTTCAATATTTACACTAACTGGAATGTGCTGTTTTCCAGCCCGTATTCGCTGAAGAGACAGATGAAGCATATGTGAGAGAAGGAAGTAGGCTCTGCTAAATAAACTGTGGAATCGGTGATATTCAATGTCTGACTGATGTTCAAATAACACTCCCTAAACAAGATATGTCTACTAGTTTTATGACACCTGACAAGTCTGCATCTCATTCCTTGTTGTGTACTACAGACTGACATTACCACCACCTGAAGTTTTATCACTTCTGTTCATACAAGAAATCCAGCAACTTTACATCATATTATGTCACTTTCACACTCCTGATTTACCAAGCTACAGCTCAAAAGTGTGCATACCCTGGCAGCAACTGTGACATGCCGGCATTGATTTTAAAAATATGACTGTGATCATGCAAATTTTTTTAAGGCTACAGATCATTTGAAGCCATTTATTATCACATAGTTGTTTGGCTCCTTTTTAAATAGTAATCATGACCAGATGACCCTGTTCAAAAGTTTACATACCCTTGAATGTTTGGCCTTGTTACAGAAACACAAGGTGACGCACACAGGTTAAAATGACAATTAGAATTTCTCACATATGTGGCTTTTTCGATTGCAATTAATGTCTGTGTTTAAATAGTCAATGAGTTTGTGAGATGTGGATGCACTGAGCAGGCGAGATACTGAGAACAGGCAGAAAAGAACTGTCACAAGATCTGCGTAACAAGGTAATGGAACTTTATAAAGATGGAAAAGGATATCAAATGATATCCAAAGCTTTTAAAATACCAAGTCAAGGTCAGGTAGACCAAGAAAGATTTCAGCCACAACTACCAGAAGAATTGTTCGGGATACAAAGAAAAACCCACAGGTAACCTCAGGAGAAATACTGACGGTGTGGTTGTTTCGAGGAGCACAATACGACGATGCTTAAACAAAAATGAGCTGCATGGTCGAGTTGCCAGAAAGAAGCCTTTACTGCACCAAAGCCACCAAAAATCCCGGTTACAATAAACACGACAACACCTTGACGCACCTCTCAGCTTCTGGCACAGTGTAATTTGGAGTGATGAGACCAAAATAGAGCTTTATCAGCGCTATGTTTGGAGAGGGGTCAACAAGGCCTATAGGGAAGAGAATACCATCCGCACTGTCATGCATGTTGGTGGCTCACTGATGTTTGGGGAGGGGGTGAGCTCTAAAGGCACAGGGAATCTTGTGAAAATTGATGGCAAGATGAATGCAGCCTGTTATCAGAAAATACTGGCAGGCAATTTGCATTCCTCTGCAAGAAACCTGTGCATGGGACCCTAAGTACAAGGCCAAGCTTACCCTTCAGTGCTTACAGTAGGAAAAGGTGAAGGTTTCAGAGTCGCCATCACAGTCTCCTGACCTTAATATCATTGAGACACTACGGAGATCTCAAACGTGCGATTCATGGCAGATGACCAAAGACTGCATGACCTGGAGGCATTTTGCCATGATGAATGGGCAGCTATACCACCTGCAAGAATTCGGGGCCTCATAGGCAACTATTACAAAAGGCCCGCATGCTGTCATTGATGCTAAAAGGCACAATACACAGTATTAAGAACTAAGGGTATGCAGACTTTTGGACAGGAGTAATTTCATTATTTCTTTGTTGCCATGGTTTTTTTTATGATTCTGCCATTCTGTTATAACCTACAGTTGAATATGAATTCCATAAGAAATAAATGTATTTTGCCTGCTCACTCATGTTTTCTTGCAAACTTTTGATCACAACTGTATATTCCTGGATTCTTTCGTTAAACACCAAGCATGTCTCTTAAACTGGAGAAGCCCTCAGAGCACAGGTTAGCAGGATCATTGCATGACTGTGTTTGGGGCCTGGGGGCCTAGCTCCCCATTGTCCCCCGTGGCATACTACATGGGGCCGCTCCCTCATTGCCTGCTACCCGGGTCTGGGACCTTGCAGCCTTTCTGGACTTTGGCTCTTAGTGGCCCCATTACAAGCATGTGGTGGGGCAGTAAGGAAGGGTTCATTAAGGTTTGTACTGACCCATTTTTGATGGTGGATCTGTAAATGGTGGATAAAAGGGATTATTTAACTGCATGTTGCAAAAATATACCATTGTTGCATCTCTTCAAGAAACTATATTCCAGCTTTAACGAGGTCCATAATGTTTTAATAAAACATTTATTGCCTTTCCAAAATACAATATTTAGTACAACAGTTAAAAACCCCACGATCTTCCTCCTAAATACATCATCCACAATAATCTCACAGCATATCATTACTGGTTCACCTCAAATTACTTCAATTATATATGAATTTATAACGCATGGCTACATTTCTCATATGCTTCTCCTCTTTTTTGCTAACTCCCAAGGCTAAGCTGTGGGAAGAATTATGTACCATGAGTCTTCTTTCTAAAGATAATCCTTTAATGATCACATTGCTAAATTAGGAATTCTCTCACCTCATGTCCACCCTTTATTATTATCTTGTAACAACCTAAGGATCACTAGAGCGAATGTGATAAAGTTTTATAGCTCACTCACTCATGTATTCAGAACATCGCATCCATGTGGACCTGGCACAGCAGCCACAGATGAGGAGCAGAAGTGACATGTGAACAGTGGGGGTCTCCAAACAATCATATTTAGAGGCAGGGACACAGAGGGGGGTTACACGTAACCTCCGATGGCATGGATGGAGTACCACTGGGTTCATTAATCACCACAACCACAA
Source organism: Spea bombifrons (assembly GCF_027358695.1). NCBI lineage: Eukaryota > Metazoa > Chordata > Amphibia > Anura > Pelobatidae > Spea > Spea bombifrons. The sequence continues at coordinate 62,060,064 of NC_071090.1, read as the reverse complement.
GTGAGAAAAGCATGGATATGTTAATGCATGTTTCTTATGTTATTGCATATGCGGACACTGTGTGTACCACAAGCCACCAAACTTCTCTCTCCTCCTTTTAAACCACTCATTCACTCACCATCGCCCTTTTTTTACCTTTTAAAATACCACCCTTACCATTTCCTTTTCACTTTCTCCTTTTTTTCTTCAGTGGTTTTACGTTTAACCACTGAAAGGAGGATTCTATTCATCACTGCTTTTAGCATAACTAAATCAATTAATTAAAACTACCCATAGCTTGGGCTTTTGCTTGGCAATACTGTTTTGATTAAAAGTTCACCTTCTAAAAAACGGTAAGGTTTGTTTCTGAGTAAAGGAACCAGCATCAGTTATCTCTCCTGAACCAACTGAAGATTCAGCAGCCTAAAGAAAAGCTTCTACCATTTGCTTTGGCAGAAGAGACTCTGACATTGTCTTATGTTTGTTCCCCCTTGTACCAGTATGGGAATGTCCCCTCTGCTGCTAATTAGCTAGACTTTGAGGCTGCCATTGTTATCAGTCATGTAATATTTGGGTAGCACTGCCTGCTTAAACATCACACTGAGCTGATTCTTTATGGCGATGCTCCTACTTAGACTTTCATCAGTCACAGTGTCCGGCTGGGTGAGTCATCCTATACCTTACCACAGGCAGTATGATAAGGAGTCTAGGAAAACAGAACTAGAACACATACACATGGTTAATATATATTTGTTTGAAGACATTATGGGATAACTCAGGAAGCACCACTGAGGAGTGACAATTGTTGCACCAATTAGTCCATCGGTGGTCACTGTGGTGAACATTGGGCACAACCACAGTTGCATCTACACATAATTCAGTGGTCTAGCGTACTAACATGCATGTGGTTCAGCAGTCAGCCGAGGGAGGACCTACACAACTTTTAGCACCAGTTTTAGTCATTATATTGACTATATGGTGAAATAGCTCAGAGGCTGATGAAAGCAAAATTAACATACCTAATATCCTGTTATAAAAGCCTATGCACACTTGCCTTTCAAAGGCTGCTAGAACCAGCTCTCAGTACAGAAGATGTTTCCAGGGTTATTGTAGGGAATTGAAGAGTTCTAAACAAAATTCCAACTATGAACATCCAGTCACAAAGGTCACACATTTCACAGAACTCAGACTATCTGAGATTTGCAAATAATATACTTAATGCATCATACCACAATCTCCTAAAGATGGAATCCAAGATCATGAACAGTGCTCCTATTTCAACCAAGCTAACCATGCTTTGGATATAACAGGCCTACATAGATGAACTAGAAAATATTTTTTTCCATACGATATCTTACATCTATTATCAAATCACTTTTTTCATCATTACATTGCCTTTTAAAACAAGAATGTCTCAGCATCTAATGAACTACTTAATTATGACTTATTTGAACTAAATGGAATAATACTGTTAAAATAGAAGGGTCTTTATACAAGCACAGAAATATGAATCTATGTGGGAACGCTCTACAGAGTAAACATCTCTCACAATATTTTCATGTCCCCCTTTCAAATAGATTAATGGGATCACCTAAGGTCCAAACAAATTGCAACTGAATTTGTTGACATAAGTCGCAGAATGATGGGGAGGGACAATAGCATAACGTTCCCAAACAGGAACCTTGAAAGTCAAACAGTATCTATAATCGATTTTAGGTCTCATGGCCTCCTTCATAATGTTGAAATGTTTTACATGAGAGACCTGTTGTAGAAATATTTGTAAGAGATTATTATCATTAAAGAAGTCTTTAACATGTTTTATATGAACTATTAATATTTCGGTCTTCTGTGATTAAACCAAAAATGTATCTACATTGAGAATTCCCCAAAGGCCTGACCAAAGGCAGTGCCTGCAGCCGCACCTTTCATCGCCACCATCCCCAGTGTAGAACACAGAATATCATGGAGCTCAGTGCCTTTAAGTGGCATTTTACGGTGACCCATACTTGAAATGGGCCAGCTGCTGAGATCAGAGATCTCCATTGTAGACAGCCCATTGAGCAGTCACAGACCAGGGAGACTGATTGCTGAATCTGCCCCCTTGTTTTGCACTGGGGGACTGTGCCCCCCCCCCCCGGAGCTATAAATATAATCCATTGCTAATGGTATATATATATATATATATATATATATACTGTAATGTCTTGGTATGCTGAAGGGGACATACCAAGACATTTCATATATTTGTATGCTGTGCCTTCAGCATGGAATTGCACCTTCAACCCTGCCCCAGTTCCCAAGGACCCTAAAAACAGTACACATTATTTTTATGTTTATTTTTGCGATCACATTGTGTTTTATAATTACAGTTCTAGTTCTGCTAGTTTACTACATACCCCCAGGGAAGGTTTGGCAGAAAATGTCTCTTATTCTATAGCTTTTTTTCATTCACTCGTCTCTACACAATGGAATGAGCGTGTGTTTGCTGGTAGGAAGGATGCTGCTGGGGAAATACATTTAATACCTCTCTCCCTGCCCATGGGTGTAGGAACCCCTAAAAATCTGGGGGGGGCAGCATTTTCCCCATCAGATCCCCACTTTCCCACACTATCTACCCCCTCTCCCCCCTCTCACACTTTCTTACTATCTACCCCCCTCCCTACCTTCCCTTCTCACACTATCTACCCTCTCCCTACCCCCCTTCTCACTAGCTACCCTCTCCCTACCCTCCCTTCTCACTAGCTACCCTCTCCCTATTGCCCCCTTCTCACTAGCTACCCTCTCCCTACCACCCCTTCACACTAGCTACCCTCTCCCTACCCCCCCTTCTCACTAGCTACCCTATCCCTACCCCCCTTCTCACTAGCTACCCTCTCCCTACCCCCTCTTTTCACTGTCTACCCCAGGGGTGTCCAAGTTTTTTCTGCAGTGGGCCACTTCATCAGAATTGTATACGTGCGCGTATCACAGTCCCATCATGCCTAGGTTCCAGCACTTACACATCCATGCTATCACACACTCATTCATTCATATACTCATTCATTCACAGATTCATTCCCTCAATCACGCATACTCATTCAAACACCCTCCGCACTCCCTTACCTGCACTGCAGCTCCTCGATGCCGCTCACAAGCTTCAGCAGAGGGCGCGGCCTCCCTCTGCGTTCTCTGGTACTGGACAGAGGAAGCAGGATGTGATGTAATGTCACGTGAACTCTGCTGGGTTCCGGTTCCTCTGTGCAGTACAGAAGACCCTCCCACAGGTAAGTAGCAGGGCTCGAGGTGCGGACTGTGTAAGATCGCTTGCGGCGTTTCTATGGGGGGGGGTTCCTACTGCCCTGGGGGGGATTTCTTAATTATCGGTCCCCCCCGCATGAGTTACTGGGGGGGGGATCTGTCCCCCCCGTCCCCCCCGGTTCCTACGCCCATGTCCCTGCCTTCTGCATTAACACAGAAAGATTATTTCTACTGAAGAATAAAGTCAACCCAATCACCTAGTAGTCTTTTTAAATAAAGGGGGTTTATATCAATGTTATTCTATGATGAATATTTTATCTGTAATTTAAGATGTGCTTATATGACATTTACTAATTTTTGCAACTATGTAAAATAACCAAATTTCCTTTCTTTCCTTTCTTTGTACTTCCCATACAAAGAAAATCCCATGAATTTCTGAGCAAGAAAGTCATGTATGAGAAGCATCCATACTATTTGTGCTACCTCCACTCTACCTTTACACAGAACGCGAGGTTTCAGTACACTAGCTAAACCATACTACCCGGCACCCTACCATAATTAATAATGAGATCCTTGAACTGTACTCCACTGTACAGCTTTTGGTCCCTCCTCTGCTATCTTTCTATTTTAAGATTTCATAACTTCATATTTACATCAATATTTCAATTTGCTATAAAAGAGTAGAATTTAGTAAAATATAAAATACAGATCATGGTTTGACGTGGACAGGACCTCTACTACAGATAAATGGAACCAGTCTCTCAACAAAAATTGTAATATTATCTTTTATTTATTAAGCACCAACAAATTACGCAGCAACGTACAATTTAACAAATATACATTAAAACATACAGACACATCAGGAGTTGAGGACCCTTCCCGTGAGCTTGTCTTCTAGTCTTATGGTACTTGTACACAAACGTCCTGGCAGGAATGGTGGGCTTGTGATGGCTCTGTTTCTAAGACAAGGCCAATGACTGATTGAGATCTGAGTCTTTACGTAAGGAAAAATGGACACACTAAATGGGTCGAATGGTTTTTATCGATTCTATGATTCCAATGAGTTAATGAGCTAACATACAGACTAATAAAGGAAAAAAATGCTACAACCTATACTCACTAGTAAGCACATAATCAAGTAATATGCGCTCATCATTTAACTTCATACGGTTAGAATGGAGTCAGGAATTTCCTGACAAAAACACAACAATTAGGTTAAATTAAGCTAAACTAGCTGTAAAAATGTCCAGATCTCCATGATACGAACTGAAACTGATGCAAGACAGATGCAACCTTTGTATATCATTTCAACAGGTGTATATGGCATACATATAATTTAGTGTCAGAACAAAAATCTATTAATTAAAATTGACAAATGGGCAGAAAAGGACATGAAAACAAGAAAAAACATGAGCATTAAAGCTAAAACATTAAAAAAGGTTAATTTAATATCATAATCCATGATGCATGGAGTGATACCTAGTGCTGGAATGCAGATTGGAAACACAATATTCATGAATACGGTAGTTTGGTTTCTTATGTATTAGTTTATGTAGGGCTAACCTGGATTTAATTATGAGCATGAAATAGGTGCCAGCATTGCAGGTGTTTTTAAAACCCTTTTTACTGTGTTGGAAGTTATTTTATTTTTTGGTTCTTTTACTTACCTTTTAGTTTCTGGCTTGTTTACCTGCAATGCTACACAAAGTATCATTAAAAGTAACCACATGAAAAACATTGAATGTGTCAATGTAAAGTACAAGACGGCTTTCACAGTTGCAAAGAACACTTGCCAGAATTCTGACTATTTTCACATTTATATTTTGTCCTCAAACGCCCCATAAGTATAATGCACAAAATATACTCAGTGATATTTCTTTCAAGTTTCACATTCAATAACGCATTGTACAAGGCCAGCTAAGTGAAGGAGGTGAAACGAAAACTCTCTTGCTAACTTTCCTGACAGCTCTCCGTTTAGTGAACAGACCCCACTAGGAGAAAGCTGGCCGTTAATGTAGCATCACCTCCAATCATCAAGTCATGAAATAAAACGACAGCACCAAAACAATTGATTTTAAGTCATTTCCAGGTAGTTCCTGGAAAGTATGTTAAATGACACAATCCTACCAGTAATATGCGTGGGCATTCATTTAAGATTGCAAGTGCAAGTAATCATAATATTGATTCAATTTAAATGTCATGGGACCATTTGTGCCACACTGACGGTCCTGATAAATAATACGTTTTTATATTCGAACTTGTGACATACAAACTGTTGTTTATAAATAGCTAGCAGAAAGATTTTTTTCAAATGTTAATAAAGCACATGAAAAAATACATTCACAGTTGGCATTGGTATATTACATTTATTTGATTAAGGGCAGGTGTATCAAGTCTTATCCTTGAGGAGGCTGTCACACTTCTAGAATTTCTCCAGTTAATATGTCATTAAATAATTAATATTGTAACTCTGTAATCCTGTTGAGTTCAAGGAGGACATCATTGACCTAGAGACACATACCGCTATAAACAGGAAAGGCTGGGACACAAGATTCTTACTTTTTGTTACCATTGCAGACAACCTTGACAAACCTTTCACCTGTTCACTAGATAATGTATATGGATTTTAGGATCATCTCTGCTTTAGTATACATTGTGCAGGTAATGTGGATATAACCCTTCTTCTATAAGAATGAACAGCCATTCTTGCTAAGTGACCTTCCTATGTAATGCTTACACATCACGTCTCTGTAAATGAAGAAAATACAACGACAACCACATAAAGTAACCAAGACTGGAGATCAAAATATTGAAATGATAAAAAAGAAGATAGAAACGATCGATGCATCCATTTCTAATCTAGTGGAAAACAGAGTGATCCGTGCCATAAAATTCCTGCAGGGAAATTATTTTCCACAGTTTTTTTGCCTAGTGAGCTGAACTTTAATGCAGCGGAATCATTCACTCACAATATTTGCTGAGAGTAATATACTATTATTAGTTACTTTTCCTTGGATGGATGTCAATAGCTAAACTTTAAATTTATCTCTGAGTATCCCTGAATTTAAAGACAATTACAAAAGATAAGGGGTACTTGGGTTAATCCTTTTTACGCAATTTCAGTGAATCACAACAAGAGTGTCACCAAAATATAAATAACATAGAAGTAAATAGATGCTAATATGCACCAAGTTTGTCAGGGACACATCTTTAACAAAAATTATAAAAAGAATAATATATATTTATATATGACATATAATGCGATATATTAAAAAACAACAATATAGTACAGACAGTATCTGACTGTGTGCCGATTGAGAAATTATTTCTTTCATGATGGTTTTATATTTTAATGTTCACTTTATGTTTTATGTCATAATACAGGTCATATTTTCTTTGTTACATTTATGGTATTTATTAGCAATTCATTTTTTCTTAAAATTGCTGACCTGGATGACCTGTAGTAACCAGAGACTAAGGTTTCTGTAGAACCGCTAAAATAAGTTCTTGTTTTGTTAAATAAGTTCTTCAAGTTTTCTTTTTCTTGTTTCTCTGTTCTCCCAGTGGTATCTCACTCCAAAAGCAAACATCTCACCACAGCAGCTGGTAACCTTAGTTGTTCTTCAATTATTAGTGTAAAGGAGGCAGTGGAGATGTTTACAGAAGCAAACATACGTGATATGTTTCAGAAAGATGCAAAATGTCCAACTTTTACTACAATCTGTAAACATGGTCGATAAAACCAAGAAAAGAAAAATCATTTACAATTAATCCAAATGCTGGATAGTCCCATAGCGCTGACTAAATCAAAAATGTACTTCCTACAGACAGGAACCCGAGCAGATTGCTTAAAATAATAACAAGGCACTAAAGTTCTTGCTTTCAAATATTACATTATGTGTACCAAAATGCTAGCGATGTAGCTTTATTTAGGGTAGTATAATAGTCTTACCAGCTGCCAAAAAGAAAAAGTACTTTATAAACACCACAGTATTTGCAATCATGTTTAAAATGTCTGATACATTATGTGACAAAGAATGCCAGTCATTACTAGTATCAGATGTAGATCTGTCACACATATTAATATATGCTCATTTACACATACATACTCATTTACACATACATACTCATAATAACACATATTTACACATAGTCATGCTCACACTCCCTCTAACACACACATATACACTCATGCTAACATATGCACATCCACTGTAAAATACATGCATGTATACATACATACTCACTCTCTCTCCAATTCCCATATCATCTCTTTCATTCTCTCACTCCCAGCCTCACTCACTCTGTTACCCATTCTCTGTATCCCTTATCCTCTCATTCTCACCCACTTACCTTCTTGGAGGCTTATTTCTTGGATAATGTGTGCTTTTAATGTGAACCTGCTGCTTAGCTGCCTCTGCAAGTTTTTTTGAGAATTGCCTCAAATTACCAGCTGGGATTGGCCTTTCATAATTTATAGTGATTATAATAATTTATTGAGACACAAATTGAGAAATTAATAGTGTTGCAAATAATGTACACATGTTATAAACTAACCAAAAAACAAGTGGCAACTCAAAGTGTCTCATACTCGTAAGGTTATCCAAGACCAGAAATACCCTCTCGATCATGGTATTCTAGCATCTATCTGCTCACTCACTTCTCCATCTAGTCTAGCATCTTCTATTGAGTTCATTAGTTTGTCTAAATTAATTTGCATAAAATTAACTCCATTATAATGTCATAAAGATGAGTTCACTTGAGCTGTTTGTGCTTAGGAGTCACGCAGGGCATTCCTGTATTTTACGTATGATTTATATTTGATAGAAACGCATTGCTAACTGCTGTTATCACAAGGAACTGGACTTACTTACCTACTGCAATCTGAGCATTTGTTTTACTAGTTGGTAAAGGTAGCATTTCTATTGTTTGGCGCTCCCCAAAGAACCAAAAGCAATATTCTCTCCGGGGCTATTGTGTACTGGAATAAAAAATAAAATTCATTTGCCTGAACTCTCTCAGTTTTGCTGTATGTCCATTTTAACTCCAACATTGAGTCTTTTCTACGTTATCACAATCTACATGAACTAATATTCTCTTCTCAATGAACTGTGACAAAAAAAAGTTTAGAGATTTTGTTTCCAGATTTATTTTGCCACAATTCTGTATATATTGGTATAGGTAACAAAGATGATGACTTGTTCTCAAAAGAGCAATCTGAGTAATAAGGTGAAGAATCAGGTACCTTAAGCTACCATGGGCATATAGATGCAACAAATGGTTTAATTATGCACGTGAACTAGCAAAAGTCAGCCTTTTTGTATTTTTCTAAATAATATATAATGGAGGAGAAGGCTCTTTTCTCTCTTCACGCTCGTTTATTCACTAATGAGAGCGTTGGCGGGAGAGTTCAAGTTTCATCTCATTTCCCATTATGATTGGTCAACCTCAGTTTAAGATTCAATAGTTTTTATAGCCTTTTGTAAATCATTTTAAAATCGTCTCACTGGTTCTACTATGTATAATACTGGGTTAGCTTTGCCATTCTTTCAGAAAAATTAGCCAGTGATTAGCCTCGCAATGCATGCTAAATTAATTAATTTAAAAACAAAGCTCTCCTGCAAATCTTCCAGCTATCTCTTTAGTAAATAACCTCCAAAGTTTCAATTGATCAGCCAGAAAAGCGTTCACAGTATAGCACAACCAACACAGAGAGCTTGCTAGCAAAAAAGTGTTAGGTGAATGGGTGGATGGGATGAAACATTTACACAAACCAAGATGCATGGCTGACACGTAGCAGTATGCAGGATGCAGTTTGGTCTAATTTCTGACAAATTGGCAGAAATCAAAGCACTGGTGTTAGTGGCACTGCACCTATACAGCTACCATTGGCCATTGGTGGAGAGTTTTCACATATAGATTTGGGACAAAGACTACACCTTTAACTAAAATATAAGCTTACAGAAGAATTGAACATTTCACCACTCTGGCAGAATTATGGATTATGAACTGCAAACTCGAGTGAGCATGTCCCAAGAAGGGCTGAGCTGGACCCACGTAATGTGTAGAGAAGACAGTGAGAGTTCATAAAAAACCACCATCCCAGCCCTTTTGTCCATGTCTGTTACTTTATACACAGCTTTGAGCACAGTACGGTGGGTTTTTCTAATTCCCTTTTTATTCATCATGCTTTATACAAATTCTGCCCTCTGTGGTCACCTATAGAAAAAGTTTCAGTCACTGCCAAAAGGTGTAACAGCATGCATTGAGTGACGGTTAGGACTCCTCATTTACGTGCATGTGTGTCCAGGTACGGCCCATACATTTCTCTTGTATGTTCTGATCAGGCAAGGTGCTCACTTACATCCAACACCAACATAAAGTTTTATGAGCCCTACCCCACCTGCATACAAATCTGAAACACTGATTGATTTAAACAGGAGCCGTTTCCAGTTTTCCTCTTATTGGCTACAACAAATAGTGTAAATTGTGAGAAGATGGGGGTATATTTTACACATATGTAAAGTAAACATGCATAGCAAAGTAGTAATGTTTAGAAAGAATGTTTGGGGTTGTGGATTGCCCTTCTAGTTTACCTTTAATGAAGTTTAAATGAAATAACAAGCTGAAAAAAATACTAAGGTATACGTAAGGTATTACCCCCAGTTTTTGTCGACAAAGCCTTTTTTTCAAGGGGATAGCGGTGAATACAAATGCGTCAAACCTACTTTAAACTTTTTAAAAGACAAAGCAATTAACCATAAATGATCAATGGCCTCAGGAGAAGCTTCTCTTATTAAAGTTTAACCATCATCTGATAAATTATCATACTATCCATTCCTGAGGTGATAATTCTTTCTTATCCTTCACATCTTTTGCATACTTCTAATCAATACTAGTTCAGCTGTCAAAGTGAAAACCTGTGTCCTGTCCTTTGCCAGGCTAATTGGATGAATCTCTTTGCAACAATTAATCTTTGCCTTTTAATGTATTTCTCACTATAACAGAGGGACATGCCAAACATTTCCGCCAGACCTTCTTTCATGAAATAGCAAGTGATGGTGAAATTAACATTAAAATATAAATTGGGCTGGAATGCCTGTGGAGGTAAGAGTGAGCTGGGGTCACATAACACAGCACTCCGTACAAGCAGCTATGTAGGTAAGTGTGTTAGAGTGAGTGTGTTAGTGTGTATGATATAGTGAGTGCAAGCAACTGTGTGTGCAGGTCTGTCCAGATAATGATGTAACAGCAAGTGAGAGGGGATTGTGTAAAGTTGCAGGGTATCCCTCTCAAGTACCAAAACTTCCATCTATGTTTGCATGCACTGATTAAACTTCTTACCAGGCCCTACAATGTAGGATTAGAAAGACATCAAATGAATGAACTGTGCGATAAGAGCTACTAGATACCACATATTTAATCACATATCTTACATGGCTCATTCAATAAGTTTCCTGTGGCACAAAAAGTGAAAATGGTCTGAAGTGATATTTTTCTCTGGAGATTAACCACCATCATGATGACATTAATGCTTTTAAGATAAAGAGGAGTCATTATTCCAAAATATGATGCTATCGTTGCCCCTTATACGTTTCAAAATGTGACCCCTCATCCACTGGTGGTTCTGCCATTATGTTGGCACAATGCAAAGACACTAAGATGGATACAATTCCCAGTGATAAACTCTGCACGTGTTTTGCATATTCAAAAGCTGTGGGTTTAATACTCAAAAAGTTAGAATGTTCTTCTATAGATGGTACAGGTAATGGGCATATTTAAACTCATACCTCTGTAATGGCTTATGATTAGTACCAGACGCTGCAAATAACAAAAGAATAAATACGAAGTATTATTTTAATGAAAAAAAGAAGCTGGGTGCAGAAAGACATTGATGTGACATGTTGTGAATAGTAATGCACTCCAGAATAAGTTTAAAATAAAGCGACATGTCAGTCTGTCCTTTTACTTTGCTGAAAAACGACAGTGGGGAGCTTTGGCAGGAGGCCTAGACTAAGCAGACCGAATGCTGCAAAAGACAAAGCTCTAGGTATGGAGCTCCAGACACCCATTTTCAGGTTTAATGGCTGGGTCAGCAGAACACTTCCATTGTCAAATAAACTCATATAATGGACAGCCTTTTCTTATATATATGCATACCTAGTGAACTACTTGTATTTTTACTTTTATTTATATAGTGCCATCAATTTACACAGCTCTTCTTGCAATACATATATTCGAGGGGTATGAGAAGACTAGAATTGACAGACTGAGACAAACCAATGTAAAGAGGGCCCAGTCACAAGCTTACACTCTAGAGATAATAACGTCTGTATGGCTTCTGTACTTCTAGGACTGCACATATTGTACCTCCCATGTATTTAAATATAAACTGAAGCATTAAGTATGTCTGTTGCTGTTGTAAATATTATATACATACCACAATTCACAATGAGTTCTTTATTTTAAAATGCATATATAATTCAGTTTCAAGGGAAATCAAATGCAGAATATTAATGTCTTACATATCTTTAAACAGACCCTCCAGCCATCACATACATTTTAATGCATACGGTAGCTGGGTAGTACTTTTAAATTTTTGTGCTGTTTTTGCAAACTCATGGGGGATTCTGCAGAAGCATAAATGTATGCATTTAACGCTTCGCTATTTCTTACAATGAGAGCCATGGAAGCAGCCAGTCAGTGGCAGGAAAACAGCCGATCAGTGCCAAGGATTATCGTACTATAGAGGTGGATGGAAGCTGCAGAGCTGCAGTTTCTAGTTTCTAGTTCTATAACTACATTTTGAAGAATGCATATTAAATCACCGTAATATGTATTCTTCTTTAGTAGGAGTGCTAGGAACATTAAACTGCCCCTTTATGTTTGATCCGACGCATAACAAATTAATGTATGTGTGATGTATACCAGTCCAAGACTTCAATTTGCCTACTAAGCTTTAAGAGTTTGTGAAATGGACTTTAAAAATATCTAATAAACTTGATGTACGTTATGCAGACAAAAGTATCGGGACACTGGATCATTACACCAACAGGGACTTGAATGATATTACATTTTGATATTACAATTCTAAATTCATAGACATTAATATGTAGTTGCCCCCCCCCCTTGCAATTACAGTATAACAGCTTCCACTCTCCTAGGAGATTTTGGAGTGTTTTCGTGGGAATTTTTGCCCATTGATCCAGTAGAGCAAACGTTTGTGAGGTCAGCACTGATGTTGGACGAGAAGGCCTGGCTTGTAATCTCCGTTCCAGTTCATCACAAAGGTGGGGTTGATGTCTTTATTTTTTTTTTTATACTTGGGGATTCCTTTGAAATACCCAACGCCCCAATGCATACACACACTTTATATTCAAGCTTATTACTAATTATTTCATTGTGAATTATTTCAATTCAATTGCATTCTTTCTTTGAGAGCACATTTATTCTTTTAATTTATTAATGCTTTTCCTGCCTAATTTAAACATGTATTCAACAAGAAGTCCTCACTTCCACTCTGTGCTTTTCAGCAAATAAATTGTACCTATGACAAAGGTATTTGTGTGTTTTGTTGCAGTCATTTTCTTGTCTCTCAGTTCTGTGACAAAAATAGTTTTAAAACAATAATTCTAACGATTGTAACATTTGTGGGCATAAAAAAAACAATAGAGTTTTTTTGGACAGCCAGTGATTGATGGAGTTCTCGGCCTTTGACACCTTATATTGTTAGCAAAGCCCAAAGAGCACATAAATATAATGTTCAAGTGCAAGACCCCTGACAGAGGCAAGAGATGTCCACCTTACACTCAGGTAACGTATTTTAGGAATTACCAAGTTGCTAGGGATACGGTATGATTACTTGGTTGAAATGTGGCTGCATTATAGGCCCACTGTTTCATCACATATCTCATGTAATGGAAGGGCACAGGGCAACAGGCCTCAGTTCTAAAGCTTACGGCAGGCTGCCCCATTGTAGGATTAGACTTCTCCATGCACCAGTGTTAAATGGGCCACAACCTCCATAGAATGCTGCACCCAGCACTGCGTGCCTTAAAGAGCCTTAGTCCTGGGATACGGCATCATATCTGGGCATGAGGCAATAAGGACGAGGGATGCAGAGGAGCGAGGATAGGCAATATTTCCGTATAAAGGTCAACAGTGTCTGTGGCATGGTTTGTGAGGTCCATGGATCATCATTAAATTGCCCATCACAGGCTCCAGCAAACGTCCACCGTGAGTAATGTTGGTGCCGACCCTGCGGAGTCAGGCCAAGGACAGCACCAAATATAAATACATGAGTCAAAGCATTAAGAGAACACCCACTTTTTCCTTCAAGTCTCACTTATATTGTTTGTGGGATCTCTATCAATGTGTGCTACATAGTTTTTTTGTTCGTTTGTTTTGGGAAGGCGAAGAGCAGGAATTCATGGGTGTCCTTTACTTGTGCGTGGCTTAACACCACCCGCAAATACATGAAGGATAGATGCACAAGATTAATGAATCTGTTGTGCCAGTGGCTTTTGTAGTGAAAAGTAAGAGCCAAAAGATAAATCTTAATGACAAGGGCTGCTTAGTTTCAGTTCCTTAATACATGCAGACAAGGCTTGCTTTACTAATCCCTGACAAAATGTTGGTATTTTTACATTGACACGTGAGTGGAAATAAAAAGAAAAAATGTAAAAAAAATAATCACATTTGTCCAATGTGGCATTGTATAAGAAATACTTGCAATCCATATCATTATATTGTATATATTTTTTCAAGTTGAGAGAAATTTAAAAATAGCTTTATTTCACAGAACTAGCCAAATAAAGACATTTATTTTACTGCTTGTATACCACATGAAGTGAACGAATTGTTTTTAGAACTGCTTGTGACTGACCCCGTCAGAAAAGGGTTGCTGGTTATCACGTTGCTAAGGGACACATCAATACCAATTAAAGACTTTTAGAGCAGTCCTTGCTCTTTAGAGCACGATTTCTGTGAAAGTGTTATGAGCAGATTTGATTACATGAAATCAGGGAGCTTGAAACCTTAATAGAGATTAATTAGTTCATCAGCAAAATCATTACAACGGCACAAAGCATAGTACAGACCAAAGAGAATAAGCTTGGTCATACAGTGCAGACATTTCTCCATTAATGAAAATCGGGCTTTAAAAAATAGCTTTAAACACAAATCATGCATTTGATTGCACCTTGGAATAGTCTTGTGAACAAAGTTCACAATTCAGTTTTTCCACATCCTTGTGATACTCAAGATCTCAAAACCGGTGTAAAGAGATAAGTGAATTAAATGCAAATACGATTCATAATCAGGAACCCAAAATTTTAAGTCAGGGTATCTGTTACCTGTGGACAAATATGGATTATTTTATTTATTTTTTCTTGGGGTGGACAATCGAAGACTGAAGGCTATATGGATCATCACTGAATGGGCCCTAAAAAGATGTGATTTCTTTAGTTTCTCTACATTTGGAACCTAAAGGGTGCCTGGATATTTCCCTTACCAAGGGCACTTAGGGATAAGGTAGTATTTTCTCTTTCTTTTACTCAACCCTTTTATCCCAGGGGTAGGAGGGTAACAGGTGGGATCGATGACCCTCTGAAGATGATTTTTCTTTTAACTCGCATCACTCTAATGGGCCGGGAGGGTAAAGATACCCCCTTTCCAAGGGTAATAATGTGATAGGCTTCTCTGAAGAGGTGGGTCTTAAGGGATTTTTTTTTTTAGGACTGGAGGCAAAGGGAGGGTCAGATAGGTCAGGGAAGGGCATTCCTGAGGATGAGGGCAGTCCATGAGAAATGTTGTAGGCAAGCATGAGAAGTGGAACTAAGAGTTGAGGACAAAGATTGTGAGATGAGCGGAGAGAACGTAAAAGGAGTGTATTTGGAGATAAGTGAGGAAACGTAAGTAGGGGAACTGCTATGAAGAGCTTTGAGAGTCAGAGTCAAGGTTTTAATTTGAATCATGGAGAGTATGGGCAACCAGTGAAGAGACTGACAGGGGGAGAGGTGGTGGAAGACAAACGGGTAAGGAAGTTAAGTCATTGGCGTAAATTAATGGCAGAAGCCATTTAGCATGATGGATTGAAATGGGACAAGCATGAGAGAGACCAGCTAAGAGTTACCGTGTTCAAGACAGGCGATAAACTTACCAAGGGGCATAGTAGAATGTGAGAACAGAAGGGATCCTAGAACTGAACCTTGAGGTACACCAACAGAGTAAGGAAGGAGAGAGTTACCAGAAAATATGTCGCTGAAGGTGTGACCAGAAAGGTAGGATGTGAAGTAGAAAAGATCAGTGTCAACTGGGAAGGGTTTAAAGCAAGAGTGGTCCACAATGTTAAAAACTTCAGAAACATCCAGAAGGATTAGCAGAGAGTTATGGCCCTTGGATTCAGCACAAAGTAAATCATTGGCCACTTTAATAAGATTTTCTTAGCAAGGGTGAAGGCAGAGTAATCGGAATGTAGCATGAAGTTATAGTGCAGGAACTCAGAGCTAAAATGAAGCTTCCGCCAGCCACATTCAGCAGTACAAGACTAATGACAAAGATGTCAAGTTAGTGTCAGGAAGAACAAGTGGTGGTTGGGGTTACATCCTCAAGAGCAGATCTGACAGAATTTTAGAGAGGTAGGTAGGCTTGACAAGTTCAAGATGGGAGACAGGAGAGGGTGTAAGTTTGTTACTGGAGATTTAAAAAAAGGTCTCTGGTTACACAAGGTTGTTGTGTAGAATGAGGAATAGGGGCAAAGCAAGAGAGAATAAAAAAAAAAGGTGGTGGTGGGAGAGGAAGAAAGGAAAGTGAGCAAATAGAAAAAATATAAAGGTCCAGGGTGGGACCATCATCATGAGTAGTGGAGTTAGTATGTTGTGCAAGATCAAAAGATTGAGTAATAGACAGGCATTGAAAGCCAACGGGACTCAAAAAGGTGACTACCGGGATAGTAAAGTATTTAAAGATGAGACAGGGTACACCAGGAGAGGAAGTGGAGAAACCATGATTAGAAGTGGTTAAGAAAGACATTGGCAGGAATAAGGAGACAGTATTCAACAGCAATGCATTAAGATACAGGATTGAATATCCAGGTGGTATGAACCTCAAAGGGGGTCAAACGAGACTGATAGAGCTGGGGAATAGGTTGAAAAGTACAAGCTGAGGAAAGTAGGAGGTGTACATCACCACCCTTTTTCCCCCATTTGGGCCGGGGAGTGCGAGTGAGGTGGAGGCGGGTAAAGCCCCTTGGGCCAGATGGTACCAGCTCCTGGTGACTCACATACACACTGACACACGTTCGCTCATCACTTAACTTTCCAGCAGCCGTAGCTTTTTCCCACTGTATTTCCACCTGGTCATGCCAGTCCAATATTCTTCACAAAGGGTCAGAGGGTCAGTCCAACCTGGACCTTTTGGACTGACTTGGGGGGGGGGGTTGCACCAGGCCAGTCCGCCCATCTATGGTTGGAGGCCACCATAGGAGGAAGCAGCTGGAGAAGCAGTTTTAGATGATGTTGGCCACATTTCAGTGAGAAGGTATAGGGACATAGAAGTGAAGTGGATGCTGTAGTTTGGTAAGAGACTAGGTAAAAGAAGAGTGTATGTGATGAGTAAAGGGGAAATGAAGAGTGTATGTGATGAGTAAAGGGGAAATGAAAGTAATGAGGGAGCAATAATATAGCGCCTGGAGAGAGAGACATTTTTGAGTAATGATAGAGAAGCCTGATAATATAAACGTGAACATGTTGCCTGGAGAATGTTAGTGATAGAGGTGAGAGAGAAAAGGGAATAGGAGTTGTTGAGTAAACACAATCAACCGGTATGGTAGCAGTTGATATGGATCAGTAGAGTAACGATTGAAGGAGTACTTCCAGATTCCTCTTTCATATTTCTTTGTTGCCTTCTTGCACTCCCTTGTGAACCCCTCTTGTAAACCTTTTAGTGGCACTTAGGAAACTGGCATTTAGATGGGAAGTGGCCTGTGCCTCCAGGTTGCCAATATACCACTTTTTTTAAATATAATTTCCCTTTCTTTCATTGTATTTTAGGGAGGGGTGTTCTAATTTGGTCACATTTTGAGTATGAGTGAACCTTGAACTTGCATAGCCTCTCCTGATATTCCCATAATGTAAGCACCTATTCCCCTGCAAACATTTACAACATACATTTAACACAAAGAGAAAACAATAAATTACCATAAAAGGCACTGCAAAAGACCAAACAAAACATTTCTTATGGACTAACGTTTTATTGTCTGCAGATCATATGAGAAATGTAAAAATACACGCTGAAAACCACAACACACAAACCAAAAAACATGTATATCACATTCAAACCCCCTTGCATTTTTAACCTTATTTTTTTTCTGACACAATTTTCAGCTTTCAGGTGAGCTTAAGTACATAACACTTTTTGGCAGCATTTCACATTCCTGAAAGATTTGTCTGATAAAAGTTCAAGATGTGTTTAAGAGGCATTTCCACCTTAATGCCCATGTAGGCAGTATTATTAAACATTATCAAGCCATGTCATCCAAGCCCTAAACACTGGGACATGATAAAATTATTCCACACGATTTAATCACTCACCCACTAAAAGGGCTTGTATGCGATTAATCACTTAAATTATTTGAAACATTTTTTTTTGGTATTTATTTTAAGTATAATCTAGCCGTTTAATTCACAATTGATTTTTCAAAATATATATTTTCTGTGCAAAATGTATTTTTGTGAAGGCTTATACCACATTATGAAAAAACATCTTTTATAAAAGATTTTTAGTTCTAAAATTGCTAGACTGAAACAGCACAACAACTCTGTCATAAAAACACCCATTCTACATTCTTTGTAAATGTACTTTGGTTGTTAAAAGGTGTTAAAGAATAAGCAAGAAGGAGGTGCCTTGTATGTGAATTATATAAACTCATATATATATGGAAATGTACACAGGAGTGACTATAGAAAGCTCACTATAAGCACAACCTGATTTCCAGGGTAACAGCATTTGGAAGGCTATCATTACCAGCAATGCCCAACGTCTTTATGAAATGATCCAGTAAGATACACTGAACTGGGATTTAAGACAAAGCAAAAGGTTAGGACAACACCAGGCATTGCATGGCAATAAAGCATACATTCAAAATTTACAAAAGAAAAATGATCTGAAACCCGTTTGACCAGCAAGAACTATTGAGAGGCAAAATATTACATCATATTAAAAAGTAAAAGCAACAGTTTATCCAACCAGGCTGCAGCATACCGTTTGTTATTGCTTTAGCTTTCTATACAGAAGATGTATTCAAGTATATACACAACATAAAAGCAATGAACACAATACCCTTGCCATTGTGAACACACACAACCTCTGGTCTTACTGGTCTGTAAAAGCTTCAGAAAACTTCCAAATCAGTCACTTCCGTGTAACTGTACCATACATAGATTGGTAATGTATATCTAAGGATTTTTTTTATACCAAAAAGAAAAAGGCATGGCCCAAAAAGTAAGGGACTATTCATTTGTAAAAAAGTATTGGGCACAGAAAGAGATCACTAAAGTGGAATAAAAATGACCCCAATTCTGTGAATACATTTCATGTATACAAGATGATAATCTGCAGACGGTGTGCACAAAATAATGACTTCAGGAGACACCAACATACAACATAATAAATGGAGCCAATGGGCTAAATCTCTACCATTAACCAATACAAGCACAGTCATCCATGTAAAAAAAAATGATATTGCTTTTATTATTGCCACAAACCTCCAGTTGTCAAATCGATTGGAGAATGCAAAAGTACACTTTTACCAGAATACTTATGTAATATGGACTTGAATATGAAAGGGCAGAAGCCCTTTTCTGGTGGGGAAAAGGTACACTCAGTGATCATTTCACCAGCCATACTTCCATTTTGGCACGTGCAGACACAGCATCAATATGCACAACGGAAATAACAGTTAACATGTCTCTGAATATGTACACATTTTTACAGCAGTGCAAACAGGGAGGAAGACCATTTCCCTCATCTGGCTTCCATACTAATCAATGGGAATACTATCAAAACAAAGTAAATGTTACGCATCCAAACTGAAATTGAGTTGGTGAAGTACCATCTGATATGTATGGCATATAATGTAACATAGTAAAAAGAAAGTGAATTTTCACACGACACCACACAAAACAAGCTTCTTTTCAGCACTGAAAACATTTCAACATAATTAGAATACAGACAGTACATATTAATGTAACATTAAAAGGTGCTTCTCAGCAGGTTGCATTATAAGAAAATGCAAGGAGGCAAAGTGTTGAATAATAAATATACTAGTTATAAGTACATTTTATACAAATAATAAGATAATAATACAAAAAAGTCTTTGCAGAACAGTAACCATGTACACTTATTGCTCGGACTGCTTATCAAGGAGCACTTCTTAACATTTTAGGTAATAGCACATTACAAGCAGCGAGTCGCTTCTTCTGCTTTGTTCCTGTAACCCTTGAGCTTCAGTAATTCCACTGGGATTAAAAATACTAATACAGAAAGAATAAAAGGTACAAAAAAGCATGATGTGCCATTGAGATATGTCTATCAATCACAGAGAGACTCAAATTAGACTTGATGCTCATGCCCCTTTATAAACATAAAAAAATTGCAGACTGCATCCAGCTAAATGGTTTTCCCATAAGTATGGAATCACCCTGCTCCTGAAGCTTTCATGGAGAGACTATTCTTACTTCATTCCCACTGTGATTTTTGAGGCATGTAGACTACAGTGTTTCAAAGAACACCGGAAGCCAGAGCCATCAACCCTCTCTTCTCTTAGCTTAGTCTTACAAATGCCTTGTTTCCTCCATTCACACTTTACTAGATAACACTTATATTTTTAAATGGTTAAAACTGAAGTGTGTAAAGTAACTGAAAAAACAAACACTGAAAAGGTAAAATAAATAAAAAAAAAAAATTGCACAAGGCAGGCAGACGTAAACACTTCAAGTGCGAGTCTTCCAGACGCCTCGGATGCGGAGCATGTGCCGTAACCACTATGAGGCAGCTTGCAACTTGAACAGTCAGTAATCTTGCTTCAGAGCCCGATGAGAAAATCATCTGTTCACCGTCATGATTTAATCTTCCATAACTAGAAGAAAAAGAAAAAAAAAAAAGAAAGACCGGGAATAGTTTCAAGTGAATGTGATTTAAAACTTTGGAATCTTAATATGCATGTTGAAATGATACATAATAGAATTTAGTTACATAACACTTGCGTGATTTAAATGGTTTGTGCACTCAGGCAAGGGCCCATAATAATGTTAGTTTAGCAGAACTATGAAGGAACATGTTACATGTCATACGCACCCAAAATACATTTTGTACCCGACGCATTCTCCTATATCACCAACCTCTGAGATTTACAGCTTTAATTAGTTGTAAACTGCTATCAAAGCTTTACAATGTAAATGGGGTATAGTAATCTCAATCTGGCAAAAGAGCATAAATAGAAAACTGGCCCCCTGCTTTAAAATAGATTCACTTACATTACTTTGATTTATTTATACCAGAATAGCTCCAATGTCAGGATTATAAATATTCAGCTTTTCAGTTACTCACCTTCAGGTTAAACCCAAGCAGATCGCTAATAACACCAGAAACAGCAGAAAGGATGACCACCTGGGTGATGTTATAAAGCAAAGGATTCATCGTAAGCCCGTACAACCTAAAGGGATTGTCCAGTTCCTTAAAGCAAGACAAGCAATCCGTTAGACTCAGAGAACTCTAAATGCACACCAAACAATGGCAAAGTCCTTTATTAAATCAATATATAAACCTGCGATAATGTGGTGAGTTAGCGGCACCAGAGACCTTCCCTAATATTGCAGCACTATATACAAATACATACAAAGAAGAATGATAATTGGCACACTGCCTTGCGCAAATGTCAAAGCAGGGTAAAATCAATTCTTTACTGATGGTTCTCATTGCCCCATACACAGGATAGGCATGCATAGTGCAAAGTTCATGTAGTAACCAACAGAAATATATATTTTGCAGGGTCAGCTCAGTCCATCATACAGGAGAACCAGTATTCACCGTTCTTACTGTAAACTGAAGGCTGTGACCCAAAACTTGTATTATCCTGCAAACTCCCTGGTCATTGGATACATTGCAAAATGCTATGCAAGCATTCCATCGTATCATATCTCATACCATCATATGCTTCTACTGTAAAGCCATAATTCAATTGATGTGAAATGGCTGGTTATAATAAAAAAAGGAAAAGGACAAACATCTTAGAGACATTAAATTCTGTAAAAAAAAAAAAAAAAAAAAAAATTGTAAAACTTGGGGTATCTGAATGACAATATGATATCTAGGCCCAATATTCTGCTTAATTATCATGATGATAAAAATTAATCCAACAATAAGATCTAAAACAAGTAACATATAAGGCTCTTACTTTTAACAACTTGGTGGCCAATTTCAAGACATTATTGACAAGTGTCAGCTCTTCCTTCTTGTTTGGTTTCTTCTCCAT
Organism: Spea bombifrons; assembly: GCF_027358695.1. Taxonomy (NCBI): domain Eukaryota; kingdom Metazoa; phylum Chordata; class Amphibia; order Anura; family Pelobatidae; genus Spea; species Spea bombifrons. The sequence continues at coordinate 62,038,316 of NC_071090.1, read as the reverse complement.
TTTCAAGTACAAGTTTATCTGCATTATTGAAGGGGATATGTTAATGGGCAAAACTGTGTTTTAACATATACATATAACTAAAGCTCTGCACTTTGACACTACATTTTCACATTGTCGAGCCACCTATTAATTATATTTTTCATTTTATTTATTGAATCTTGTGCCAGCTGTGAGGCTACATATGATAAGCAGAGCCTACCTCTAATTCATCAACTGCACACAAAACACAAAGAAACACCTGAAATAAAACAAAACCATGCTTCTCACCTGCTCGGTCAGTAATATTGAGGTATTGCTGTACTTTTTGCTGGTTTCTGAGCCAAGTGTAACAAATCTCAATAAAAAGAGCGTTAATGAAATGCACCAGATCACCAACTCCCAATTATAATGATACGCCAAGAAAGTCTCATGAACATGAAGAAGCTGAAACACAATAAGAGCCAATTATATTCTGTTAGAAGATGGCGATAATGAAATGTATATCAGTTCTGCACTTCCAAATCAGTAGCCACACAGGCAATAACATACTATGTGCTATAAAAATTAATATCCACAGTGTCTTGTTTATTTCAGGATTCTGTTCCTAAATGTTCTTTTTCCCCAGCAAGAAGCTAATTGACATTTATGAAAAGCATTACTTATTCCTAGGAAAGCAGAAATCTTACAAAATTAATGAAATGACAAAAAAAAAAAAGTGAGAGCATCTGCTATGCTGTACCGATTAGCGTACAAACAATACACGTTACACTACAGTAATGTGCACTTGCAAGTATTGCTCACTAGATGGCAGACAAAGGCTAAAAATGGATTTCTCAGTTTAACAAAGACAACTACTTGAGCTGGCTTTTAATATGAAACTGCCAAGAAAAGCGGGTTTCATAAAGATAAAAAATGGCAGCTTTTTAAGACCCCTGATTGTTACTGCGTCCTGAAAGTAATACCTATACCCATTATGGAGGTTTTGCATGTTAGCATAATGCATGGCATAGTGTTGCCTAATATTTATCGATACTTGGTTGTGTATACCTCACCTGGGCACAGCAAATAAACACGACTGAAATTGTCAGTAAAAAGGCAGAAGAAACTATTACATCAACCGAGCGCTGGGGGCCTCTCCGCTGAAAAAAAGATGGATATAAAAACATTCAGTTAGTGTCTTGAAAAATAAATTACGAGGAACTCGGACTTCTCACTAAACTCCGGGAAAACTAGCGGCGGCCCATTTAACATTTGTGCCTTATGATGATCCCCTGAGTGTTATTGAAACGAACAGCGGTTCAACACAGAACAATTTGGAGGGTCATAAAACACAAAGGGGTTTATTCACTAAAAGGACAGCTGGCAGGAGAGTTGATGTTTCAACTATTAATAAAATAATAAAAAGGGACAACACTGGCAGATTTCTGCAGCACACAAACCGTTCTGTGCAAAAAGATATGTTAAATGATAAAATACAGAAAGCAAAATGAGTGAACAGAAGAAAAATCCAAATCAATATTTGGTGCGACAACATTTTGCCTTCAAAACCACATCCTACATTCTAGGTACACTTGCACACAATTTTTTGTCGGCAGGTATATTGTACTATTGTACTACTTAAACTAGAAACTGTGGTTCTTCAGTGGATTTAGACAGCCTCAGTTGTTTCTCCACATAATCCAAGATGCAAAGTTGAGATCAGGGCTCTGTTAAAAAGATCGTTTTTAATGATTTTGGCTGTATCACATGATGGATAAGTATCTGCCTATAATTGTCCGCATTGAGACCATTCATTCTGACCAAATCCCCAACTCCATATTCGGCCCCAAACGTGCAAGGAATCTCCACCATGCTTCACTGTTGCCTGCGAACATTCTTGGTATCGCCCTCGAGCCTACAAACTTCACAGCCAAACATCAACTCATCAGTCCAGAGCACCTGCTGCCATTTTTCTGCACCCCAATTCCTTTGTTTTCATTAATAGTTGACTTGCTTGACCTTGTTTCCATCCAAGAGGTATGGCTTTTTGGCCACAAGTCTTCCATGAAGACCACCTCTGATCAGCCACCGGATGGTAGATGGGTATACTGTTTTCTGCGAATGTTGAGCTGATGGCGCTGCTGGACATCTTCGACTGTAAGCATGATGTGTCTCATCTGCTGCACATTGGCCGACCAATGTGTTTATTGTCCTCAACGTTACCCGTTTTATTTTTTGCTTCTTCAAAAGAGCTTGGCCAGAATATATGTAAACCTGTCTTCTTGAAATTTCTGCCTGGGAGAAACTTTGCTTTATGCAGTAGAACTACCTTGGGTCTTATTACTGTGCTCAGTCTTGCTATGATTATGACTTAAGTAAGTGAGTTTGGGTGTTCCTCATCCATTTTTTTCCCTCCGACACCTAACTGTGCAAGTGTACCTAAAAAAAACTGATGTTTTTTGAAGGAAAAGGGTGATCACACCAAATATTGATTTGATTTAGATTTTTCTTCTCTCCACTCACTTTGCTTTTTGTTTAAATTATATATATATATAATTTTTTATTATTATTTATTTTTCTTTTTTAAACTATTATTAACATGTGTTTTTGAAACTATTCTTGCTTTCAGGCAGGTGTGAAAAAATGCTATAAACTGTGTATAATTCAACACATGAGGGAGCTTTGTATGATCCAGAGTTAAATGAGTGAGATTTGTGCAGAGCCAGTTGGCCCTTCAAGAAGCTGAAATCACAACCCCTAATCCACAATTTCTGAAACCTTCCTCTTTATAATGAAAACCCCAAACCAGGAATTTTATTATATCAATGACACACCCTAGAAATGACCCATGGGCTTTTTGGGGTGGGGAATAAGATATGTCTGAGCATTCAATACAGTGTTGTATTTAAAGAAATAATGTAGCACTTGAGAAAAACGGGGTTAATATCATACTATTCCAGTAAACTCTCATACATTTGGATGGTGACACAAACATCACATTGAGCTTGTTGTTTATGTCAGTGCTAAGGAATGAAGTCCCCCCGTAGAGGATTGTTCTAGAGTGTTTAACAATAGAACCAAAGCATTTATCATACTGCCTTGTAGTAACAGCCAATATACAGCTATTTTATGTGAATCATCATGTTAATGTAATTCCTATGAAAACATTTAAATATTGCAAATATTAATATTACAAAGCGACACTAGTAATATAAGAAACAGGAGTTAACCAAATTCAGAGAAAGTGGCACTCCGGCCAACATATGCACTTTAATCCCTACAAAATTTCAAGTTGTCCCTTTTGCAGATGTATGGTGGGACTCCATACCCCCTATATGCATTTGCCGGTTACTTTGATATGTCTAGTTGGGTGTCAGGGAATTCTTATTGATTCTATATCAAATATCTGAATGTACAGTGGTTTACTGACAGTGGTTTACTTTTTTTGCAGTTTATATATATCTATATATATATATATATATATCTATATATATATAGATATATATATATATATATATAGATATATATATATATATATATATATCTAGAGAGAGAGATATATATATATTTTTTTAAAACTTACTTTGAGATAGGAACGAAGGGAAAGCCACATTTTAATGTTTTGTACTTTCTTAAGGCGGAAATGTGGAACTTCAGACTTTCTGGCTCTCCGAGCAGATGTTAAATGACCAAATAATTTGGCAAAAAGTAATCTCTACAACACAGAAGCATTACACATTTTCACAATTATATATTAAAAAAAACATTTGACTAATTTCAATGTAAGAATGAAATATGTAAACAAATGGATGATGAGACTTTTGTGAAAGCACTGTTTACTTTGTGACAAGTTCGGACATACCAGAGAATATGGTTCAAAAAAATATCACAAAAACAATTGTGTCAAACTTGAAATAGTTACTCAAGTTGTAGAATTTTTTTTATTATTAATTATTTATATTCCTTCCTAAACGTCACTACAGATCTGGAGATCTTTACTACGGAGTCACTATTACCACTACAGCCCTAATTTGTTAATCTGCTCCTGTTCATTTTATCACTGATTTTGAATGGCCAACCCAAGGACCAGGCGCTTTCCCTTTTACATAATTTTACTTTGCTTTTAGATTTGTGCCACATGCTTAAGGAGATACAGTAACAATACAGTATCTCATTCTTATTTATTTCAATAATGCAATAATTATGTAACATTTATGTTAAAGAATTTTTGTAACCGACACTACACGTTACCGGTTTCATCATCCCCTTTTATCCATAATGGTAAGATATCCTTGTATTCACAAGATACTGTATTCACCAAAGGATGTGCTTTATTACTGGCTACTTTGGATATGCAACCCTTAAAGTTATTTATATGAATGGTAGTTTGGGAAAAAGAAAACTTTGAAAGTTTTGCTTTGCTTATTGCTAAAGCAGTCACCTTGGCCAGACCTGGCCTCATTACAGTTACACATTTTGCTACAAAAATACTTTAATCAGGATATTTCGTTAATCCGAGGTACACTCACTAATTATGAAGCATGATAAGATTTAAAATGAAAGGCATCTGCAAGACTTCTTTTTCAACAATGATTGACCTTTAGTACAACAATGGGTGGCATGATATACAAATAAATAAATGGAGCAAGATTAAGTACAAGGCAAAGTGATTAACGCAAAATAATTACATTTAATGTTGCAATATTACATTAGAGGCACCCTAACATTATAAGTTCAGAATTTACATATTGCTCAACATGCAAAATAGGGAATTTTAAAAGGTCGCGCTCAACATACCTGCTTGTATGTCCTCTCTGCTACACAAAGCAAGAAAAAGAAAATCCAAACCAAGGAGACTCGAACCACAAAACTAATGACCACCATAGAAATGACCATGATGTCCGTGCTAGAACCAAACGCAATACTAGAAAGTTCTGAGGCAGAGAGGGTTGCCAGCTGTTCCAGGTCCCTGGACTCAGACAGCCTAAAAGCAAATGGAGTTACACCCAGGATCACAGAGATAAAGTTCCCAAATATCTGATAGCCAATTCCTGGGGTGTAACTGTTTACCTAGGATATAGGAGATATAGGAAAGTCTTTATTAATTTACTTGCAAAATGTTAATAAATACATTGTATACATTTTGGTTACCAATCACTCTATACAGATTATAAAAGATTACATCAGTTAAGTTTTAAATGTATCATGTAGGTTCCAAGCATGTACTCATAAACTTTTAGTTTGGAGCGAGCGCCATTCTTGAACTTAAATTACTGGTCTCTTCCAAGTGCCAGCTAGCCATTATTCCTATCCTAAATGCAAGATTTTTATTATCATTATAGCAAACACTCTAGGTTCATGGATCAGAATATTATTTTTACATTAAACAGTGTCCAAAGCATAAGATACTTACTCTGTTCATGATCATTCCACTGATCTCCAAAACAGACATATCTGCTTTCTTGCAGTCATTGCCCTCCCACACGATAGCACTAACTTTCTCAAGTCCTGGATTAGAACTATGAAGCCAGGGTAAGTGACTCTGGAATGGGGGAAACAGACACAAAAAAGTCATTTTTCACGGTAGAATGTGTTATTAGATCTGTATGCGTCCAACACTGTGCACATTACCTACTCAAGGATTACACTACTTAGGTTTCTTTTCACTATTAATAAAAGTTTGGTAGGTGATGTACAGATGGGGGGGGTTTGAAGAAGTTAAGACAAATTACTATTAAAAGAAAAAAAATAATGGAAAAAGAGATAAGGGTAGAGGGATGGGGCAGAGGGGAAGATGGCTGTAAAGTATCCATTTGTACTAGCAACAACAAAGAAAAAGCTTGGACGAGAACCTGATGAAAGGGATCATCTCTAAATTCCCTCTTCATGCACAGGCCACCGTGGTTAGTTTCTGCATCGGTTTCACTGCTGCAGGAGGAGCGACACTCGGCACAGTGCAGCAGATCCTCCCAGAGCACGTCTTCGGTTTCGGATTCCGGTCTTGTGCTTTCCGAGTCCTGTCTGGAGCTGGAACACCGAGAACTGCAACTAGTGCCTGATTTTTGGACGTCCTGAAAAAACAGGTTTGGTACAAAACCAAAATGATGTGATTAACCAGAAACAGGATATATGGAGGTGGCACAGGATGGATTCACAAATAATCCTTTTTATTTATGCAAGATGCTATTTTGTTTCTTTGATATAATAAACATACTGAACGCTGATGCTGTTCCTCCCTTTTCCTTCCCGAGTTGTTTCATATCGTGCTGCAGCACACACACTGGGGATATGATATCATTTGTGCGAATGCTATACATTCCTCATATTTTCATACAAATTAGTGTTTACAATATCATACCATTGCAGTGTTTTTGTTGATCTCTAATGTGAGAGACCTTTCTCTATTGAGAACATGCTTCGTAATACTGGATGTCCTTTTATTTTCAGGTGTGGGATAAAGCACACTACTGTGTTACGGTTTTTGGATTTTATCATTTGTCTGCTGGTGTGCTGTTCACATACACGCAAGGGCTGTACACATTTTTTGGTTTTTAGGATTAAAAAAGTGTTCTTATATAGCAATATGCAATATTTGCCATAACAGGTGTTTGGGTCCTACTATAAAACCGCAAGCCTTCAAGAACATCAATTAACTTTCTACCATCATTATGAGCAGAATATGCAATACAACTTAATGCAGAGCAGAAGTACCTCAAGTTTAATTATCACTCTAAATGTAGTTTTCATCTTGGAGACTTAAATATACTGACACACTAAATTAGAATCATATTAGTGAATGAAGAGATTCCACCAGTGAAAATGATCGGAAATAAATGAAGCAAAACATATTCCCAATTAGACTTCTGGTGTTAATTGTTTTAATAATTATGCCCACAGTTCACATAATTGGACACTAATTACGCTTCAGCAATTAATGCCAAGAAAAGAAAACTGTATGGATGTCATACCTCTTCGATGAACTTTATGTACTTTAAGAACCTAAGCAAATGAAAGAAATTAGATGATCTAACCCACTGATTTCATGTAAAAGGTGTTTCCATATAAATGTCCTGTTTACTTGTCTTTGTTACTCAGGGGCAGTTTCTTTATTTCAGTAAAAATGAAGTCTTAACCCAGCTGGCATACCTCTGCAGCGTAGTGCTTTTTGTAATGATGGGCTTTTCTGTTCCTGACGGTACTGTCATCAGCCACACGATCTGTGTTTCGTCGCGCTATGTATCCTGTGCTTGGATCATCTTCACTAGATACTTCGTCAGAAATATTGGCTGCAGCTCTTTGTGCATCCTGGATAATACAAATATAACGGTTTGTAAGACAGTTAAAGACAACTTAAGGTTTGACATGCAAATTTTGCTGTGTAACTAGGCGGGATTATTTGCCGATGCACAATCATTGGTAAGCCAGTTTAATAGGTAAAAGGCATGCCATTTTTTTTTATTATTATATAGTGCAAACAATTTACGCAGCGAAGTATGGCCACAAAACAATATTGTACTAGAATAAAAACAAGTTATTTGTTTTGCATTAAGGTTTTTGCATTAAGGCATTTCTTAAACGCTCTGGAAGACCCGTTCAACAGATTTGATAACAGGGAGAAGTGGTGCTTCCGAAAAGTAGACATGTATGTAGAAGCAGTGGGCTGAGAAGGTATGGAGAGACATGCGAGAGAGCGACATAGTCACACTTGCAAGAGGACTGATGTCTGAGTGAGTATGAAAACATGTGAAAGAGCCTTGCGAGACATGAATTGCCCACCCCTGTAATGCATAGATTAATTGGAAAATAGCCAATTGTTACCATACGAAAAGTTGAGCAACAGCTCAACCATTCTTACAAATACCTACAAATGCTGAGCATATAGGTCCCTATTACAAAAAAATTATATATCTATAATGCTATAGTTTGAGCGAACCCTTTTATGCCTCCAAGCTACCGAACATAGCGCGAGAGGGAGTTTCAGTCTAACTTTGCAGCTCATTAGTAAAAACACACAAAAAAGTTGACCGGTCAGTGGTATTTAACCCCGCAGTGCTTAGCAAGAATGTTCTCAGACACATCATCAAAATGTTGGAGAGGGTGTGATGCGATAGGGATGTCGCAAGATTACAAAAAACGTGGGAGAAGGTTCTAACAGAAATAAGTAGTGTCACAGGGATAGTTATTCCAGTTAAGCCAGAAACAACATTGTTGAACTTTCTGCCAGGCAACATGTCAAGAGCACAGAGGTATGGAGAAAACCCATCGCACGTTGACCAATTCTGTGGCTAGGCATCAGAAAACCAGGGGGACTTAGAATCGGACACATACAAACTGTGGTCTGGACACAAGGCTTCTCAATTACAGAAACAAACTTAAGGGGGGGGGAGCCTTCAACATAAACAAAGCCAATAACTCTCAGAGACATGCAGAGGGTAGAGAAAGGTGCATTGAGAGTTCCATAGCTTGGTGAATGTTGGGGGAACTCTAAGGCAGGGCTTGACAAATTTGTTGTGAATCTAGGCGCCAGCTAAAAAAGTTAGGAGCCAGGATTTTTTTTTAAACTAACAGTTGGTCAGGAGTGATCTGATCATCATCAGCCCACTTATTAAACTCACAGCATTTGACCTGGAAGCACCCTGGACTTTCAGGTCAGTGCTGTTTTTTTGGTTTTTTTTTTTTTAAATAATTTTTTTTGATATATATATTTTTTTTAACACTTTCAATGCTGATGTTCCATTGGAGCACAGCATTGATTGATATTTAGTCCCCACAAGCTTGTGGGGACAAATGTTAACCCCTGCAATGCCACGAATGTGTTATAAACAATTGTGGAATTGAAGGGGTTAACGCTGCACTGTCGCTCTCATGGAGCGATCAGGCAGCAGGGGGGTGTTGGGGCTGGTCTCCACACTCATGTGGAGACCAAAGAACCCTCTCCCCTGTCACTGAAGCTGCCTCTGACAGCTGGGAAGCAATTGCTGGTCTATAGACCAGCCATTGCAGGGGGGAGGAGTCTCTGATGACTGCTGTAGGCTTCCATACCTACAGGAGTCATCAAAGGGCTTGTGGTGGCTCGTTTTTGCTGTTGCTGGTCTGCCTGGACTTCCAGGCAGACCACCAGCAGCAGAGCCCCTTGAAAAACGGGAATTAACCCCTAAATGCCGCGATCGCGGCATTGAAGGGGTTAACGCTGCCCTGTCGCTCTCATGGAGCGATCAGGCAGCAGGGGGATGTTGTGTCAGACTCCTGGGCAGACAGCAACAGCAGCGCCCCCGCGTGGTGACACGGGGCATTTTTTTGTGAATGTAAGAGGCTGACAAACTCCTAGGCGCCAGGACAAAATTCTGAGTCGCCATGGCGACCTGGCGCCTGGGATTTGTCGAGCCCTGCTCTAAGGTTTTGTGGCTCTCCATTCCGTGTGAAATTACTAAAAAATGTTAAACCAAGGAAGGGGGAGTGCAGACCTATACTAATATACGCACGAGATGCACCCATTGGGGCCGGACAGATATTTTTTTCCTTTTTTGATCTGTAGACTGACTTGGTTGGTTTTCAGTTATTAGTAATCATCATGTGTATTATGCTAATTGTGCATTGCTAGCCTGAAGAGGCAATGCTGCAGATTGTATTTGTAATAATCCAGCTTCTAAGGGCATTAAGGGAATGTAGATAAAGGATCTGACATTACTGGACACTGTAAATCTTTTATGGTGTTTGTAGGCAGCATACGATTATATTGTGATTAATAAAATCAATACGTTAAACAAAAAACTGGGGAGAAGGGAAGAAGCATAACAGAAGGATCCCAGGAAGTTTGACCTAAAAATAGAATATGTTCTGACATCATTCCTGCAGCCAAACTCCATATTCCTGGGGCTACTGAATAGCATTGCATCACATTTTTCTTGGTAACCTCAAAAGCATTGGCCCTAATTTATCCAACACCCAACATACCAGGGACTAGAAGAAATGGGTCTATAAGCCAAAGGCACCGCCACCTCCTCAAGAAAAAAACAACCACAATAGTATGCAAAGTATAAAAAACTGCAAAACTAAAAACTGCAAGGCACACAGATATGCAGAGACTCAAGGTGCAGATAACAGTTTACAACTAGGTCTATCAGGATTCCACTGTCACTGACAGCTTTATTCACAAAACAAACAGGCTGTGGAGTCATTAAAAGATAACATTAAGTCTCTGACCTTCTCACAATTACGTGCTTTCGTTGACAACACTAACATAAGATCATCTTCCTACTGCGGAACGTTCCCATTAAATCTGTTTAATAGTGTTTAACATCACATAAGCAGCCACAAGAAGAGAATTAAAAAATTTGATTTGGTAACAAAGATTAAAATATGCATTTTACTCGACCAGCTTGGCCCTTCTAACACAGGCTCCTTAAGACCATTCACTGTGAAACGGTGAGCTGAAACATTCACGTTGCCTGCAATTCCTGTTTACCAAATACTCCTCGTAACCATTTGAAGACAGTAAGGTCCGGTGACCAGGACCCTCAGTATCTTGATTGCCTGTTTTGGTTTATTTCTGGCTATGATAAATTGTTAGCAATACATTTTTCTCACATGCCATCTTGTGTGATTTGTGAAGTATTTTAACTTTTTATAAGAATAGATTTAACAAGTTACATTGAAAACAAAAGTTGGCCAAAGCAGCCACATAAAATGTTCCAAAGAAGCCCTAAAGTAATTGAAAACTGTTCTGTACATCATAGAGGGGATGGTGTTAAAACAAAACAGTAACACAGTGAGAAGCAAAGCCCTTCTATGTGAAATGGGGAAGATGGCGGACTTCATTTTTAATTGAAGTATCGTATACACATGGAGGTGATCAAAAAAGGATGTGGGAATCAGCATGCAATTCGGGCAAGATAAGAGACATTATTACCATTTTGGTTTTGTTGTACTTCATCTTTGTTTGTGGTGGATGATTCCTTTTTGTTCCTGCTCCCCATGAAGCTTCTTCTGAACGAAGAGATTCACAGTGAGGCTCGTGGAGCTGGACGCCATCTTCACTGCTTTTCCCAGTCAGTCTCCCCTCCAACGAGACGTAACCGTTGTCAGTTTCTGTGGATTTGTCGATAGAGTTTTTTGTTTTCTTTGAACTGGAGTGAAAGAGTGAATCACGTTAAATGATATTGGAAATATGAAAGCTGTATGAGGCGAGAGGGTATGTTTTAGTAGCTGCTTCAAATGCTACACTAACTAAATCTAAACTAACAGTTGTAAGAAGTATTTAGCATACAAAAACAAAAAGTGCGCTTAAACGGTGTGTTGAAAGGATTATATTGTCTAGTGTCTTGCATGCAATCTTAAAAAACAATCAGCAGATACAGTTCTGACCTGATACAGTTCTGACCTGATACAAAAACTAGGCTAAATCAGTAAATCTAAACACTTTTTTGGCTGCCTCCCCATCACGTGATGAAAAGTTGACAAACACAAAATGAAAGTATGTTATTGTGCATGATTGACAATCATCTGAATTACAGCAATGTTTTCTACAGACACCAAACATGAACACAAGGCAAAGAGTGTGCTCAAAAAGTCTGATAAAGCATGGCATGTCCAATGAAACCAACTTGGAAATAATTATTTAGAATGACCAACATGTCTTATAATAAATATTTCAAAGCATATTGTGAATTATTAAAAGGACAATTTTTGTTTTCGTTAATTTGGCAATAAGTCACCCAAAACAATACAGAACAATTTGGCAGTTTATTATATCAGAATTCGAGGTCTATCACCAAAAAGCTGGAACAGCGCAGTTTTTCATGCAGAGACAAACTAGAGAGATGCGGATGAATTAATTGACCCCATACAACAGAACCTTTGTACTTTGGGGGATAAAAAGACAATGAATGGAGGGCTGCATAAATGATATAAACTTCAATCTCAGAATCGACTAACCATGTTATTCCCAAGATTGATTTCCATTAACTTTTAAATGAGCAGCTTTAGCCATTGTTCAGCCAGCTGCCCGCTTCTAGCTCCGCAGTATTACACACAAAATAAAAATAAAAAGCTATTAATGTTGTGATACTGGACTTACATTTCCACCACTAAATTTTACACAGAAAAAGACATACAAGCCCTACATTCAGGGCATTTCATCTAATTCATTATAAAAAAGGTCCGTAAAAGGTTTTGTTTTTTTAATTGGGAAACTGTAGTCTCTAAAATGAAAACAAATATTTTTGCAGTGTCTAGAATGAAAACAATCTTGTTCTCATGAAGAGTCATTTCGAAACGGTCCAATCAGCTAGACAATACCATCAGTTGCTATGGTGATAAGACGCTGTAAACTTTGTACCATGATCGAGCTTTATACATAATCCCCAAACTCCTTCTGAAGCAGCAAATTAAGCACACTAGCTGTATCTAAACAACATGCATCACTCGGCTACACGGCAGGGACACCCAGTTAGGGTTAGACAACGTAAGATTTGCAGATGAAGATGTCATTTAAGTGAAAAAGAATGATATGGATGTTTGATAATTTACATGTGCAAATCATTTCAGTAATATCTTTCCCTACATAAGTTCTCGTATGTGTCTTCCCGCACAACGGCCAACAGGACTAGCAGTTTGTACTAGGCAGAATCCAGCAGGGGTGAAATAAATATACCACCCTCTGTGCTGTGTGTTTGCAAAAGTAATATTGAAGGAAGATGCGATGTTCATAAATTGTTGCTCGTGCAATTATCTCATGGACAAACTTGATCAGAATTTTTGGAGCACAGCGAGCAACAGCGACAAATCAGCACGATACGACACAAAGACGGACAAAACACACACTTTTGTGAAGATGTGCACTGCCCCTTCATTGGACATGGAGATTTGTTCGGTTTCTTTTCAAGGCACAGAAATAAGATATAAACCTGTGAGCCATGAAGTATGTATGAGGTGTCGTACCACACCAGTGTGACAGACGCAGCTTTGTTCCGGAGAGATTTCAATTTTTAAACAGTTACAATACCGAAAGAGATCAAATGCTTCAGGCAATCCCTCTAATGCGTGCAATTTAACGTTAATGGCTTTAACAAAATTAACTCATTTAAATATTAGAGAGCATGGCTTTATCCAATTCCTTATTAGAATACAATTGAATTTCTAAGCAGCGTTATACAAGTTTAACAGCCTATGTTAGAAATATTGCTTCTATGACGTGACTTATAGCTAGTTTGCTGGATCCCACAGCCGTGAGTCACGCGATGGTGTCGGCATCGAAGTATATCTCCTGCTTAACATTTTGATACTGAAGCTATCCAGAGAAGGGGTGTTGCACATTTTCAAATATAAAAATCTGGAATAAATACAAACCCTGATAAAAAGAAAGCAGCATGCCAGATATCTCTGAAGACCGTGCCAATACTGTAACAGTTGTTTGCACCGTAGTTCTGCAAAGTTCCCTCTTGTGTATTATCTGTGGTGCTAGAGCCATCGCCTTCCCTATGCACTTCCAAATGTGCGGCTTTCCTTAATTTCCTTCAGCAGAAGAGATCAGAAAGTCGAAGGATCTTAAGCATCGCCTTACAACGCACTCATGCAACAATGCCATCAAGGTCACAAATAGGCCATGTGCGTGGCTCAGGGACTACACACATAATATGCTTACAATGTATCAATGGTAAGAACCAAACAAAGGAATTAGTACATTATTATACTGGGAATAGGCGTCTTGCCAGAACTCCCCCTCATTTCACCTCTAACACTACAGTAGCAATGGAAATGCTACTTCATCATCTGCTTCCATAGGATTTAGTAAAGCAAGTTTTTTGTTGTTTTTTTTTATAGGAAGACACACAATGTGTGTTGACAATTTAAGCTACTAAACATTGCTATGGCAAATATGATTTGTAAAGAGCAATTACATAAAAGCGATGAATTCTGAAGTAATCCTAGATTAGAACTCAAGAGTGGGAGAGAAAAAAAGTGAAGAAGAAAAGGTTAAACGTTTAGGTTACTAAACAAGCTAGAGAACCAAAAGGACCAAATGATCATTTTCAGGGAATAATGAATTTGCTGAAAAGCGGGCTAAATCTTAAAAAGTAATGTTTTTTGTCTACCAACATAGCTAATTAAGGTTCTTAACAGATAATCCTAGCTGTATATATGGTTTAACCATTTGTGTGTGTGATATGCGAGACCTAATGTGCCACAAGAGCATGGTATACTAAAACCCATGTCAGATCCGAAAACGTGCATTCCAGGCAGGGAAGATTAAGATTTCAAACACAAGTTGCTCAACTAACCATCTGACACACAAAGGGTTAAATAAAGACCTGGCACACCAGCCAATCAGTAGTGCTCATAACAAAGTCATGCATAATCAAGCTAGCTTTTGCCATTTTTTATTTATTTTTTTACCTCCTTCTCTTTCCACCTACAATAGGAGGCGATTTAACAGTCCGCGTCGAGACAATCTGGCAATGTACAGCTCCAAGGAGCAGCATAAGCCACACAGGCCCAAATACTTCGGTCAGAGGTACACAGCGAGGCCCGGGTGCGATGAAGAACAAGACCACCGCAGCAGCTACAACCATAAAACATGAAAAACATAATTAAAGTGCATTATATATAATTACACATTACACGTCAACCCACCCGTCTACCCATCCATCTACCCCTCTTTCCAACAGTAGAAATATGAAGAATTTTATCCCTTTCAAACTAAAGCTACAGATATATAGTTGGCTCACTGTGTTTGCATACATCATCTAATAGGGGGAAAATACTACATTCAAAAGGGAAGAAAAGACTACTTTTATATTCAATGCAGCTACAATTAAACACAGCCAAACATACAGGCTAAAAATAAGTTACCATGGAAACAGACACTGACTTGGGAATGCAAATGAAACGGCAAGGGCTTTGTGAAAGGTCAGATATGCTAGTTATTTGGCATAAATTGCTTGTATGTTTTCGTTTAATATTTACGCCGAGCACCCTAGTGCATCAAGTTGTCAGAAGCAGCACCAATTTTAACTGAATGTACAAAAGAAAATGCTTTTTTTTTTAGCTTATTCCGACAGGGTTTTTCAGGAAGGAAACTGAGTGTATAGATGCCAAATGCCCAGATAAGTCACATCGTTCCCATCTGCAGGCTGCTACCATCAGTGTGCATGCAATCATCTAATCAGACACGCTAAACATGCACAGAAAATATACAGCTTCAATACCTTTTAAAAGTCTGGGGTCACTTAGAGATTTCTTGGCTTTTGAAGAAGAGCACATTTGTCCATTAAAGTAACATGAATTGGATGAGATATACAGTGTAGACGTTCATGTTGTAAATGAATATTGTATTGTAGTTAACAGAATATTCCATATGTGTACAGAGGTCGTTTATCAGAAACCATCACAAATGTGTTCCAATGGCACGTTGTGTTAGTTAATCCATCTTTAAGCTTAAAAGCCTAATTGATCATTAGGAAGGTTTGCAATTATGGCAATGTTACAGCTAAAAATATCCCTGTTTTCCATGAAAGTGACCCCAAATTTTTGAATGGCAGCATACAGCAGACTTTTGTTGTACATGCAACAGACTGACAAACATCGTATTACTTTCCCATTATAACGGTGGCCATTCCCCTACTTCCGCGTAGCACAGCAGTAACATACGCGATGTTTGATATTTATCTTCATTTGTAAACATCAATACATTGGTTTATATAGACACACCTCGGCCTCTTGTGGCTTTACTATTTGCATATTAGCGCTATTATGTACTTAAACTAATTGGAACCTACACCGTACTATCTGTATGAACACTTAAATATTTACTTAAAACAATGCTTTCGGTGGCATTGAAATATTTGTTTAACCACTTGTTGCCTGCTTTGTTGCATGGATCACACTGATGGACTAGAAGCAGGTGCACAAAGGAACAAATGACAGCGACTGTAACACTTATGGGGGAGGGGCGCGTATTTCAAGCCATGAGCAATACACAGCCTGGATTAGCTAGAGCGTCTGGGACATTGCAACGCAGACCGTTTGCAGGTAAAGCACAATTTTTTGATTTACTTGGTGACTTTGTAAGCTCCTTCAAGCATAAAAGGACCACCCCTCCCCCAAAGAAAAAAATATATCGCCATCAATGGCATTCTGGACCCAACGTGAATTACTAGATCAGAGGGACATAAAAGATGACATTTATTTAGATTTACCTGCAGAGATAAATAAAAAATAATAAAATGCATAAAAGCAATAAACCATTATATTCTCAGAATATGTATTAAAAAAAATCAATTGCCATGGAATTCTTCAAGCTTCGACTAGCTTTTGCATGTAAAATGAATATAATTTGGTTTATTCATGTTAGTGAATTGTATATTAGTGCCATGTGTCTTCTGCTTCCAATCTGTACCGCATTTCTCATTTACATAAAATTTTGTGTATCCAATAAACATTACTAAGACATAATCTGCCCTGAAAGTGTTTTAACGGCCGTCCTCCATAACATGATGAAAACTAGTTCTCCATAAAAAAACACATCTGGTTTGTCTGAACCCTACTAGGTGGCACAATAGAACGATAGAACAAAGTATATTGCATTTTCAGCCTCTTGAAAAGTTAAGGGTAATTATGTTGCACAGCACCCCTTAGCTGTCATGCACTTGAGTAATGTTTTGAAAAATATTTTGGAAAACGTGAAAAATCTATGGGCAAGGTTTGATCTTTAGTAATAAAAATAATTTTTTTTACCTAAAGTGTGGATCAGACAAACTATACACGCAAAGATTTTGACTGGTGAGCCGCACAGTGTTTTCCACAGCCATCGTCGGGGAACACACACATCACCACGTTTGTTTGAGGCCACATGATTCAGAGTCAAAAAAAGAACGGAATTTCAAAATACTTCAGAGCCGTTTTTTTAGATCACGAAGTGTTTTGTTTCAAATCTTAAACTCATCGCAAGCTTGTTTAGGCAGGGCCCGCCTCACCTTTTGTTTCCGTTAGCCCAAATTATACCTGCTATGGCCTGTGTACCCATTGTACAGTGCTGCAGAATATGATGGCGCTATATACATTCTAACTTTTTTGTTTTATCATTTTGCATTAATTGGGAAAAGATTATATCTTTTTTTTATTATTGTGGAGGAAGGGTGGCACAGTTCTCCCTTCAATATCATAAATGGGTGAAAACACGGGCACAACATTTAATACTTGCTTACAGCTACAACTTCATTAACTCTTACAGGTTACAGAAAACCGTCCCTCAAAGTAAAATAATAAATAAAAGCTGATTGCCCTACTAACGCTCTGCACCCAGTCATTCAGTATGATGGAAACGGTTTGCTCCCGTATTGATGCAAGCACTGCAAGAATCTAAGCACATACTATATGGATTCATTCCTGTAAGAAACCCATTGGAAAGAACAAAACAAGCGTAACCAGATAAACATCAGACGCCGGATCTGAATGATCCAGCACTTTTTAACTCATTTGGCTATTTAAGGTCTCTCCTGTCGTTGTACAGATTACAATCCCTCTCGTTTTCTTACACAATTTTCAGCAGTTTAAAGGAATCTACAGTCCTTTTTGTAACGTACATTGGTGTACATTTTGCATATCACATCAAACAACGTAAAACATTGTGCCAATAATAGGCGACATTATGACGCAGCGATTATCATTGTCAAGCCCGAGGGTATTGACCATTATATATGGTATGAAAGAAGCCAACTGAGAAACAGCAAAGTGATTAATGAAAGGAGAAAAATGCACTAATAAGACTACATGCGATAAAGTACCAAGCAGAACTGGCTAGGTCGGTTGCTAATAAAAATACTTGAAGGTGCTATTCATGCGAGACATTGCATAAAAACAACTAACAACCTAAGGTACAGGTAACATGCAGGCTAAAACAAGTGCTTTTGGGCTAGAGAATAATGCATTATGATCATTTACCATAAACAATAGATAAAGGATATATTTCATGTAAAATGTAGAATATGGGAAAGCAAGAAATCTGCCCTTTTCACACGACCGCACCAATCATCAATGTTGCCTGTTTGAGTCTTGTACATTTAATTTTAAAAATTGTACATGCATGTATTAAAGCACGCAATACACACCCCTAGCTACATGAAATTACTGGCCAGGGTCGGTTAACCAGATCAAGCACAAAATTAAGTATTCACACCCTCTCCACACGCCCCTCCTCCTAATCCATTTATGCCAATTACACCATTTTTTAGGATTTTCTGTTAATTGTGCCATTAGTAGCCATTTTCATGCAGTCCGGGGGGGGGGAGGCAAGCCCAGCAGAGTGTAAGTACATTATGCAGCAAATATCCCATTACCACGACGAGTGTATGCGAATTGGAATCACCCTATAAAAGTCTTTAGGTAGTGGATTAAATCACCAGCATAGAGAGAAAATGCCCCCTTGAACTACTTGCCAGCCATTCTCTGCATATTTCCCTCCTCTCAAGTCATGCCTTTAAAGGATCCCATATTTCCATCCTAGTTTCTTTTTTACGTTAGTTCCAGGAAGGGCAGAGTTGGCCCTGTACACCGCAGACGTCAATCTGTGAAATTTCTCGTATTTCAATTTACAGTTTGGAAATTAATTTGAAATGTATCCAGTGTGCACGTAGCATACAAAAAGAGGCTCTGTGCTGTGCTGAATTCACTCACGGGTGGAGCAGAATAACAGGCTAAATTCCCTAAAACTGAATGCATACATTGGCTTCCAAGATGCCCCTCTGTCTTCCAGAGGAGTTTGACTCATAATTTCCCCCGGCTGCTGCCTCTAGGTCAACCGATGGCACGCACAAACATAGCGGACTTAAAAGGGCTTTACTTTTTTTTTTTTTTTTTTTTTGCTTTCATTCGTTTACTAAATCAAGTTTGTATGTTGTTGATTAGAAATCTGAAATATTTGGCTGTAGCAGAAGCAGTTTGTCTGCCGAACGGTTGGAGAGCGGAACAAGAATTTTCAAGTTTGGGGCTGCATTTCTACAAGCGGAGATTTGGCCAGAATTAACGGTATCTTTAATGCTGAGAAACGCAAGCAGATTCGTATCCGTCAAGCAACACCATCACGGAGGCGTCTGATTGGTCCCAAAGCTATTCTACAATAACGACCCCAAACAAAGTCATTAAGAACAAGAAGTCATGGAAGCGATCGTATGGTCCCACAGAGCCCTGATCTCTAAATTGAGACTGTCTGGGGGAACATGTTTTGCTAAAAAAAACAAAACAAAACAAAAAAAAACAAAAAAAAAAAAACTTAACATGTCCATTTTAGAAAGCATTCTTACTTTACAGCATTGTTTTCACGCCTGCCTAAAACCTTTACAAGGTACTGTAGGTTTAGGGTTTTTTTTTTTTTTTAACCTTACCTTGAAGAAGATACAGGAGAAGCAACCAAAAGAAAATGAGCTTCGATGTTACTTGAAGCCACCATCTAAAGAAAAAAGGAAAGAATACAACTCTGACAATTCCTTTCCTTGTAAGCGATGTCCAAGGGCTTTCAGGCTTTGCTTTAGCAAATGCAGATCCTTTTAGTAACAAAAAAAAGCACAGGTTACTCAGAATACATGGGTAAATAAAAATAATGATAATGCTGTTAACCCCCTTAATGACAATGGGTGGTCCCTAAAGCCATTAAAAGGGTTAAACATACATTTACATACATACATTTAGGACAGTAAGGCCAGCCCTATGTTTTGGATAAGTGCTGCATCATGTACAGAGAAGTTACGGAAACTTGTTTTATCTTTCTCCTTAATGCTACCCGTCACTTAAAAACTGTATTTAAAAGCTTACTGAAGTATGCCATTAATATAAAGTCCTCACCTATGTATTGCATCACAGCAGTCTGACATCATACAGGCACTCTCACCTCCCACCTGAAGCTCGTGCATGTGAAACAGCAGACCTCTACAGATCCTAATACACAGTGTTGGCCAGCCATATGGGGGTGTGTGTGATTGACACATAAAAAAAATTACTTATCAATCGAAGTCTATATGGTTTTGTGAATGTTCTGCGCCCCTGACCTTTTAAGATTGAGCTGCACCTTTAGTTAATTGGCTATTAGCTCCACCACTTATCAGATATTCCAGACTGATCAAGCTAGTAACGTTTTAACGCTTTAAATTTAATAAACCCGATTGGACATGTTATTCAACATGGGCATTTGCTATTGATTTACTTACCTCTAACAAGATCCACATCTATAAGATCCGGTTTGACATGCCCAGTCTTCTTTGGTTTGTTCCTTAAACCCTGGAAAATGGAACATATATGATGTATATACTGCAAAAATAGTTTACAATATGATACATATAATAATAATAATAGAGTGCATCATTATCGACAAGTTAATAAGGTACCAAGGCTTCAAGCACCAAGTACAATGTAAATGCTAGAGTATTCTAAAAGGAAGGGAATTTCCATTGGCTGTTTGTAATTGTCCTTGTTTACATTCAGGGAAGTTTTTAAAATACAGATATGCCAGCATTTTGTGGCAATAGTATCTCGTTAAGATTCGTTTTCAAAGGTTTTTAAACAATTCAAGTTCACCCCTAATGTTTTCAGACAGCCGAGTCATGCGAAAGTGTTACCTTAGCAAAATCTACCGGACAAACACCCTGATCATTATCCTGTCTTGAAATAAGAAATAGGATGGCTTTGATGGAAAATCTAAGGTTACGCGGGAAAAAATGTAATTGGACAAGCAGGACTTCCTTAGTATCACCACAAATAATCAATTCTGTGAGGTGTCTGAGCAGGGAAGTCACCAAAATGTCAAATGATTGACAACTGCGACCTCAAGGTCTGCAGGTACAGAGAGTTAATTGGATCAAAATTAAAATCACTATGTAATATTGAAAGAAAAAATCTTTGACCGTGGCAATTTAACGAATCAAGAGATGTAGTAATACGCCCATTCAGACCTGGCTCATCCATAAACCCACCTACACCCTATGTATTTTTTCCCAAGGACAGATGCATTTTTTTTGTGTGTGTAACCTATGACTTTGCATTTTATTTATAGAACACCATCAGATTGCACAACGCTAATTAAATAGGAGTGCAATGCTGGGGGGGAAAAAGTGATACTACTGAAAAATTGTCCGAATTTATGTTCAGCAACATCACCCAAATATCGTAATAAAATACATGCATAGGATTTTAAGTCTTGGAGGGCCACCCCCTTTGGGTTGGGGTAGCGAAGATTTATGGCCAAATTTGTTTTTACTGGAGACTTGACTAAGTTAGCGGCAGTGTGATTAAAAATGCAGTCTTTCAGATAGAATAAAATGGCCTCAACGTCCCACCCTTACTGGATATACTCAAGAAGGACCTGTCACATTTTACGTGAACTTTTATTTGACACAGCCCAACCATTAACCCCAAAATAAGGATTTTCATCACATGAAGCTTTATTCGGAAACATATTAAGAGTCTATTGAACTGCTTCTTTTGCATCCACACGGAGATGCTGTAAGATGAAAGAATTTTAAAAAGGCACTGATTGGGTCTAAAGCTGCAGGAAGACATAGAAGCCTAGATTTACTGTACGGTACCAAGAAAACACATAAGATTTTTTTAAGTTAATAACAATGATAGAAGCCCACCTACTAATGGGATAAGGAAAGTTTTCAAACATCCCAACTTCCGAAAGACATTCCAGATCTCAGGAATTTCTGCAACCGTTCTGCTTTTGAGAGATCCTCGACAGGCCTACGGGTCTATAAAATCAATCTGAGTCTGTGCAGTGGCAGCACAGACCACCATTGAAGCTCTGAGGCAGGGCACAGCAGGGTACTGCTTCCGGTAAGGCCCTTCTCTTCTTGACCTTTTCTCACACCCCCTAACAAAGGTGTCCAGATTTGGACACCTAAAACATTGGGGGTATTTGTTTCATATAAATGAAATGCATGCTCAGAAGAAACATCCTTATTCTTTAAAAAAAAAAAAAAAAAAATACATATTTGCCCCTGATATATACACAAGGCAAGTCGAAATCCCTCTGACCCCAACATATACACTACAAGTGAATATTCTGGACTAGACTTGAAGCTGTTTACTGAACAACAAGGACAAATTAAAATATTCCTGCACCGACCAGAAAACCCGCAAACCTATATATCTTGAGGGTGTATAATGTAATCATGCAGCGGGCACTACACATGCACCGACAAGTCTCAGAACTGCGCTACTTTAGTCACCAAACTGGTTCGCACATGAACTTCGTTGTCCTCTGCTACTATTTCACACATCTTGAAGGATTTCACTCCCTTTGTTGTCTGCCGCTTCACACGCATCAAGTACACCATGAAAAACCCACATAAATCACGAAACCATGGAAAGTAAGAGCATTATTGCTCGGGACTGCAGATTTGTGTCAATGACCACAAGAAATCATTTGCTGCCGTTTCGCCATCGTATTCCTGGCCTCCGTTGCAATGAGGACTTTGAGGAATAATGGGATCAACTCTAACACACAATAAGAATAACTATAAAAATTCAATATTCCATTTCCATGGTCACCACAGCTTTCCACACAGCCCAAACTATGGTTAAAAGTAGTCCAACATGAAATCGCACAAACCTTATTACATGTTAGCATGCAGCCATCATTTTGGCTCACTACAAGAAAAATATGCAGGTTTCATTCATATGGATGCCCAAGCACTCACAAAGAGGAAAAAAGTGTTAAGCCAACAGTGTTAAATTGCTGTGCTATACGGTAATACAAGAATAATTGGTGTTCTTACAAATGACCCAACTTACATTATTTTAAAATTAGGCAATATGGATTGTTTCACTCGGTTAGCCACAATAAAATGCAAGCTGTGCAGGTCAACTTACCAGCTTTATGAACTGCACACCATCAAAAGAGAACAGTTTCGTTAGCAAGGATTATTCTCAGGAAACTAGCACACAACCCACTTTTATTATATATGAAAGTGATCTAGATTTCTGAATATGGCCCAGACCGAGATATAGTCTCTTATTCCACACGCAAAACAGAAGCTGTCACTTATTGCATTTGAAGGGTTTATGAGTACAAACAAGCATCTACAAAATAATACTTTGTAATGCCCATTGTTTACATTGAAAACAAGCATACATTATAAACACACAAACAGTGCAGCCTGAGTAAGTCACCGGCACACCAGTCTGCTGATTATTGTGGGGAAAGTGGCTCTGCTTAAGGAACAATCAAAATGGCATGACTGTTCATTTTGACAAACCTGATATAAACAGTACTGTGCAAAGTTTTAGGTAGGTGAGAAAAAAAAAAGCTTTCAAAAAGACATGTTAAATTGCAAAGCGAGTGAAATCAAGAAATATTAAAAATCAGTATTTGGTGTGACCACCATTTGCCTTCAAAACAGCATCAATTCTTCTAGGTACACTCGCAGCGTTTAAGGAAGTCAGCAGGTATGTTGTTTAAAAAATAACCGAGGTTCTTCTGTTAATTTAAGCAGCCTCTGTTGCTTCACTCTCTTCATGTAATCAATCTCAGACAAACTCAATGATGTTGAAAGCAGGGCTTTGTGGGGGCCGTACCATCACTTCTAGGACTCCTTGTTTTTTGGGGTTTTTTTACACTGAAGATAGTTCTTGCAGAATAACTTTGGGACCAATCAGATGCCCCTCTTATGTTATTACATGACGGAGAAGTATCAGGAGATACCACTCATTCTCACCAAATCCCGAACTTAGTTTATGGAAATGCAGCCCCAAACTTGCAAAGAAAGCTGTGGCTTGCAAACACGCATTCTTGTACTGCTCTCCAACCTTCAGATGAACAAACTGCCTTCTCCCACAGCAAGATAATCCAAATTTTAAATAATCACAGAGTACCCGCTGCCATTTTTCTGCACCCCAGTTCCTGTGTTTTTGTGAGCAGTTGAGTGGCTTGGCCCTGTTTCCACGTTGGAGGTATGGTCTTTCAGCCACAAGTCTTCAGTGATCCCACTGTTTTCTGCCAACGCTGAGCAGATGGCAGATGTGAAGGAAACTAGGCATGTTGTGTCTTGCATTTGCGGCACTAAGTTTCCTTGGCCGACCGCTGCGTCCTCAATATTGCCCATTTCTTTGTGCTTCTTCAAAAGAGCTTGGGCAGGACATCGTAACCACCGTCTGCCTTAAAATTTCTGCGTGGGAGAGACCTTGCTGATGCAGTATAACTACCCTGTGTCTTGTTGCTGTGCTCAGTCTTGCCATGGTATACTTTGTTTGACATTAAATTGTCACTTCACCTTCTTAGTGAGTTTGGCTGTTTCTTACCCAGTTTTATTCCTCCTACACAGCTGTCTGTTTAAGTTAATGATTGTGTTTCAAACTACACTTTTATGATCATTAGCACCTGTTTGGTGTAATTGTTTAATCCTACAGCCAACTATATGCCTACAAAATCCATGACAAGTGCACCTAGAATTGATGACTTTGATTGATTTGCTATGAACAGTACTGTGTATATCTATCCACATTGTCCTAATGTTGCCTAAGCAAGCTGCTTCAGGGACACACACAAACTAAGATAGGGATAATTACACACACAAGGAAAGGATGTTTTAAAGTATAATGTGACATGAATAATCAGAGTTCTATGAGCGACACAATATGGCTAGGTTTCCACTTGGGTTTTTGTCCGGCGTTTTTTTCTTGATGAAAAACGCCAGGAAAACTGCCAAGAAAACTGCCGCTGCATTTACCTGCGTTTTGGCGTTTTTTCTGCAGTTTTTTCTGGCGTTTTAGCCTTTCTGTGGAAATTGCTTTTTTTGACCTTAGGCAGTTTTTCCAGCCTTTACAAGTTAGAAGTTTCACCCAGCTAAAAGGGATTAGGATAAATGGCAAGTATCTGCCCTCTCCTGATGTCATTTACTTGGTAGACCCTTTTGTCTCTTTTCTGTGGTTTGTAAGGCATGCTTTATTTCGAATGTCTGCTCCTCTGGGAAGATTGGCCCCAAATGATGGTGCAAATTGTTTGCTGTTGCTTTTGGCACGCAGGATCCGGTCGCGTATGTTTGTTTGTAATGGCATGTTTGTTCCAAATGGTGTAAAATTCAATATGAACCAGTCCAGGACTTTGTTTTGTGTGAAACTGTTTGTTTTCAGCCTATTTCTCGTAGGACACACAGATACTGGGTCCATCCTCTGCATTGTAACTGTGGAAAAAACGCCATAAAAAACGCCAAGGCAATAAACCCACATGGCTTTTTCATGGCGTTTTTTCTCTCCCATAGACTTCTATTGGAGAAAAAAAGCCAAGATTTCTTGCAAAAAACGCCAGAGTGTCAACATGCTGCAGTTTTGAAAAACTGCCACAGAGCCCAAAAAAGCAGAAAAACGCCAAAGAGGACTAAAAAAACGCCAAACAGAAAAACGCCAGGTGGAAATGGCATTTTGCGATTTCCTATTGAATTACAGCTAACATCTGGCTGCATGCGTTTTTCACAAAAAAACGCCAGGTGGCGCTATTGGCGTTTTTATAGGCGTTTTTAGCTAAAAAAACCCAAGTGGAAACCTAGCCTAATGGGATTTTTTTTTGTCTTGTTGCAATTTTACAGAATGAGAGAGAACTAACATGCTGTACATACTCAAAACAAAACAAAATGTGGAAACACTACCTTGATTTCTCTTTGTTCCACAGATTTTTCCCAGATCTGCTGGTCATATGCCCCAATCTAAAAAAAATAAGAAGCACAGGTTAATTGAGAAATATCCACAATATAGTGTGTTTATATATGTATAATATTAATTAACTGCTCGATTTAGGGATGTTGTGAAAATGCATGCTGAATGCGGAATTAACAAAAGGTTCAATACATCGTTAGCAGAGCTCAGGGAATGATTTATAGGCCATGCATTAGTAGGCTAATTCCATAAATACACATTTAAAATGCAGTTTCCCAAAACCAGTTGATCCAGCCATCATACGCACTTCAATGAATATGATCATTGAGTGGTCCCTTTACGTTTTCATTGTGTCCTCTGCAGATTATGCAGAATTCCCCTGTATCAATTTGCCCACCTCCTATTTTCCATCTAGAAGATGTGTTCGGCTAAAGGCATTTCCCTATATGCGACATTTACTTCTAGTCAGGTCCATCACTGGCTTGAGGAACACTGCAGGTGGGGGTCTCTTCCGACCCCCATGTGCAGCAAGAACTCACATTGATTCCAATGTACAGGGGATATTAAACACATAGAAGGGAA
This sequence comes from Spea bombifrons, assembly GCF_027358695.1. Lineage (NCBI taxonomy): Eukaryota > Metazoa > Chordata > Amphibia > Anura > Pelobatidae > Spea > Spea bombifrons. Next base: position 62,012,138 of record NC_071090.1, on the reverse strand, counting down.
AACGCATAAGAATGCTAAAATTATATAAAATAACCACAATCTAGGGTATAAACACATAGCAATCATTTCACTCCCTTTACTATGCATTGTACAGGCCCATCCAAGCTATGGAAACTCCCTTTACAAAGCCCATCTGTCCTATCCACAAATAATTATTTTAATATAAAAACATTATTTATGAGGGGTTTGACCAGTTGGGCATTGGGATTTTTTTCTAGGGCAGGCAAAAAGAGGAACTGTTGCCGATCAGCCCCACTGGATAACAGAAAGGGGATGGGGAACGCTGCCTATGGGATATGTGGTGGGCCTCCTACGTAAACCCGGCCAGCTAAATATGCTATATGTGGTTGGCACTCAAAGCTTTAAAGGCTTTTATTACAGAAATTCAATATCTTTCAACATGAAAGGAAATGAAAAATATTAGTTACACTTAAAAGAGCAGCCATGGTTTTAAAATGTAACCAAAAACCTTAGGAGTCAGCAGTTTTCTTTCCACAATTGACAATTATTCGGTATTATTAAAAGCTGCAGGAGTTAGCAAGAGTTTCAATATTAGGCAAAAGCCCTATCTACACTCAAAAACAGGCGCGATGCTTGGACTGCCTGCGGTGACCGTATGCATTAAACAAAAGGCAGACGCTGTGATTTTAGTCTCGTCCGGTTGCTGCATGTGTGAGCGGTCCCTGGCACAGCGATTAGAAGGTGTCATTTTTTTTTCTCTATTTCAGAAACCACTTTCATATCAATAAATATGGTCAAGATACCAGCAGTTCTGCAATAACGGAATATAGAGTGTAACCATATAGCATACTTACACGACTAGTTTCTAAATGCTCTATTTTGATAAACAGCTTAAACATACCAGGCTAATGGAGACATCACTGTGGACTGGATTTTCCCCAAATACTTAAAATGACTTGTATACATGTTAAATAAAGTAATGTGTTGTTTTTCGGCAGTTTCTTGTTCAAAGCCTTTCAGCGGGGCCTCTGAATTTGTTTTCTCCACATTGCTCTGCTTGAAGGTCTACTAGGTTAAATGGGACCGGGAACGGTTGTAGGAGGTCAGACTGGTATCATGTAGAGATGGATATGACTCAATATCTCAAACCATTTAATGCAGGGAACAGTCAGAAGAAAAATAAAATGGACAGGTTTCTTTTACTGGGGATATTTAGGAAGTTTCCTATTCAAATCATCTACTGACTAAACCATTCTTTAAGCTTGTTAGTTTTGTTTTGTGGATTTCAAAGTTGACAGCAATTTGTGAACGTTATCTAGATGAAACCCTATAAAAGCAGTTTCTATGCCCGTTAATAATGCTGATGGTTTTTCCCATTTTCCTGAATGGGGTATTCTAACCATTATTTAATTCACTTAATTTGCTATGTGGGCTGCTTTGAGCCTCTAACCTTCTTTCTATGGACGAGGTCTCCATAACTTTTCCTTTCTTGACTACATCAAGTCTTTTTGTGGGACATATTTAAGAGCATGCAGGGGTAAGTTTGTTATGGGGCTTTGCTGATCTCCCCAACAGGCTCATGGACCGGTGGTGCAGCAGAGAGCTTGATTGTCCAAGAGGCCATAAGTAGTTATATTACCCCAGGGGTCGATCATTGCAGGGTTCTTAGTTTTGAATCTATCATAACGAGGAATGCTGAAATGGCCACAAAACAGCACAAAGTACTTCACAAGTACTGAAAGGACAAGCTAACCCATGGGTATATATATGAGCGAAACATTATAGGTCACAGAGTAAAATACATTTCACAAGCAATAATTGTCTAAAACAAGTGGTAACTTGTTAGCAATACATGACAATTTCCCCTGCATATTCTAGATCGAAAGCAGACTTTCAGAGCTCGAGCTGAGATGTTTCAGAGCATATTGCGCAATCCATATAATGCAGGTAAAGGTGGCATGTTCTAGAAACACACCTATAGTCACGGGTCAGTACACGTAGCAAAAATTCACTAGAATCCATGTGAAGTGTAATCATATGTGCATTTTACCAACACTAGATGATGTTACCTTGCAGAGTACAACCGGATTACACGAGGTCCTCATACTTTAGTTAGGTGCTCAGAAACAGCAATGCGTTTGAAATTATGTTAACCTGAACGTTATCCGAGATGCATGTATTTATGAAGCCAACTTAAGGTCTGTGACACTTACAGATAATGAAATCACCTGTAATTCTAACGCAATAATTTAAACGCTAAACCAAAGAAATGTTCGGTTTGCTTCTAAGATGGGAAACCACAACTGAGGTTAATTCACATTTTAAGTTGAGGATTGTAGTTGAAAGGATCAGATGCCATTACAAGGTGTTTGTAGACATGACATGACAGTACTTAGCACCCCATTATTTACAATACACCCACCACGATGCAGGTCATAATTTTCCAAACTGGAGCCACCTGCTCGCGGACACAGGGCTGAGGGGGGTAACAGAAGACGTTACATGCCCCTGTGGTAGTAGTTCTGCAGCTTATCCCAAGTGCCCTGACCTGAAGAAAGACTACTACAGGGTTAGTGTGCGTAGCCTGTGTATGAATGACCTGGGAGACGGCTGCTGGGTCACTTAGCTTTACATGCTCCCTGACCAGAGGGTGTCAGCCCTCCTCTGATGGCATAGAACATTTGTGTCTTTAAAGAAAGAGGGGCATTCGGGTGAATTGTAAAAAACACAGTAAATATGTGAAGCAATGAAAGGAGACTCTTTTTCACATTATAAAACTGCCAACTGAAAGTTGGTACTTATTTTTTCTTCAGTCACTAATATTGATATTAAGTACAGAAAATACAAAGTCTCAGTTTCCAAGTATTGCCTACTCATCAGAAAACAATACGCATTCACGGCTTAATCTTCCATAATCTTAATTGTATGTTTCATATTACCGGCGGTGAGTCAAGCACAACAGTCTGAAAAGCTTATGTCAAGAAATCATTTTGTAAGACAGAAAGACAAAATTGTGTATCTAAACGCATTTACATACTAAATTTTTTGGTTATTGTCAATTAAAATTGCTGAAACAAGACTGCTGTCCCAGGTGTAAAAAGAACAACGCTGTGTTTGTGTTGAGGCAGTCTTATTTCAGCAAAATAATACATTGCTGATCGTGATATGTTTAAATGGCTTCTATCACTGCCTCACCTTTCAGCATAACTAAAATGTGTATGCTAGCAATAAATATAATGATATAGAAAAGCACTGGATATAGGTCAGTCTGTCCTGTCTTGTTGTTCTTTTATCTGGCCATAAGTTTGGTTCAGGTATGGCACAGAGGAGGATCACATTCGCTAATTATGCCAATAAATGTAATACAGAACACAAAAAGCAACTTGAACATGAAAGAAAACATGAACATCAAACTTTAAAAACAATACAAAAAAAAACCTTACCTTTTTCTGATACCAGACTATTGCATCTGTCACTTTGGAGGCCATTTATCCTACTGAAATCACACATCTGACATCGTAAGCTGTAAGAGAAAGAGAAAAGCTTACTCCCACCTCGCTCCAAGCGCTGTGAACACAAAGTGCTCGGATGCGGTGTATAAATAGCACAGATACCTGTACACCAAGAGGTGTGTGTGCCGGTGCTTACGTTACACCCCTCATTACTATTTTAGCAACAGGATTCCTCGCCTGTTGCGACATCGCACAATGATTCCACTGTATTAAAACTAAATATATATATATACACTTAGCAACGCAAAACAAAGGAAGCAAGAGTCAAATTCACAAATCCCTTAACAATTGATAGAAAATTGAAATCTTGAGTCCTTCAAGTGTTTTGACGTTAGAAACAAAGCGACAGCTCAATTCAGCACGGTTTATAAAAGGTAAATATTGCTGTTATGTACAAAAATAAGAAATATCTATATTGATTTACATCATTACAGATTTTGAATCCATTAGTTTGACTATACCTGTAGGAGGTGAACAAGGTTTCTGGAGGGGACAGTCCAGTTATCATATACACCATAATGCATATTGCAGTTGAGTGGGCCATTTAAGCTTTCATTTCTATCTCCTGCAAGTGCATGAAGGGATTTATTTAGGGGAATCTTCCCTATGCGCGGTTGCCTGGCTACTTCGTCCCTTGACTTAATGTGAAGAAAAAAAACAAGAGAGCAAACTAATATAAATTCTTTGTTAGTGGGCACACCTGACTGCCTCCATTAAATAAAAAGAGCATCTCAAATAGAAAGACATGACACTACGGCTCCATAACTTCCCCCTTGTTTGCCTTTGCAACTTGGAAAGTTATCTGATCAGGTTTTGTAGAGGATAATGAGAAGCGACATGATAATTACTATCAATTAGAAGAAACGTAGCAGTTTGTCACTGGCAAAATGCCACGAATTTAGACTTTTTTTTTTGCTTTTATAAAATTTAGTTTCCTCTGAAACTACAAAACAGCATTTTAGCGTTCTCAAACCACTTGGTCCTAACTTGAAGGAAGAGTGCATGTCTTTACATCAGACCTGTACGTTGTATTCTACTAAGGAGTTTAATTAGTAACACCCCAAACAAAACACAATTACTACTTGGATGACACTTACAGTCTGGAATACAAAAAACATGTGTGTCATTCCCCATCTACATACGCGCATGCCGAGCAACATACTTTAGTTTAATCATTCCATTACACAACGGACTGTTACCCAGCTCGTAACACAACGTCCTAAATAAAAACACTGCATCAGACTCATCACAAAAGCGTTGCTATGGCAAACTTATCTTTAAGTGATAACAGTGCATGCACCGTACATAATGCATAGTACAATCCACACCATCGTGTCACTTTCAAAGTGTATAATTTGTACTATTTGTAGTAAGACTTCAAAATACCGTATTTGCTCGATTATAAGACAAGGTTTTATCTTCTTATATTCAAGGTGGTCTTCTAATCAGACCTCAAACAGAGGTCTGACTACAAGACTAAGATCCAAATCCCCAGCAGCGCTGCAGGGTGGAGGGGAAAATCTATGAGATGCGTGCACACAACCTCTGCTGCTGCCGGAACTTCTATGACGGAGCGCAGGCGTCACATGACCTTCCGGTGCTCATTCATAGAATCCCCGGCGGAGGTGCCGGCAGCAGCAGCGGAGGTTGTCTGCGCAGACCTTCCCTGGCTGCCCCCACTACACACCAAGGAATCTGAACCACAAGGAGAAGTCTAGGGAAGCACTAAGTCGGGGGGGGGGTGAGAGTGGCATATGGCAGGTATAAGGGCTTTCTGGAGGCAGAGTGGCATATAGGGGGCTAAAAGGCATATCTGGGAGGCAGAGTGGCATATAGGGTGGTATGAGGCATATCTGGGGGGCAGATGTGCAAAACTGGGGGCAGGTTGGCAAATAAAACAAAAACGTAATTTTTCTCAGTCATAGTTTTTATTAAATATGAAAAATAGTTTACAAGTGAATTAATATTTACTAGTACAACTTTTTTCTCATAGGGCAATCTTATATTCAGCTGTTTTTCCTAAATTAATATTCAAATTGTGAAGTGTCTTATAAATCGAGTAAATACAGTATATTAAAATGTATTCCCCTACAAGAATTTCCAAAGGAGTCACATTTTCTTCTCACTAGTACTGATAATACACCGGATTATTTTGTTAAAGGGACTCTCCAGCCATCATATGCACCTCACTGAATTTTCATTGTGTCCCCCTTTCAAGGGCCAGAGTACTTAAATACACTATCAGGGATTGTAAACTACCCCTTTAACCCCTTCAATCCCAGGGGTTTTTGGTACCTCAAAGCCCAGAGCAATTTTGCCTTTTTTGGGGTATGTCGGTTTAGCGATGATTCTCTTTTCCTGTGAATAGTGTACCCATATAAACTATATATTGTTTTTTCAAGGAGAGATAGAGCTTTCGTTTGATACCATAGTTGGATGATTAGCTGAAAATTTAGAATGAGAAATTTAGTAAAAACTAGCGAAGATTAGAAAAATAAACTAATTTTTTTTTACATTTTCCCCCTGAATCCTCACAAAATTAGGTAAAGTGATGGAAAATCCCCTCCAAGTTTATCAATTCAGGTGTCCTGATTTCAGAAATACCTAATTTATATAGATTTTCCAGACTTTCCCAGCACCAGGGAGCGTTCTATTAGGTCTACAATTTTGTATAATTTTTATGCCTATGGCTTAACGGGTTTGGGGGTTGTGAACGGGGGCAGGAGGGTTATACTGGCTAGATGTTATGCTAGGGCAATGGGATGTAAGGTTTTTTTAAGAATTTTTTTATTATCTTTTTTTATATTTTTTTAAAAAAAATTTTAATTTTAATTTTTTTTACATTTTTTGTATTTTTTATATATTTTTTTTTACACATTAATGGTTAGAGGTCCTCCTAGGGACCTCCTGAACATACCAGTGATGTCACAGTGACATCACAGCTGACATTATAATTTTTTTTAGTATTATTTATATTATTATTTTAATGATTTATTTAATATTATTTTTAAATGACTAACCGTTTTTTTTTTTTCAGCTTTTCTGTTACAGGCCGGGAGGGGGAGTGAGAGAGATGGTTTCTCACTCCCCTCCCCGTGATCCCCCTGCACAGATCACACTGTGATCTCTATGCAGGTCCTCACAGACCTGCATAGAGATCGCAGGGTCTCTGTGCCTCATCGGAGGGCAGGATATCCCCGCAGGGGATATCCTGTCCTCCGATGACCTTCCGGGTTACGTCAGCAGTGACGTAACCCGGAAGGGAATGCCCGATCGCGCGTTTGCAACTGCGCGATCGCGCGATCGGGCAGTTTACCGGTAACAGCTTACCGGCTTTCATGCCGGAAGCTGTTACGGGCGATCGGACAGCAGAAAGCCGGCAAAGCCGGCTTCTGCTGTCAGTGGGGAGTCCAGGCTGTCAAACGACAGCCTGGTCTCCCGTGCAGCGGCAGGGATGTGTCCCTGACGCTGCACGAAGGGCTGGACGTACCGGGACGTCCATAGGGGTTTCTTTGTGGGCGTTTTTTGGACGTCCCGGTACGTCTATAGGGGATTGAAGGGGTTAAAAGGAACAATCACATCAATGGTAGGTTTCCCAGATTAAACAGAAGCTTAGGGATCTCTTAACTCCACTCTGAACGCCCCTATGTACATATTCATTAGTAAATCCAAGTTACAAACTAGTGAATTATTTTATTTTGACCACACTAACTCGACGTTGCAATCATGGCTGCTGCACCTGAATGTCTGAAGCTTTGTGAGCTCTTCTTGAACTAAACAGTTGAGCTGCTGGGTCTATCTGTACGAGTCAGCGCAATAAACAGGCTAGAATAACCTGCTATAGACATAAACATATGTAATTATGAAACGTGAAATTACTGGTACGTCATATTATAACAAACACCTAATTTATGCTATTTTTACTTCGGTATGGAAAAGGAGAATCAGCATTAGCTGGTTTCAGAGTTAGGTTTCAAAATGTAAGCTCTCAGAACGTCCTCTAAAACATACAAACAAAGCAGATCGGTTACTTTTCCCAGATTCTACGTTTTGCAGTATTTGAAAATATACACCGAATCGGAGTATTGATTTTTTACATCAGAGCCTGAGAACATGAAGTTCTCCTATGGTTATATACCAGGTGGATTTCTAATACATTAGTATATATTGGAAAAACATACACCAAGCGCAAACAGAACAGTCTCACATAAAGCCAATTACCATCCTAGTGTGCTTTGGACACATTAACACCTCAGTTACAATTCATTATTAAGGTTTAATTACACTCAAAACAAGAAACCAATTTACAAAAGTAGCCCCAAGAGAAAGGGCTGGTCCGAAGTAACCACAGCCATGAGGAGCGGTAAGTAAGTCTGCGCTTTATCATGATAAAGCTGCCATATAAGAAAGGCAAGGCTTTTGTTTTAAGTGAATCAGTGCTTGGTGAAAGCTGTACACCGACACTCATCCGATCTACTATTCCGTCTATTGCTTTAGGTGCAATATTCACACGCAATGTAAAATATCATTCTTATGTTCGTATGATCGGGTGTTCTTAATCCGCTCACGTGAGTCAAAAGGATAAGAAAAGCAGCCGTGCATCATTTCGCTATCGGCTAATAATTGGTCCGCTAGGACAAACTAAACTGGTCAGAGGTCTTCAAACACAAGCAAGCTGATACCTGCAAAATGAAACATACAGGAACAAAAAAAAAAGTGATCATGCCTAATAAACAAACCTACAGACCTCTCCAGGCACCCACAACATTCTACATATATTACACTTTTGCAAGCAATATAGAAACTTATCCTGAAGCGGGAGACTAAAAAAATGCTCATGACTCACAAGGGTGTGCAACTATACGCTAAGAACATCTTTCAACATAGTACTGTAGGGAACACAAGTGCATCTCTGAGGTATCCAAAACACACTACAAACCAGGTGTTCTATAGTGCACTGCTTAAATTATTCGGTACACTGTACATAAAGAAAAATACAAATTTTCTTTAGTACACATTGCCTGAAATTGATTATAAGGGGAGATTTACTAAAAAGGTGTACATACACTCAGGCCATCTTAATCTTGTGTGTACATATATACACAATGACGCCAATTGAGAAGTCTCGTACAGTTCACATAATGCTTCTGGTCAGGGCCGGCCCAAGACTTAATGCCGCCTGGGGCGCCGGGGGGGCGGCATTTTAAACTTCGCCGACGCCATTATCTACCCTAACCCCCCCCCGTACTTACCTTTAAACAGTCCTGTGGCGAGTCTCCTTGCTCTGCCACGGTGCCGGCTTGTAATGCTGAGCGCCGTAAATTGACGTCACTTCCGGCGCTTAGCATTACAAGCCGGCACTGTGGCAGAGCAAGGAGACTCGCCGCAGAGGAGAGAGGGGCGCCGAGCGGGTAAGCGAAACCCACTCGGCGCCCCTCTCTCTCCTCCGCTTAAAAAAAAAAAGCGCTTGGGGCGGCAAAGTGCCGCCCCTTCAAAAGTGCCGCCTGGGGCAATTGCCCCAGTCGGCTCCATTGTAGGGCCGGCCCTGCTTGTGGTGCATGGAACCCGCAGGTAAAACGGTAGGAGATACCCTTTAAGAAGCAGTCATTTCAATAAATAAAAAAAGCCAAACTGGCTTCCTTCTAAGACAATGAAGGGAAATGGAATAATGACACAGATGCCGAGACCAAGAAGTTAACAGGGTCGCTACCATGCACATTTAAGACAGGTTTATAATACACAGACATGGCATATGACACTACGTTTGTTTACTCAATATATTGAATGATAAAATGTAGAATATGGGCATGTGTAATATCTATACAATCCGGCATATTTGGATAATAATGCATAGGATAAAGCCATGCCTGGGGAGCACTGCCAACCCAATGTTGGCAGTGGAGTGTCCCTTGTAACGGACAATCTATGGAGACCTGAGCCCGGTTAGGATGGTCGCTGAATAGTTATACCAAACCTGTAGAGGCTTTCTGAACTATGCAATTATTTTTATAGCAAAAACAAAGAAAAGGACATCACAGTAGAAGGTACCATCCATAAGATACTGAAAGGATGAACATTACCAACATATCCTGGATGGCATGCATGTTTGGGGGTTTAAAGGCATTCAAAAGGGGTCACTATGCAATTTCATCCTCCCAGTGGATGGTGCTTTATCAAACCTAAACGGAAACTCAACCACCTTCAAACGTCACACAGACGTCCAATGGTCCCCTTTCTCCCCTCTAGAGAACCATGAGAAATTCAGACCTTTAAATACCCATTTCTGGGGGTCCTCCTATACTGTGTATAACTTTTTTGGATTACAATCGGAATTCAGTCTAAAATATCTTTTTGTCCCACCTTTTCAAGACAGCCCAAACCTATCAACACCAGCCGAAAAACTTAATGCAAGAGAGCCAACACAATAGGGAGGAATGATCATTCAGACTGCGATAACGGAGTTATACTCAGTAGGTTATGTAATGTGTAACGCATGCACACATTCATATAGGTCAGAACACTTGTTGGAATTTAGTTTTAATTCCCATATCTAAAGAAGGAAAGAAAACTGGAACAAAGTGCACAATATGAAATGGTCAATAAAGCATGCCAATAAATGCTCCACACCTAGCACTTCAACGTACATAGCAGTGTTACATGTATTACATAACACATTGCTGGGGTGCAGTCACCTAAATGATAATAGACCAAGCCCTTCTTAAAAAAATTAAACGATAAATCTCAATTTGTCATTCATATATTGACTTTATATGAAACAGGACAAGCCGAGCCCCCCTAACTTCTTGTTACGTGCTAAAGAGAGACATGATAATGCACCAGTGTGCAGTGGGAGGCTTTTTTGACACAGGCAGTTACGTAGCCTAGGTGAGCAGGTCCAGGAAGACAGCAGTCGCCAGTAAAAACCCGGGGGGGCAGATGGTTCTCCTAGGAGATCAAGTGGGTACAACACCTGGCATACCATTACACAATGGGCCAGTTACATGGGACATCTTTCATCACCCCAACCAGCCTAGTTACACTGTGGAGGCTGTACGGTAGACTTCAATAAAAGGTGTTGTGCAGATGCTTTTATTGTATTTGGGATGCCAAACATGGGGGGGCACAAGTATGACATGTTTGCACCCAAAGTGAATATACTTTTCAGGGCTATAAAAAAAAAAAAACCTCAAACACTAGGAGAGTCTAGTATTTGTCTGTCTGGCTTGTAACTTCTACACAAAATTTCTCAAGTCTTTAATTCCAAGCATTGGCAAACACGCACCGTACCCAGAGGTAGCCTATCAACACTACACATTGCAGAACAGGCCAGCATGCCATGGTACGGAGGGAAAGATCCTCGGCAGCTCTGCAAAGCGTATGCTGTGAAACTAAAAAAAAAAAAAAAAAATATGTACGTTAACATTTTTTGATGTTTCCCCCCCCCCATATATAATCATGCCTGCCAAGTTTTTAAGTCAGTCATCTAAACAAGCATAACAGGCTAAACGGGTGTGAAAATGAATATGCAAACGTTTTCATTTTGATCTAGATTGTCTTTTCAGCAATGGTCTATAAGACTTTGCTGATTCGGATTTACATTTTCCCAGGCATATTAACAGTCAATATTAGCAGATTGCTTTACACTGTTAAACAAACTGAAACCTTAATGTGATACCTTAAACGCTAACATACCTACAAAGACATCAGTATGAGAAGTATGTCACACTCTTCAGATCTTTTAAGCGAGCGGCTATTGCAGAAGCTAGCATTTTGACATGATTAGGGATAGCCAACTATTCCATGCCAGCTCCACGGGCAAATCTGCAAGATCTCGCCTGGCTGATGAAACCCTTTCAGGGTTATACAAGCGTTTCTGTAAGGAGATCGCACAATATATTTATAAGTACATTCACAACTGAAAAACTCCAATCTATGTGACCACTGTAGGGAATAGCAGAGCATCATACAAGTTTCCCTAAAATTCCCCTTCAGGACGTGCTGCTACATCCGAAGGCTGTTTGCACCACAATATGCCAACAGTTTGAAAGTGCTGCTCCACTTAGACAAAACATTCACTACACCGTCTAGTATGCCAAACAAACAAACATCAGCAGACCTGTCATTTTACATATAAACAGATGGGAAATCCAACCTCTGCAGCATAATCTCCTGCGGCAAACTGAAATCTTATTTTATAAACTATTAGAGGATTTCAAAAATGAGTCTAAAACAAAGAAAATCTGGTAACAAAGAATCCAACAGTACACTTTATCACACTTACTTTACTGAGCCGAGCACGAAGTCCCTGAACACAAAAAGAAAATGCAATGGAAAAAAATCTTTAGGAAGGGCCAGATAAGATTACACTTGGATCGTGCGGTACAACTATAAGGTCACAGGCACTTGGTCGCTCAGTGATAGCGAGCTGTGCTGGTGTGCCAACTCACATTTCAGTTTAAAATTAGCAGGTGGGGGGGTGGAAGTGTGCCACAAAAAGCATGGTAAGCAGGAGAAATTAAACCTTGTATAGAAACTTCCTTGTGGTCTCGGTATAACTGAGAATTAGAACTCAAAGCAATGTCATGTGACATCATATGGAATAAACCTGATCACTCATGACTTCTATCTGTACATTACACTGGTACCGGTGCCACCACATGGGAGGACCTCAGTCCTAATGTGTAAGGATTCTAATAAAGATGGATTATTGGCTACCTCATAACACATTGCTGAACATAAATACACAACTGTAAGCACTGATGCAGATACAGAAAAAAAACCCATTATATTTTCAAATAGCTTTCCCTAATTTAGGAGCATATCCTATGCCTAATATTTTCTAGTGGTTTCTCTTTTAACCCCTTCACACCCCTATAGATGTACAGGTGCATCCATAACAAAGGTGAAATACCTGTATGCCATGACTTCTTTGAAGAGGTGGGGGGGGATGTCTAGCCTGGAATCTCCCTTGTTGGCACATGCTAGTATTGCTGGCTTCCTGCCAGCCACTGTAACTGTGCTCAGTGCGAGTAATGGTACATCGTTTTAATAGGAATGACCAATAGCGGAATTGGAAATTCTCTCACAGTAGGTGTCAATGCTGACGGCCACAGAACGGTCTTAGGAGGAGAAGAGAGACCAAGCTGACCCCTACTGGGATCCCTGACTGATCCCTTTGCTAGCTATGAATCCCTGCTTTCTGATCAGCACAGGAGAGATCAGAGGTAAGAAAGAAGCATCTCCCTCTTACAAAAATGTAAAAAGAAACAAAAAAAAAATGAAATTTAAATCACACATTTTTTACCCTCTTCTTACTCTGATCTCCTTCCCGGTTGGGCACGCGGCCTGGTGTTTCAAATCAGGGAAGGGGAATCATTTACATGACCACAAGCACGCTCTCCAACACACAGAGATGAGAGGCCAAGGTAATGGGAACAAAGATTAACACTTGGGTTAAATGGTGTTACACAATATGATTTTAATTGGATTTGGTATTTAAAAGCACTATGCAAAACTGCCATTTCCTGACATAATGACAAGGATTTCCACACAACACAACTCAGCTCCTCTCACAAAACACATCTTGTGTATTTCCAAGCCATCGCTTTCACTACAATTAAACAAAAGACCAAGAGAAAATGTAATGAAGCAGATCTGTCAGTTTTCAAACCTTTCATCTAGTCTATCCTCTGCAACACTAAAGCATTTGTAACTGTGTTTACATTTTTATATACATATATGTGAAACAAAACTTTTTTTTGTGTATAACATGAGATAAGGTATGGAATTCCTTTTCCTGGGAAGTGCATTATTATTCCTCCCTGTTGACTTTTATCTGTTCTGTTAAGTTGCTGATTGTTCAATCTGGTGGCGTGTGCTAGCCTAGGCCGCACAACTGGGGGCATATCACCTATTGGGTGATTAGGGTTCCCGACATGCCACTGCACTGTGGGCTGGTATGCAAGACCAAAGATCTCCCTTGTAACTGGCCATTACACTCTATGGAGTATTGTACATGGTTTGCACGGCCTCCATAGCGACCTTACCCAGTGCCATAGTACCACATTATATCCCGGCTCCCAGCACGGAGGATAGTAGCCACAGAGGTAAGTGGGGACAGAAAAGCTGCCCTGGACCAGGCCTAGTGCAGCATCCAGCCAAGGTGAGTCTATGATTCTGTTAGTTCGTGTATCCCTTGTAAGGGCGAGGAGAAGGGAGAGAACTAGGATGGGAAATTGATTTAGAAAACGGTAACAAAATTACACCAAAAAATGTTTGTTTTACAACCTGTGATGGCGATCATAAAACTGTTTGATGCCATACCAAAACAAATCCGTGTGCATTACATAGTACCTTAGTATTCACAATGTTTAGAGCAGTCGGAAAACATGTTACCAATTGTTGAATGTGCTCTCAGCTTACACACACGTCACAAGCGAGCCAAGAGATCTCTGACATCAAGAAGCCTTACTTGATCAATATTCACCAAGCCATGACAACTACACATATTAACACAATGATACAACTGCCTAAGTACATTTTGAGTACAAGAAGCATTTGAAGCAGCTGCTTGGCATCTGGTAGCCACATCTTTAAGTTAAAATGTAAGCCATGTTTATGGAGCATGTTCCATCGTATAGATCCGCATTGGCCATTGTATGGAAGCAAAGGCTAGAAAGTGTGGGCTACACAAAAGTGCCCCTAATCGCTTCAAACAAATACACAACCGGAAAGAGATGCAACCGGTCATCTCTGATCTTTGGACTGATGCTGCTTATCTTGCATAAACACGTGAAATGCATATGACTCGTGATACGTTGAAAATCTTGTAGATTAAAAATATATCATAAATTGTACACTTTTGTCGCATACTTTTTCTGTGAGACAAGTTTTAGTTTATTTATCAAGTATGTTTGCAAGTCAGATGCCAAAACCTGTTTGCTAATCCAACAGATGGACATGTACACAAAAGGCGATGTCAAGCCTATTTACTACAGCAAACAAAGCCTGTTAACGGAAACACAGATTTCACAGATTGTTCTTCTATGGCTCAAAAGGGGAAAGTGAAATATAAAGTGGTGAGAAATAAAAAGCCATGGTATGGTACACAAAGCACGGTCAGAGTAAGCTTTAACCCCTTAAGGGCAATGGGTTGTCCTGAAACCTATTAAAAACAATGCATTGTTAGCCTGTACATGTAAGGGCTTAAGAAGCACATGGCTGCTTTGTCACGGGTGTAAGAGCTGGGTGAGTGCGGCTGTCCATGGGGCCATAAATCAAAGCAATGCTTTTATGGGGGCTACGATATTCGGATACCTGATCTGGACATAAATCCCCTATACATTACATTTCTATACCATAAGGCGGAATCCGGTACCGGATAGGCACCCAGAGTCGGTGTGAGCATCAGGTGAGAATGATGAATGGATGGAGGATGGAGCCAGAGATGTGTCAGTCACGGACAGATAGGTGACAGCTGCCCGGAGAAGCCATTTGCGTATCCCTTTGTTAGCCGCTAGCAGCATAGACCGCATGCCGGGCACGGGTGGCACACGGCTCCCACGGCGCGCTGCCATTGTAAATACCATGCAATGACCAGAAAGGGGTAAAATCAGTCGTTCGGTCTTGTACCAGTAGCTAAGTTGCGCTCAAGACGCTCAACTCTACAAGAGAGCACAGTACTAGCCCTCCCAATGTAGCTACCCGGCTCACAAAGAGGGGCACAGTTACCTGCTGCACCGCAAATTCCGCCTCCCGCCGCGGGGACCGGACGGAGATGTTGAATCTCACCGGAACATGAGCCCAGCTGCAGCCGCCGCGCGCTCTCCTCACTGATGCGCGCAGCCTACAGGAACCCAATAAGCGCGAGCCTGCTGTCTCTGGCACGCGGTACTCGGTCGCACTATCTTCCCCCTGGTAACGACCTTGCGTCAGGCAAACCTCCACCAATCGCAAGAGCGCCTCGGTTTCCATTCTTGTTCCACAAAAAGCTTACCCAGGCCTTTCAGCGTTAAGGCAGAAAAGGGGCGTGCCTAAGGCACAGAAACAAATATGGCGGTAAAATATTGAAGTCTGCGTATAAACCCTCCGGCAGCCATATTTGTGTCGGGAGCAAAAAACAAACACATATATCTGATATTAATGATAACTGTGGATCTGCAAAGTGTTGATACTGCAATCCGTATGTATTAAATGTCGTAGTTAGTTGAAAAGGAGAATGATATTAGTTAAAGTGCGTTACAACTATTTGCAAATGTTAAAGGGTGCAGTACCAAAGATGGCAGCCTAGTGTTCCCTGAGTTCTGTGGCTATGGGAACGAATACGCTGAGAAAACGACGAGTTTGCGCACTTGGCGGCTGGTAATCTAAATAGATTGGTAGCTGTGGTATGATGGACACGGTGGCAGACCAATCGTTACAGGACACAACCCGGAAGTGTTTGACTCCATGATTCCGTTACTACTGCGGACGGAATATCCTGGCGGAATTAGCCTGTCGGTAGGGTAGGCTGATGTCGTTCGCCATGGTGTGTTGGATGGGTCCCCGGCCCTAAACAATGTCCGGTAAGTGCCGGGTATGTTTGGAGATAATGCGGTGTTTCTGGATTTCGGCTTTGGTAGAAACGGGACAGTAACAGTGTGCTCGGTGCAGTATAATACACCCATATTGGGGAAAATACTATACATTTTACGAGGAATATTCCACTCCCACAAGGCCATTGGATCTTTAACTTTATTTTAATGCCCCCATTTCTAATTCTAGTTTTCCCCTTTGGATCTGGTAATGTTACGTTTTAGAGTGATTTGTTATCGGTGACTAAATGATATACTAAAGGGAGAGTTATGCTTCACGCTGATCGCCTTCCCTGTTTATCATGAAGGGCAAAGCTGGCAAGTTCACCCAGCAAGAAGGGCTGAACTGGCCCTGTATAAGGCATAATTCAATGGGCAAACCTAACCATACATTATGCAGCCAAACTCTCCCTGCAGCAGAAGCTCAATGGTGTTGGACCTTCTTCAGTGGAAGCCAAGGACTCACAGGACAACTCTGTGAATAGGCCCACATGTCACCTTCCTCTACCGGATAAATAAACGATGCTGGAAGGTATTGAGGTTGTGTATTTAGTAGACCCCATCTCCCTGGTAGGCTTGACAGGAGGCTTGCGATGCTAAAGTATGGCTATGACATATTTGGGACATTTACTTTTAGGAACTTGACTAGTGAATAGATGCTCTGAAGCCGTTACTAAACCTAAGAGGGCCATAGTACAGAACAGTTCACGCTACCTGCTTTTTCCATAGTTCAATACCAACCCCTTCCTGCCGCTAGACCACCGATTAGATTAGTTGACCGACCAGTCTTGATGCCCAGTTTCAGCTGTACTTAGAGCATGGGCATGTAGTATCTGCTTTTCACAGGTTGGGGAATAGAACGTTTCTAGATGTCTAGTAACGAACGTGTGATGGAGCGGTATCGACGCAGTGGTTTACGCTGGCTTTTTGTGAACACTGTACATTCCATCGTACATCATTGATAACGTATGGCATCAAGTGTACGGACACAGCTTTCCTCGTGTTCACCGTTACTTAAAGTGACATGGTATTTGGGGTTTGAAATGTAAGCCTTTTGTTTAATTAAACTACCAAGTATAATTCACCATGTTATATTACAATAAAGCAATCCTTCTATCATGGACAAGTTGCATCTTAGAGTAGATGGTCCTTTTATTTATGTAGTCAATATTGCCCTCATTCTTGTTCTGTTATGTACGTTGTTTAAAGTACCAAATCGAGTGGCAATAGAAATCCTCTTCCCCTTCCTATTGGCCTCCAACATTGCATATGCTGCAAAACATTTTCATTAATGTATCCTCTACAACAGATGATCTTCACTATATACTTCACTGCTATATCCAAGGAACATTACTAATCATACTGGACCTCTCTGCTGCGTGCAACATTGTAAACCACCCTCTTCTCCTTCAAACTGCATGATCTTGTTCTCTGTGAAACTTCTCTGTCGTTGTTCACACCCTACCTCTCTGATCGTACCTTCAGCATCGCCTTCACCGGTAATGCATCCTCTCTCAGTCGGGGTCCCCTAAGGCTCAGTTCTAGGACCTTTTCTGTTCTCCTTTACACTACCTCACTTGGCAAGCGCTCTCCCTCTGTATTAGTAATGCAGTTAGTCACACAATCTAACTCTATCTGGACGTTTCCTAAAACTCTCCACACTGGTCTCTCCGCTCATCCAGTGGTCTCTGTCTGTGCTCTCCTTGATTTCTAGCTCTCATGCATGCTTGTCCTGTCTACCCAATGTACAGCACTGTGGAATATGATGGTGCTATATAAAACAATAAATAATGATAATCGATATGTTTATGAAACATGGTGTCACAGAAAACAGCAAATTGTATTTTTTTTATGTAAGTTTGCGTATTTTAGGTGTTGAGTAAGGAGGAGGAATAACTGATGCATGCACCTGGTGACCCTCTTATTCGCATTTATTTTTCTCAGAGATGGGCCACGATACCTTTTTGAATAACATTGTGTCTGTTTTTAGGTTCCTCCCCATATCGGTGTTCAGTGTTCCACTGGAAGACATACTAAACAGTTTTCTGCACTCGAGGATGATACCAGGAGCTCGTAACTCTAGTTTTAAATGTGCATGCTGATTTCATCTTGGCACAGAGGCACACTTCATCTGGACTCTGAACACCTCAAAATCAGTTTAAATGAGAATGTCCCTGGCGCAGAGAGTGCTGCTCACCTGGCTTTTTAGCCTGCTGTTCTTGATTATGTTGGTGCTGAAGCTGGATGAAAAGGCACCCTGGAACTGGTTCATCATCTTCATTCCGGTCTGGATATTTGACACCATCCTTCTGGTCATGCTGATTGTAAAGATGGCAGGAAGATGTAAGTCTGGTTATGATCCCAGAAATGGTGTGCAGAATATGAAGAAAAAGTCTTGGTACCTGACCGCCATGCTTCTGAAACTGGCATTCTGCCTCGCGTTATGCGCCAGACTGCAACAATTTGCAAATATGTACTTATGCTTTGTCTTTATACCATTGTGGATCCTGCTGATTGGTGGACTAAGTGAACTCGGATATAATGTATTTTATGTGAGGAGAGACTAAATTATTTAAAGTCCTCCGTAAATATGCATTTTTCATTTTTTTTTTTTATTTGAAGTTCCCTGTGTTAAGTTGGAGGTTGGGTTACCGATTTATCCTTTTCAGTGAAAAATAAAGCAATGCATTGCTCACTCCCAGGTAACAGAAAGGGTTAACCAAAGCATGCGTTTTCTTGCACCGTCCTGTATATTACATGTAAATAAATTGTGATAACTTCATGATAGATGCCCTTTCATTTGTGGTAGGTTGGTTGGGGCGTTCAGATGTTTAAATACATTTGCACCAACGCTACATCACAGTGTGCACTTGTGTCTCCAAATCAGTTACATGATACGCATATTGGATCATGCAATGTAAGATAAACTATGTATTTGGAGATAGGTGAGTGGAATATGGGAATAAACTCAAGTCAGCAAGATTAGCTTGCTTAGATCTGTGAAATGTATGTTAAAATAAGATCTACAAGAAGAACAGTGATTCAATGGCAGAGATCTGTATGGTTTGCTCCTTTGTGTAGTTGTAAAACTCTAGGATATGACATTACCGGGTCAGGGTGTCACCCTAGTTATAAATGGGTTATTATTGACAAAGCTAGTGGTATGTAATTTTTTCTTTAAGCTTCCTTTACCTACAGACCAGGAGGCTTCCATTGATGTCCGTCATGTGATATTTTGGGTGACACCACACTGAGCTGATTCTTTATGGCAATGCTAATGAAGTCTATTCCTCCACAGGCTCTTTAGCCAGAGCTATTAGAGAGATAGAGAACTATTAAAAAACCACAATGTTCTGAAAAAATGTCAGGAGTTCCTCTTTAAACCAAAGTGGCAATTCATACCAGGGGTGGACTGAGCCGTTTCATCTGTGGCTGCACAGGGAAGAGGTGGGCCGGGGCCAGGAGCCAAAGGAAAGATCTCTAGCTGCTTTCACATGCATAATAAATGCCACGCTTCAGTCATCATATCATTAAAAAGTCTATATCTGCTTTCTACTAGGTTTTAACATGTTCAGCTGTTTTTATTTATACTTTTAATATTAAAGAGCTCAGTGACAGGGCAGCTCGGCATGGTGTTTGAGCAGGGAAAGTCGTTCAAAACATCATGACTGGCAACAATGGCAGCCTCCAGGTCTACAGATACATTTTATTGAAGCAAAAGGAGAAAACCAGTTACTTTGCCAATGCTATCCTACATTATTCTACACAGCAAGAATTTCCCCCCCCATAAGACACACAGAAATGCATCTGGTAGCTGAGTGCGCCCTTTGAACGATTGCATGAAGGGATGCAGCAGAATCTTCCGCAGCTCCTGTGGGGCTGTTAGACTGGTGGCTTCCCTATCCATATGTTCCTTCAGTCTGAACAGTATTAAACTGTAAACCTGGCACTGATGAGTACAGTACTAAATAACTAAAATTCAATGTCAGAAGGCAAAAATACATTCTTCGTTATGAGGATTGCTGGAGTGTACTTGGGATAGAATTCCCAGGATTTATATAACATGAGAGCCAGCATCAAGCGAGTAGACTCATATTTTGCACACAGAAAGTGAAACCCTAGTTTTCTAGTATATGCCATTTAATATTTGTGTGCGTATGTATGTATATATATATATAGACATATACATACATACACTGGTATAATATATAGTTTAATATATAGTTTATTTTTTTTTAAAAAGGACAGTAATGACCCAGGTGGCCTCAGCAAAGAAACATTTTTGTACTTTGAGTCCATGTGTATTATTTAATGTGTTAATAAATAAAATACTAAAGGATACTGCTTTAAGCAGCCTCTAGATTGTAAGCTCACCTGTTGCCTCTGTAAGTCAATTTGTTATGTTACATACTACTTGTTATGTCCTGTCTACCCACTGTACAGCGCTACGGAATTTGATGGTGCTATATAAAACAATAAATAATAATAATAGTGGCAGAAAAGCACTCGCATGGAAATCCGCTTGTAAATGTAAACTGCTTTTCATTCAGTTAAAATTAAATATTCCAAATCACAAAGACACCTAGAGATAGGCTGGCCGGTGTTCAATTAACTTTAACAGAGTATTATGCTTTCAGATTATTGTCTTAATAAAGCAGAAACGGTCACCTGTTATAACTTTTCCATATCTATCTCATGACTGCATGTGTGTAAAGCAGCACCATTGCGTTAAAAAAAAAAAAAGCATCCATCTCACGCGCAATCACTAACGCCAGAAACGGTCAAATATAAACAGTGCAATAAATGAAATTTTTCTATGGAAAAATGTAGATAAACTCAACTTTGTCCACAGTCCTATTATTGATTTAACGATAAACTGTGTTCTAAATATATACTTAAGATTAGACTTATTTTTCATCAAGACTATGTTCTCTAACAAAGAACAGGATATGCTTATGCATGCAAGACTAAGAAATCCTGCCCCATGTTATAAAAATGCAGATGTAAAAACATTTCACTGTGTTCCAGATGCCTTAACCTCCGAAAACATACATGGAAAACCGGCCTATAACTGGCCAGAGATCCAATAGGATGTGCGACACCAATCCCTCTTCTACTTGATTCCTACCATCCCACCGGCTCTCTGGCAGGGACAGTATGTGGCCTATTCTGCCATAAAAGTACATGGTCTGTACAGGACGCCTAATGGCCTCATATAGTATGGCAGCCGGATAAAGCATTTCTCCAGGAATGGCACGTGGCAATCTCTGTGTGTTAGGATAGGACGTTTTGTTTTGTTTTTTTTTTTAACCATTCTCACAAACTAATCTATAGATCAGTACCCTGGCCTCTACCCATGCTGTAAAGGGTCTATTTAAAATTGTATTGCACTACCAAAATCCCAATGCGGTTGCAGATCCACTTGGTCCTTGCATTATGGATCCCAGCATCTGCCATAATGTTTCAAAATACTTCTCCATAATCTCGCCTGGACGTCCCCTTACTACAGTACAGCACTCCTGAATACGATGGTGCTATATAAACTAATATAGAACAAGGTACAAGGCTCACAGCTACAAAGTCATGAAATAAACCTTAATTTGTAACACAAACATATGTTGCAGAGGCACTGGCTCTCCATCAGGGTAACGTATGATGGCTGAAGGTCGTTACAAACTAACGTTATGTTAACACACCAGCTATTTTTCATATTATATGGGTACTAGGAGAAAGAACCGTTTGTAGCAATCTGCGGCCGCTGCTGGATCATTGCACAACATGACTTATTTGTTCTTAATTCTAAACATAACTAAAAAAATACCCTTCATTCAATATAGGATGAGTGGCACAAAAATGTTAAAAGGTCAGCTAATTTATTAGTAAATAGCACTAATAGAAAATAAAAATAAAAAACCTGGTACATGCCAAAACACAAACATTGCTTAGAATGATGCTTTAACAAAGTACGGTGCTAATAAATATATAGACAGGGGTTACACAATCTGAAATGCCACCATTTTGACCACCAGCTTTGTGATATGTATAGGAGATTTAAAGGCACCTAATGTTTTTGTTCTTCCTATGCAGTCAATGGTTAATATCTTTTTGGGAAAATCCAAACAAAGCAAAGTGCATCTGTAATCAGACAATTAAGCAATGGTATAGGTAAGGGAACAAAAAATACCGTAGGGCTCGTAGAAAACAATCGCACCCCTATTCTTTTTTGCGTGTGCTTGAGTGGAGCTGTAGGTGGACTCCATGGCAGCAGCAGTCCTAATTGTACACACAGTCCTGTAACGCGGGAGCAGCGGTACCTAGGGCAGATCTTTTTATTGGAGAGATACTGCACCCAGCGAATACTCCTGGCTTCGGCTACTCCCTTTTAATACAAATGCTTTCAATAAATAATCAGTATGCGCCACCGCTGGGGAATCCAGAGCACCGCAGGTCATAAGTCACCTTCTCCACCTCCATTTAAATGGCACAGAGACTGAGAAGAGCTGCCTCTTGGAAGTTACATTCAAGACGGTCTTTATATGCATAATGTCAACTGTGCCGAGTAAGAAAAACAGTTATATTTCAGGCATACCCCGCTCGAAGGACACAACCATCCCCGTTTACATCCGCTCACTTCACGAGAACGGACACACAGCAGCACAGCGCCAGCTTGTCTTTCGTACATGCGTTAAGTGAATAAAGGTAGTGCTTCGCTTTTATATACATGCTCTGCACCCCATTGTGTACGCTAATGTGGGGTAGGCCTGTCTGTAGGAGGCATCACAACCATAATCCAAAAATATTAATGTACCTTGCCAGGGCGTACATTTGTAACAATTATATACAGTATTGGGGCTGGTACTGTGCATGACTTGCCCTGTGCTATGAGTTTATGAACGATATTGTTATAATTATCACCACTGTATGCTTTTGATTTGAATAAATAAATTTTCATTTTTTTAATCTCTTGTCCCTACAAGAACTGTCGTCTAAGATCAGTTGACAACGATTATTTAAAGTACATAAGAGTGAAATAATGTGAACGACCAATGATATAAAAGAAAATAACCTTTGCTTCCTTTGTACAAAATATTTTAAAATATGTTTAAATACATTAACAAATACAGTTAAGGATCTCGATTTTCTTTTACAGAAGTTATTCAAAGACCACACTGAAATTTCCGTTAAATATAATTACCTAACTGAGGAATGATGACTAACCCAACGCAAAAGTATTTTATAAAAAGGCACGAGAGCATAAGATTCTAGAAATGTTGATCTTCTTATGTGGCATATCTCAAGCAAGCAGTGTTTTGCCTTTATCGATTAATCCAATATAAAATTTGGTAAAATCGCATGATTAACTCCTTGGGTACCGAGGCAGAGTCATGCCAGACGCTATTTGGAAATAAAAACAATAGTATTGTTATGAACCTTTATTAGTTGGTTCAAATTTAATTATAAATCACACTAAAAAGATTAAAAAAGCTATTTACACTACAGTGCTGACACATTTAAAATGAAAAACTGATATAAATAAGCTCTATGGAAAAGCCTGGAACTCTCAAAAAAGAATTCTGGCTCATCATACAAAAAATATATATATGTTAATGTCAGCTCTATTCTAGAACCTACAACTTAAAAATTTAGAGACATCTTTATGTTAAACCTGCAGTGTTTACAGTGCATCTGGCCCTAAGTGCTTTGATAGTTCACAGTTATGGACAGGCACTGAGGAATGTTACATCGCTACATAACTATATTCAGTAACAGACAACAGAGAAAACCAAAAGCCTGCTCTGTCATTTACCAATCAGATCGAGAAAAATAAAATTAGCCGTGTGTACAGATTTCAGCATTGGTTTCCCTCTTCTGTCCGCACAGCTGGATTCGGTGACGGTCGCTGTCTGGTGTCCTCTGGAGTGATGGGAATTCTGACATCCCTCGAGTCTTTGTTAATCATGTCCAACACAGACGCCACATCAAGCTTTATGTGGGAGTCCTTAGCATGATCAGCTTTAGCTCTAACAGTCTGACATTCTGCAGGTGGTGAAGAAAATGGAGGAAGAGTTATACTACCAAGTTCCTTTCCCGCTAGGATGGGAGAAATTGGTTTGTGTTTTATTTGCAGGGTTTTTTGTGTTGGGTCTTTTAATGGCCCAACATCAGACGACTGTACATGAGAGGTATGTGTGCTAGAAGCACCTAGTATATTTTCTTCTTTTGCAATGTCTGGCTTGTTATTCTTCTCCAAATCTGGTTTTTCCAAGATATTACTTGGCTGTGCAGAATTCACTTCTGGATGGTACCTCTTGAGTCGGATGTGCCAAGCCAGGCTACACACAGCCGAAACAGTCTTGAACTGATGTACAACATTCCGCGGAATAAAATAGATGTCCTCATCATACAGCTGTATCCTGGCATAGCGGATACCTTCTCTGCGCAGTTGATTCAGTTTTGCATCATCAACCCACTGGACACACTAGGAAAAAGAAAAAAAAAAAACAGAATACATTCGATTGAGTAAAAAGGTCATGTCACATTGTGGACCTGTCTCGCTGGGCCAGATACTGATGTTATTTCACCCATTCGGACCCAAACACCAAAGGGGAAGAGGTGTTTCAGCTGGTTTGGCTTTACTTCACACTTCTCCCCCAGGAGAGACAAGCCTGAGACATGTGCTGGGCTCAAGTCTGCCTCATCAAGCTCCGTAGAGGTTAGGCATAAAAAGCAATTCAATAGATAAATAGATATTCCATAGACTGGTGTTTAAATGCCCCTAGACTGTACAAGAATTTTCTTCAAACATAACCCACAATGTGCAACATTAAAATAATGCAGATATAAATGCAAAAACTAATGGCAATTAGCACAAAACAACAAAAACATGTGTAATGCAATAGTTGGACTAATAACTTCCATACATCGGGTCAAAAGATGTTACAGTTTCTTATGCAGCACCACTGAGGAAGAATGCATTTTAAAGTACTTGTAAGATTTCTCTTTTGTTTTTTTGTTTCTTTTTTGTTTTCACAACCCCCCCCCCCAAAACTTACCTACAGAAGCTGCAGCTCTAGAGCTGACACAAACTGCACCCTCTGCAATCCCAATTTTGTATCACTGATTGGCTGCTTATTTTTTCAGTTGTTGAAAATGTATTGGGTGTAAAACAGAGTCTGCATATACGTTAAAAAACGATAAAGATGGATGTTCTACAACACCATTAGCTTGAGTGCTATAATTAATCAAGCTAGTGATGAGGCCTTACAGAAACTGTTTAAGGTGATTAACCAGTCAGCCCAAATTAACACATTGGACATCATGGAATACAACACAGAAGACATGTTAACTTTTAGCAACATGCAAAGCAGACATCCTCTGTCTTTGAAAGCAGGGTGCTAGACCTGGAAGCCCACACGCTGCTGGCCTATGTCTGTGTAGATTTACAGCACATGGCCCGGGTTCTGTTTACCTGAGACAGTGGAGGTTCATGCAAGTCGAGCTGCAGTCTCTGTACCACCTCTAAAAAATCTTCAGCATGAAAACATATAACGTCTTTGGTTATAAGGGGCTGTTCATTCCTATGATATGAATGAAGAGAAAGAAAACAAAGATCAATGACACAGAACAAAAAGACAGTTTATATCTGCAATCACAGTTTATACGCATAGTAATCAGAACTATACAGAAACACTGCAAATCAATATAAATGACATAATCAGAAATGTAAACAATAAAAAGCTAGCAATTCATCATTTGCACAAGAAATCCTTGCAATTTTAACCAGATCCAGAAATGCTTAAGCAGGGACAGATGAGGAGTGCTTTCCATCTATATGTTGCAGTCCGCATACGCAATTGGTATCGCCCGACGCCTGGGACATGCAGTTCCGGGTCACGGGCAGGTAGGGAAGCAGCAGGGCTAGGATTCAGGGACACCGCAGAGCGGATTTTCTCCAGTAAGTGGCAGGTCGCCACTGAAGCCTCCCCCCCACGCGGTGCTGTGGCTGTACTGGATATGTCGTCATTTCTTATCAGGCACGATGTCCAAGCCCTCACACAGCCCTGTTTGTTTCTGGCTGCGTGCACCAGAGCTTGGAGGAGGAAGAGGTCCGGGGAGCAGATCTTCTGCATTGTAGTGGATGTGAGGAGAAACTCATAGGGTGATGATTTTTTTTTGTACCAGGACAAATAGATTGTCATGAGGGACAATTAGATTGGGCTATCATTTTAGTCTCTTGGACAAGTATATTTTTTTAAATCCATACTTCTTAGCTTGCTCTACCTCATATAATGCCCTCACACTGGCAGTAACTTATTCTTAAATCCCAAGCCTATGTAAGCAGGTATATTGGATATATAATATGAGCATTGTTAAAGGAGTGACACTGAATACAGTACACATTTTAGTTGGACCTACAGAAATTTGGCGGGATTCGTTATACCCCAGACTCCCAATTGACATAAAATCTGCATAAATCTCATTTAATTCAGTTTACGTGAAGAAATTTAAAGGCAATCATCACTGCCAGAAAAAGCCTGCACTGTTTCAAACTGAACAAAGCAGATTAACCTATAACAAAGAAAGAGCTGTCGTCGGGAGCATTCCACTGGTTGCCAAGGTAACTGCAGTGCTTTTAGCACTTTGTGCAAGAATTCTTCTTTACCCAAACACAGTTAATACAGACAGGGCACATTTACACCAATGATTCCAGTTTTTGCAAACTGTATTAAATATATCCAAAGAAAAAAGAATAAGTGAAAACAAGATGCAAGAAGTAACACTTACCAATCTCCGCAATGCACCGCCTTTAACACCCCCACCGCTGCTGTGGTCTGCCTCTCAAAACCTTGGCCTATGTGATCTGCATGTGCTCTCGTTCGGTCTTCAAACAGCATTTCCCGAGGCTCGCTAGCTCGAGGTAGGTACTGTAGGTTTTTTATTTCATTGGTAGTTCTAGGAGGATACAATAAGATCACGGAATGATATATTTATACTGTGTGTTGTCCAAGATGCATGCCTCTACAAACCTGTGATTTATTCCCTAGAGCATGTGAACGATGAGAAGCACCGCACAGAGCAGGGGGAAAGCCATTCTACTGCACTGATGAAGCTCACATGTATACCCCATAGAGGCATGAGCTGAATTACAATATTTAGATACCCCTTAATTACCAGCCTGCATAGATGGAGACATTTGTCCCTGAACTGTATTGTGCCAATGGCATAAAAATATTGGGTACATTCTATCTACTTAAAATAACCTGAGTTATACATCTGCTAGTAGAACATAGAATAAGTTTCATTTACAATGCACATTTCATTCATTAGTAACTGGTGTGCTTTAAAGATTTTTTTTCTCCCTGACCTATCTTTGTAGACAGACACTAGTAGCGTACATACCTTTTTCTTTTAAACGGTGACTTTGGCATGTCGGCCACAGGAATCATCTGCTCTCCTGGGCGCACCCACATAATGGGACCATCATCACTATCTTTCCGACTCTTCAGCTGCAGGCTTGATTGCGTCCCCCAGGGCAGAGTACACTACAATTTCAATTTAAAAATGAGTTTGTTGCTTAGTATTTCCACGCAAAAACGTTCAATGCTCTTACAAAAAGCAAGTTATCATAGCAGTCCACTAAGCAAGAGAAACAAAACCTTTTTTTTTAGTTTTGTATTTGCAGCCATGCTTTTTGCATTAATAATAATAATAATGCAAGTGTATATATATATATATATATATAATGGACACACAGATGGTAGAAGTTATTTTAAATGTTTAAGTGTTGCATGAGACTGCTGAAAAACCATAACTCATTTAGTCCTGGAACGGTAAATGTGCGGCAGTGACAAAAGACGCACAGGAACATTTGGTTCTGTGCAGGACTTCCGCGGATGTTTCACACACACACACACTAGCTTGCGCTTCTGTCCGATTCCACCCTTGCTTAATCAACCACCCGACAAATGTTCCAACCACACACAAGTACCACATTAAAATAGTTTTGTTTTAACCCCTTAAGAACAATAGGCTGTCCCTAAACCCATTGAAAACAATACATTTTGAGCCCATACATGTACGGGCTTTGTCATTAAGGGGTTAAGGACAATGGGCGGTCCCTAAACCCATTGAAAACAATGCACTTTGAGCCCCTACATGTACAGGCTTTGTCGTTAAGGGGTTAAAAACAGTTCTAGTTTTTAAATGTTTTTAGACTGCAGGATATATGTTGTTATGCATATATATGCTCTAGTTATTGTATTCTAGTCAAACCTACTAGGCTTCTTTGTCATACTGACTTAGACGGACAATATCCAGTGAAGTCCTTCCCACCATAGACTTTGATTAGTCGATCAGGACTTCACTAGCCACAAAAGAAGCAGATCAGTGTGGTGTTTGAGTAAGGAAAGTCATCCAAATAGCGTTGTGTCTTACCTTTAAAAAGGGTGACTCTTCCAGCATGTCCAGGAATTCTGGAAAATAGTCGCCAACTTCCTCATCCACTGCTCCAACCAGGCTAATCTGCCTCATCGCCCCTGCTCTGTACGTGCCATGGGAGTATGTTCTCTTTACCTAAGTAGTCAAAGAAGAATGTTTTAAAGCAATCCAGTCGGAAATACATCTTGAAATAAAGCATAGGCGACTTAAGCAAATAGTCTACATGCAAAGAGGCATTTTACTGAAGCACAATCATTACGGCAGGGCTTGACAAATTTGTTGTGAATCTAGGCGCGAGGTAAAAAAGTTAGGAGCCAGGATTTTTTTAAACTAACAGTTGGTCAGGAGTGATCTGATCATCAGCCCACTTACTAAACTCACAGCATTTGACCTGGAAGCGCCTCTGGCAGCTGGGACTCAATTGCTGGTCTATAGACCAGCCATTGCATGGGGAGTCTCTGATGACTGCTGTAGGCTTCCATGCCTACAGGAATCAAAGGGCTTGTGGGGGCTCGTTTTTTGCTGTTGCTGGTCTGCTTCCAGGCAGACCACCAGCAGCAGAGCCCCGTACAAAACGGGAATTAACCCCTAAATGCCGCTATCGCGGCATTGAAGGGGTTAACGCTGCACTGTCGCTCTCATGGAGCGATCAGGCAGCTGGGGGGTGTTGGGTCAGTCAACACACAACACCCTTCCCTGAAGCTGCCTGTGGCAGCTGAAAACACGATTGCTGGTTTTCCAGCAACCGCGTTTTCAGCCTACAGGATCACTCCGTGGGAGGGATCTCAGACTCGGGGGCGGGCTCGGAGTGGCTGTGGTGACTCAGCCTCTTACATCCACAATTTTTTCTGGATGTAAGAGGCTGACAAAACCTAGGCGCCAGGACAAAATTCTCTGTCGCCATGGCGACCTGGCATTTGTCGAGCCCTGCATTACGGGGTTTGACCCCTATTCTTAATTACTGTTTTTACAGAAGTATTACCAGGTGATGTCACCTACATGCGATAAAATGTTGAACTCCATTCATTTGTTTTCAGAATCCACCACTGCCAACAGCCACAAGACCAATGGCCGTGGACTGCAGGGCAAGAGATGCATTACCGGAGTATAGTCAAAGCACCATATGCAGGGCTTGACAAACCCCAGGTCGCCATGGCCACAACAAATCCCTTTCTGACACCTTGGTTTTTGCTAGACATGCTCAGAGGAATAGGGATAAAGAGAGATGTCCCGACTACCAGACTATGTCCCTGATTTCAAGGAAGAGGCAGGGTTCAGCAGGGTCACCAAATCTCAGAGGCTTTATACTGGCTACCTTAGTGTGCAGCTTCAGACTGCTTCCTTTTGTTTATGTACTATCGTATTTGTCAACTTTATTTAACCCTTTCAGTAGCAACAGTTTTCAGAACCTTATGACCAGATTTCTTTTTGTCATTATTACCATGTTTGGTAAACCATGATTCCCAATTTCCATGACATCCATGCGTTACATCACACACCATATGGTTTTTTTATTTTTTAACTACTACTGTCTAAAGGGGTTTGGGAGGGGTTTATCTTAGCTTTCACTATTTTTTGTTATTAGTTACTTTTATTTTTTTTGTTTCACCCTCTCCTCCTCCTGGGAGTCTGTGCTGATCACACTTATCAGCACAGACGGCCCTACATTGCTGATTGTGGTGTGCACGTTCACCCAGCAGGGCTCTCCTGTCCCCGAATAAACTTCAGTGGGTGTCGCGTGATCAGGCATTCCTTTTAAGACTGTGGTAGATCCAAGTCAAAAACTGTAAACCCCTGGCCATGAGTCAGAAATTCTCTATTTAACCCATTCCTGACAATGGCTGTTTTAACATTTCTGTGAGGTTTGTGTTTAGGTGTAAATTTTCTTCTCTCTCAGTGTATTTATTTACACTGTGTACACACACACAGACACACACACACACACATTACTCTATGCATTTCCAGCTTCTAGCAGATGGCACTGCCAAAAAAAGACACCCCAATATGTCTTCAGCAACATCTCCAGAGTACAGATATGGGGGCTAAAAGGCCAAATTTGGAAGATGCACATTTTTCAACTTGGAATTTTAACATCCTGTGCCTAGTTCCTATTTGGGACATCTTTAAAGTTAACAAAACCAGTTTACGCCATAAAAGCTTTACAAACTAGACATCCCAGTGTATTACAAGTGCTGTTGCTTTTACTCTCTCCATGCCAGGATTTTTGGGACGATACAGCTCCAATTTTAGAACTAATTTTTTTTTTTTTTTTACATTTTCTTAAAACTGAATGTTCCCCTTATGATGTCATAGTGACATCACAGGGCTTTTTATTTTTCAATTTTATTTTTGAATAAATGAATGATTTTCCATGATGCGCCTAGCACATCAAGTGTCGTCAATTAGTTAAATGCCTCACTGTACAGTCAAAGTAAAGCCCACAAGCACACCAACTACACACCCTGTGATAACTCATTTGCTGACCATTCCAAATGTTAAGTATGAAAAGTATACAAAAATTGTGTTCTGCTTCATTTTATATTACCTGACATTTGCAACAATGCACGGTATGTACTTACAACCAAACTTTTTTTTTTTTTTTTTTTAGCCTAAAGGGCTAACCAAAGTTTATCTCCTGTAAAATTGGCTCAAGAATGTAAGCGCAAAATGCCAGTAACATTGCATCTAAGGCGTGACACTGGTCACCAATTATACTCAATAGTGTATTTTACTTAGAAGGGTAGAGCGTTTTGCCGTTAATTTAGCGTAAAAAATCTGTTAAAGCCTTTACCGAGCTCTTCCGTTTGAAAACAATGTGATGTCTTATTATAGACATATGTATGTAAAACGGTCTCACATGGTTTAAACTCCCAAAGTTGAAGTCAACACTCAAAAGCTCTAATTCCAGCAATGGTGTTTATTCACTACAGGAGGAGTTGGCAGGAAATTTTGGTTGCAACTCAGACTCTAAAAACCATTAAGAGTGGCTGCTTTCCTAAGCACTCTAGTGAGAGATTGCCTACACTTAACGTACATTTTATGCACCCCAAATAATTGTGCTTATTTCTTGGAAACATAAAAAGCACTCACCTGAGCATGGAAATTTGAAATGGTTGTTGTCTCAATGTCTTTCTTGCCCAAGATTTCCATTTTGACTGGGGAGTTCGGGAAATTAAAGGAAAAATAGTCTAAGAAATCTGGTAAGTATGTAGCTGCCCCATGTACAATCCCCATGACATAATAAGCTGCACAGTTTTCATTCTCACTAAAAACCAGGTTTACAAATTCCTCGGCAAACCTTTCCATCTCCACAGGAGACAGTTGAGAGAGCTCACTGCTGTACGCGTGGATTAAAGAAGCCCCACCATTAGGCTGGTGTTCAATGTGAATGAAGTGCTTAAATTCCAATGAGTCCAAACGTTTAAGCTTGTGCTGAACACGTGGCTCCTTCAACGAGACAAAAGGAAATTCATTCTCCGCCGCACTCTTCTTTTTCTCCACCTTTCCGTGCATGTCCTTATAATGGTCCTCATGTTCTACTTTGGCTTCCTGGTTTTGAAGTTTCCTTATATCAGAAACCAGTCCTGAACAGATGGTCTGAATAGATTTGCTATACATTTTGGGATGTTTTCGTTTCTCCCCATCTTTGTGTTTCTTTTTCTTTTTCTTCTTAACTTTTTTAATTTGTAGCTCTTCTGCGTTTGGTTTAGGCTTCTCATTCGACCCTAGTAAATCAACAGAATACATACATTTTAGTTTTCCCAAACAAGTATTATAATAAAAACACCAATTACCTTCTCTTTTCTCACATCTTTAAAAACCCTGTTCGAGCCCACCAAGTCTGAGCCCATCATCCCCAATTTGTTTTATTTGATAATTCAATAAAATGAGTAAATCTTGTATTCCATAATCAAATGTAATCAATTACATTTGAGGTAATTTGTATCTGTTATCTTAAATCTTTATGCAGTTTTAAATACCCTCAACATTTGCTTAACATTTTTCAAAACTGTTGTGACACTATACATTTCATTCACAGAGAAACCCTTTAGAACACATGTGCTGTATATGTCTGTATCAGTATCATCTTGCCAGTGCCTTTGAAGCAGGACATCAGCTGAAACGCCTTATGTAATAAATGCCAAGTGAGCTTACCAAAGCAATTCAAGAACAATTCTCACCGCACACTGGAGAGCTTTTCCAGATCATTTCAGCCCAAAGCAAGACTAGGCAGACCTAAAGTGACCACCCCACCAGAAGACCAGTATATGAAGCCAACATCATTACAGAATAGAACAGCACCTGCACCGACAACGGAAGCCCGGCTACTCCAGTACACAAAAGAACAGTCAAAAGATGGCTGGCAAAGAATAGAAACATCACTGGAGCTCACTGACAATAAGCATCACATGGCAGGAGATGTGTTTGTACACATTCACAAATGTGTCCTATCACATGCATTTTAATATAGCAACCAGCGATGCAGCACTACTTTATGTGTCTAGATAAAGAACGTAAAAAAAAAAAAAAAAAAAAAAAAAAAAAATCAGATCCTGTTTTTGGCTAGCCCTAGCTAAGCTTCAAGCCAGTCAATGACTCTTCCAGCAAGAGCTTCCCCCCTCAATCCTAGGTGCTGCAGTGCCAATTCATTCAACCCATTATGTACCCGGTATAGCACTGCTACCATAAGTGCAGCTTTTTGAGATGTACCAGGTACATCAGTAGCCAGAAAGGCGTTAAAAGAAAATTCATGTTAGCTTGGTGCCATGTAACTATCCTATTGCAAAAAATTCCAGACTAATGCCATGCAAATAGTAGCTTAAAAGGGTTAATGAGAGAAGTACAGATCAGGAAACCAACTAAACACCATCTGTTCCATCAATATACCTCAGGGAACATGCTTAACATACAGCACAAAAGCCAAGGTGTGTTTAAGATCAAAGTGCCCTGCTCTTATGGTATAGAAGGATTTCATTACATCGCATGCATAATCTTTGTACTCTGTTAGCGCTTTGTGCAGGGAACATTTGGGACGCACAAAAGGATTTAATGATACAGAGGTGCGCCTTTGCTGCCAACAAAAGAGATGTGTGAATATGAGTACTACGAGAGGCATGGGCCACAGATTGGAGCAATGATATTTCGTATCCACACAGTCTATGCAGCGGCACATTTCTGCATCCCAGCAAATACTAGAAGGGTGTTTTCTTCCAGCAAGAATATGTTAAATAAACTGGCCCTCCCCTGTAGACTTCACTTCTAGTGCTAAGCGATCCACGTGATGCGGTTCCACCAACATCAGACCCACTATTACGTAAATGAGGCAAAAAAAAACAAAAAAACAATGGAATATTCTTCCAAATAGCACCGATTTCTGCTGTTATCAAAGCCACAACAAATACACGAGCTCCATGGAACGAAAAGCAGATTTACCACGCACCTTTCTGTGGTAGCTTCATCTCGCCATTTTCCTTCTTTATTTCATTCATTAATTTATGCTTCTTTTTTTCCTTCAGTTTCTCTTTGTCTTTAACCTTGAGTTTCTCTTTCATTTCACCTAAACAAAAATGTAAACAAAAAGTCAGCATCTGGAAAGCAGAAACAGGTTTAACAGGATATATATATATACACTCGATAAACATGATAATTTAAAGGGACACTCTGTTGACATTTTGTCCCCTCGCAAACGCATAGAGGGATTTATCCCCACGGACTGGCCGTCTTCCCCATCCTTCGCCCTCTTGGCTTCCAGGAAATGCAAGCGGCCAAATATACTTCCTCCACACACCTGCCAGCTACAGCACACGATCCTGCAACACCATCACAAAGCACTCCCATTTAAACCAGTGCAAATACTTTAACCCCTTCATGACCAGGGGTGGTTTTTTTTGTTTTTTTTACCATGTTTGCACTATAAAAACACACACACACATATATATATATATATATATATATATATATATATATATATATATATATATATATATATATATATATATATATATATATATATATATATATATAACCAGTGCAAACGGGGGGGGGGGGGACGACTCCAAAAGTGCATTTAGGCATTTTCATTTATTTTGGCACTTACAGGGCTAAATACGAATGACGCGCATTGCTGCTTCTAAACGAGATTTATTTTTTTAAATGCAGTATCCTGGGAGTTGCGCCCCAATAGCGGCACGAAAAAGGAAAAAATGCTCAACAAATGCATATATTTTTGAAAGATGACATCCCAAAGTATTTTACTTGGGGCATTTTAATACTTTTTATTTAACTATTTTAGCGTCAGTTTGTCCTAAACATTGCGGTAAAATTTCATTTTTTTTTTTTCATTTTAACAAACCCATTTTATCCGAACACAGTATTTTACTGCATTTATTCCCCTGGGTACGTGAAATTACTGAAACTTGTGATTTGGATTTAGACCCCCCCCAAGTACAGGAATACCCCATATACGTGGGTAGGGCATGTCTCTTTAGCATTCTGGGTTCAAAATTGGAACATGCGCATTACAGTTTTCAAACATGGAGTTTTGACAGATCAGTTTGCTGGGTCCAGGTTTCATTTGATACACAGTAGACGTCCCATATTTAATTTTAACCCCTAAAACTATATATATTATTTCCAAAAAGCTCATGGAATCTAGTTATATTGGCCTGTCCCATGCCGCCGATTCCGCACGTATAAATATATACACACTTATTAAGACCTTTTACACATAGATTCTTCAGTCTGCAACACCACAATGGGACATATACAAAGATAAAGGTAGCACACATACAAGCTAAACTAGACAACACTAATATAGCTTGTAAGCTGACAGTATAACCATCTAATTTAAAAAGCAGGAAGTGCCAAGAGAATGTACATAACCACAACATTTCAGATCAGATAAGTTCCTTTAGTTAAATTATAACCTGACAACACTGCTGCTCACATCCATTACAAAACAAAGTTACTGTTCAAAAATATCACTTATACTCATCGGCCCATCTGCCACATAACAGGGGGTCCGAGCGCCCTATTGAGCAAGCAGCTTCCTTGTAACGTGACTAGTCAATGGACCGGTTAATAGGGACATCACCGATCTCCTCAATTGGCCCATTAACACTATGGAGGGCCACGCTTCCTTTAACCCATTCGTAACAGGACTGTTTTAGTAACAATGGTTGTTTTAACATTTCTGAAGTGCTCGTGTTTAGCTGTCATTTTCTTCTCATTTACTGTAACTCACACAAATAGTTTTGCTTTTTTCTTTAGATATTTCAATCTAATTTACAAAATCTAATGAACAAAAACTGCTAAATAGATTCTAATATTTGTCTGTTTTGAAATACCCCAAGTTTTTATGTTTATTTGCAAGTTACGTGTATTGCTATTTAAAAAAAAAAAATAGCAATAGTGACATTGTAACACTGATATCCATCACGTACCCCTCACTCACGCTCCACATGTACATATTCTGACACTTTTCATACAGCTGTTTTAGTACCAATCTTTGCCAAAGTTGATGCTGGTAATTTTCTCACAGATTGCAATCAAGGGATACAATTACTAAGAATTTAAAGTGATAAAACCCATGCATTGATCTGTTGGGTTGTTTGGGGGGTGAAAGTCCACATTTGGGACATGTGCACATTTCTCAACTTCAAATTTTAACATCTGGCCCCCATGTTCTATCTGGGACATCTGTGATGTCAGCCAATTAAACTTACCCCAATCACACCAAAAAAAAGCTAGATACCCCTGGGTATCTTATTTTAACACTTTCATACATTAATTATACCACCAGCCTCAATCAAAACTTGTGGTAGTAATTAAATAAGGCATTTACCTTGGTGAGTCTGGTCCCCCATCAGCATCCTCCCCTACTTCTGCCTCACACTGCCGACAGTGGTTAAACACATACCCTTCTTGCCAGTGCACATACACATGGTATATTCACCAACATTCAGCTCCAACAATGGCTTGAGCAAGACAGCTACCATTGATTTAAAAGAGAGCTTTCCTGCCATTTATTGGCTGCGTTATGGGCCACTGGACTTCAGCTACTCTAAACAGGAACTGATTATGGGGTCTATTTATTAAGGGTACAGTTGACGATTCAAGTTGCTTATTTCACTAATCATAACAAACATAAAGGATACTCCGAGTGGATCACTTGACCCTTTAGGTCTTTCCCAAGCTATCACTGCAACCACAAAAGTCACATTGTACAGTGGCTGGAGAACTTGATGTCTAATCATTACTAACGATCTGACTGTTTGTAACCAAGTTTAAATGTGTGATTCTGAACTCCACACAGATGTTCTATGGATTCGCCTATGGATTTTTATTTTTCCGTAAAACTTTTAAACAATATACACAGAAGGAAAAAAACCAAAAAAAAACCATATCTTACTAAAGAACTTAATGTGGCGGTTTCCACAGCACTGCGAAGCGTTTGTTACTTATTACTATTTGAATAGTGTATAGTTAATGGATTTCCATGTACTGAATAGAGGTCTTAGTGATGCCCTGATGTTTATCCACAACTCTACTGCTGCCAGCAGGCACCTATCCATCACTAGACATAAATGGTGCCAGCTTCCTGCAGAAACAAAGTGTACTCCATTATCTTTCCGAGCTCAATGTCTCGAGCTCAGCAAGCGCTCATTTAATCACAAGCTCCAAGAATACAAAATGAACAAACCTGAACGCAGGAAATACCTTCACAGTACATCAGACGTGCACAATGCAATAGGCGAGCAGACCTTCCGTAACCTTTTCTGTGGCACAGTTTATGTTAGCGTCAGAAGGCATCTAGCTCGAAAAATGTAGCTGTACAGTGCACTATATAAATTGATAGATATTGTGCCGGTCAAATGAGAAGCTAAAATTATTAATTGGGATGCCAGGGTGGACATGGTACACAGGTATGAACTGTGAATTATCTAGTGCTGCCACACAGGTACTAAAATAAAAAAAAATGTTACGCGTATA
Organism: Spea bombifrons; assembly: GCF_027358695.1. Taxonomy (NCBI): domain Eukaryota; kingdom Metazoa; phylum Chordata; class Amphibia; order Anura; family Pelobatidae; genus Spea; species Spea bombifrons. The sequence goes on along the minus strand of NC_071090.1, from coordinate 61,974,664 downwards.
CAGCATTACATGACAAGGGCTTGCTGTTAACATATAGTGCATAACGCTTTCCTGGGACTGAACTACTAATGCATCAGCTAAAAAATTGGTCACCCCCCCCCCCATAACAGACTGAAGATAGAATAATCTTATTAAATGTTATAAAGACTTTAACAGAAGCAATTTTCCATGATGGAAACACCCTGCTAAAGAAATCCCTTTGAGGGCAGGTGCACAAGAAAATGGACCCCACGTTTACCGATCTCAAAGTAGGTTTAAATTCACTCATCTTTCTTACCACTTTCCTGTAATGCACACGCATAATCCATGCAGGACACTAGATGGTTCGCATTGGCATGGAAATCTCAAAATTGTAGAAGTGCTTCTTAAAGGACCACTTCATCTATCATGAGCATTTTAACACATACGATGGCTCTGTGGCCCCTTCACATTTTTTGTCGTGTCCACCTTGCAAATGTTAAACGTCCCCCCCATATGCCTGCTTCAGCTGGACATATCTCCTTGCACATGATATACTTACCTCCTTACCTTCAAGCAGCCAATACATGGAAAGAATGACAAGAGTACAGAGAGGGGGCAGCCACAGTTTCTACCTTAGACAAGTACTTTATTATATGTATGTTTAGTGTTTGAAGAATTGAGGGCTCTTAGGGACACTTTAAATAAAAAATCCAATGATAATCCTTTTCTCCCTTAGCATAAGATAGTACTATATACAGTGATGTAGTTTAGCATCGACTTTTTTTTTTCCAATTTTATTTCAATAAGCTATCAAGAAGCCATTGTTCTCGCATGACATTTTAGGTGACTTTCCATGCTCAAACACCACATTGAGCTGACTTTGTGGCAAATCTAACAGGGTCCCTTCCTCAATAGACTATCATTACTCAGTCTGTCTGGGTGATTAAGACTGAAGCATTCTACCGCAAGCACTACGATAAGGAGTGAGGGTGTTTGCGTAGTGGATTGAACACAGGTAACAGAGCTAGAACACAAACAAATAGCTAATATGCAGATGGCCGAAAATATTATGTAAACACTAGAACGGTTTACAAAAAAAGTCACAATGTTTGAGAGCATATTGTAAATCTGATCCTTGTAATAAAGACATGTAATAAGCGTACCCCTTTAATGTATGGAAGAAATATGTTGTTATAACTTTACAGGGCTCTTTGAACTGTGACGCCACTGTGACTACTAGGAAATTTGCCACAAAAGACTAGTTTTTTTTCAGGACACATTTAATTCAGTGCAGATGAGCACACGTAAAACGTCACTGGGGAGTACACGGCATGTGTTTATTAAGTGGTCCGAAAATTAGGAGCGAAATGGGGTACAAATACATCTTTTTTTATTCCTTGTCTTGTTTTTGAACATACTGCACCGCTTTATGGGCTACTATAAAATTCACTAAATGTATAGCGCCAGAGTCAGTACGAATACTGTACTGTAGTGACAGATTTGGAGGGTGTGCACAGTGTTAACAGTGTGTATTTATACACCTATCTATAGTGTTAGCCTGTGTGTGTTGTTGGATAGTGTGCACATGTGCATAAGAGTGTGGTGTTTTGTATGGTATAGTTTGACATTAGCGTTATGTGTATGTCAGCATTTAGCATTAGTGTGTATTAGTGTATGGTGTTAGCATGTGTGTACATGAGTGTTACTGTAAGGTGTTCATAAGAGCATAAGAGGTTAGCCGTGTATTACTGTATGGTGTTAGTGTGTAAATGTATGTTAGTGCATGGCAACAAACCTAACTTTTTTATGGCCAAAGCAGCCTTCACCACGGTAAGTTTATGGGCCAAGGACCATTATAATGGGACTATGAGTTTGTATTGTGTGATGTCAGAAGAACACACAAAGAGCCATCATCAGCATTATCCACTGGATAAAGAAAAAAACTGACAAGGTGGTGTCATGTGTTTGAGAGCGTCACATCAAGTTTTAATCCTTACTTTAACATAAAAATATTGAAATAAAATATTACTATATGGAAAAAAATATTAAGTATGAAAAATCAAGCAACTATTGAAAGAAGGCAAAATGTTTTAATTTTTCCTTTCATTATATATGAATTGAAGAATTTCCAAGCAGAACGAGAAGAAACTCAGATTACGTATCTTGCAGACAAGCTTCTCATCGACGTCCACATGAATTGTTTGAAGGCTAGCCGTTATCTTTTATTTATATAGCGCCAACAAGTTCCACAGCTCTTACAATACAAGGGGTATGACGAAACAGGAACCGACAGACAACCCGATACGTTACATAGAGAGGGAGCCTCTCAGCTACTCACAAAACCCAAAGCAACCTCACCCTTATGTCACTGGCACAGATCTGACTGAAAAGAGAAACTTATAGTTAGGAAGCATGTCGTTTGCTTTCTCTCTTGTATTTCATTACCACACCGTCTGGGTTTTCACTTGTTACCCAGGCTGATCACGCCAATAGTGCATTTCATCTGGCAAAACCTGGTGGGTGATGTATGGAAGCAGGACTGGACAGCAGAAATGAACCATTTGGCCCTTCTAGTTGGCACATTTTTTTCCTGATGTAACTACATGGGCCACGCTCAAATACCTGAGGCAAGCAGCCATCTGGTAGGGGAGCAGGTCCATCTAAAAAGAAAGACATCTCTCACAGTCCAATAGGAAATGCATCCATGCCCAAGGCAAGGAGACGAGGGCCACACGCTTTGCTCGGTGCTACAGATACTTGTACGTTCTTTTAATGGAACCAGCGAGCCCCGCTTTAGGAGGTGCTATGGTTATATAGACAAGGTACTAGGAAGTGACAGTGTTCTAATCTTACAACAACCTTACAAACCAATGGCGGGGAGCATTGTGGCAAACTTAGGAGTATGTGAAAAGCCCCCATTATAAAGTTCTAGCAGCAGCTCGTGTCCCCGAAGCCCGTGATCGCACAGAACGTGCGGGAAACAGCAGCAGCAGCCGTGCGAGCTGCAAACTGAGCGCCAATCCCAAGAGCAAGCTTTCCAAATACCTGAACAAACACCGCGGAGATAACAGTAAACATTCCCATCCCGGCTTCCACATGGCACAGAGCCGTCAAAAACGGATAGCGTTCTCTGTTCATGCACATAGTGAATGCGGGGACAAGAAGACCTAACGGCCCTGACACGAGGTAACTCGGCTCCGAGTGTAAACAACACACAGGCCCCAGAAGAGACTATCATGACACCGGGATGGCAACTAAACTCCCCGTCACATGCTGTTCAGGTGACACAGGGGTGATGCCCCGCTAGGAGTGCGAGAGCAGGGGATGGGCACGGTGAGGACACGCAAAGGGCAGCGAGCACGGAGCAGTGTTTACATGACACATGGCGGGGGCACATACTCACTCTTCACGGCAGCAACTGGGGTGGCAAGGCGGGGGATTCCCACAGATTTCGTCTTCACCTCTCCGTTCTCGTCCCCGCCTTCCTCCCGCCGCCTCTTCTTTTCCTTGTCTCGGGGCTTCTTCAGCTTGTCAGTGGGTGTCACGGGGTGTGAGGGGCCGGGTGGGGCGAGGCACGGACTGCCACTGACGCTGGCCACGGCCGGGAAACTCCATGTTGAGGAGCTGCCATAGCTCGATAGCCCGCTGTTACTCCCGCCCCCTCCTCCCCCCTCGCCATTCACACGCTTCGGCTTCAAACCCTTCTCGTCTGTACGGATCTTCTTGGCGGGATGAAGAACCCGGGTACTTGTGGCGGAAGAGGTGGAAGGTGGCGGCTGGATTCTAACCTCTGCGCCGCCCTTTACAGGGATCACTTCTCTCGGCTTGGCAAGCGGCTCCTGTTTGTCAGCTGGCGCAGCACGAACACTGCTCCACAGCTCCGCCATTTTGGGCTCCTGTGATGCCCAGACTCCGCCGCCGAGCTGCCAGGGAGGAGTAGGCGGGGCCACTAGAGTCAGTCCAATTACCTACCAGAGAGAGGGCGAAAGCTGTAACGTTGCAACCAATCGTGTGACTGGGCTGTATTTGCAGTGACGTAAACGGTGAAGTCAGAGAGACGCATGGGAGCAAGGGGCCATTTTGTTAGTGTCGCCGCGGAGAGCGGTTGATGGGGGTGGCGGCGTTTGTACTGTCTGTAGAGCGCTGGATGGTGAAGGGGTGTGTATAAAGCAGAGGGGTGTGTCCGCTTCGCTTTATTCTAGCTGGACCGATTTGGAACCTTGGAAGTAAGTACTGGCCGAAACCCGTTGCCGGGGATTCACGGTGATGATGTGATGTGTTTGTAAGTGATAGTAACTGCCGGTCAATAAACCCGAGGCGACTGGGTAGGGTACTAAGGAAATGTGTTTTTTTTTATTTATTTTTTTTTAAATACGGCATCTTATTGAAGGAAAGGTGCGTGCGCGGGACGTGGTTTCCCGTTTGATAAGGTAAAACCGCTCGTATGCGCCGCTGCTGCTGCATGTGTATATATGTATCAAATTGTATTATTTTAAATCCGTTAACCCGGCATTTGCCAGAGAGGAGAGAGCACTGAGCTTTAACAGAGTCCGATAGGCGCAGTACGATGTCCGCTGTGAACTCGATACTTTGTGCATAATGCCAACGCTTTATACACTGTCGCTGCTGGAAAGTTTATGACCGTGACGTCGCACCCTCCGTGTCGCCCGGACATTTTTTTTGTGTTCCGGATAAGTAAGATTTTATGACGCTCCAAGAAGCCCGAATTGTGTGACAGCGCAGGCTGGTCCCGTCACACAGGCTCCTAGCGCTGCCGCCAAAAGTGGCGGGAATGCTCCGATAGACAGGAGACGGCGCATAATAAATGAACATAACGTTATTGTTTAAAATTTTAGCCGGCTCCATTCCCGTGCTAACCCAATGCACACGGGGTGACCGTTAAACACAATAGCCTCCCTGACGCTACTTTTCTAGTGTTTATTTCTTCTCCTATTTACTCTTTCTCTGATCTCCATAAGGAGGATAGAGGCTGCTGTGTATGTAGCATTTCCCTGAATGTGGAAGCCGCTCTGTAGTTCTTTATAAAGGACAGTTATTCCACATTTACAGCTACCGTAGTAATCCCGTACCTGGGACCCTCTAAATTAGCTGACCCGGAGACTCTTACGGCTCTATGTAGGGACTTGCCAAATGGCTCTGATAACGCTCCTTCTGTAAACCTTGACTTGTAGATACTCTACAATTGAGTCACCTGCATTAAAGCAGGGATATCAACCCACATACTAGGAGCAAAAGCACCAATGGGGAGTCTTGTATATGTTTCCAGCAAGGGGGGGGGTATGACTGAGTCGGCTGCATGACTCAGAGTTCGCCCTGAAACGTGGGGGGTCAATGCCGCAGTTTCCATGTATGATTGTCCTCATAGGCCACTCAGTGGTTGCCAAGTCACTTTCAGGGTCTGCCGTGAGACTTACGAAGCACCTGTTTTTACTGCGATGTTAAACGATGGTTGTTAAAAAAAGGACACCAACCTCATCCTTTAATAAATACATGGCGTTGGTGGTATCAAGCTAAATACTTATGGGGCTTTTTGGGGGGTCAAGATGGTTTCATTGAGAGTACCAGTTAAAAACACAAGATGTATAAATGAGTAAGTCAGAGCACAGTACACACTGCGCGTAAAGACGACAGACGCCCTGGACTTTGTCATCGTTCAGCGAGTGAGCCTTTCCAGCAGCCTGTGGCAGAGGCACAGACATGACTGCAGCCCCACACAGACAGCTGTCACTTTAGGAAACTATCAGTTCTTTTATAAAGGCCGCACTTTGAATTGCTTAGATGTGTAAAATTAAGTATTGGAATTGTATTCAATAAAACATGACTTGTTTATATTCCTACCATTAGTACTGTGCCTTTATTATCTTGCATACAGGCTAATATATATAATTTCATGTAGCCCTAGCAACATCATTTTCTTCTTGGAATCATTTGCATGTCTTATCGGTCTGTGCGCAGGTGAAATAAGGTTGCGAAACACTTCAAAGGATATTTCATTTTGAATGCAAGTGGAAGAAATACAAAGCATTGCATGTAGTAGGAAAGAACCGCCGACGTGACTGATGCCAAACCCCAACCATACCTGTTACCAGAACTCTCACGATCGCCCATACATCCAGCTTTGTTTGACTTGCAACGTTTCTAGACGTTTTCACCATTATAGATCATCTTCCTTTGGCGCTGGTAGTCTGTGTTTAACCACGGAATGAGCTACTGGAAAGAGTTTCTTTAGAGCACATTTGCTGTAGTTTTGCAGGAGTTTTAGGGTTACAATGTTTTTAAATAAAATGGAAGTGATCAATTTCCATAAAGCAAAGAAATTCAAGCCACCCTGGCAGAGTAGTGCAACCGACGGGCAGCTATGAGCCAGGATGTCTGCTTTTGGCACGGGATCCATCACTCATCAGCTTCTATTCTACATGGGTTTGTTGTGCAATTTGCCCACGCGGATATCACAGCAGTAGTTGTATAGCACAACACATCGGCATGTTTTTACAGTCCGTAAGAAATTCTCCGCATTTACAAGCTCTGCCTCAAAGCTGCTCTTTATGCACTCTTTTCACTTTTTTTTTTTATATTGGTGACAGTTGTTCACTAAACAGGCTCTATTGTCTTTATCTGAAGGGCGAGACCTCGCATGCCTACTACAGATTCCACACACTACATTATTAAAACCCCCAAATTACCACGCCACCATATCTGCTCCTCACAATCACGTCTAAAATAAGAACGGCATCTACGGTACATGCGTTTTTAATGGTAAGCAGTGATCTAATACCGGCTCAAGATTTCTTTATTATCTTGATGAATCGTGCACCTTACTGATTAGTTATAAAATAGGAAAGTCAGAAGGACCACATATACACAATGTAAATCTTTACAATAGATTGGATCTTTTTGCAAATGACTATGTAAATGTGAAGCGTACTCAAAAGCTTTTTTGTATACCTTGGTATTCCAGCGTGATCTTATAGAACAGCAACCAGATCGTGGGAGATACAGCACATCAGCAGGAGGGGATCATAGGAGGATCTCTGCTCCCCATCAACCCTTCTCGGGTAGATTATGCTCCATATGTGATATCAGATTTTAATACAAAAAGTTTTCTGTTTCAACTCAAATTCCCAACTAAAGAAAACATGCTTTATTAAGCTATTCTCATTGTATGATTTCAGTTGGTTGTAATCATGGTATTAGGGCCTTGTTTTAAATGCTGTTGGGGGTCTACATATGTGTAGGTGCCAACCTTTGATATATAGACAGCAGGTGGGCCCTAACTACCTTCGAAACAAAGGGACCAATCCCTTGGAGTAGTTGGTCTGTGTAATAACTGGGGCCATATTTTACTTACCCACTAAAAAGTCACAATGTTTAAGATACTACAATATCAATGTCATGTTTCTGTATTATCTGGCAGGGGGCCAGGAGGGAGCCAGAAGCACTGCCTCACAAAGAACTTTGCACCATAATTGTTACACAAAACAGGACAACAGGATTGACAATGAAACTGTGTATAATATAAAAATAACCTTTAGCTTACAATTTACAAACTGTATTACAATCGTATCGGTTAACCTGCACGGCTGGCCTCAGATATCCAGCTAGGAATAAAAAATAAAAATAAAAACCATCAGGGCCAATAATTTACATCATGTATAAAGAACAGTTTAAGACCATGCCGAGATTTCTTACATCTTCTGTTAATACGCTATGACTGCAATATTGTCATAATATATACCTGCTTGCCCTGTACAAATACAAAATAACACCTAAGTTGTAATCAAAAGTTAGCAAAAAAGTAGTCTGTAAACTATCATAAAAGTCTCACTATATTAACAGATCTACAAGCAGCGTGTAACGGGGTTAAGAGACATTAAGGCAATGATACATTAAGTTACAAAATCATACGTAATACTTTTCTTAAACCAAAGTGTTATAATAAGGCAGGTATATGGTCCCAGCAAAGAAACATTTAGCATTTGATACTGGAATAAACCATTTAAATAATTGAGATATATATATATGGAATTGTACAGTAGAAGTGTGTACCATTGTGTAGGGTAATCTACACTTTGATTAAACACGATTGGTACGGAATACTTTCGATAATGACGGCAATATAATCCCTTCACTGTTTGGCCGTCTTTCAACATATGCGCTGAAAGCTCCTCGGTGAGCCGGGAGGTTGGGTTCACTGCGCGTAATAACAGCCGTCTTCTGCGGGTCCTCTTCATCTAATACTACTGAAACTGGATGAGTCTCTAGGCCTGAGTCATGTCCATTGTGGAGATGAATCCCCCGATACTCTTGTTTTCTCGCTGTTACTGAGGCCTGTGGAGACAGATTATTACATACAATATTACATATTGCTGTTGAATTGTATGTTGAGTAGTAATTTGTAATACAATCGTTACTTGCAGTAGGCAGATGCAAAATTGACTTGTCTCTTTCCTACTGTCCAACACTTCATGCATACCAGATACATTCTACCAAGTTTTCTTAATAGTAATTACACCATCTGTAGTAACCTTCCAAGATGTAGTGTCATTTTCAATTCTAAGTGAATGTCAGGGCAGCGCTTCATTAATACAGGGCTCGACAAATCCCAGGCGCCAGGTCGCCATGGCGACTCAGAATTTTGTCCTGGCGCCTAGGAGTTTGTCAGCCACAAAAAATGCCTCCGCGTCACCACGCGGGGGCGCTGCTGCTGTCTGCCCAGGAGTCTGGACAGACAGCACAGCCACTCAGACCCCGCCCCCGAACCTGAGATCACTCCCATGGAGTGATCCTGTAGGCTGAAACCGCGATTGCAGGAAAACCTGCAATAGCGTTTTCAGCTGCCACAGGCAGCTTCAGGAAAGGGGTTTCAGTGTTGATTGGGTCCCCACACAAGTGTGGGGACCTGACAACACCCCCCTGCTGCCTGATCGCTCCATGCGATCGCGGCATTTAGGGGTTAATTCCCCTTTTGTAAGGGGCTCTTCTGCTGGTGGTCTGCCAGGCAGGCCAGCAACAGCAAAAACGAGCCCCCCCCCCCCCCCCACAAGCCCTTTGACTCCTGTAGGCACGGAAGCCTACAGCAGTCATCAAAGAGACTCCCCCCTGCAATGGCTGGTCTATAGACCAGCAATTGCGTCCCAGCTGCCAGAGGCAGCTTCAGGGACAGGGGGAGAGGGTTCTTCGGTCTCCACATGAGTGTGGGGACCTGACACAACACCCCCCTGCTGCCTGATCGCTCCATGAGAGCGACAGTGCAGCGTTAACCCCTTCAATGCCACAATTGTGCATGACATTCGTGGCATTGCAGGGGTTAACATTTGTGGGGACTAAATATCAGTCAATGCTGTGCTCCAATGGAAAATCAGCATTGAAAGCACTGACCTGAAAGTCCAGGGTTCCTCCAGGTCAAATGCTGTGAGTTTAGTAAGTGGGCTGACGATCAGATCACTCCTAACCTACTGTTAGTTTTAAAAAAAAATCCTTGCTCCTAACTTTTTTAGCTGGCGCCTAGATTCACAACAAATTTGTCAAGCCCTGCATTAATACATGTAAACACAGCCCCCCGCAGCAGGAATGCACTTATACAAAAGGTATATACCGGGAGCAGCAGCGTCCGAAGTTTGCTGTCCTGCCGTCACATCCGTGGATCTGGCCGGGGGAGCACCTGGCTCGCAGAGCTGCTCTGTATTGTCTGCGGGAAGGAAACAATACTCCACTTACTACTAGCATGATGTACACGTATGCCTTCTTTAATCTCCACTGTGATAATCAAAACTGCTCCATGTAATTACCTGAACTATAACAAACCATTCTGTATTCCAAACGATTTCACTTAATACACATCTGAGTTAAAAGGCTCATAATGTGTTCTGAACCAACATGGAGACAAGCAATAGTTTAGAAAGCCGCGGGTTATTTCTACCCATTAAATATAGTTTGGTGCAGAAGCCCTGGGAGATATTGGCACATATGGTTGCCTATTTATTCTTCTTTCTTGTAAACATTAATTTACGTTAGTCAAGGCAGCGGCCTGTGGACATTTTGTTGAAAGTATGTATAGAAGATTAAAATACCAAAAGCACAATGGAATAAGAACTGTAAACAAGGAATTACAATTATTGGGAGCGGGCATGTAACTGTAGAAGATATCCAATGAAGAACCCCCAGGTGATACAGCAAGTGGTCAGCGTGCTACAATAAAGCATGAGGCTAGGGTTGGTTTGCACCGGGTTAGTACGGATTTTTAGTGTATTTACGGTACGATCCACTACTGCCAAAATACTATACATGCAATGAACAAGTGACCTGTGATATTAAAGAAAAATATCAACCTTTTCAGCAAAACCATAGAATTAAGTTGGCGTGCCAGGAGTATAGATATGTTGCATGTATGCTTGTGCACACGGGGGGGGGGGCAACTTCTTAGACTTTCCAGTAGCTTTATTTATTCATCCCCAATTAATTATGGTAACTTCACATGGGTTGAGCAGGTTCATCTACCACTATCCCGAGTGCACTCAGTGCTGGACAGATATTCATCTACCTAATCATGAGCACTTTCACAGCAATGGCTCATTAAGATCTCTACCTATCCAACTCTTCACACACACCTTTACCTATAGCGGTGTAATCGGATATTCCTTTTTACACACGAATACGGAAAGCCACGATTCTTCTACCTATTAATTAAAGTGCGTTCTGTTGTATAACCCTCAGAGATATTTCTTTTGGATAAGGGAAGTTCAGATACAGTATACTCACTACTGTAGGGGGAACAGGAAAGATGTCTTATCTCAGATACTGTCCCCTGCTGCTCTTTTTGTCCACTCTGTTGTTCAGACTTCCCCAGAGCCCTTCTGCTCTCTTCTATGGACAGGAAGTGCTCTGGGGAAGCCTGAACCGAGCGGAAGCGCCTTGGGACAGTGGGGAGAACCATGAACAGAGTAGGCAGAGGTGAGGAGAGCAATAAGTTACCCGAAATTATCCCTTATCCTAAATACTTGTAGTCTCAAACATTTCGGATAATGGATACTCAACCCGTACAGCCGTTTTAAAACCTGGTTGTGTGTCTATTAATGTCCATTATCACAATGCAAATGCACAAAACAAGACATGTCTCTATAAAACCAAGCAAGTATCTAAAGCTGGAAACAAGCTTTGCAATTAACGAGAAAAGCTCATCTGAAAAGATACAGGCGTAATAAACGTTCACCTCAAAAGGAAGGGTTTAACTTTTCGCAATACTTATAGAAAGGCCAGACGAAGGTAGAAGTTGGAAGGGAGGCAAATGTAGACGCTTGCTAGATATTTGAAAGGAGCCAGACAATAAGTTTAAGATTAAAATAAAGAGCCACTCCTGGATTTATAATCCGATAAACAAGCTACTAGAAGTCATTGTTACTGATAGCAGATAAGGGAGTCCCACTCTCCAAGCAATTACAACCAGCCAAACTAAACAGATTCCGACATGTTTAGCAAAAATTGCAATACGTACTGTGTAACCCGAGTCATCTTTACATATTTTCCATAAGCAAACTGTGAATACACACCAACTTCTGAGGTCTTGCTACAGCACTAACCAGTTTGTTTATGGAAATATGTAAAGATGACTACTTGCGTTGCAGATTTTGGCAACACGTCAGTCTTTTGTTATACTGTCACACTTTTATCCAGAGAATAAAAACTTAAATAAAATTACCTTTTTCCAGCTTAGAATTTTTGGGGTTTGATGAATCGTGCCTAGCAATAGACATGGGTAATACTTTCCTAGTAGATAGGTTTTCAGCTGCCAAAACAGCAGATACAGTGGCACTTGCGGTCGATATGTTTGACAAGCTTTTTGACACTGACCCAAAGGAATTCTCCTCATCTATATCAGAGTCATCAGAGTGCAAGGGGTTTGTAAAAGACAACGGAGCCTGAAGTGAACGGGGTACACTCTGATCTTCAACCAGACTTTGAATATGAGAGGTTACTGTGGCGTTGGAAATACTTTCAGTTGCAGAACTCCCGTCCATTTCTTTATGCTTGTGTTCAGTTTCCAAGGCAGAAGACATGGCAAGTCCTTTCTCTAGAGGCAGATGATCTGGCCTTGGCGGATGATCAGAGCTTCTTTGATGTGGTTTATCTTCTAACATTTTAGAAGGCTTTGAACTTCTACAACTAACACAAGCATTTGAAGTCAAGCCTACAACAGAATCCACCGAACCGGACTCCGGCATTTTCAGTGATTGGTCAATTGCATAGCAGGAAGTAGATTTCATTTTGATGCCAAGTCCCCTATGCAAACCCGTACTGGACTCAAAACTTTTGGGACCTTCTTGTAGAGGTACCTTCTTTATCTCAATACTGAGCTTGCGCTCAAGCTTCCTCTCAACAGCAGGTTCGTTCTTCCCAAGTACCTCTCCTGATTTGCTAAAGTTCTCATTCAAATCTGTTGAATTCTCACTGGACAGCACATGCAAAACTGGTTTCGGATGATAGCGATCGCTGTCCTGCCACACGGTTGTCACAGTTGGATAAGCAGAGGGAGGTGAGGGCGTCAAGATGGGCGGCACAGGATGAGGTTCTGGTGGTTGTAAGATTTCTTCCTTGACATCTCCTTCTACTAGGCAACTAAAAGATATTGGCAAATATTTAATTTCATAGCATTTATAATAAATACTAATAGTTCACAGATTTGCTACATTTAAGATTTTTTGTTACCGACCTTGCTTTTTCATATGGTTCCCTGAATCACACAGAAACAAATACACGCACACAGAGTACAACAGGCAAGGGAGGCGAGCCATGAGTATTTGTAAGAATATTAATATTAGGTTGAGAACCAAAAACAAACTTTAAGGGTGGAGAGAAAATTCACGATTGCGCAGTTGCTAGATACGATAGTGATGAGCTGCTCACCAAGTATTGGCAACAAAATAAAAAACGTTGGCCAGAAGAATTAAAAACCCATTAATTAAAATTTCTTCAGGGTTAGTTAGAAAATATGTTTAAATGATACGTGGCTTAAGGCACAATTAACTGAAAAGCGCAAATCAGCTAAACCAATACTCCCTTCTGTTTGCCATCCCGTTTACCTTCTGACACACATTAGCCAACACCGCTACATCATTTATTTTGTAAGAAATATACAAGTCTCCCAAAAGAATGAGAATTACACCAACTGTGAGGCTTTATCTTATATTTTACCACCCATAAGCTTAAAATTACATTTGCAGCAAGGGTGGGAAGCTCAGCATGAAATGAAACTGTTCAGCAACGGACTACTCTTTGATGGACCTATAAAAGCTTTCTATGTCACTAAATGCCTCAAAGTAATGTACAAACAAATGAGGGGGAAAGACGCCTTGGATAATGCAATCCCTAGGGGCTTCACACAGGTCCTGAGAGAATCTCCAGCCTCAATAACCAAAGTCATTTGTGAGAGAGAGCAAGCCATGCCATCATTCAATTTGTTAATCTCTCCAAAAATAGTCATGTGTTTGGCAATGAGACGTTGCAGGGGATAAGCAGGGAAATTGCCTCAATAGATGAAATTCACACCATGCTTAATACAATAACAGCTAACTGCACGCTACCAATGTACAGGAGCACAAAGGACAAATTGAGAAACTTTACAGAGTTCTGGCACAATTCCAAAGAACCCTCAAGTTCCTCAGATTTCATCTTGGCTATACAGAGAGGGTTTTTTTTTTTCATATCTATCTATCTATCTATCTATCTATCTATCTATCTATCTATATATATATATATATCAGATATACAATGGCGGTACAAAGGATTTGGAATGCAGTGCATGTGCCAAAAATAGACAACACTGATAACTGACTATACGCCATCTTTATAAACTAAGCCCAAGGAACATGCACTCAAAATAAAGCAGCCCATGATGATATTTATTATTATTTAGTGCCTTCTGTTACTAGCACAATCAACATGGAGTAGCACAGATAACTGCTTGCGATCAAAGTTAGCTACTTTAAACATGATAAAAAAAGGTTATGTTACACATATCAGACTAGATCCTTTTAAAATAACCCTACATCTTTTGTCACTATTGTACTCCTATATGCATGTTCAAATGTGGAAGTCTTGTGACCGTGGATCATGAAGCTACAAAAACATTTTCCTGTTCCTTAAAATGTGAATGGAAACAGACAGCTCTGTGGCCACAATGTGTAAAAATGAAGTGTAAACTTACACGACAAATGCTTTAACGTATGCAGAAATATTGCATGTTTTTACATTCACACATTTAATTGCCAGCAGCATTTTGCACTTTATTATACTGCTGCATTTGAATGCCGCTTTGCCTTCAAAATATTAACTGCTCGGAATAAGACAGCTTCTTGGCCTCGAGGCAGTTTCATTAAGTGAAGACCCCCATGCAGAACTGCCGTAACAATGGAAACAGTGCAACTACTATTTACAACCCTACTACAAGTACTCAATTTGTACAACTGGTGCCCGGGGTTATGTGAACAGCAGGGGTACATTTGCTATACAATCGAATTCCAAAAACCTCTAAAACAGCAGGGTGCAGGAACTGCAATGGGAGGTGGGGGTAAAAGCACTCGCTAAAATCCTTTTCTTTAGCAAAAATGCTTTTAGTGCTCGGAGGCAGGAATCGTGCATCAGTACGTTTCATTATCAGTACTCGGCATTTCAAAATCATTGTATGTTTGTATAAAGAGCCAAGAAGAGCGTCAGTCAGGGGACTGTACAAAGTGAAGGGAATGCAGCAAACACACAAATTACTACTAAAGGATTATTTGTTGCCTACAATATACTTTAACTAATATAAAGCATTTTGGTTGTCACTCGCGTCCGCATTTATGCTTTTACATTCTGCTATGGAGACCGGCCCTTTGGAGTTTGAGAATCTCCCAGGTCAGTGATTTTCCCATATGCTCATTTAGTGATCAATCTCATGTAACATGTAACAGGCTTTACGTCCCATATACCAATACATGCCTACTGACACTGCATTCAAATACCTTCACTTGAATGGCCAATGTAATGTTCATTCACACCATGACGTTCCTACTGCTTACCTCCTGATTCGTGGCGGCTTTGGTGGAGGGCAGTCCATTTTCTCACTTTCCAAAGGACTAACTGCGTTATCGGTGCCGTCATCCTGCCAACAGCAAAACCACATCAAATGGATCTCCTATTTCATGTAATTAGCTACATTTCTTAATGAACAGAAGACACTGTGAACGTCAAACTATTTTGAATTCATCTCTAATTAAAAACGTATGGGTGTGATGCTTAAAGAGGTTTCAGAATTCTAATTCTCGAATTATTCTTAATAATTCAGTTAGAAAAAAAAATTCTGAAATGCTACAATGTGAGAAACATTTAAATACACAGGATCTAAAGAAAAGCTGGAAATTAAACTCTGTAAGGAGAGTTTTTGATAACATTTAAGTCAGCAAGCAAAAATCCATGCTGGATATTAAACTCTACCCAGTCAATCATTTTTAAGATGTTTTGCTTTGTCGGGATACACATACCAAGCCATCCACAATCTTCTTGGAGTCGCTTTCATACACCTGGAGCTGCTTTTCAAACAACTGTGCTATCGCACGGTGCACAAGCTCATACTGCTCCTACAAAAACACAGAGAACCCCACAGATGATGAATACAATAAAAAACACCAAGGAAACAGTCAGCTGAAAATACTGTCCAATTTCATAGAAATCTCCACATCAGATACTTCAATATATTTTTTTTTAATATAGAAACCTCTACTCCTTTCATACCTTTTAGCACACAGGCACAGGATACTGAATACATGAAATAACCGACTTTCACTTTGGGGTCTCAGTACACATTTCCCCTTAAAGAGAATGTGATGCCTTTATTTAATAGATCATAGAACGATGCAGTTACTTCTAAAAGTTAGTGCCGGATCTCTGCAATTGCATGAGCAGACACTAGAAATGTCCACAGAGTACGGGTAACACGTTCCTGACTGTTCCTTTAAGTAAAAATTATGCAGTTTTTGTACACGTTTTAAAAAGCATTATTCACCGGTCTTCAGACCACCAAAAACAGACACACTCTACCTTGGTTTGCACCGCAGAATGCCGCTGAGTTCTCATTTCTTGAATTAAACAGAATACATTGAATTGTTCAGGTATCCGCTAATGCAAAAGAAGAAAGAACACGAACATCATTAAAAACTCACAAAACGCTCTGGTCTGTATGAAAAGATGAAGGCCCTAATTAGCATTCAGGAAAATACACATCCCACAACTGACACCTTTACTCACCCCGGATTTCAGCAGATTCCACGTATAATCTATGGCACAAATTGCTCCAGTCCGTCCACATCCTGCACTGTTGAAAGAAAGGTGGAAAACACAAATGTAACCAGACTTACACAGGTTCTATGACATTAAATCAGGATATTAAACATCTAAACCGAATTTTAGTAGTCACGCATTCTTAAGTCCTCCATCTGCTAAGCCTTTTAGCAGTGCCTACATCTCGTAGCTTTTTGGTTTTAAACAGACATACTATTTGGCGCACAAAACATTATCAGGAGCAAGTATCTGCCAGAGCCAGTGGAAACTGAGCTCTACCAAGTGGCCAAGTAGAAAACGTATTCTTTCAAACCTTCATAGCCATCAGCACTGTGAGGACGGACAACTTCACGTGTGGTACAGTAACCAACTCTCCGTTCAAGGATACTCAGACTCAGTAAGTACTCTCTCCCCCGCTGCCTCTTAAGACACCTCTCTTATTTTGCAGGTATGGCTGTTGACCAGTTATGGTCAGACACATCCTTGACAGTCTATTACAGCAATATGTTAGTCTATTTCATATAGCTGCTTTTCCATGACTTATTTCCTGGATGGTTGTGAGCAAAAACAATGTCACCCATGCATCATTTGGGACTCCATACCTATCCTCTACAATCATATATGAAATGACAACATCTACAGTATGCTTTGCAGAAGGACATTACCTACCTGCAGTGTATACATATAGGTACATCGTCATGAGCCTGATAATCTCTCATTAAACTAATCATATCCAGGATAGAATCAAAAGATGTTGGAACATCGTGATCTGGCCAGTTCATGTAATGAAATTGATGGATTCTTCTCGTTTCCTGCAGAGAAGAAGTTAGAGTTATAACATTGAAACATGGGCATTGCCTTATCTTGTAGATGCATGTAGCGGAAACAATGCAGTTAACCCCCCACTACATACACTTCGCAGGCCGGCTGTTGAAAAGATTTAGGATATTGTATCAAATTTTAATGCTGTATCACATTGAAAAACAGTACACAACATGAGCACATAAAAGACATAGTACTGTGAGCCATGTGCTGTTAAGGATTTCTGCCATATATATTCAAATGTTCACAGTCAAGTCAAACACAAAATATTGAAATTGATGCATTTTGCTTTTGCTGTAAACACCGTTACAGAATCTATGCTACCGACTGATCATGTTCATTCATCCAGGTAATGCATAACAGCATAGGAGGTAGCTAACAGAGCAAGCAAATCATGATTCTGCACGGGAGAAGAAGCTTCTCATAAAAGGTATTTTGTTTTGAATATTGGCAGCTGAGGAAAGCTTACATTACATAAATATGTATTCTTGTTGGTGGAACTGCATAAGGCACTGGAGCTTCCCCATTTAACGCGCATGGAGAAATGACTCCCTCCTGTAACTTGGCATGAAAATGACCTTACATAACGTAACGCAGAAAGATGATCTGCCAAAAACTCAGGTGATTACTAGAAGACTGAATGCAATTACTAGAACTGCTTTTAAATAGGCAGCATGCGACTGAGAAGCAGAAGAAAGGTAATTAACATTTCATCATCCCTACGGAACTAGAGCAAAATACATAAAAACACAAAAATTCAAATTATTTCTAGGCGGAGGGGGTGTGTGTCTTAAAATAACCTAATTAACAGGACCTGCCTCCAAACGGGGCAGAAGATTTGGTAAACAAGTAATGGAACTTACTGCAAAATACATTTTCATGCACATATCAAGGGTGGTGAGGGAAAAGGCCACCATTGGTGACAAGCAAGTGCCCACGTTTATGCCACATATTCCAATATTTCCAGTATTTTGGAAGGGATTCTTTAGAAGAGCTTGGCTAGCTCACAGAAACGCATAGTAAAAGAACTTTCACAGGAGACCTTTGCCATGGTTGGCCCTTCATAATGCATAGTGAAGTCAGTGAGCTGAAACTACAATGGACCAGTAAACGCCCACGAGTGAATAATCACCAATGGCACATACACTATACAAAGTCAACAGGCTTTCACCAAAAGTGTTTTTTTTTTTTTTTTTTTTTTTTAGGAACCAGATATTCTAGAATTGCTTTAATGTGCAGTGGCAGTAACAGATTGCATGGTTCTCAACACAATAAGCTATACAGAGCCAGATTCCTCCCAAGTCTGCCAACAGGCTAGATGGGGCTTCAGTGGCCAGGTCAACACGCAGCATGCACCAATATGCCTTAAGCGGCACCCATCCAAAGATTTATGCATTGGATTATTTTTATGTATTTAATGGAACTACATAATGACTTACATTCTGAAACTCCACCAGCAGTGTCCTAACAAAGTAATCTGTCCTGGACTGTTCAGCATCCTAAATAGAGATGATAGAATGGAAATGTTCACACAGACCTATAAATAGCAGGCATGTTTCAGTGTTTATTTAAACCATTACAAAATCCACTTTATTTTTTAAAAATTTGGTAAGATTCCCTGAGCTTTCATGTATGTGTGGTTTAAACTCATTAAGCTTTCTTTGTTCAATCTGTGGCTGTTATATGGGAATTACCAGTTCCATTTAACCGTCTCATCTGCTTATAACACTAAGCACGTGAGATCAGTCTGCAGGGAAAAGTCCACTGCTTTTAAATGGGCACCGGTCTTATTATGCATTTACAGTCAGGTTCCTGGCAACTGAACTGTAGGCATATAAAAAAAAAAAAGCCAGGCAGTTAACCAACAGAAATAAAATATAAATAGAACAGTGCTGGGAAATAGGCAATGGAGTGCTAACAAAACAAACGCCGCTACCGCCAGTTGTACAGACAACATAAAACATTTGAGAGATATATATATATATATATCTATATAGCTATAGATATCTATATAGCTATAGATATCTATATAGCTATAGATATCTATATAGCTATAGATATCTATATAGCTATAGATATCTATATAGCTATAGATATCTATATAGCTATAGATATCTATATAGCTATAGATATCTATATAGCTATAGATATCTATATAGCTATAGATATCTATATAGCTATAGATATCTATATAGCTATAGATATCTATATAGCTATAGATATCTATATAGCTATAGATATCTATATAGCTATAGATATCTATATAGCTATAGATATCTATATAGCTATAGATATCTATATAGCTATAGATATCTATATAGCTATAGATATCTATATAGCTATAGATATCTATATAGCTATAGATATCTATATAGCTATAGATATCTATATAGCTATAGATATCTATATAGCTATAGATATCTATATAGCTATAGATATCTATATAGATATCTATATAGATATCTATATAGATATCTATATAGATATCTATATAGATATCTATATAGATATCTATATAGATATCTATATAGATATCTATATAGATATCTATATAGATATAGATATCTATATAGATATAGATATCTATATAGATATAGATATAGATATCTATATAGATATAGATATCTATATAGATATAGATATCTATATAGATATAGATATCTATATAGATATAGATATATCTATATATATATCTATCTATATATATATATATCTATCTATATATATATATATCTATATATATATATATATATATCTATATATCTATATATCTATATATATATATATATATATATATCTATATATCTATATATATATATATATATATATATATCTATATATATCTATATATATATCTATATATATAGATATATAGATATCTATCTATATCTATCTATATCTATATATCTATCTATCTATCTCTATATATCTATATATCTCTATATCTATATCTATATATACACACACACGTATATCCACACACATAAGAAATGAAAGATTGCAGTGGATCTAAGCTTTTAATACTTACGCAAGAGATGTGGAATGGTCCAAATGTTAATGGCTGCTCTCCAAAACTGGGAAAGTATCGTTCACATTTTTTCTGAAAGAGGGAAGAGACTAAAATGAAGCATTTTAAGTGTCCGTAGATTGAGAAAGAACAGACCATTTTTACCTAAATTTTTTTAAATGTCAGCTGTGCATCAAAAGGCCAAGGGTATGATATTTCTCCCTGACATCACTGATATGTTATCTTTAAGAGGCACCAGAGGCCACAACCAAAGTAAGTTGCAGGAGGAATGCCTATTACGAAAGTCCGTTCTATCACCAGGGGGTACAAACATAATAGGGCAAAAGAAGGGGAATTCTCTCCTGCATAATTAAAGAGCGAGGTAATTTTTTTTTTTGTATTTATGCTGCTATTTAAAAAACAAAAACAATTCTATAAAACACCCACGCTGACACTAAACTCACTGCACAGCGATACAAACTGTATGATTGAAGAAATAAATAAAAGCTTCTTTATGGAGCTATTGCTCTATAAACATATGGAATATCTTCCAAACATTCAGTTTTGAAGAACAGTCCAATTTTCACTTTAGTGGGCCACGTGGCCACTTCACAACACTTATGCAGCGGAGCACCGTCAGGTAGCGTTTTGGTAAGGCTGGCATGGACCTGCTAGTCCTGTCCCCCTTGCCTTCAGTCCAACGGGGACACCTGAAATGCTGAGGGTATAAGATGGTAGGTTTGCTTGTGGGGCATAATGACTGCAGCTTAAGCAGTACAATTTTAATATTTTTCTAAACTTAAGTCACAAAAACAAAAATAGTCACAAAAGTTATTGTCAAACAAGTTTCTTTTCAAAAGAAGCCACCAACTCTGCAGAGTGTTCATTTTAAATACTAAACAGTGAAGCACTCTAGGAAGCTGCTAAGCCCTCATTTCCCCAGCCAACTACTCGGAAAGAATGCACTGGATGTATTAGCAGACTGGATGCCGGAGTCACTGACCCCTCCAGAGAAAAGTACAACATTAAAAAGGGATCTCAAATAAAACCATGATCTAGACTCCAAGACAGACAATAGTTTCAAGTCACATTTATTAATACATACCCTGCCCATTTCAAACTCGCGGCAAGCCATTACAATTATCTGTAAATACAAGAAAAAGAAAAGTTGTGAAGGATATATATATAATGTCAGAAAGGAATGCAGAGGCATCTAAATACTACACAGAGCTTATACTTTAAATCTTTACACTTTTTTAGGACAGGTAAGGCTATTAGGGCAAACCATGCATACCATAATAGTAAAATAAAACTAAAAAAAAAATTCAATTTCCCCAAGAAGTTCAGTTAAACTAAGACTAAATTAATTTCCTAGCTTCCCGGGGTAAATATCCAATATATTTCCAAGATTGACAGATTTGGTTTTGTTTTATTTTTAAGAACAAAATATAAATTCACGTGTATGTGTATTTTAACACTAAATGTTGCAGAAAAACCAGGAGATCCCAACATGGTTCACGGTACATCTTACACCCTAAAGGCATGTAGCGTTTTAACACTTGCTCCCATCGTACAAGCAAAGCGACAGGCTCAGACACGAGTCTGCCTGCGGTGGAGGTTTGATGCGTAAGCGCATGCATAGTGTGCACGGACATTCACGGTTTCCTACTCTCTGCCATATAACAAAGTCTGCTTAATGAATATTACAACTGGTGATATCCCATCACTGCTTTTAGGACCGTCTACACTTTAAAGGGGACACACTAATGTGTCCCAGGCAGCCCCCTACACAATGCATATGAAAGTGCTTTGGCGAGCACTTTCATAACCACTGTTCACAACAGGGGGAGAGGGCGTTCTTATCTTAGGGAGAAGCTCCAACTTCCCGCTCGCTCTGTGGCGGTAATTATACCGCGCGCCAGGAAATGCGTGCGGTTGAAGACCACTAGGGGTGGGCAAAAGGACAAATGAATATAAGGGACTCCTTAAATAAGAACACTCCTATACATTGGCAAAGAGGGCCAGCATGGAAATTTAAAGGGACCTGCATTTAAAAACATATGAAGGTGGCTCTGATGTCAGATGGGTGAACAAAACAAACAGTTCATCATTTGAATACATTGTCATAAGCTGTAAGTGTACAATAATGTGTCTATGTACTTACTCCAACTTTGTACTCCCATATCATCCTCCAGAAATCTATTACAGTATTAGCTAGCGGCCCCTGTGTTGCTATGTATGCTCTCGGTTCTTTTACTCCCTGCAAATCAAAATAGTCATATTAAGATTATTAGGAGAAAAAAAGCTGGTGCAAATGGTGCATTTATAAAAAAACAATTGTTTAAAAGGGAAGTCCTATTAGAAAAAAAATTTTGAACATAAAATTCTGTGCCGTATACAGTGACGTAGGCTGGCATTGATCAAATAGAAAATGAGAAAATGTATCCGCAGACCTGGAGGCAGCCATTGTTGTCAGTCATGTGATACTTTGAGTGACTTTCCCTGCACAATCACAACACTGAGCTGATTCTTTATGGCAGTGCTAACAGTTCTGCTTGGACAAACTCCTTTTCTCTGTGGACATTTATTAGATAAAGCATTCTATCGTTCACCATATGGCAATATGATAAGGAGTCGGAGTGTTTGTCTTGCAGACTGAGCTAACGCAACAATCTAGAACACATAAACAAGCATCTGTCTGAAAACATATAATGCAAAAATAGTATGGTAAAATAACGCAATATAAAAAACAAAAAAAAACAAAAAAAAAACACTTATGAGTGACAAAGTCGTCATTTAGTGGGAGTTCTTTTTAATCAGCATTAGCCCGGAAGACAGATTGATCCACTGGTGCTCTTCTGAGCAGATAACAAGAGCTAAGAGCCACTGCTTCCAATACATAGTCGGTCGCAGACCGAAGTTTACGAAACATCCTGTGCTCAGCCTACACAGTCTCATGGTAACTACCGTGAAGTAATAGAAGTAACAAGTACAGCGGGAGACCATTTCTGCAGTCACATAATTAAAAGGTATGTGAATACTTTAATACACAGGTGCAAATTGGACATCATTAATTATACCTGCCGCTGCGAGCAATTTGAAGAATCCACTTAAAGGTCAGTTAAGGTATTTCACAGCAACAAAAATGCCCAAAGACATTCAGATAAAAACCATTAAAAAAAAATATAATAATTTGCAGAATATCTAGTAGCAGATGCCTTTTCTAGAGGATTTAAGCAATAAATTATATTACAGAAGCATTTTAATACTTAAAAGGAAATTGAGTACAGGAGGAAAGTTTATTTTAGAGGAGAAACGTTAGAACAAGAGTTCATAATCTAAAACTGGAGGACCAGAGGCTTAAATGTAATGTAAGGAACATTACCGAGAGTGGTATATAAGTGGAATGGACTCCCAGCCAGCAAAGGCTAATACAGCAAGGGAATTGAAACATGCATCAAGCTATCCTGAATCTAAGACAAGACTAAGGGATGAATAAGGTCTGAGTTTTTACAACCAGGGGAAAAAAAAAAAAGGCAGAGTGGATGGGCTGAATAGTTATTTGCCATCAAAACGGAGAAGAATAAACCTGGTCTTGGGTCTCAAAATACATTTTATCCAACAAGTTGTACAATACCCAATAACTAATTTTCCCTCGTACGCTAAGTGTTTTTTTTAGTCACTTCTTGACTGGAGCCACACAAACACACTGGATCTGCAGAACTGAAGTGTCTTCAAGAAACAAGACGCTCCGTACCTTGATAAAGCTTGCATTGATGTAATCGGATTCATGCGGAGGGATCTTCAAAGACAGTCGGACTCTGGTGTGGTCAACTGTGTGGATGAAAAAAGTAAACATGAAATAAACGCGTTATGTCTACCAGCTTTTAAAGTTCGGAAACGTGTCACGATTCACAAGTTAATAAAGTTCCTCAAAAGAAATGCAACAGACCTTCTAAAAAGCTTAGAAGGAATGAGACCGAGGGAAGTCCCAGAAGGGTTTTTGGCTTATCTATATTTTTTGTGCAGACATTTGGGCATAAAACTATGGTACATTTGCCACCTGTTAAGGTTTCACCTGCCCCACACAATCCTTCACATGAACACAACAGGGTTTATTTACTAAATGGAGGAGACTCGACATTGTGTTTCAGCTCGACTACGCTATACATTATGAACGTGCAATCCCAGAGATCTTCTGCTACAGGAGCTGGTTAGCTGTATATTTCAAACGGAAGAAAAATGCCTGCTTACACATAGAATTATGCATTATACAGAGCCTGTTCAGCACGTCTTGGTAATGGCGGCCCATCATAATAAACAGTGAAGTAAGGGAACTGAAACCCCTCTCACGCTTTAGTGAATAAGTCAAGAAGATAATAGGGTGACCACACATATACGCTTTGTGCTAACCCGTTATAATTAAAGAAATGCAATCAGCGAGGAAATTAACATTACTGCTGGTGTTGCTTTATGCTAGCAAGAGTAATTTAATTACTAAACAAAAGATTTGATCTAGATAGGTGGCAATACGTACACTAGCAATATTGTTAATCTTCCACATGTATCCAGTGACATCATATCCCGCTAATGCCAACAACCCCAACTCTACATTCCATCCATTTATCAAACCAGCCAAGTCTCACGTCACTGGGGTGAAAAACCTCGTTTTTTGTTTGCCAATGGGGCTTTACCCAAAGTCACAGCCCATATCCGCAACAAGAGCGATGGTTTTAGCGCACATTGACACTGTTACCAAATAAAACAAGATATTGCTATCCTTCCTGTGAAATGAAACGTAACTTACACGGCAGAATATCCTTATATCTGTTCTTTTTCACATTTTCCTCTTTCTCGCCTGTACTGGTGGGATAGATCTTGTCTGTTCTGTACTTTGTGGACAGTCTCCTCAACCGCTGAGAAAAGAAGAAGAAACAGACATTAAGAAACTGCAGCAGGAGGTAAGGAAATGAATACCTTACAGAAGATAATAACTACATAATACAGACGTGAAAACACTACGGGTGGCAGCAGGAGGCAAAATGAAGTGGCGTATAAATGTATTATGGAAGTGCATGTGACTGCTCTGCGAGACGGCAGCAACCAGCCGATGACCCTCATTAAAGAAAACGTCAGTAGGAAATAAACGTTTGATTGTATTAAATGCATTAAATAGCTTCTTCCACATATAGCAAAAACTGCATTCTAATACACGAAGTACAAAATTCATCTCAAGAATTTATATTTTAGAATTCTACAAAAAAAAACTCATAAATTTTCACAATGAAAAAAATATTGAAGCAGACGTTAGGATTATGGTAGTCAGCACAATAAATGAGATTCACTTAACTCCTGTTGAAAAATGTAATTCCTCTTATCCTCTCATAATCTAAAGACAGCTCACCCATTAGAAATGACCCAGATGCAATGCGTTTATTCCCACCCAAACAGTCTGCCCTCAAGGATTACTCCAGCTCTGTTCTCCAACTAAACATCGTACATCCGGCACATACCGTTCATCTGCATGCTTCTAAAAGGCTATATTTATAAAGCTTACCATGCGATTGGTAAAGCAATATTCAGTTAGGTTGATACAAGATTAAAGCATGAAGATGAACCTCACTTGCCAAAAAAAAGCAGAAGAAAAAGCAGAAGAGCGAGGAACCCGGAGCACATGGAGCTTAAGGTTATTCAATTAAATAAAATGAGAAGTGCTACAGTAGGAACCATTAAAATAATGCACAGTAACATTAGTTTGCAGACAATTAACTGCTGGAGGTTATAACTAGGGGCCTAAAGCAAAAAAAGAAAATATGTATAATATATATTTATAACCAAAACTGGAGTCCAATTCCAGACTGCCCAGAAGGACAGCATTGACTAAATAGAGTTTGCAAGCACATAGGCACATTACAGTATGATTTAAAGAAAACGGCTGTTTAATATTTTCAGGTACAAGGAACCAAATAAATGCACCATCTCTTATAAATAAATGTCAAAAGATCCGACACCTTCGGGCACTTAGAATTCTAGATAGAAGAAGGGCTCTCAGACTCCGGTATGAAATAGGAAGTAGCCTTCACACAGTTAAAAGGATAAGAGCTTAAAATGCCAACAGGATAAATATCCTATTGCTATCCTATTAAAGGTTTCCTTCAGAGTGCAGCAAGGGAGGTCAATGCAGAAACGAAGGGCGTTCACTGAACACACTGACTGCAGTGTTTCTGGAAAACAGAACGTCCAGATACGCAAAAGTCCAATTTGTTACTCACAAGAGAAGCTTGTGGCAAGCCATTACCACATATGGTAGAAAGGATGTGAGCGGCAGTGGAACAATTGAGAGCGTCAAAAATATACTTCCTGCTTTCAGTGCTAGCTATCCCCATGCGAACTAAGAAATATCACCATGTACGCAGCATTGTCTACGGTGGACTTCTGTTGAAACATTTTCCATTACGTGCTACGTACCGACAATTAACCATATACAAGCTTCTGAAACGGGGAGACTATGTTCTACCTCCACCACATTCAAACTTGTGAAGTCAACGCCTACATTTGGGGTTTGGGACATCTATGTACAAAGTAGCTGCCAGCCTTAGTTATGCCGTAATTTAGAAGCCAACTTCCACCATCCTGCCCATTCAGTGCTGTGGTGGCAAGGGGAAATACTAGGGCTGCAACAACTAATCGATAAAATCGATAATAATCGATAATGAAATTCGTTGGCAACGAATTTCATTATCGATTAGTTGAATCGATTATTATCGATTATAAAATGAGGGTTTTTTCAGAGCAAACGCTCTGAAAAATCCCCCTCATTATATAATCCGTTTAGTCTGACTCACCGTCTCACAGCAGCAGCTCCTACTTACTCCCCCTCCCTGTAATCACTGTGACAACTGGCCCCGCCCCTTCCTTCTCCAGGCCAGAACCACATGGCTGTGACACTCATCTAACTGTAAGTATATATATATATATATATATATATATATATATATATATAATGTGTATGTGTGTATATATATATATATATATATATATATATATATATATATATATATATATATATGTGTATATATGTATGTAATATATATATATATATATATATATATATATATATATATATATATTTGGGCTACTGAAAATTATGGGAGGTGGGGGTTAATTTAGGGGCAGTTATGGTTAGTGGGGTGTTTAGGGTTAATTTAGGGGCAGTTATGTTAATAGGGTGTTTAGGGTTAATTTAGGGGCAGTTATGTTAATAGGGTGTTTAGGGTTAATTTAGGAGCAGCTGTGGTTAATGGGGTGTTTGGGGTTAATTTGAGGCAGTTGTGGTTAATGGTGTGTTTAGGGTTAATTTAGGGGATGCTGTGGTTGATGGGGTCTTTAGGGTTAATTTAGGGGATGCTGTAGTTAAGGGGGTATTAAGGGTTAATTTAGGGGCAGTTATGGTTAATGGGGAGTTTAGGGTTAATTTAGGGGAATCTAAATCCTGGGGGCAGTGAAGTGACATATCTGGGGGTATAAGGCATATACAGTATATAAGGCATATGTGGGGAGGGCAGTGTGGCATGTCTGGGGAGGACGGAGTGGTGTATCAGGGTGTATAAGGCATATCTGGGGGTAGAGTGGCATATCTGGGGGTAGAGAAGTGGCATGTCTGGGGAGGATGGAGTGGGGTATCAGGGGATATAAGGCGTATCAGGCACAGTGGCAGATGTGGGAGGCAGCGTGGAGTGGCAGATGTGGGAGGCAGCGTGGCATATGTGGGAGGCATTGTGGAGTGGCAGATGTGGGAGGCAGCATGGCGTGGCATATGTGGGGAGGGCAGGGTGGCATGTCTGGGGAGGATGGAGTGGTGTTTCAGGGGGTATAAGGGGTATCAGGCACAGTGGCATGTGGGGGGTAGAGTGGCGTGGCAGATGTGGGAGGCAGCGTGGCGTGGCAGATGTGGGAGGCAGCGTGGCGTGGCAGATGTGGGAGGCAGCGTGGAGTGGCAGATGTGGGAGGCAGCGTGGAGTGGTATATGTGGGAGGCAGCGTGGAGTGCTGTGGTAGGCAGCGTGGCATATGTGGGGGGGGGCAGCATGGCATGTCTGGGAGGCAGCGTAGCAAGCCTGGGCTCAAATGTGCATATATTGGGGGGCTGGTTGGGAAATAAAGACAAGAAATGTATTTTATCAAAGTTTTTTTATTCTGCTGTTTGTATTTAACATCATTTGTTTAGTAAATTATTTTAAATAAATGAAAAATTTACATTCATTTTTTTTATCCGATTAATCGAAAAAATAATCGGCCAACTAATCGATTATTAAAATAATCGTTAGTTGCAGCCCTAGGAAATACCAAAGAATGCATGCCAACCGTCTAAGGCCTTCAAAATGGCAGCAAGAAGTCTGTGTCTATGAGTCATGGAAACTATTAAAAAGGGCTTCTCCAAGCTTACCAAGAAGATAACCTTTTCTTTTCATTCACAAACCCATGGCATGCATACCTTTATGTGAATACATTGCATACCTGATCATCTACCACCAGATATTTATACAGGGTGGTTGCATCTTTCTCTGGAGGGTGGTTTCCAGATGGCCACCCTACAGGCACACTATCCTCTACAAGGTACAGACCACATAGAGACACTAGTTTCTGCTCAAAAAAAGAAGACCTACTTTTTTTCTACTTCTTCAATGCAGTTTCACTATAGAGCTATCTTCCCTCCAAGATGATAAGGAAGGAGGATTTCTCAACTACGCATCATGAAAGAATTAGACATTCCCTTCTTTAATGTTAAAATATACATTACGCATGTTTTCTTCTAGAAAACATCACAACTGGCTACTGCAGCTTGGAGGATAATCAAACGCTCAATTTTTGAATTCATAGTCTGCCACAATTTCCTCATGAGTGATGGCTGGCACCAACAGATTGCGTTATTTGTTTACATCCAACATAACATTGTTTATTTCGGCTACAAATTTAGCGTAAATCTGTTTAGTCAAAGCCGCCGGTAAGCTAACCACTTGAGTGGATGCCATTCATAGCCATACGTCTGGCTCATCGCACGTGAGACCAAAGTACATTTTTAATTTCTTGCAGCAAAACACAGCCTACTTAAGGAACATTGTACACTTGTGGCCAAAGTATTTTCATGATTAAGTGGCACCTTGCCTTAATTTCAGCACTATGATGCTTCCAGGGCGCAATAACTAGCTTCCCAAATAGCAGGTGGTCACACGAAACATAGAAATAATGTTACTATTTGAGGCTTTTTAATATATGTATTAAACATATCACTTATAAACCATAGGACGATAAAAAGGATAACGTAGCATGATATTTGCAGGAATATCCATGAGTTGGCTTAAGTCATTTGTAAGGAGCACTTCATAAGGACTGCTTCCCAAGTCTAGCTGCATGTCTCTACGTGCTCCACTTGCACGCAACAATTTGAAGCTTTCAGCGTTGCATTTTTCCGGGGTCTCGGTGCTTTGCTTTTGGTTAGCCAGCGGCGGCACTGCATGTGATGCGCCTTGGCATTCTCCTGGTGGGGGGGGGGGGGACCAGACATGGCGCTCCTTTAAAAACCATATGGCTCGCTAACACACTGTTGCAGCTTACAATGCTGAAAGGCCAGATTTGTTTTCAGTGTGTTAGATGTGCCAACCATGGAGAAACACGATGTGTTGCAATAAACTGCAGACACTTTTTATATCTTAAAAAAAAAAGGAAGATATATTGTCAGCAGATACATGCTACAGATAACAAAAATGTGAAACAAACAAACACAGCGATCTATTCTGCTGTAGCAAAAGACAAACATTTACCAACAGGAATGAAACTATGGGCGACAAAGTCCCAAAGACGGAAGCCCAGATCATGAAGAGTCTTTCAATTGTGAATCTCTGATATGAGACATCTGCCAGGTTGCCACATAAGCCATGATGTGACGGAGATTTTATATAGAAGTATACAGTAAACCATGCCAGATGTACTATATTTTTACTATAGGGATCCGTTAACACCTATAGCACCTCTTCACTTGTGGTCTCTCGGATGAGCTACTACACCCTCTGTTATTTAGGATTGCCATCACATCTTGCATTTCGTCCCCAGTTTCTCAAGCAAAGGCCCATTCAGTGCCCACGTTTGGGTCACAAGGCAGTTCCCAGTAAACATAAAACTATAAAAGGGAAAAGAAAATGCGCCAATGACACAGTAAGGCATGGACAGATTGAACACCGCCAGCCCTGTGCAAATCAATAGTAACACGCTAATTACATGACAACGCTGCTTCTTCTCGCAAGGAAGAGCCTTGTGTTGGGAAGAAGGCACCTTCCATGTTACACATGCGCAGATGCTTAACGGTAGGCCTGAGATTAAGCGTCCGCAGATGCAAAATGGCTCACATTTCTACACGACTTAATCCCCCCAGCTCCTTTCCTACAAGGAGATGCATTCGGCTGAACACATCTCCTGCTCAGCAACGCACAATAATGAAGTACTTTCTTCCATCCAGCTCCATCGTGTGCATGATACAGCAGAGGTCCCACAATAACTTGAACATTTGTTGCTCCCGTTAATATCGAGGAGCACTTTCACACCAGCAATAGGCTGATGAAAACTGGTATGAAGAGGATACCGGTGCTATAGCACGATCGCAAGCTGTTTTAAGTAAATAATACTTTCCAAGTACTTTAATGTGCATTAGTCAGTGAGGATGCAGTACACCATCCCTTTAAGCGTTAGTGAAACACCAATAGACTTTTAAGGGAGCTTACCTTGCACCGTAGTGAATGCGCAAGCTGTGTACTTAAGGGGGAAGTGACATCTGTCTCGTTCTCAAATTACATTTTACTGCATGTAAGTTCACGCAAGCACTCATTGTTAAATGGGGTCTAATTAAAACGGACTACAATGTGCGTAACAAAACACACACATTAAGGACTGGTTTGGCCCTTTAGTTGAATTTTTATGTGATCAGGTTTGCTACAAAAAGCCTAGAAGGTCCCGATTCAAAATAGTCTGAAGCTGACATTTTTTAACATGCCAATACAAGAGAAGGTTTCACTCCAGAATCCCTATGGTTTTCCCCGAGGCTTGGTGGAGTAGTCTCGACTATGTAACAAAATGCCACATGACACACACAACATACCTTTACCGACGCTTACAGGGGAAAATGACATCTGCCCAGAGATAACATGCTTTTCTTAGCAGGCGAGAAGCAGAAAATTACACGGCTTTAGGAGGCTGAATAATTGGTCTTAATAAACCTCATTCACTTTCTCCTGCAGAGGAGCGGCTGTCACGTTGCCAAAGCCTTACGCTTTACTGTTCTATATACAAGAAGTAAGACCGCGTAGCGATGGCTACCGGTTAAGAGAGGCAATATCTGCATGAATGTTGCAAATCATTACACCATCTCTGCCCCATAGTTTAGTGGCTGCTTGTTGTAGCTTTGGGTTAAGCAGTCTAAGTCTTGTTGAGAAGAAACGTTCAGAACAATACATTAGAGTTAAAGCTATGTGGCAACCTTACAAACAGCTCAAGGGAAACCTACACATTTTTCATCATAGATGCCTAGATTAGGGTATATCAGGCATCATGCGACTTGGTATAATATATAGATGACCACATTATTTACAATTTAAAATCAAACAGTAAAGGTAACAAAGTCTTCTTCTCCTCATTAGTAAACTTAGCACACGTGGTTGTACACACATGTAGACCACACATGCAGCCCATACAGGCAACAGTACACATGTAACAGAGGAGGCACACGTCATCTTGAACACGTACACGAGTAGAACAGTTTTCCCCACTGCTGGTCGCCCACTTTTGAGGGCTAAACTCAAACTGGTCTCATCAGTAATCTGGCTGCAGATGACGGGAGTCCACCACCTACAGCGCTACGGAATTTGATGGCGCTATACAAGACCAATAATAATACTACAGCTCACCCTGCATAACATATCATTAAATGCACGAGGAGACATGGCTATATGTCTGGAGGGAACAATGTATATATATATATATAATAGCAATGCCCACCTCAAATTGCACTCACTTAAAAATAAAAATTAAAAGCCCCTACCAGCCACAAAATCACTTACATTCTACAACAGATGCAGCCAAATCGAATGCTTACTTGGAAAGACTGCTTCTGCCTTTCAAGTCCGTAACTGGTGTTTATTTAATAAAATCAATAGTTACGTGTACTTTATTATTATTTCTCAAACGCATGTCTAAACATTAGCCGGGGATGAGAGAGTTCAGCAAAAACCTCTGTGTAATCCAACAATTTGGCTAACACTGCCATAAAATCCGTGCAGGAAATCTGAACAGTTTTGGGCCTCTTGGGCATCCTTAACGCCCTGAGTAACGTTTTCTGTATAGTGATAGAAAAGACATGGACATAAAAACATCCAATCTCTGGATTAGTTTGAAAGACAGTATAAGCACGCTCACATCAAATAATGCGTTTTGACTTAAAGCCTTATTTTTTTTGGATGTATTAACCCTCTATATCCAATAAAAGGCAATGGGCTTTGGAGCGCGTATTGTACGGTTCAGTAAGCATTTTGTTCAGGACTTTTAATAAATACACGCGATTAAAGATTTTTTTTCCGGGAAGGGTCTGAGCATTCAATTAACAGTGTTAATACTGTTGCAGTATGGAAGTGCTGGATTCGGCGAGGCCAGGGGAATAGAAACTTTAGTCGCAGTAAACACAATATTATACTGTTTGAAAAGAAAAGCAGTCCCCAGAACAGACCAAGACCAGAATACATACCTCTTCCAGCAGGCAGATTTACACATGGGTACCTGCGAAACTAAAACCCGTCATCCTTTAAACATGAAGCCAGGGGATGCTTGGCAGCCACTACATGTATTAACAAAAATATAATAGGATGAACCAAACGTGCGCAACAGAAAGGCTCTAAAAGCAGAATATCGTATGTCTGTAGGCTTCAAAGATGCACTGCTGCTGGAACAACATTTAGACTAAATGCATTTTCTTTGTAGGCTAAAGTGAGATATAGTTTCAAATTTCACACAGCGACGGTTTTGAGCGGCAGCAGTCTGTGGCAGAGCCAGCAACACCTTATCGGTTTCCTGTCCTGAAGATCTCTCAGATCTCCTGTAACCGCCCATCAAGCAATATCACGCAGGGAAACGATATGGCGATTGTCATGATTAACTCATATAATGTAGTGGATGCATGGAAGGGTAACCCAGCAGAGGTGGTTAGTTTCTTTGTTTCAGCACTCAATGAGTTAATCTGAGGTTGATTTAATGTGTTTCTTTGTGAATGCCCTCTGTATCTGTTCTGGCTAGAGGTGTCATCTTCCCAAAGGACCCCTGTGGTGATTCATGGCCTAACTGATAAGGATCCTTAGTTATAGGAATTCCATTCCTATCTGAAGTGGGGGGGTTTCCATCACCTTTACCCCACCATAACTTATTGGCACATCAAAGATGGGACCCGATTCTTGGGGATGGTGTCATATAATCAGTCATGTGGTCAGAGGG
The DNA here is from genome assembly GCF_027358695.1 of Spea bombifrons. NCBI lineage: Eukaryota > Metazoa > Chordata > Amphibia > Anura > Pelobatidae > Spea > Spea bombifrons. The sequence continues at coordinate 61,941,016 of NC_071090.1, read as the reverse complement.
GCGTTTGCTTGCAAAAGTCTGATTTAGGGACAATGCAGCGACCTCAAAGCAGAACTCCATGATATACTCTGATTGGAACAACATCATAAGAACCATCTGGACTTAAGGAGTTCCCACAGACCTGCTTATTGGAGAAACTCGTGAGTGAGGGTCCTGTGTTTAAGTCCTTTTGCTTTTAAGAACTGTTTGCTGTTTTATTTTTATTTTGTATGTCTTGTTTTTTGTAATTCTGGCACTGTGTAATCTTTGTCTTTTTGTTATTAAAATATTCATAATCCAAGTCTGTCTTTGGGCTCTAGTATCGATATCCACGAACCCTAAGAGAGGATAACACGTTACCATATTGTTATTAAGTTTTACGGGATATATATATATATGTTGTTTGCCCGGGGTGGGTTGATATATGTATAGAGATAAAGGTTCTAATTCGGATTTCTCACGAATCCGGTATCAAAACCGTGAGTGGTGGCAGACTACCTGGGGGGATACAGGCAGGATTTGGGGGTTAATTTGGTGTAACTTATACCTTGTTAAGGGGTCAAGTTAGTAAATCCAGAGGCCTGGTGCTATTAACCCCTTCATGCCCACGCCCTCCACACAGTCACGGCTTGGCAAGTAGTCCTGACCGTGACAAACTTGGTGGCAGCTAGGTGGGATATCTAGAGTTTTTTAGTGCTATTTGTATTGCCCGGTTTGGTGATTTTAGTACTAGAAGAAATTACATGGGTTTTGTGTAATTTCCCAAAGACATTACTCAGACATACAGTGCAAAACAGTTCGTTCCTCTCCTTTTTTGTTTTCTCTACCATACTGCATTATGGAGGCATATCGACGACAGCCAAAAGAATCTCTGGAGCTGGTTTGTCAAGAAAGGAATATACAAATTTTTGGCAAAAGTAAAGAGCAGCTGATTTTGGATCTCCTGGAACATGATAAACTCTGTGCAGAGCAGGCCATTGGAGCAGATGTGATTTTGGAAGAGCCTGTGGATCAAGGATGTTTTCCTGATAAAGTTAACGCCTTGAGTGTAACGGACTCTGAGTTACAAGTGTTACTAAAGGATCTGGGGAGCGTGGATCCTCAGCTAAAGTTCAACCTGATTCTGCAGTACAAGGAGAGAGAGAGGGAGGCTGCGGAAAGAGAGAAAGAGAGGGAGGCTGCGGAAAGAGAGAGAGAGAGAGAGATGGAGGCTGCTGAGAGAGCTGCGGAGCGGGCAGCTGCTGAACGAGAAGCTGAGCGGAGGTATCAGCTGGAACTTCTACGGTTAAAACAATCTAGTCTGTCTCCCCAAAGCATTGTTAACGGGGATGGATATGCTAACAGACCCCGCCTGGAACACTTTCCAATGCTGGAAAAGGACACTGACCTGGATGTGTTTTTGAGGGGGTTTGAGAAAGTGTGCCGGCAGTACCAGCTGCCCAAGGAAGAGTGGGGAAAGTATTTAACCCCACGTCTGAAGGGGAAAGCCCTGGATGTGTTTGCTTCCCTACCAATGGAGGTTGACCAGGACTATGAGGCCATAAAATCTGCCTTGTTAAAAAGTTTTAACCTCACCCCTGAATTCTACAGGAAAAAGTTTCGAGAGATGCAGCAAGCTACATCGGACAGTTGCACCGAATATGCGGGACAGCTTCGGACTGTTTTCCGGCAATGGGCTGGAGGCCTACAAGTTACTACATATGAGGCCCTGGAGGATCTGATGATTTTGGAGCAGTTCCTGAGCACACGAAGTCCGGAGGCCCGAGAGTGGATTCTGGACAGAAAACCTAAGACCACGGCAGAGGGGGCAGATCTGGCTAACGATTATGCCAACAACCGTACTCCAACAACCAAGCGGGTACAAGCATCACAAGGACCATCTACTTGGAAAGGAGCAGCCTACCAGCCACCAACTCCTAAGCCAGCCGGGAGATTATCACCAACACCTTTCCTAGCCAACAGAGCAGGGGCCGCATCGGGCCAGGGGGATACCCGCCGGTGTTATCGGTGTAACCAGACTGGGCACTTGAGTGCCACCTGCCCTTCTAAGAGACCATCTCCACAGACAAATGGAAATGGAGGTACAGCTGGGGGAGCTGCACCTGTTTTATTTGTGGCTAGACCAAAGGAGGCACAAGGAGACAATTTGCAATGTGTAGCAGTTGGGGAACACCCAGCTGTCTTGTTTGTTTCCAAGGTTCAGGGGAATGAAGATGAGAACCTACAAAGAGTGACTGTAGGTGACTGTGTGACTATGGGACTCAGGGATACGGGGGCTGCTTGCACTCTGGTGCGGCCTGAGATGGTAAAATCGGAGGATCTTATCCCTGGGAAGACCATGTCCATCCATGGAATTGGCGGGGTGCGCCCTGCAGTGCCAGTGGCACGTGTGTACCTTGATTGGGGTGTGGGCAAGGGTTTGCGGGAGGTGGGGATATCCGAGGATATTCCTGTTAATGTTTTGCTGGGCAAGGATCTGGGTCGACTTGTTTGCCAGTATGCACCAGTTGAGGAAACCTGCAAACCTGGAGGGCTGGTAGAGAGCCCTGTCCAACCTAAGGTACTGTCTGAAACTTTGGGAGTAGTGGGTAGCTGGGAGGGAGCCCGGAAGGTAGAGGTAGGCCTGTCTGAACCAGCACCCAGGATACTGTCTCCTGAAGAGATGGAGGGGGATATGCACCAAGGGACCAGACCTAGAGAGCAAGCTCTAGGGGAAACTTGTGGTTTGACCTTTGGAGGGGCAGAGTTTCAGGAACAGGGAGTCTGTAGTGGCTCTTCTGGTTTAATGCCCCCTGATACGGAAAAGCATAGTGTTACTATGGGTGATCAGGTAGCCAAGGGATTTGGGCATGCTGGGGATACCTCTGTCAACGTGTCTTCAGAAGTTGTATGCCCTGAAGGTATTATTCTTGGAAACATAAAGGGGACTGGGGATGTGTGGCCAACCGTGCCTACAGCACCTGAGTACTTAGATTTGGGTGCAGGAGAAAGTATACATGATATAGGGGTGTCTGAGGATATTCCTGTTAATCAGTTTTCTCAAAGGGAAAACAAGGGATATTTGGAATGTGATGTTTCTGTGAATCAACAGCCAAAACTCAGTTGTAATGGTCCAGAGGAAATGCTTACTTTAACCCTTAAAGTGCTGGAGAAGCAGGAAAGGGGTAGTTTATCCACTGTGTCTAAGACTCCTACAGCTGTAAAGTCTGGAGATAAGGAGGAGGGGGAGGAAAATTCAGACCCTGTTATTCCTTTTGTGTGTTCACTGAGTGGGCAATGTGAGGGGCAGAATATTTCCCCTGTAGCTGTAGTGGCATACCAGCAAGATGCTGGGGCAACAGCTACAGAGGATAATATAGTACGGGTTGATGAAAAGACAGCTACATTGACCAGTCAGCAAGAAACCCCTCGCCCTGTGAGTGTAGGTGAAGCCAAGAGCCTGGGATCCACAATGGATGCCCAGGACAATGGACACCCTTTTGCTGTCTTGCTTGGCAATGGGCAGCGTTTAGCTATCCTAAGCAGGGCAGAAAAACAAATGGATGAGGCCTTAAAACATCTGAGTAACTTATCGCCAAAGGAAGAGGTTTATTCAAGGGTTGGCAAAGAGTGCTTAGCTATGGTGTGTGCTTTGCAGGAGTTACAGCCATGCTTGTATGGTTGTGACTTCACTGTTATAATCTATCACAACCCTTCTCTTCAGGCGGATAGAGTAGATGGGAAGCTTAGCAAGTTGCTCAGATGGAGTCCGGTGCTACAGCAGTATTGTTCTACTGGCTGGTGTGACAAGTCAGCTTCTATGGGAACGCTGACTGTTTGTCTTGTCAGGGGGAGACTAGAATTTAGGCAGACATAGCAGATCAGCGTGTGCTGACCTCCTCTGTCCACCATCTTAAAGGGGGAGGTGTCATGATTAACTCATATAATGTAGTGGATGCATGGAAGGGTAACCCAGCAGAGGTGGTTAGTTTCTTTGTTTCAGCACTCAATGAGTTAATCTGAGGTTGATTTAATGTGTTTCTTTGTGAATGCCCTCTGTATCTGTTCTGGCTAGAGGTGTCATCTTCCCAAAGGACCCCTGTGGTGATTCATGGCCTAACTGATAAGGATCCTTAGTTATAGGAATTCCATTCCTATCTGAAGTGGGGGGGTTTCCATCACCTTTACCCCACCATAACTTATTGGCACATCAAAGATGGGACCCGATTCTTGGGGATGGTGTCATATAATCAGTCATGTGGTCAGAGGGGCGTTTGCTTGCAAAAGTCTGATTTAGGGACAATGCAGCGACCTCAAAGCAGAACTCCATGATATACTCTGATTGGAACAACATCATAAGAACCATCTGGACTTAAGGAGTTCCCACAGACCTGCTTATTGGAGAAACTCGTGAGTGAGGGTCCTGTGTTTAAGTCCTTTTGCTTTTAAGAACTGTTTGCTGTTTTATTTTTATTTTGTATGTCTTGTTTTTTGTAATTCTGGCACTGTGTAATCTTTGTCTTTTTGTTATTAAAATATTCATAATCCAAGTCTGTCTTTGGGCTCTAGTATCGATATCCACGAACCCTAAGAGAGGATAACACGTTACCATATTGTTATTAAGTTTTACGGGATATATATATATATGTTGTTTGCCCGGGGTGGGTTGATATATGTATAGAGATAAAGGTTCTAATTCGGATTTCTCACGAATCCGGTATCAAAACCGTGAGTGGTGGCAGACTACCTGGGGGGATACAGGCAGGATTTGGGGGTTAATTTGGTGTAACTTATACCTTGTTAAGGGGTCAAGTTAGTAAATCCAGAGGCCTGGTGCTATTAACCCCTTCATGCCCACGCCCTCCACACAGTCACGGCTTGGCAAGTAGTCCTGACCGTGACAGCGATCTGCATACTTTTGCAGCGAAATACATGGGAGGAATGCTAAATGAAATCCTCTACGCATTTTATCTATGTATTTTGCAAGCTGTTCAATGAGCAAACAGGACATAACAAGTAGTAAAGAATGTAATATTTGACTTCCAGAAACAAGGGGTAAGGAGGGCCCTGCTCCAAAGAGCTTACAAGTTTAGAGGGCATTAGGGTGTATTACACAAGTAGTAATAGTGCCAGACTATTATAAGCTTTCCAGGAGGGGTGAGCTAGGAACATGGGTAGAACGGTGTAAATGTGCAAGGTTGTAGACGTCCCTAAAGAAGTGAGTCTTGAGGGATTTTTGAAGGAATAAAGGCAGGGGGAGAGACGGATAGACCGGGGGAGGGCATTCCAGAGGATAGGGGCAGCCCTGGAGAAATATTGTAAGCTTTCAGGAGAGCTAGAAATCAGAGAAGAGGATAGAAGGAGATCATTGGATGAGCGGAGAGACCGGTTAGGAGTGTATTGAGAGATGAGTGATAAGGTGTAAGTAGGGGAACCGCTATGAAGGATTTTGAAATGAATCCTGAAGCGCACAGGCAGCCAGTGAAGAGACTGACTGGGGAGAGACGTTAGTAAAGCGATGGGAGGAAGATAAGTCTGGCAGCAGCATTCACGGATTGTAAAGGGGTGAGACGGGTATGACAGGGTTACAACATACAAGGTGGGAGATAATGTAGGCATGGACAAGACCCTTAACGGCATTTTGTGTTAGGATGCATCTCCTGCTTAGTAGTGCCAGACTACTTACTGCTAGCCAGCTCCAACACTGGCTCTCCCAAGATTTTAAAGGCCGTTAACAAGTCCCCTAAATGCAGAAAGAGCTCACACTTCATCCTTGGGGTCAGTTTAGGCCAGCACATTGTCTGTTTAAATACCAGCCCAGGGGCAAACTCATTAGGCAAGAGGTCCCAGATGCAGACAAAGTACAACCCTTCAGAACAATGAGTAGAATTAGTCAATTTATATTTTAATGGAATCTACACCTGTGAGCACTGATGCCAACAGGATACTGTGTTCACAACATGAGAGAAGTCTTTTATATTATGTATTTTGTATTATCCTGGAAGCCAATTTAAAAAGTCCTTAAAAACAACGTACAAATAACTCAAAAAGGCAACTATGCACAATACTCTGACCCTGAGCATTAAATGAGAAATTCTATATTATTTGGTCCTGTGGTTGTAAGAAATATGCATGTAATTTGTCACAAGTCTCAAAAAAGAAACCACTACTACTCACCTACTATTGAAGCCTCTTTACGGTACATGGCCCAGACTACATCACATGTAACACAGCATGCAATGCAATACCATTATATTATATATACGACATCCTTATGTCCTTAGGGTGTCCTAAGTCTGGCTAGAAAAGGTGACACAAAACTACAGCAAACATATCTAGTTCTAGATCAGGAGTTAAGGACACCCATGCAAGTAACAAAGACCTACTTAGACACAGCAGGTACCCTACTGACAATAGGGTGGTGGGGGTCCTCTTTAAATGGAACTATTGTAAGCGTCATCCATCCCGTCACCGATCAGTATACAAACTAGCCATGCAATAGAGCTATTCATCTGTCTGGCACAGCATTTCCTTTTAACCCATCCCAACAAGGAAAGGCCTCATATTGTGTCTGGGAGTATACCAAGAGCTGCTAGAGGCAATGAGTCAGAGGATATTCCCAGGACCAAGACATTCTTTTATCAGATCCCCTTCCTCCTTACAGTCCCACAGATTAACTCTGTACACCCAGGATCATGCTTCTAGCTATATCTTTATACACACACATACATACATATAATAACGCTGTATTCCCTGTGTGTGATTGAGATAGATATATACACACAGGGAATACAGCGTTATTATTGTACTCTCTACATATTGTGAAGTCCCTTGAGTTTGTGTTCATTATGGCAGGGTATCGATGGGCAGCACAGCATTACTTATAAATTATTCCCCATGCACACAAACAAAAAAAACGTCTCAGGCGCTTCTATCTTTAATTTGTTAAACCGGATAAGTTTATACAAGCTTCCCATGAAACACAAAATGTGACATGCATACAAACAGTGAAGGAAAACGAGCGGGAACCTTTTCATTGTACATATATTTAATATTGTGAATAATGTCTGTGAATTATAATAATAATGTCACACAGGTGACATTGAAGCACATGGAGGTGTGGAACGCTTTAATTGCCGGTGGATTGAGTAATATTGCTTTGTTAAGAAAACCGGATCAGAGAGATTAGAAGTGGAAGTAAACCGAGCGCGGTACCTAGCGTCGTTCAGCACATAATCATTTTCTGGAGACCATCATCACGTAAAAATGACCTACCGAGGAATCAGCAGAAGAGTCTCTACATGCATGACCCGGGTAACGTGTAAAAGGCTTTCAAAAGCGCATTATAAATGTCCATCCGAAATATCAATTCAATTAAATTCATTTCCTACTCCACTCCCAGACCACAGGAGCCGCCAATGCCCAAGAGGGTTGATCAACATCCGTTTACATGCAAGATTTAGGGCTCGGGTTGCCTGTGTGCGCTTCTATGCATTTTCATGCAATTCTAAATACATACAAAATACCAGATTAACGAGAAAAGTAATGCGGCGGGTGGTCCAGGAGATAATGCCTCCATTGGAGACCTAGATACCAACTGGTGCTTAGAAGAATAAGAAGCATCTGACACAATGAGAGAACAGCCTGCTCAGGGGGTGGGGCAGGCTACTTGACACTAGTCTTAAGACCGCATTTAGGGATGACCGATTTATTTAGAAGGGAGGAACGGCACACGCAGAACACTCATATCGCTTTTTGAATCGCCTATAGCCATAAGACAGATGCCTCAAACTCTTCAGAAAGAAGACCTGCACGTGGGTTGAAAGAAAGGACTATAATAGAATAAATGGCGAGCCATCTCCACAGCCAAGGAAAGGAATGTTATACGACTGATAGACAGCATTGACTATTAATACCAAGTGAAGTGTTTCTCCAGCATATGCCACCCTTGGAATCCACCAAGACACCAGCAAATGCTTAGGAAGGGCCACTTAACTCCAGATATGCTTTGGCTAGCAGGCGATGGCTTAAGGAATAGAAATTGCTTCCTATATATAATTATACAGAATCCATACCTACACAACACCTTCTGGCTTTCTGCTAGCAGGAAAAAGAATTAACTAAGAAACACATTGGCAAATACATGTTTCCAGGAAGCCCTGATGAAATGCTCCCTCCCCATAAACTGTAATCCATGAAGTGATCAGGAAGGAAGGAGGGGGAGATGAGGGAGGCAAAAAAAAAAAGGAAGGAGAGGAGGGGATCGGTTCTGAAATAGCGCAAGAGGGGTGGAGGGAGGGTACCCCCAAAGGCAGCTACTACAATGTGTTCTCTACAGCCCTTCCATTCACCGGGACACACCGCAGCACCACATCACACGTGTACAAACACCCAGAGCCGTGACCCTGCCCCTCACTAACGCATACTCGGCACACAAGCCGTCGCCGGTCGGGAATACACACCGTTAAGTTTCCGGAGCCCCGATCCATGCCCTGCTACCAACCCCTGCAGCCCCCTCTGTATCGCTCTCACCATAAATTCGCAGGCGAACGTGTCCTCCCCGTTGTGGTCCTTGTTATTCATGGCCTGCACTTTCTGAATGAAAGTCCTGAGGATCTCCACTTGATCCATGCTGCGAGCCGTCTCCTCCCCTGACTCCCTTCTCACTCACAAGCTCTCCCGATCACACCCAGCACCTTGATACGCTTGGCTAATGAGGTGAACGGTCCTAACCACCCTGGTCTTGGTCAGGGTGGAGGAGGCCGCTGCTTTTTTTAACCCCTCGCCATACGAAACAGCCCCCGGCCTCTCATTTGCCTCAGAGGGCAAACAATTTCCTCAGGTCCCTTCCCAAACCTCCGCGCTCCTCCCAGCCGACCACCAAAGCACACATTGAGATGCACCGGAACTCGCAGCCCCAGCACCCCTCCTTACACAGTTCCCCATTGGCTGCTCCTTGTCTCTTTCTGAAATCCTATTGGCTTTCCAAGTATGTAGAAAGAGGGGGCGGGATCCAACCCAACCCTTCTGTCCGTCACAAATTCAATAAGCGGTTGATCGATCGGCCATCTTAGGGCGGAGGAGGGGTGGGGCCAGAGGGGTGCGGTTTCGGCGACTCGCAGCCAATAGAACTTGAAATGGAAGACGTTGGCGAATCGAGTCGTGGAACGCACTAAGCCTGTTCTTACGTTACCGCACCAGATTCCGTTAACTCTTTCATTCCGAAAACATGACGCCAATGCAATATAAAGTATTGAAGGATTACGTATGCTTGACAGTTGTTACTTTAAAGTCCTATATATTTTACTAATTCTACCCTTCATTAAGAGCACAAAGTAAACTTTTGCTTCTAGTTTGAGTATAAGAGTTTGTGGCCTTTAGTTGAAGTTGAAAAACAGAGCCACATAAGGCTTTGGAACCAGGCGGTTTATTCCTTTCAGCGTTTCTTATAGACGTATACCAAATGTTTTTCTTCTAGATTGTAAGCTCGTTTGCACAGGGCCCTCTTCACCTTTTGTTGCTGGAAATCCAGAATGTTATGTGATTCACTACTCGTTACATCCTGTTTATTTGTTGTACAGCGCTGCGGAATGTGATGGTGCTATATAAAACAATTATGAGAATTGACCACATCTCACCCCCCCAATCCATTTGTCTGAGAGCAATAGTCTTAGGGATGTTATAAAAGGGACACTTTAAGCATATATACACTTTAATACATATGGTAGTTGAGTGGTCCTTTTAAGTTTCCATTTGGTAGCAGTTGCTAATGCGTGGGGGATGCATATGACCCTTTCCTGACCCCTAGATATTCACTGTGACATGTAGTATACTTACTGCCTCTTAGCCCCAGGGCTTGCTCAGCAAGCATTCCAGGGGTGCAGGCCCGGACTGGCCATCGGGCACACCGGGCATTTGCCCGGTGGGCCGGAACAGGGCCACGGCCGGGACAGAGCCACAGCCGGGCCGGATTGACTTAGGGGCTAATAGAGCTGCAGCTCCAGGCCCCTACCTTAAAATAGGCCCAGTCAGGACCGGACTGACTGGGCCTATGCGGCCGTCCTTAACGCAGGGCACCTGCCCCTTAAGCCCGCAACAACCGCGACCGGGCCCGCTACTTACCTGGCTACGTCCCTTCCACGGCCAGGGGGACGCAGGAATCCAACGGAACGGAGCCATGTGACGTACGTCATGTACACCACATGACCCTGCTGTGTGTCTGCTTCCCCTGTACAGATCCGCGGAAGTCTGCGAGCGGCGCGTACATCATGAGTCCAGGTAAGGGGGTGAGGGAGGCTGTATGGAGTATGTGAGATTGAATGAAAGAGAGAATTAATTAATCTGTGAAGGAGTGAGTGAATGAATGTTTGTGAATGAGTATATGTAAATGAGTAACTGAATGAGGGAATTAGAGTATCAATGTATGAATGAATATCTGAATGAGTGAATGAGTGAATGATTATCTGTGAATTAGTGAATAAATATTTGTGAACAAGTGAATGAATGTGTGTGTGATAGCATGGATGTGTAGGGGGGGGCAAAGATGCCACAGGCAGACTGTTTTGGTGGCAAAGATGCCACAGGCAGGCTGTTTTGGTGGCAAAGTTGCCACAGGCAGGCTGTTTTGGTGGCAAAGTTGCCACAGGCAGGCTGTTTTGATGGCAAAGTTGCCACAGGCAGGCTGTTTCGGTAGCAAAAATGCCACAGGCAGGCTGTTTCGGTGGCAAAGTTGCCATAGGCAGGCTGTTATGGGGGCAAAGATGCCACAGGCAGGCTAAGTGAAACCGTCCGTGGAAACCCTCCAGAACTTAGAGTCGGTTTGGGTTACAGTACAATTTGGCAAAAGTAAAGTAACTCTCATAGGTGTGATTTATAGACCCCCAGGACAAGTAGAAGAACTCGATAATCTACTAGTGGAGGAAATAGCTAAAATGACAGTGAAGGGGGATGTTATAATCATGGGTGACTTTAATCTCCCTGATGTGAACTGGAAAACGAAAGTAGCTGGTTGTACCAGGAGTGCGGATATTCTAAACTCCTTATTGGGATTATCTTTAACCCCTTAACGACAATTGCCGGTCCTGGCACGACACGGAAAAGCATGTGCTTTACGACAATTGACGTGCCAGGACCGGCACGTCTTTAAACGGGTGCAGAAAGCGATCTACTTTCGCTTTCTGCACCCAAAAAGCGTTGCTGAATGCCTCGACCTCGAGGCATTCAGCAACGCCGCGATCGGCACGAAGGGGCCATCTCTGGCCCCTCCACGGGGCGTCAACATCCGCCATACTTTGTATGGCGGCGGACGCCCGTTTTAAAAGCGTTTAGGAGGCGATCAACGATCGCCTCCTAAACTTAAATGGTGTCGCTGGAATGCCTCGATCAGGAGGCATCCAGCGACACCAAACACTTACCTTTCGATGGGCTGTGACCGCTCCGGAGAGCGGTCACAGCCGCAGCTGCCGGTGATCTTCGCCATCAAGCAAGATGGCCGCCGCCCTGCAAGAGAAACAAGCAAGTTTTAAAGTTCGCTAGATGGTCTCCAGACATCTAGAGAACTCTGGCTCCACTTGCAGGTTGAATACAGGTACTGCATTCACCATGCAAGTCAATGGAGCCCAGCTTTCTAATCACAGTGTGATTAGTAAAAATAAATTAAAAAATAAAATTAATAATAATTAGAAAAAAATAGTAAAAAAACAGTAAAATGTAAAAATCATTTCCCACTGATGTCACTATCAGGGGAACCTCCAAGTTGAAAAAAAATTTTACATTTTTTTTTTTTTAAAAGGCAAAAAAAAAAAAAATATATATATATATATATAAAAATATATTTTTGTGAGCAAGTCCTAAAATTTGCATATTAGCTTAAAACAATTCTCGCATGGAAAGATTTAAAATACTGGCATATTAAATGCCCGTGGGGTGTCTACTTTTAAAAAAGGTATGATTTGATGGGGTAAATTGAATTGGCCAGGTTCAACAAGGTCCCAATTAACACGGGGGGAAGGATGGCCACACATCTAATTTCCAATTAGAAAAATGCACACGTACCAAATGTGGCCTTTTAGTTCCCCAAAAAAATGACAAACCCATGCATGTGGGGTATCACTGCACTCAGGAGATGTTGCTGAACACATATTGGGGTGTCGTGTGACAGCGGCATATACCAGGAGCTGTAAATTCATACATAAAGTAGGTGTGTGTGGGAAAAATACACACACAAAAATACTACTGCAAACTTTGAAACAATGCTGGTGGTAAAATGTGTGCATGCAAAGAGTTAAAATACCAGCATTTAAAATACCCTGTGGTGTGTAGTTTTCAAAAATATATGGTTTTGTTGGGCACACTGAAATGGCCCGGCTCAAAGATGTACCAAATAGGGCATGGGCAGTGGATCCCCAAATGCCAAAGTTCAACATTGAAAAATGTGCATGCCCCAAATGTGGCCCTTTTGCCCCCAAACAGCCAGGCAAAATCATTCATGTGGGGTATCACTGCGCTCAGGAGATGTTGCTGAACACATATTGGGGTGTTTTGTGATAGTGACATATACCAGAACTTTTTAATTCATACCTGAAGTAAAATGTGTGTGACAAAACAAATGCATAAAAAAAGACTACCATAAAGTTTGACAAAGACTGGTGGTAGATATGGTGCATGGAAAGAGTTAAAATACTAGCATTTGAAATACCCTGGGGTGTCTAGTTTTCAAAAATATATGGCTTTATTGGGCACACTGAAATGGCCCGGCTCAAAGATGTACCAAATAGGGCATGGGCAGTGGATCCCCAAATGCCAAAGTTCAACATTGAAAATGCGCATGCCCCAAATGTGGCCCTTTTGCCCCCAAACAGCAAGGCAAAATCATTCATGTGAGGTATCGCTGTACTCAGGAGATGTTGCTGAACACATATTGGGGTGTTTTATGATAGTGACATATACCAGAACCTGTTTATTCATACCTGAAGTAAAATGTGTGTGAAAAAACAAATGCAAAAAAATTACTACCATAAAGTTTGACAAAGGCTGATGGTAGAATAAGTGCTTGGAAAGGGTTAAAATACTAGCATTTGGAATACCCTGGGCTGTCTAGTTTTCAAAAATATATGACTTGATGGGGTAAATTGCATTGGCCGGGTTCAAAGATACCCGAAATGGCACATGGGGGGAAGAATTACCAGATTCAGAAAAAATGGCTTTGAAATAGCAAAACGCTACCTGTACTTATTGCCCCATAACGTGTAGAAAAAAGCAAAAAAACATAAAAACGTTGGGTATTTCTAAACTCAGGACAAATAGTAGAATCTATTTAGCAGGTTTTTTTATTACCTTTTATAGATGAGTAAAAGATTTTTCAACTAAAAGTTAGAAACAGTCATTTTTTTCTAAATTTTTCACCATATTTTATACTTTTTTTAATAGTAAATAATATGATACAATCAAAACAATGTCATCTAAAGAAAGCCCTTCTTGTCCTGAAAAAAACAATATCTAATGTGTGTGGGTTCAGTAAACGGGAAAGAAGAAAATTACAGCTAAACACGAGCAGCGCAGAAATGTTAAAACGGCCATTGTCACGAAGGGTACAAAAAGTAAAATCAGCCTTTGTCACGAAGGGGTTAAAACAGGTGGTTGAGGAACCAACTCGTAAGGAGGCCACATTGGATTTAGTGTTCACAAATGGAGATTTGTTAACAGATATTTCTGTAGGTGAAAGTTTGGGATCTAGTGATCATCAGTCTGTGTGGTTTAATATACGAACAGTGACTGAGTCACACCACACAAAAACAAAAGTTTTAGATTTTAGAAAAGCTGACTTTTCTAAAATGAGAAAATGTATAGAGGAGTCATTATCAGACTGGCACAATTTAAATGGTGTTCAGGAGAAATGGGATTTTGTAAAAGCTGTTTTATCAAAGATAACAGAAAATTGTATTAGGTTGGTCAGTAAGAGTAAAAAATTAAGGAAACCGCTGTGGTACTCTGCAGAAGTGGCCAAAATCGCGAAAGACAAGAAGTTAGCCTTTAGTAGATACAAAAATACCCAAAGTGAGGAAGATAGACAGATCTATAAAATTAGGCAGAAAGAGGCAAAGAAAGTTATAAAAACTGCCAAATCACAGGCAGAAGAGCGAATTGCCCTATCAGTAAAAAATGGAGATAAAACATTTTTTAGATATATAAATGAGAAAAGGAAAGTTAAACAAGGATTAGTTAGACTAAAAACAAAAGGCATATATGTAGAAGAGGATAAAGGTTTAGCTGACTGCCTCAATGAATATTTCTGTTCAGTTTTTACAGATGAGAATGATGGAATGGGACCTCAGTTGGGAAAAAAGACTGAATCATTTGAAATATGTGAGTTTATCGAGGCGGAGGTTTTACTTCAGTTGTCTAAGGTAAAGACAAATAAGTCGATGGGGCCTGATGGGATACACCCCAAGTTATTAAAAGAGCTTGGGGGTGTACTAGCAAAACCGTTAACTGATATATTTAACGAATCATTGGTAACGGGAGTTGTCCCTGGGGATTGGAAAGTAGCGAATGTTGTGCCTATACACAAAAAAGGCAGTAGGGAGGAGTCGGGCAACTACAGGCCAGTTAGTCTTACATCTGTAGTGGGAAAATTAATGGAAACAATGTTAAAGGAAAGGATTGTTGAACATCTGAAGTCACATGGCTTTCAAGATCAAAAACAACATGGGTTTTCCTCAGGAAGATCTTGCCAAACAAATCTTATTGATTTTTTTGATTGGGTGACTAAAGTAATTGATCAAGGTGGTGCAGTAGACATTGCGTATCTGGATTTCAGTAAGGCCTTTGACACTGTCCCACATAGAAGACTTATAAATAAACTGCAATCTCTGGGTTTAGATCCCAATGTTGTTGAATGGATTAAGGAGTGGCTGAGTGACAGAAAACAGAGGGTTGTAGTCAATGGCGTATATTCAGAACAAGGTCTTGTTACCAGTGGGATACCTCAGGGATCTGTACTTGGACCCATTCTCTTTAATATTTTCATTAGTGATATTGCAGATGGTGTTGATGGAATGGTATGTTTATTTGCCGACGACACAAAAATTTGCAACAGGGTTGATGTTCCTGGAGGAAGAAGCCAAATGGCAAACGATCTAGGTAAGCTGGAAAAATGGTCAGAGCTGTGGCAATTGGCATTTAACGTGGATAAATGCAAAGTAATGCACCTGGGGCATAAAAACCCAAGGGCAGAGTATAGACTATTTGGTACTGTCCTAACCTCAACGTGTGAGGAAAGGGATTTAGGGGTAATTATTTCTGAGGATTTAAAGGTAGGTAGACAATGCAGTAGAGCAGCAGGTAATGCTAGCAGAATGCTTGGTTGTATAGGGAGAGGTATTAGCAGTAGGAAGAGGGAAGTGCTCATGCCGCTGTACAGATCACTGGTGAGACCTCACTTGGAGTATTGTGTACAGTACTGGAGACCATATCTCCAGAAGGATATAGATATGTTGGAGAAAGTGCAGAGAAGGGCTACTAAAATGGTTTATGGATTACAAAATAAACCTTACCAGGACAGGTTAAAGGATCTTAACCTATATAGCCTGGAAAAAAGACGGGACAGGGGGATATGATAGAAACATTTAAATACTTAAAGGGAATCAACAAAGTAAAGGAAGAAAGTTTATTTAAAAGAAGAAATAAAACCGCAACAAGAGGACACAAGCATAAACTAGAGGGGCAAAGGTTTAATGGTAACATCAGAAAATATTACTTTACGGAAAGGGTAGTGGACGCATGGAATAGCCTCCCAGTGGAAGTGGTAGATGTTAATACAGTAAAGTCATTTAAGCAAGCATGGGATAGGCATAATGCCAAGCTAGATATAGGATAAGGGCAAGTACTAAAGGAGAGTACTCAGAGGTTGGGCAGACTGGATGGGCCTTCTGGCTCTTATCTGCCGTCACTTTCTATGTTTCTATGCGGGTGTCAGTGTGGCATAGCCTGTCCTGGTGTTTGTGATTGGGTGTCAGTGTGGCAGAGCCTGTCCTGTTGTGTGTGTGTTTGGGTGTCGGTGTGGCAGAGCCTGTCCTGGTGTGTGTGTGTGTGTGTGTGTGTGTGTCGGTGTGGCAGAGCCTGTCCTGGTGTGTGTTTGTGTATGGGTGTTGGTGTGACAGAGCCTGTCCTGGTGTGTGTGTTTGGGTGTCGGTGCGACAGAGCCTGTCCTGGTGTGTGTGTCTGGGTGTCAGTGTAGCAGAGCCTGTCCTGATGTGTGTGTCTGGGTGTCAGTGTGGCAGAGCCTGTCCTGATTTGTGTGTTCGGGTGTCAGTGTGGCAGAGCCTGTCCTAGTGTGTGTGTGTGTGTGTGTGTGTGTGTGTGTTTTGGTGTTGGTGTGGCAGAGCCTGTCCTGGTGTGTGTCTTGTTGTCGGTGTGGAAAAGCCTGTCCTGGTGTGTGTGTGTTTGCTTATCTGTGTCCTTAATTTACAGTAGGAACTATTTCATTTTTACTTATCCAGAGATAAAACACCCTCCTGAATTTGAAGTGACTTCAGGGAACAAAACATTCAAGGCTCTGAAATCATTTAGTGGAAAAGATAAGGTATTGTGTTATTTACTCTATAATATTTATTTCAAGGATTAGTCGCACTAAATTGTGGCTTCAGGCTTCCCATGTTGAATGACCAAGTATTATGTATGTGCATGTACATATATGTTTTTTCTTAAAAAATGGGCTGCTCAGTCTGAAATGCCCGGGCCTGTTTTTTGTCCCAGTCCGGGCCTGCAGGGGTGCGTGTCATCTTAAGCCCCCCCCCATGTGCAGAAAGCACTGTTCATTTCAGACTTACAATGAAGGGAAAAAATATTTGATCCCCTGCTGAATTTGTTCGTTTGCCCACTGACAAAGACATGATCGGTCTTTAATTCTAATGGTAGGTTTATCTGAACAGTGAGAGCTAGAATAACAACAAAAAATCCAGAATAACGCATTTCAAATAAGTTATAAATTGATTTGCATTTTACTCCGTGAAATAAGAGTGGTGGCAAAATCCTTGTTGACAATCACAGAGGTCAGACATTTCTTGTAGTTGGCCACCAGGTTTGTACACATCTCAGGAGGGATTTTGTCCCCCTTCTCTTTTGCCTATCCTCTCCAAGTCATTAGGGTTTCGAGGCTGACGTTTGGCAACTCGAACCTTCAGCTCCCTCCACAGATTTTCTATGGGATTAAGGTATGGAGACGGGCTAGGCCACGCCAGGACCTTAATGTGCTTCTTCTTGAGCCATTCCTTTGTTGCCTTGGCCGTGTGTTTTGGGTCATTGTCATGCTGGAATACCCATTTTCAATGCCCTGGCTGGGGGAGGAGGTTCTCACCCAAGAATTGACGGTACATGACCCCATCCATCACCCCTTTGATGCAGTGACGTTGTCCTGCCCCCTTAGCAGAAAAACATCCCCAAAGCATAATATTTCCACCTCCATGTTTGACGGTGGGGATGGTGTTCTTGGGGTCATAAGCAGCATTCCTTCTCCTCCAAACACAGCGAGTTGAGTTGATGCCAAACAGCTCAAGTTTGGTCTCATCTGACCACAACACTTTCACCCAGAATCATTCAGATATTCTTTGGCAAACTTCAGACGGGCCTGTACATGTGCTTTCTTGAGCAGGGGGACCTTGCGGGTGCTGCCTTGAGATCATTGACAAAATCCTCCTGTGTAGTTCGGGGCTGATTCCTCACCTTTCTCATGATCATTGAAACTCCATGAGGTGAGATCTTGCATGGAGCCCCAGAGAGAGGGAGATTGACAGTTATTTTGTGTTATATTTGTGCAAATAATCGCACCAACTGTTGTCACCTTCTCACCAAGCTGCTTGGCGATGGTCTTGTAGCCCAGAAAGTGGCTATGTTACAGTAAGAAACACTGCTGGATACCTAAGCATTTCACTTATTAGAAATAATGGTGTGAACTCGTTTGTAAAGCCAACAAAAGTATACATTTGTGGCAGCTTTTGTTATTACGTATTTTTGCAGACCCATTATCAAGTAAAGTATCTGCAGAATTATTTTTAGATAATAAATTATATATTTATTAGACTTGTGCATTCGTCTTTGGGCGAACATGAAAATGAACACGAAGAGTCAGTTTTTTTGTTCGTTCGGAAGAAACATAGAAGAAAAGACAGTGCCGGTAAAACGCAGCGAAGACAAGACACACACACGAAGAATCTTCGTGATCGTCTGCGTCTACTAATTTCCCCGGTCCCTTCCCCATCTAGCCTACCTTATCTTCACGGCATCGTGGGAGTTGACTGAAGCGGAAATCCGCAGGTTCGCCGTCAGGTTACAGGGCAGTGAGGGTGAGCCTATTGGTCTCCTGCAGGGTCTTCCTCTGGCATCAACCAATTGGTTGATGCCAGAGGAAGACCCTGCAGGTGACCAATAGGCTCACTCGCACGGCCTTTTTAACTCCTGATTACCGCTGTCGTTACCCCTGCGATGCTGCGTTGGATAACGGGAGCAGAAATCCGTAGGTTAAAGGGCCGTGCAAGCGACCAATAGGCTCACTCGCATGGCCCCTTACCACTAGTTGCTATGCAGAAAAAAAAAAACTGGGACCCTGTGCCGGGTAAGTTGCAGCATTGGGGTTTTAAAAGTCTGTACGAGCGACTTTATTAGTCGCTCGTACGGACATTTAACTGATAGAACAGGGAGACCAGTGGGATGTGCCGGACAAGTTACGGCACCAGGAGTTTAACAGTCTGTACGAGCGACCCTATTGGTCGCCAGCAGGGGGCTCGTCTGCCATCAACCATTGGCAGACGAGCCCCCTGCTGATGACCAATAGAGTTGCTCATATGGACATTTAAGCTCCTGGCGCCAGAGCTTAACCTCCTGGCGCGTTAACCCCGTATTAACCCCTTAACTGGCAAAAACGAAGAAAAACGGAACACAAAGAATGTCCACGAATATTCGTCCGAAGAGAAGACAGGAACAGGCGAATATTCGCGGAATACGAAGATTTTTTTTTCCCGAAGACGAACACGAAGACGAACACGAAGAGCCCCCTGGTGCCCTAGTATTTAGTACCCACAAAAATAAAGTCTATGTATCCAAATTCATCAGACAAATGTTGGCGATATCACCAGGAAAAGGGAGATTTTCAACATATATGGTGGAATTGTAAAGAAGTAAGGCCTCTATGGAGGTTTGCTTTCAACTTTCTAGAAAAAATAGATATCATGATTAACAAAACATTAGAGTTAGCTCTTCTCCATATACTTTCACCTAAGCTCTCCTTAAAGGATAAGATAATTATTCATGTACTTGCAGCCTCTAAAGTAATGAATGCAAGAAATTGGAAAGAAAATAGACCTTTTTACAATTAGAACTGAAAAATCAGGTTTTATATCAATTGCAGATGGAGAGTGGTTTATATTGGATTAATTTACAACAGAAATGAAAAAAACTCATATATGAGGACTGGATTACAAAATTAAAGAATTTATGAAATAAGCATCAATCATCACATATTCCCGGCATTCTCTTTGGCGCTTTGTGCTTTGTTTTTGTATAAAGTACATGGTATGTGTCACGATCTTATAGGCGGGTTTCGTGGTAAACAACTATGAGTGACATAGTCAAGGTCATACCATGTGCCGATGCCAACTTTTAGCTAACAAAAAAGTATATATGATAGCGAGATCGCGAGTTGGGGGGGCGGAATACTGCGCTTACTGAAAGACTGCATACCTGTGTATTGGCACAGGTAGGCTGTTTCAATGGCAGAGTTGGCACTGGCAGGTTTTTTCAGGGACGGAGTTGTCACAGGCAGGCTGTTTCGGAGCAGAGTTGGCACAGTCAGGCTGTTTTTGGACAGAGTTGGCACAAGAGCAGCAGTGGTACAAGCAGGCTGCTAAAGGGGCAGCAGTGGCACAGACCGGCTCCTTTAGGGGCAGAGGGGTACCATGTCTATGTCTGGCTTTGTGTATAATGATAAGGGTTATGTTGCAGTACTGTCAATGTCTGGCTCAGTGTATAGTGATGGGAGTTACGCTGTGCCACATCAATATCTGGCTCAGTATACAGTGATTGGAGTTATGCTGTACTATATCTCTTCAGTAAACATTATTTATTTAAACTCATTTAATTTATTTATAAGTTAATAATTTATTTTTTCAGATTCCTAGTTTTTCTTGCCAACATTAATTTTATTGTGGGGGGGGTGCCACATACAGTATCCTCCCCAGGTGCCAAATACTCTAGGCACGCTCCTGTCTGAAGAGCAAGAGCTTCTGGCAGGACATCAGCATTATTACCAGGGATCCCAGTTAAACACCTCTCATTCCAATGACACCCCTGCAAAGCAAATGCTTCAGAGACTGTAGTGACGTTCTATAAAATATAGAAATGGTGTACCACAAACAGTCTAATCAGTAATACAAACTTTTTTCTTACTGTTCATTGCATTTTAAATGTTAGCATTAGTTCATTTGCATTGAAGTTAGCAGAGGCATTATCTAGTGCTGTTGTCCCTGGATCATTGACGGCATAATCCAATAAATGTAGCCAATTTTACAAAAAGACCCACAGAATCCATGGCAATACATTCAAACTAAACCTTAGTTACAAGGAAGGATGCAGCTGGACAACGATAAGGTTTACAAGGGGCTTATCTCCACCATCATTAATTGCCACAGAGTAAAGGCCTAGTTTAAAACAATTGCGTAACAGCAATTGCCTGCTTATAGTTGCATTAAAGATAAAGATAAAAAGGATTTAGCTGTCCTATTTCTTACTGCCATTATTCTTAGCAACTGTTGGATTTGATATGGTTGGGTTTGACCACTGACCTCTTGGTGAAGTTTGCAGGATTAATGTCAAGCAGTTATATAGGAGCCACATCCTTGGTGGTCCATTTAGGAGAATGTGAGGTCTGTGCCTCAGCTAGACATCCTAAATACTGAAAGTCTGCATAGGAATCTACTTAAGTAGCGTTGCAATGAAAAATCAGCTCGGAGAGGTGACTGTGCAGGGAAAGCCCCCAAAATATCATGGTTCAGGCAGCAATTTCAACAAAAATTCAAAAAAACTTTGTGGCATTTTATTGTTTGTTTTGCAATAATCCTTCAAATTTCTTATTGGATTTTATATAGAATATGTGTAACCAAAATTGGAACAGTTTTCAAAATTGTAAATTTTAGAAATTGGTTTGCTGGGCCCATATCTTCTATTTGGGGTAATTTAACAGCCTCCAATTATAATTACCCTCATAAAAGTATATGTTTATGAACAGTAGATCCAAAATATAAAAAAATGGTAATTTTGGCACTTTTCAGGCAGCCATTTCTTCACTGATGTCTGCCAGAGTTTACAGGGACCTTTTTTGCGTTTTTTGTGCATTTAAGAGGGAGTGTATGGAACCTGGAAGTTAGGGGCGCTTCCGTACAGCAAGACACTAGCCGTCACAAGCTTGCAGCATTGTGGGATTTCATGAGGCCGGGGCCAACCGGTAGCGCTGGGCGGCCAGGAGGTAGAAGCCAGTTGCCACTGACCTCTCAAAGGATGCCTGGATGTGGCACGGTGACGATCACAGAGGTAACAGACCTTACCATGCTTAAGTAATAATCCACAGGTGTAATTAACGATCCCATTTTATAGTTAACTTACTAATATAAGTTTTATTATTTTGTGGTGTGACTTCACCTTGTGACATTAAGTCTTCTTCTAAGCTTTTTGAATTAACCTCTTTCTTACTTGTATCTTACTTACACATACACTTTCATGCTAACACACACTTATTCATATAAATGCATACATATTCACTACCTCCTTCCTTACCCTCTCACTCACAATCTCACTTTTACCACGGCATCATGTAACATCGCATTACGTGACCCACTGCGTTCCTGCCTCTCTGGCACAGTCCAGATTGGACTGGCCTTGTATGAAGACTTTTGAACTTTTCCTGGTTTTTACATTGGCACAGTAGCTTATTTTGGAAAATAGAGGAGGGGTAAGTGTACAATTCTAGCTTCAACAATAACTATATCTTATTTATAGAGATATATCTACACAAATTCAAAATGACACAGAGAGGAGCTTATCCAATGATCTTTCCCATGCTTATTATTTTAAGGGATGCATTATGTATCCAACTAACACATTTTTCCATAGACAACTGCCATTTTAGTTGATTTATCAACTGAAATCTTGTAAATTCACTGCTTTGGTTCCATCCCCTTGCTATAATGATTTTAACCGCAAGAAAGCAGTGAGTTGTCAAAAACTGTTGTTCTAAACTTAAAGCGACCAATATAGATGTAATAAGGCTACTTCTGAATATAAGTTATCTGTTCTTTTAGTAGATCAAAAGCCATGTCTCAAAGTTTCATTATCTTTTTCCATTGCCACCATATATGAATGTAACTCAAGGCAGTGCGAACATACGTTGGTCGTCACTGGGTGCATATTATGCAATCTAGTTGGTACTGGATACCATTTATTAGACATATGCAAATGGCCCAAAGGGATTTGGACACATTTTTCGTTTCATTTTTGGCCCTGTCAGGAACTGGGTCCATACAGATGACTGTAATGACCCAGGGCGCCCAAAGATGGAGTTCAGGAGTCACAGGACAGGGCCTGATGCAGGGTGACTGCACTCACCAGGGTGGTGAGCATCTAGGGTTGTGCAGCCACATACCAGCGCCCTGATAGCAGTGGATGTAGTCCAGAACGAAGCAAAGATAAATCCTGCAGGCACCCTGGAACAGGCATGAGACATAGCACAAGACTCATGTGCAGGATGCTGCAGGCTGGGAGTGTGGAAGCTAAGCAGAGTAATAGCTAAAACATAGCGAGCAAGGGACAGGGAGACCAGGTGACAAACATAACCAGACAAGACTTACATATTACAGGGCACAACAGTGAACAAGACGAGGAGTACTCAAGATCAGACATGAACAAGACAGGACACCCCTCTACCGGGGATTCAAGACAGGACACCCCTCTACCGGGGATACACGACAGGACACCCCACTACCAGGGATACACGACAGGACACCCCTCTACCGGGGATACACAAAAGGACACCCCTCTACCGGGGATACAAAACAGGACACCCCTCTACCGGGGATACACAACAGGACACCCCTCTACCGGGATACACGACAGGACACCCCTCTACCGGGGATACAAGACAGGACACCCCTCTACCGGGGATACAAGGCAGAGCACCCCCTCTACCGGGGATACAAGACAGGACAGGACACCCCACAGGTTACATCACAGACTGACACACATAAATACAGGAACTAGCCTAGGACTATTTGATAACTATTGGAGATTCCGTCACATCTTATGGCCATAGTATGCCACCACTACGCCAAAGTACTCCAATGACGGTGGGTCCTAACGCTAAACCCTGCTTACAGAGGTACTAAACAAACCAAACATGAAATCCAAACACATAGCAATGAGACATACCTTTAGACTGCAGACTGAGACAAACATAACGGGTGGGGCACACCTATGAAGGAAACAGAGCTGAAGCAAAGAACAGAACTAGAAACAAGGAATGGAAGATCAGAACAGAGCATAAGGAAATCCAGGAATGGATTGAAGCAAAACTGAAGCAAGATTGAGATATACAGCTGCACAGCCTGGGTAGAACGTGACAGGCCCATTCGTTTTCAGGCAACACATTGCATTCCCTACCCATTCGGTTCTCCCTAAAATTCAGGGGCATTTTGAAATTGGGAACAAAATTTGTTGCTGGTGCCCACTTTCACTCTCACTCACCCACTCACACTGTCACTTACTCACACACTCATTCTCATGCCATCTAAAAGTTTCCCTACCTTCTCTGCCGGCCACTTCTTCTTCATCTTCTTTCTTCTATCTTCTCCCTTCACTTCTCTCTTACCCATTCTATTTTCAATCTTAATCTTGTATCTTCTTTCTTTATCCTCATCTCTGCGGACATAGCCCAGCAACGTCCGCCAAAATGGCAGCGCTGCGATGATGTCCTCCCCGACCCTCCAATCGTGAAAGAGGATGTCATCAAAAACACCAACTGAAGGTAATATGGTGGTGCTTGCGGTGACATCCTCTCCCGATCCTATGTCTTCAGGGGTCAACAGTGTCTAATTGTTATCAATTATGCACATAATATGACTATTTGCTCTTTGTTTCTTGAGTTTGTCAGCATTTTTCAGTCCTGTTTCCCTTGTGATAATATTTTAAGCTCAATTTTGCCATGTTCCCGCCATGTTAAAAATTACAAATCTGTTTGATGTTTGGTGCACATATCACGCTACAGAGAGGGACTATACACACCTCTTTAGAGTATATGTTTCCTACTCTATAATTGATATAATACTAGAAGATGTGACCACACATAGGACAATTACAGTTATGTATTTTTTTTAAAATTAATGATAATTCCCCAAAACTACCTCTTATTACATAGCAGTTAAATGGAACATGGCAGCATGACTTAGGTTTGCAATGTTGCATCTGAACAAAACACAAGACTGCTGGAACAATGTCCTTTGTCAGACAAGACCAAATTGGAGATGTTTCACCAAACACAGCTTGTCAGCACAAACACCTCAGACCAGCTGAGTGCAGTGGTGGAGGGGTAATGCTTTGGGCTTGTTTTGCAGCCACAGGACCTGGGAACCTTGAAGTCATTGAATCGATCATGGACTTCTCTGTATATCAAAGTATTCTAGAGTCAAACATGAGGCCATCTGTACGAAAGCTAAAGCTTTGCCACAACTGGGTCATGAAACAGAATGATGAAACAATCAAGTTGTTGCAATGGCCCAGTCAAAGTCCAGACCTCAAATGCTGTGGCAAGACCTTAAGAGAGCTGTGCATAAGCAAATGCCCACAAACCTCAATGAACTGAAGCAACGTTTCCTCCATAATGACGTGACAGACTGATAAAGTCATACAGAAAACAATTACCATATTTCCCCATGTATAAGACGCTCCCATGTATAAGACGCTCCCATGTTTTTTGGGGCCCGAAATTAGAAAAAAAATGTATTACATAGTTATTGAACTCAAGTTTTATTTATCATAAAATTTATACTCATCTTCATCACTCCCATCCATTAACTGCCCCTAAATTAACTCTAAAGACCCCATTAACCATAACTGTCCATAAATTAACCCCCACCTCCCCTAACTTTCAGCAGCCCAAATATTAATTTTTTACTTACTGTTGATGACTGGCTTAACCATGTGGATGCTATCTCTACCGGGGATACAGGACAGGACAGCCCACAGGTTACATCACAGACTGACACACATAAATACAGGAACTAGCCTAGGACTATATGATAACAATTGGAGATTCCGTCACATCTTACTCAGTACTCCAATGACGGTGGGTCCTAACCTGTCTACAGAGGAACTAAACATGAACCAAACATGAAATCCAAACACATATCAGATAGACATACCTGTAGACTGCAGACTGAGACAAACAGAACACATGGGTGGGGCACACCTTATAAAGGAAACAGAGCTGAAGCAAAGAAGAAGACTGGAATCAAGGAATCGGAGGTTCAGGACAGAACATACAGAAATCCAGAAATGGACCACAGCAAGACAGGGAAACAAAAGACATGCAGCTCCGCGGCCTGGGTAGAGCGTGACACTGGGGAGTAGTAACTGCAATCTACAACCACTGTATAAGACGCACCTGGTTTTTAGACCCCACATTTTTCAAAAAAAGGTGTGTCTTATACATGGGGAAATACGGTACTTCAAGTTATTGCTTCTAAAGGTATTGCTACAAGCCACAGTTGCTATAAGCTATTGAATCACAAGGTGTACTTAGTTTTTTCACACATGGCTTCTCCTTTTTAACTTTATTTTTGTTGAATAAATCATGACACGGTGTAATATGTGATGTGTTGTAGTTCATCTGAGGTTGTATTTATCAAATTTTTAGACCTACTAAGGAAAAGGTGATTGTTATTATGTTCTAATATGTAAAACCATAGAATTCAAAGATGGTGTCACACGAAAAGTTCTGAAATGCGTTATTAGTATTATTATTATTTGATTTATATAGCATTGTCAAATCCAGGGCACTATACTTTGACTAGTTGTTAATAGTTCTTGTTTACTCAAGCTTGTTCTGAATATTCAGGTGGTGACATTTTCTCTAGACACTAGTTACTCGTCATGTACTAACATTTGTATTATTTACAGTTAAAATTCTCTGCTTTCTTAAACAGCCAGGATACCTTTTGTGATTTTTTTTTTTTTTACACTCTACCGCCACTCAGTGGTTCTTTCGTGTTACAAAGTGTTCTTGTAGAAACCATGTTTGATTCGTACACATATCAGAACAGAGGCTTTAAACTCTTTTCTAACCAGGGGTTATTTTATTACCATATAACTGCCCTTTATCATGTTTCGTGTACCCACTCTACATTATTACAAAAATAAAAACTGTGAGTACTTTAATATGCATTTTCTAAAGCAGAAGAAAAAAAACTTACCCAAGATAGAGACTCAGCTGCCCTCCTCCTTTGTTGTCTGATGATTCTGTCAGTGACTAGTTGCTTTGAAATCAATGGGGGGGTTTTCTACTCATGTGCACAAGGGTGAACAGACCCCTGTTTGCAGTGTACGTTGAGCCAGAGATAGAGCTGACTGGTGAAACGTATATGGGTTCTACCAAACACATCTCCTGTATGGAGTATAGGCTGCAGATTTCTTCATGCATATGTAAGGGGGCACCACGAAAATTTCAAGAGACTATATACACACACACCAAGACAGGCTCTGCCACACCGACAGCCAAATACACACAAACCAGGACAAGCTTTGCCACACAGACAAACCAAACACACACACACCAGGGCAGTATGTGCCCCACAGACACACCAAACACACAGACACCAGGACAGGCTCTGCCACACCAACACATCAAACAAACACACCAGGACAGGCTCTGCCACACCGACACCCGCATCAGTACGGGTTAATCTACACAAAGCATAAAAAATGCTTTCCACACTGGTTAGTTTTTTGTGTGTTGTATTGCCCCATGTGCATTTGTGCCCCCAGCCAGCCCACTTTGTGCATTTATGCCCCAACACCCTTGTTTATTGATTTAGGTGATGTCCCCAGCAGGCCCCCCTCCCTTGTATAGTGATGCCCCCTTTTGTACTGGTTAATGTACCCATGTGTATTGTGCCCAGCCACCCACCCCCCTTTGTGTATTGATTTATGTGATGCCCCAACCAACCCGGTTGTGTACTTATACCCCCAGCCACCCCCTTTTTGAATTTAATTGTTGTCCCAAGGCAGCCACCACCTTAGAATATGGGTCCCCTTCCACACTTCACCCCAACTTTTTTTTAATACTTACTGTTTTGGTGCCTTCCTTCCCTGCAGACTGCTGTCCTCCGACATGCTCTTCTTCCCGTCAGGAGGAACTGTTCCGTGTGAGCCTGCCCCCTTGAGTGGCACATCATTGAGGCACTGGGCGGCATGATGCTGGCATGATTTTAAAGCGGCCGGCGTGTCTTACGGCCAATTTAAAACTCGCAGCCACATCGGCTACAATGGCATCTCGGTGTGCCGGCCCAAGGACTGGCCGCCCCACCATGGGTGCTCTATGTGACAGTCCCTGGTCCTGGAAAGCACGGACAGGCTCGTACCCGTGCGCGACGGGCATGGGGGCTGGTGTTACTGCTTCGGGTCCAAGCAGGGAAGTGCCAGTGCGCGACGGGCATCGGGGTCTGGGACTCATGCCTCTGATTTCGGCAACCGGGTGTCCGCTCGCCGACATCAGAGACGCGAGGGTTTCCCCGGGGGTTGATCTACCGCGGTGCAGCGGACTGCCCGCCGAGGTAGAGACCCCCAGAGACAGTTACTTACCCGCTCCAGGCGCATCAATGGTCCTCACGGCGAAGACGGGACGTGACGTTGCCGCGTAGCTTGAGGCGTGGTCCGGACGGCCGGCTGGAGCTGCAGCGGTGATGGTGATCTAGGGGGCGGGGTAAGGTCTGGCGCTGGATTTAAAAATCTGGAAATGCTCAGTCCAGATACCCTGTTGTGGTCTTTGCTATATGTAGTGCTCTGTATTGATTCCTGGATATTTTGACCCTTCGCTTGCCTGATGTCTCTTTGCCTTCCGTTTTTGTACTACTACCTATTCTGTTTCGGTTACCAATTTGGCTTGTCTGACTACCCTCTCTGGATCTGGACCCCGGCTTGTATGACTACCCGTTTTTGTGTACCGACCCGGCTATCCTGACTATTCATTTGGCATTTAACCCCTGTCCTGCTGAGTTCCTTTTCTGGATCCTTCTATGCTCGTTCTGTACCTTGTTGATCCAACGCCGTTCCTATATTACCTACCTCTATCTGGCCTCGTTTCTGTTGGGATCATCTAAATCCTGGGGTACTGCTGCCGAGGGCTTCTCCTTTGGTAATAGTAATCTGGTTGGAAAAACTTCCGCGGTGAGTGCCAGTGTGGGGGTGGTCGTGACACTGCGGGCTTTTGCCCCGCATTAAATCAGCAACTTCAGGCGGCAGCCACGCGGCTGTTTAATTTAGATTCTAGAGCCAGACCATAATTACCAGGCTGGTCTGTAATTTGACCTGGTACCCACTGACCTGAGAGCTGCTAGAAGTTGGGCAGATGAGCGTGAAACTTTTCTGCAAGAGATGTTTGTCCCAAAACTAGCCAAGCCTTCAGTATAAGGTTGTTGGAAATAATTAATGTTAATTACCTGGATCCTGAAGGAGATCTTGAAATTTTTGTATTATTGATGAAAGATCCACGTTCAATTAGAATAGTTTCACTGCACAATTCGTATCCTGCTGTGCTTGGATTTCTTTCTATGGATAACTAACAGTTATAGCTGTGGAGAGGGAGCAGCCAAAACATTTACCTACAGTTGCACAGGACAGAGTTTTTTTATTACTTTAAGTACTCTAAGTACTCCCAACCTTTACATTTTTGTGAATTTCAATTCGAATAGGGTTGGTTACCAAGGTTGAGTTGGCCACATGGGGACTGATTTTCCATAATACTCTTAGCATCATTACAAATACATTTGTTAATGAAATGCCCTTTCATCCGGATCTGGCCTCCAAAAAACAAGTTCATGGTTTCTAGAAGATGGTTTCTAGAAGATGAGAAAAAGGTTTATGTCCAAAGGTCCCCAAGGAGTTAGAAAAATAATCTGGTGTAACCTCCAATTGCTGTAGTTGATGAAATATCTGGAATTCCATTCTAAGTCTGGGAATTGGAAAGTCTGGGAATGTATTCCACTTTTATAGTAATCACACAATCCAAGCAAAAACGCCAAAAATCTTTCACCAAATCTGATCTTTTGATATTGTACCACCTAGCCGACTGATATTCCAGACTGGGGCTATTTTGTCCCTCCCGAGTAGGACAAACATTTTTGTGGGAAAAGAACCTGCTAAAAGTCCCAAGCAATGGATATCAAGATTGTTTTCTTCTTTTGACCATCTGCCTCCTGTCAATATGTGACCGCAGCAGGAACCCAAACCTGAGTGACTTGCATCTGACTCTATGATCTGATCCTTAGGCTAAAAATCACTTTGTGTTGAGGTTGCAGCACACCTTCAATTAATTTGTAAAAATAAGCGCTTATATCACTTTTTTTGCTGTATTTAAATTACTTTGTAATATTGCAATATTTATGTGTATTTTTTTCTGTCTTTTATGTATGCATGTTCCCGGGTAAAGCAAATTTTCAGTTTATATTTAAGTATACATTTTTATTTTTTTATCACATTGGGTGAATTTTTTACGCTGCCCAACACTCTATTATTATAATTTGTAATTGTTTATGCACGTTTGTGGTCCATGTGTTTACAAATTAATTTGTATAAATAAGCACTTTTATCACTCTTTTTATGCAAAAATCACTTTGCCATTCTAAGCATAGATGTGTCTAAACCAACATAGAAGTTCTGCTTTTCCATCAACCAAGAAAAACATGAGAGCTGTGTATTTTAGAAATCTCTTCAGCTGTTTGGCTGTCAAATGTTTATGTGCTCTGTAGTGAAGAGTTGGGAAGATGACAAAGCAAGGTCCATAAAGTCATAAAGGTTGGATGAACTTGGCTGGCCCGCACAGAGCCCTGACCTCAACCCCATCAAAAACCTTTGGGATGAACTGGAACGTACATTGCCAGCCAAGCCTTCTAGTTCAAAATCAGTGACTGACCTCACAAACGCTCTACTGGATGAATGGACACAATTCCCACAGAAACAGCCTTCCCAGAAGAGTGTAAGCTGTTACAGCTGTGAAGGGGGGGGGGGCAACTACATATTAATGTTTATGCATTTACAATGCAATGTCATTAAAATTCCTCTTGTGTAGTGATCAGGCATCCCAATACTTTTGTCCATATAGTGTAAATAAGATTTGGACATTGTAAAATCTCTTTCACAATCAGGAGAGGTCTGATGAGCATCAGAATATACTGAAATGAATTTTGGGGACTGCTGCATAAAATGAATATATTTAAATAAATTTGAATTAATTCATTTAATGTATTAAGTATGAATACTTTGATCTAAATTTATGAATGAAAATGTAAATGAGAATTTATTTAAGTAAATTTAGCTAAAAAATTAAATATACCGTATTATTAATAATAATTAATATCAATAATATAATTTTGGAAAAATGATAATGGTAACAGAATGAAAGCAAAATGAGTGACTTGTCAGCTTAGTTATAGTGTTATCATGTAGAAAATGCTGACAGAGCTGCTGAATGCAGTCAGGTGTTATATAGGGAATATATATAGCTAGCATGCATTTCCATACATGCATTTATGGCACACCATAAATGCCACAGGAGTCTATAATGTAATAGACAGGATTCATTTTATTAAATAAATAAATAAATAGAAGAATGAAATAAAAATAAATGCATTTATTAAGAAATCTTTCCTGGGAGCAGCAACAGACAGTTGGGATGCAATATTTATAAACTTGGTTTGCACATTGATTTGTGGGATAGGATAATGGGTTATATGTGTATTTTATTATCTACTTATGTTTAAAAATGTATTTGTGTTTTATTGCTGCTGGGAGTCTAGTTAAGAAAGATATAGCATAATAGGAGCCTTCTTTTAAGACAAGGCATCTGTGTTAATGTAGGAGTAAATGGTGTCCTGGAGGAAAGGAAAAGAATTCTGGTGGTTGAGTTACGAATGGATTGTACAGGAGATAAATGTGCAGCAGGAAGACCAATGAGTTACAGCTATCAAAATAGGAAATGATTAGTACATTAGTGGTTTGGCTCTTGCGTGAGAGAGAAACGAGCAGATTTTAGAGATATTTTGAAGAAAGAAACGAAAGAAAGAAAGTTGTAGCTACCTCCTTAATGTGGAAGTTAAATGAAAGAGCTGAATCCAAAATTACCCACTGGCAGTGTTAAATTGCCAATGGGGCCATCCACAGTAAGAGGAGTGTTAGGAGGGAATGAGTTAGAAAAATGAGAAGCTCAGCCTTTACATATTAAGCTTTAATTCAGACTGAAATGCCAAGTGCGGAACCTGATGGTATGGTCAACAGTACCAAACGCAGCAGGTAGGTTAAGAAGGATGAGAAACCCTTTGCAATTTGCTGTATGGAGATCATTTAATACTTTTAGTAAGGGCAGTTTTAGTTGAGATGGTGGGGTAAAAAGCAGTATGCATTGGGTCTAGAAGATTATTGGAATTTAAGGAGGTGAGAGTAGACTATTGCTCCATGTACTATTTATAGGGGGTAACTGAAAAATGTGGGTTTTTGTTCAGCTTGTACCAACTTTTCTAGATTTTGTTAATAGTAAGTGATGACTCTAATCTTCCTGGACCCCACCAATCTGTGCAACTACCATCCCATCTCTCTACTTCCTCTCACCTAAAAGGTTTTTGAATGACCTAACTAACTTGACTCTCTTCAATCTCAACTCTCGCCATTCAGTGGAGACCACCTTTACTAACTTTAGTGATTAACTAGTGATTTACTTATTGTTAGTACTGCTTCCTTCTTTCCAGTAACACTTCCTCTCCCCTTCTCGTCTGACCTCTCGTATGACCTCTTGGCTCATTTTTAGGACCCCTTCTTGTCTTAGTTGAGGTACCTCTAGGCTCAGTTTTAGGACCTCTTCTTTTCTCACTTTACACTCCCTCACTAAGCAAACTAATCTCAACCTTTGGCTTTTAGTAATTCTCCAAAACCGAACTAGTTAGCTTCCCTCCATCCAACACTTACAAGATTTCTCAAGGACAGCCCCTGTCCTGGGGAAGGCCCTCACCCAGCCTATTTGTCTTTCCCCCATCACTTCTCAGACTTTTGGCTAAGATCAAGTGAGCACCTGTGAGAGAGTGAAAGCTCGGTCTTCTGGCCTTAGGGCTGGAACAGCGTCAGAAAGCCAGAGGTTGTTATAGTGTCCCCTGGGGCACTCGGCACTGTGAGGGGAGTGCAAGGGCACATCATTTTTTCTCATTGTGCACGGGTTGGTAAGCATACTATATTCACCCGGATCCCTTCTTGATGCACTTTTTATACCCTACCTTAATTTGCCCTGGCCTATGGCTGGTGGTGGAGGGAGTGCTTTAATCTACCAACCACTGGCTGGGGCATGTGGATATGTGGGCACTTGATTTGCACTAGTTTTTTCAGATTTTTGTCCGGTTCAGAGAACGTGTGACTATAGGTTCCGGTAGTGAGTTAAGCACCATTGGGTCGCCTAAAGTCACAGTGGAATTGAGTCCTGAAGACTCTGTCCAGTATTGGTGGAGGGAGTGAATTGTGCCTTCTGGCCCCCACTCCCTCTCGGTTGTTGAGGAATGAAGACTTCAGTGGGCCTCTCCTCGGGGAGACCCTTGAAGATCCAGCCCACCCAAGGCTTCTGCCGGGGGGAAAGGAAGAGGCTGCATTTCCCCTCGGGGAGTGCAGCCCCAGAAGACAGAGACTGGAACTTGGCTCCACTGTGACGCTACACAGTTTTGGAACACCGATCACCATGTTTTCACTTGAACAGTTGTAGAAGACGAAGAGCACGAACCTTGGGCTCTCAAAAGAAAAAAACTGCCTTTCCCCATGCCTTCGGTCCTTTGAAGAAATCCTTTAGAGATGATATCAGAGCACTATAAGGAGGTGCTTAATAGCAGAATACACAAATTAAAATAAAATAAAAAGGAGAGAACACACTGAAATAAAGCAAGGTATAAAGAAGGGAGGAGGACAGAAATACTTAAAATTTTTATGGAAGCTTTGTCACCCTCTCTGGAAACATTTGGATAATCTGAACCAACATACACGATATCACACTTAGACCAAAATAAAAATGTAAGATTTGATTATAATAAATATTATAAGTTTGCTAGAGGAAAGTACATTGAATTCCTTTCTCATTCCTTCCACAAGTCACGTCACTTTCACTTCGAGTCGTGACGTCATGGCAAATCCCCGCGGACTTTTGCTTTCCGCACAATGCGTAACCACCTCCCCGCTCTCACTCTATTAAATGATTAAAGAGCAAGAACGCAGGACGCTGAGAGTGACACCATGCGCATCCAATGAAAGAGACACTGAACTCGGTCTGTGCCGTGGTTGGTTGCAGACAAGGCTGAGGGCGGGGCCGGCGAGGCGTTTGCTGGGGAGGCGCACTGGAGCTGGTTGTTCATAGAGCGGTGCAGCCAGCTTTAGGATTACGGGCTGCGGTGTCCTGGAGGCTGGCTGTTCGCTGCAGGAGGCATCCCCTTAGTTATGGAATGAGTGAGCCGCGGGGTGTTCTCTGCTGGGTGGCAGTTCTTTAGGGCATGTTGCATGTAAGCAGTTAGCTCGTAGTTCTTTGGCCGCAGGACATGTTCATTTGTTTAGGGACAGCGATAATTAGCTGTCTGGCTGCACCTGTGCTGCTGGCATTAGTTTGGCGATAAGTTGATCCCACTGATGTGGATCTGTGAGTAGATCACCGATCTGCTGTAAAGCATTTCCCTGTTGCTTCCGTGTAACCAGCTTTCAGTTTCAGATCTTACGCAGCCGGGAGATCGCTCGCCCCATCGGCTGCCCCTCACACGGGCATTTAGCTGGGCGGTAGGCACATGAAGGCTTGTCCCTCTTAGATAATAGTCCCTTCATTGCTGATGCCGTTTGAAGCCGGCCGGAGTTGCTGAGATGCTGCTGGATTTCCATGCCACCTTTAATCTCCATAGGGATGTCATGCCCTGGATCCTCGCCCAAGGAGCACCTGGTAATAACACGATCTGTTTCAGACCTTTAACCCCTTCACGCTCCTAGTGGTACTCAAAGTGTAAATCAGCGTATCACAGCTAACCCTGCCGATCAAGGTGAAGCAGAGAGAAAAGGAAGCATCCCCCTTCCTGATTGCAGTGAAGAACAGTGTGCCTTTGTCTTAATTACTGTCTAAATGTTCTTAACTCTTTCTGCTGTATGATATATATTCCATCTTTGTTTTATTAGTCTTGCTTGTTGGAAGGAGCTGTGATGTATGTTATTACGTTAGGGTAACCAGTGCCACACTATGTGATGCTAGGTTGGGTGTAAGTTTGGCCATGATGCTACTTCCATACTCCTCAAGGTCAATCTACTGTTATTGTTTAATCGCTTATTATGTTACTTTTCTACCCCAAGGTGATTGCTAGTCTCCCATATTTTTTGAGATTACTAATATAAATATTGATAATTGGGGGGGGGGCATTGAATAAATAGGCACAAGTGTTTACTTGGTGTCATAAGAATTGGCAACTCCCTACATTCCAAATACTTATTTTTAAATAATAAAAAGTGCCAATGTTCGTTTCTGTTATTATAGCGGTTCCTCTGCTGGATGCCTTTGGCCTCTTTATGTAACTTTAGTTCTTGCGGATAGGTGTTACTTCACGCGGGTCTTCTGGTAATGTGAAAACACTTTGGCACGTGCCTATTAGTAAACCGTGTCAGGCAAGTGCAAATTAAAATATTATTTGGGTATTGGATTCTCTTCGGGTTATGCAAACGTGTTAATCTGTTGGTAGCCAGCTGACCTGGAGGCCACACGGTTTGTAGACTCCTGGCACTCAAAGGGTTTATATTGTTACATCTATAAACGGGGAAGATAATTACTATCTTATTTAACTTTGGTACGTTTCCAGAAAGCATGAGACATTTATGTTAGTGTGTTCGGTGTTGTTAAACTTCCTGTTTTTGGTCTCTCTATTCGTTTTCTGGAACGGTCCAAAGTTTAATTTTCCCAGGTGTTGCCAGACACCAAAGTTGTTTTCACCTGTAACTCTATCACGTTAACCATTTAAGGCCTGTTTGTATACTACTCGGCCAACTTTTCTTTTCCTCTCTGGAGGCCAGGAAACCATAAGGTCGTACGCTGCTGTATGCTAAATAAATCTTTGTGAAGATGTGTACGGGTTAGAAAAAAATAAACACGTTTGTTTATTAAACACCCAACAACACGTGCGACCGGGGAAATGTAATGCACGGGTAAGATCCCACTTTATTAGTATTGCGTTACGGTGTTGTAGATCTTCCTCACCTACAAGGTGCACCGTTTTCCAAACCGTTCTCGGCATTCATGGTTAAACGTCAGTGTTCTTTTAATCCGTGTTTCTGTGTTGTGATCGTCCATGTCTGTATGATAAATACACTCTGGTGCTTTACATTTGCTGCTTGCGAATACACGTTCTGGATTTGTTATGCAATGTATTGGTTCCGTTGTCATTGGGCATGTGTTTGCCGTGTCTACATTGAATGTGACCGGGCTGGCGTGGAGATACGCAATATCAAAAAATGCTTTCCTGTAGTTTGAGAAAAGCGTTTTGAACTCTGATCTAGACTAATCGGGGTAGTGTATGCCTTGATGGCAATAGTGGAATTTCCCTGTTGTATATCTTATCCGTGCCCGGTTTGTTGTCCTGCTGTTTCTGAAAGTCTGAATAAAGAATATTGGAGTTGATTTGGTGGATGTGCAGTGTTGGACCCATTGGATTTGTGTAGAACGTATCTGCCAACCGCTGTCATTAAGTGAATCCCCAACAGTTCTTTTGGAGCCATTGCACACAGGTCTGTGGGAAGCATTTTATTTACCATTTATTCTCCTATACTATGTTAAGTCACTATTTGATGTTCGAATCTTTAGTTGAGTGTTTGGGAGAGTCTTGTGATGTGGGAAGCTCAGTAGGAGGGTTATCAGGGATGTTAAGATGTGTAGCAGCAAGTTATAATCGGCTGGGATGTGGAAGCCTCCACATTGGTTGTAATCTGATTATTAAAAGTCTTTTGTTTTAGGTTGAAGTATATTTTTTCTGAGAACGTAAAGTTCTTACGCCCAGCAGTCTTACTCTGCCTATTCACTGAACTTGTGACGTCGGCACAACAAAGCAAACATTGCATGCATTCTGGAAATTCTCCTTTTTAAGTCCTTGTTAACTTTGTGGTTTGGAGTTGAGCTGAAGCTGTTTAGAAGATACATTTTTCAACTCTGCGATACACAAACTGCTAAAATTCTGTTTATTTCAGACACTTGGCATTGTTCTGGATTGTTTTCGTGAATATCCGAGTTAAAAGTTAGTAGATGCCAGCTGTCTATGGATATAGTGAATACATTCAAGAAAGGAATGGCTCACCTTTTCATTCTTAGAGTCAGAGTTATGTTAATTTGGTTGATCACACCTGGAGGAGTATTTTAAATTACTACAGGAGGAGGCATAAATATGTTGGATATAGGTGTTTCACTTAAAATAGATCTTCTAAACCTGTTCTAGTTTCAACTTTTAAAACAAGGAAAATGGTCACACACAAACTAGTATGGTGCCACTCCATCCATGTACGTGTTGAGAAACCCTAACGTTCAAGGGGGCAGAGCCTGCTTTCAATGTGGTACAAGCAGAGAATGTAAACTATAGGAAGAATAACCAGAAAAAAACCTAGAACACACACAGATACTTGCATACTACTGTCATATTTATTCTCTAAAGTATGTGAAGGGCAGACATGGCATCATGGTTTTAGTGGACGAACTCTTGCAGATGTGGAAGACGACCCTACACCTTTCAGTAGATGGCTAGTTTTTGAGTGCAGTCTGGACATGTATATTGACAATACAGCAAGTTTATTGAACGTTTTCTATTTTTAGTTTCAGAAAATACAGAGAGAAGCTCAAGAACTCTGCGAATAGTCAATGTTGAGCAAGATGGGAGTGTTTTATATACTTGGAAGGTAAACATTTTTATTAATGGCATTAAATCATTTTTTTTCTATCACTAACTTCTTGAAATATAACTCTGTACCCAATATTTGAAGGATGCCACTGACTTTAAATCGATTGCTGACAGAATTGTCTTTGCTCTCAGGGAACTGGGGGATTTACCAGCATTGGGTCGTATGATCCCCATTTTGTGCAAAACAAGGTAAGGTATTCTGAACGTTCGAAAAGAGCATGGGCCGGTTTTATACAATATACCTAGTTTAAACATCATATGCAGATGGGTTAAAAGAATAAAACAAATACTGTTGGTTTAGGAATGTAAATGCAGGATATAAAGGTCAAACAGTTTCTCTAGAGCTTTGTTGACAATGTTCATATTGTTTGGACTCCGTTGTCAATATTTGCTGCTCATGAAAACTGTTGCACAGATGAACAATTTACATATGCTGCCACATTGTTTCAGCTTTTTTTCTTTTTGGTATAGCTTAAAATGTAAATATTATTTATACTGTGTATTTAAGTGTTTTTTGCTTAATAGGTTAAATTAGATGGGCAAGTTATGTTCAAACAGTATCATGTCTACCAAAAAGACATTTTCCATTCCTTTTATGTTTTAAAACAAATAAAGGCCATCTGTAATTATGTGCCTATTAGCCATTTAGTACGAGTTTAAACACTGGATGTCTTCTTTTAATGCGGTTTCCTGTGGCTCGGTTTAACATAAGCCTCATTGTCTCTGTATTTCAGTTGACTGGATACTTTTACTGAAGTGCTCTTCATTTTTATTTCAATGGTCTTCCATGCATATTTCAGAAATCTAATACCTAATCTTGTTTATGAAAAAGAAATGCCTTTCTTCTAGAGCTGAAACAACGAATCGATAAAATCGATAATAATCGATAACGGAAATCATCGATAACGATTTCCGTTATCGATTAATCGAGTGATCAATTCGTTGTTGGAGCACTCGGCTCCTTTTACTTACCTCCGCGAGCGTTCCCCGCTTCTGCTACACGCTCTGCAGTCTCCGCCTTCTTTCAGCTACGTGACGGATGTGACGCGTTCCGGAGGTAAGTATTCTTCATGTCTATGTGCACGGATCGCACAGAGCCACTCGCACAGAGCGAATCGCTCTGTGCGAGTGGCTCCACTCGCACAGAGCGGTTCGCTCTGTGCGAGTGGCTCCATTCGCACAGAGCGGTTCGCTCTGTGCGAGTGGCTCCATTCGCACAGAGCGGTTCGCTCTGTGCGAGTGGCTCCATTCGCACAGAGCGGTTCGCTCTGTGCGAGTGGCTCCATTCGCACAGAGCGGTTCGCTCTGTGCGAGTGGCTCCATTCGCACAGAGCGGTTCGCTCTGTGCGAGTGGCTCCATTCGCACAGAGCGGTTCGCTCTGTGCGAGTGGCTCCATTCGCACAGAGCGGTTCGCTCTGTGCGAGTGGCTCCATTCGCACAGAGCGGTTCGCTCTGTGCGAGTGGCTCCATTCGCACAGAGCGGTTCGTGAGTGTGGGTGCAGGGCAGAGTGGGGGTGGGGGTGCAGGGCAGAGTGGGGGTGGGGGGTGCAGGGCAGAGTGGGGGTGGGGGGTGCAGGGCAGGAGACTGGGTGCAAGGCAGAGTGGGGGTGGGGATGCAGGGTGTGAGTGTGGGTGCAGAGCAGAGTGGGAGACTGGGTGCAGGGCAGAGTGGGGGTGGGGATGCAGGGCAGGGTGTGAGTGTGGGTGCAGGGCAGAGTGGGTGCAGGGCAGAGTGTGAGTGTGGGGGCAGGGCAGAATGTGGGGGCAGGGCTGGGTGCAGGGCAGAGTTAGAGACTGGGTGCAGGGGCACAGTGCAAAGTGCTGGGTGCAAAGTGCCAGTGCTGGGTGCAAAGTGCCAGGGCTGGGTGCAAAGTGCTGGGTGCAAAGTGCCAGGGCTGGGTGCAAAGTGCAAAGTGCTGGTGCAAAGTGCTGAATGCTGGGTGCAAAGTGCTGGATGCAAAGTGCCAGGGCTGGGGCAAAGTGCTGGGTGCAAAGTGCTGGGTGCAAAGTGCCAGGGCTGGGTGCAAAGTGCTGGGTGCAAAGTGCAAAGTGCTGGGGCAAAGTTTCTTGAACAGTAATAGTCCACCTCTTTTCAGAATGTTTGGGGTTATTTTGTTTCATAAATATTGTGTTTGGGTTCTTGTACTTTGAAAATATTGTTTTTTATTACATCATAACAAAATAAGAATGTTAATGTAAATTTTAAGTTGTTTTTTAACATCCAGTTCATTAAATTCTTTTAAATAAACGAAAAATTTGCATATTGTTTTTTTTTATCCGATTAATCGATTAATCGAAAAAATAATCGGCCGATTAATCGATTATTAAAATAATCGTTAGTTGCAGCCCTACTTTCTTCCATGTAACGTACATTTATTCATAAAGTGTATAACCCTCTATGTACAAGTTTATTTCTAGCTGCTAAATCCATACAGTGCCATCCGCCAGTATTGGCACCCTTGGTAAAGATGAGCAAAGGATGTGAAAAAATGTTTGTTTAACCTTTTGATCTTTTCTTCAAATCATACACAAAAGTATGTTCACATTGATGTCAAACACGTGTTGTCTCCATTTGCCAAGATAACGGCTCTGAATATATGGCAAGGGATCTGAGACCATCTCTCCAGGTCATTTAAATTTTGAGGTTGACCGCTGGTTGACTTGGTTCACCCTGCAGGTTTTCTATGAGGTTCAAGTCAGGGGCTGGGGATGGCCATGGTTGGACCTTGGGTTTATGGTCAGTAAACCATTTTTGTGTTTTGGATCACTGTCCTGCTGGATCCAACCACGGACTATTTTAAGATTTCTGACAGAGGCAGTCAGGTGTTAATTTGATATTTGATAGGATGTATGACATCATGAACTGTCTGTGTCCTCTGGCAGAAAAACAGCCCCAAAGCATTAAAGAGCCCCCACACATTTAACCGTGGGCATGAGGTACTTTTCCATATGGTGTACATCAAACCCACCTCTGGTGTTTATCCCCTTCAAGACCGGGATGTACCTGGTACTTCCTGGTTGGGTGTCACCGCCAGACCGGGACGTACCAGGTACGTCATCAATGATGCGCGATCCAGCGTCGCTATGAACGCTGGGATCGCGAGGGGCGGCTGCTACTGACCGCTGGGTGTCAGTGTCCGCAGCGATCCGTAGCAACCACTCCCCCTCAGTTCCGTGCACACGTCCTCTTCCAGGTTAATTCGTAACATTTCCAGTTGACTGAAACTTCTAAATTATTGCCCTGATGGTGAAAATTGGTATTTTCCATGCTTTTGTTATTTTCCTATGGTCACTTCCCATGTTGTGAGCTCAGCAACCTTTTGCCGCACATGTATTCCTTGGTCCATTGTGATAAATGATTAAAGGAAGTCATGGTTGAGGAATCTCCTGTTCCTAGTCACCCAGGTGTTCCAAAAAAAATTTAAAATATCAATGGTAATATTGTGCCACACATATAGTCAATATCTTTTTTTACATTTATTTATTTTATAAACCTGTGTTGTGTTTGCAGTTATTTGAAACCTGTAAGAGCAGAGTATTTTTGTGTAATTTTTTAAAGTAAAGATGAAAGGGCTAACCAACAATTTTTCACAGCCTTCTTTGCTCGTATTTACTAAGGGTGCCAATATTAGTGGTTGGCACTGTAGGATTCGAGGAATACGGTAAATGTCTCAGCATTTGCTTTGCTTTTTCCTTCTTTCGGGGTTTTTTTTTTTTTGTTCAAACATGATTCACTACTATAATATATTTCTGCAAAATAAGGTAAGAAATAAGATATATTTAGGGCTGGTTTTGAACAGCTGCCCCTGAAAGGAACTGGGTCATGCAATGGATGGCATTCAGTGTTGGGCTCTGTGGCCGCTGTCCTTTACTGCTGAATGCTTGGATATGATGTCATATCTTGGCACTCTGCCTCTAAGGGGTTGGGTACATCAATGGAGGCTACACAGGCTAGGCACAGTGCATTGGATGGTTGGGAAGATCAAAGCCCTCTCTTGAAACCCCATTATTGGGCAGTGGCACACAAGGCGTCTAGGCCAGAATATGCCTGGCTGAACAGACGTGGCCCTGAAAAACCCAAAGAATTTTAATTCTGCACAACTGTGGATGAGTAGATGGCTTGTAAAGTTTAATGACGTTATATTGAAACATACTAATATTGTTTATTTCACAGCTGCTTTATTCCTTTGACCAAGATCTATATATTATAAGCTGTTCAGTGAATTGTGAAAAGACTCTACTTGGTAAGTATTTATCACTGCAGATAACTATTCATCTTCATTTTCCTGTTGTAAACACAAGTAACATTTTTGATATTATGAGTACTGAGACATCTTAGCAAAGCTAATAAGGGAAAAGCAAAATGTGTGGTATGGGTGAATGTACACTACATTTTTGACAGGCAAAATAGATAACTATAGTTATAATATACATCAGACTTAACTAAGACTTTTTTCTTCTCCGTGTTTGCATGTGTGAATTGGTTTAAATTAGCGTTTTGTTTTGTTTTTTTAAGCTTTAAGTTACTGCCGTTCTCCAGGAGAAAACAAATTTGAACCCATTTGGCCAGGTACGGTACTACTGCTTATATGTACGTTGCTGCTGGTATTTTGACAAAAACACACTTTGTGGTGAATATTCACTTTATTGACAGTATGTAATTAATGTTTTCTTAAAGAGAAATAAACAATTTTTATTCATTTTTAAAGTACACTTTATATTCTTACAATTCCCAGCATATCTTATTAATGACAATTGCATCTGTAACAGAAGCAAGCATTACTATATATGTATTAGAAATTGAATTAAATAGTTTGGCAGTTGCTCCCCATGACCGTTCCTCGAAGATAATGTGGTTATTGTGTGAAAGTCTTGTGATCGTTTTGTGATGGCCCTCTGGTCAGTAACAGAGAGTGCATTACAGATTCTTTACCTTGGTATGTGGAAATACTAAATTTAGCGGGGGGGGGTGAGAATTTTTTTTTTTTTTAAACAATCAGAATGTAATTTTTTGTGTGTTTTATTTGAATCCTTTTTGTGATGGTTTCACCAAGATGTATTTTACAGTTTGGAAAGTAAATATATATAAATCTATTGATTTACCACAATGTAACGCTCATTGTTCTGAAATTGCTAGCGTATATTAAGTTTTTATGAAATGGCTATTTCATAATATTATTTCATCATTATTTTGGCTAATTTTTTTTGTATTTTATGCCATATTTCTTATAATTTAGTATTCTTTCCGTCTGTCAATATTTTGCATGGACATAACTACTTAGTGAACATACCTATCTACAATACTAAGTAGTTGCTTGTTTAAAGGAAAATCATATCGTCTTCTGCACCACATCTGAAATTTGGCAAAATTATGAAATCGCAGAGCTGGTTTTAGCAGTATCGCCATCCAAACAATCAGAGGCTTTTATTATATCCATACCCTTTGTTATGGAGATATCACTTTTTTCTGATACCACAATAGTTAATGGTGGGGTGAGCAATGCAGTGAGTAGGAAAGTGCCTCTTCCCCAAAACTCACTGGTGTTGTCTTGATGGCGCAAACTCATTTTTCAAAGTTGAGACTGCAACATAATTGGCCTTATGGGATAATTAACACTGCTTATTTACTTATAGTCTCCAGGTACTTAGCCCTTCTGATCGAAATCCAACCCATCAACAATGTGAGAGTTCTCAAAGTAGTGGATAGCAGTATGAAAGTACAGGTAACCTATATTTCATGATGGACCATTGCTCGTATATTTGTTACGTATGACATTGTAGGGAATGCACATTTAGGGTGTTCTGTATCTTGTTTCTCCTCCTAAAGAAACCCACCAAAAGGAAATTTATCATTACTCATGGCAAGCGATCTCTTCGCATAATAATACGCGTCTTTTTATATCTGCACGCTTTGGTGCAACTCGGTATTATATGTGAATTGTTTTTCTTCTTGTGTCTAGTTCTTATATCCAACAGAAGAGATGTGTCGGTTTCCTGAAAGTCATCTTCTAGTGGTTTCAGAAGAGAGATGTAAGTATGAGACATCTGAAAGCACACAGTACCCATGCTTGTTGAGGTAGCACTTAGCCCACTCCTCTAATGGTCTGTTCTTCTGTGCGGTACCATTGAGTCGTACGCTAATGCAATGCTACTAAATATAACTTATTCTGTAATACTGTATCAATTAAACCTGCGAGTTTTATGTATAGAGATGGGTATCATTGCGTTAATATGGTGCAGGAGTTCAACCATTTTTTAGATGCTTACATGTCATTGTTACTATTTGGATTTACATTGATTTGGGCACAAGTTACTTACTATTTTTTTTTTACAAGTTGTAGAGTCTTCTTAAAGTTCATCATAATGTTGAGCTTGGTGGCCCATGCATGATCAAAATTAGGCAAGCGTTTGTTGTCCCATTATACAGACTTGAACTGTGTCGCTTTCTTTAACAGATATTGAGCAATACCACATATGTGTCGCTACCGAGGAGGAAGGCAAAGTGGTAATACTTGAATTATTTTTTCCTTGTTGGATTTCGTACTATTGGGTTTTTTTGTTAAAAATGGGCATGGAATCTTATAGAATGTTTCCTGATTGCTCCACATTCATCTCTTGGCACTAGATCTGCTCTTGATAAATACTGCAGATTTATGTTTGCCAATCTTGGCACCTAAAAAAATATGTAAAACATTTGGTTTATGCAGATACTTTGTGTCGATTAACACTCTAAAATTCATGCAACTTTTTTTTTTTTTTTCTGTTGATAGGTCATTAAGAATTCGGGTCAGCTGCCCAAAGATAGAATAACGGAGGACTTTGTGTGGGCTCAGTGGGATGCATCCGAGCAGAGGCTCTTTTATATTGTTCCTAAGGTAAAGGACTGCCTTTCGCTATTTTATTCTGTAAAGAAATGTCAAAGTATTTATTTTCTCAGATTAGTCAGTGGAGTCTTTTCACCTAGGCAGAGATTTGCTTATGTAAGCCTTGTATTTGTTAGTGAATAGCCAAGAAAAAGTTACATCTTGGGCCTATAATTGGTACAACTTGGCTCTTTTCAAGTAGACTGTTCTGCAAGGTAACATATAAGCTGCAGTCAGATTATCTTTAAGGATTGTATGTCATGTTTTCATTGAACTAGAAGCAGCGCACATGAGAGCACACCTCATTTTGCCCGCTCATTTTAATTTGAGGATAGTTTTACCATAGTAGGTAGCATTTATTAAGACAAACGGCTGCTTGTTTTAAACCACAACTGTGCATGTCAGTGTGGACAGGCAGGGGTTAACGGGGTTACGTATAGAGAGGTGAAGCTTTCTTACTCCG
Source organism: Spea bombifrons (assembly GCF_027358695.1). Lineage (NCBI taxonomy): Eukaryota > Metazoa > Chordata > Amphibia > Anura > Pelobatidae > Spea > Spea bombifrons. The sequence continues at coordinate 61,896,496 of NC_071090.1, read as the reverse complement.
CAGATAAACTAAGAATGAAACCGATTATACTTGCATGTCTTCCTGCAGTGGCAGACCCTCCGCTAGACAGACGGGAAGGCATGATAAATTGATCCGTGACAGTCTCACCATTGCTTACTTTTAAATCTTTAGTAATATGTGAAAAACTATCCTGTTTAATGCTAATTAACTGTTTACTCCCATTTTTTAGGACATGTTGCGCTGTATTACCACACACTTATTTTGACATACCATTTCGATAAAAGGTCCTGTTATACTTGTGTGAAAAAAAAAAAGAAAATTCCCCAACATATTAACCCTTTCCTTAATTAACCTTTTTTTTTTATTATTATTTATTTTATCCGTTTAGCGTTCCAGCTGTGTTTTGCATTGTGTCCAGTTTTATCCTGAAGACCATTATAAAAATGTGGTAAGAGCTGTGTATTTCTCGTACAATGCAGAATTTTAACTTGGGGGCCCCCATGGTGCTGAGGGGCCCTCAAGGCCTTCTTGGTGCACAAGTGTATTTATGTGTGTCTGTTTGTCTTTTTATTATTATTATTATTTATTATAAGCTTTGTGCAAGATCTTTGTTCTCGTATCACTAATTTATGTAAATAAATGTCACAAGGTATATTGGCTCCATAATATAACTTGGTTTCACACATGTAGAATGTTGTAGTTACAGGCACAGGAATTCGGATCCGGATAGATATGAGCAGAGGGGGCAACTTTATGTCTCTTAATGACTACTTCACATTAATTCTTTTTAAATGTAGCATTACAGTAGATTAGAGATGGGATGCATGCAGATCTATTGCTATCAGGGACATGGACGTGTTAAGGTTGGTAGCACTAGAGGGCTTTTCTCTGTGAAGCACGCAATGTGTCCCTCTGCTCTGCTGTGTACATCTCAAGTTGTTGCCTTTATTTATATAGTAAAATTACTAACTTTACCAGCTGCATCTTTTTTTTGTTTCTTTTCTATGTCTCTGCGATTTGTTGCAGACGGTTTCCATTGGTTAAACTTGCTCCAAAATGTGCATGTTAGATATTTTTTTTTTTTCTTTTTTCCTACAGTCTGTAAACGGCTTTACTGGTTCTATGCATTGTAATTATTCATTATTTTTTTGTTTTTGTTCACAAGTTTGAAGTCCCTCTTGAAATAATTCTTTCTGACCAAGTAATAAGGTAAGATTTATTTTTTTAACTTTTAGGTATCCTAAATGATCTCAATAATTCAGTAAATATCAAAATGCAGTTTGCAATTTCAGCTGTAATTGTGTTTTTGTTCACTTATTTGTGTTTTTCCCTTAAGGAAACTTTTTAGCAAACTATTTGATTCACGGATGTCTACCCGATAGGAAAGTAAGAACTGCGTGTTTAGTTTAGATGAGCTGAACACATTCTCAGGCATTGGTAGCAAAAACCACTGCATTCTTTATTTGCAAACTGGCATTAGTTGAAAACGGGAAAAGCTTTGATACGTTAATCTATGTTCTATATTTAATAGGAAATGTGTGGTTTTTATTGCTAGATTTATGCGGTGCTACTGTTCTTCAAGCTTAACACACCATATTGTTTTAGTTTTGTTAACCTGGGGATTGATGTTCTTGAAGAGAGAGGAAGATCAAAAGTTAAATCTCCAAATCTACAAGTATTTACAAATAACATGGGTATGTAATGTCTGCTTTGACCGTGTTCTAGAATTCTGCTTAGTTTCCAATCTGCCTTGGCATAAATCCCTGCATAGAAGTAATTGAGATTGAGCCGAGTGATTTGGATATAAGAGCAGACCAGTCAATAGTCAGAAATCCTTGCCTTTACCATTTTTCAAAAAGAGAAGCTTTGAGCCTCCTGAATCATAGCACCATTATTACAATGGGAAAAAAATGCAGAATATCTGCCTTCAAATTCTTTCACGGTTTTGGAACGGACCAATTTATGGTACTTTATGCACCCCAGTTACATTGAATCTTTTCTTTGGGGCTATGGTGTCTGACCACTCTTCTGTAAGAGACACAATAGCTTCATAAACAAGCTGATGGGTTGTGCCTTAAGAACAAAATAGGTGTCTAATAGCATATAGTAAGTGCAAGTGTGTACCCGCTTATTTCACAGCCTACATATCTTAGTGACTGTGTTTAATCAGCCATAGAGAAATGGAAACAACTGTGCGTTTGTTATAAATTTATTACATTGAGGGATTATTCCAGTGTGCTTCACGAACAATACATTTCTGGAAGAGGAAAAGTTATATTCATTCATTGTTAAATCTGCTACACAGCCATCATAATACAATCTGAATATATTGTAAATTTTGTTTTTACCTTCATGGTTTTGTTTGTTTTGTAGGTGGCTTGTGTCTGATTTACGTTCAGCCATCCCAAGTGGCACATGAAGTAAATTACATGGTTGTGTTTTTACATAAGGGTAAGACTTATGGATTTGGTTTATACGTAATAAATCCAACAATGGTTTTGTGCTCACATTAATGTCAGTACATACATTTTTGCTAAAGCTTGTATGTCCACAGAAGACTCCTACGTTTCTCACTTGAAGGGCAAGCTCAGAAGTTAACAATAATTAACTTATCCAGTTGTTGTAGATCTGTTGATGGTGTCGTCTGAATAGTCGGAGTCTATAACAAGCAAATAACATATTAGGGGTACTTTGGAATTAACTCAGTGCTGGGGTGACTTTGGAATTAACTCATGAGTGAATGAATAACCATGAGTCTCCACAGGTAATTTCTGAGTCAAAAAAGAATTAGATCATTAAAAACATAGGAACACAACGCATTTGTGTCCGTTTAGATCCTGCATTTTTGCTATGTTAATTAAAAAACAAAATGAAAAGGCAAATTGGTGATCTAGGAAAATGTTTTCTGTTTGCTATAGATCCTTGTTCACAGTAAATATTATTTTAGTAAATAAATTACACATGCCTCTGTTTTTCCATCCAAACTCTTTTAGGGTGCAGCAAAACATTTAAAGTTCAAACGGCAATGGAACATTCCACGCCGCTCAAGAATGCATCGTTCATAAATCTTGGTAAGCATCTTATTTCTGCTTCCTGAAAGTATAATAGTAAAATACATTGTGTTTTCAGCTTTATTCTGTCGCCTGTCATTTCATTCATCAGCAAATGTATTTTGTGTAGGAAATGTGGACGTAAAAGTAAAACCCGGTTTTCAATAGTTTGTAGTTTGTATACATTGTTTCGTAATTCATATATGTATTCTAAATTACATATGATTTTATACAAATTATTATAAAATGTTTGCCAAATCTGGCAACAACCCGGGTTTAATCACACAAAAACACAAACCTCAAATAATAATTTTAAGGGCAACATCCATTTAGTGCCTGTGTTTGTGCCACATGACATTAAACTGTTCCTGGCAAAAAGAGACATTTTATATGTTTTCTACACTGTTCTAGTGTTTATAATTGTGGCGATTTCAAACTAAAAGCAGACTGCCCTGTCAATACGATTGAAATGTTTATAGTATATTACATGAAGCTTACTAATTGTCTCTTTTTTTAATGGTTTCTTCAGATAGCTATATTGTGGTTTACTTGCCTGATCAATTTTTACACTTGATAAACACGAGACATCCTGACCTGATGTGTTATCACTTGTTCCTGGCTGGTAAGATCTTATCGGATACAATTTTTTTTTAACTCTTTCTATTGAGTTAAATTTTCATGCTGATGCAACCGATCTTGTCTAACTCTCAACCAGGGCCGGCCCTACAATGGAGCCGACTGGGGCAATTGCCCCAGGCGGCACTTTAGAAGGGGCGGCACTTTGCCGCCCCTAGCGTTTTTTTGTTGTTGTTTGTTTTGAAGCCGAGGAGAGAGAGAGAGAGAGGGGCACCGAGTGGTTTTCGCTTACCCGCTAGGCGCCCCTCTCTCTCCTCTGCGGCGAGTCTCCCTGCTCGGTCTCGGTGCCGGCTTGTAATGATGAGCGCCGGAAGTGGCGTCAATTTCCGGCGCTCAGCATTACAAGCCGGCACCGTGGCAGAGCAGGGAGACTCGCCGCAGGACTCTTTAAAGATAAGTACCGGGGGGGGGGCGTCAGCGAAGTTTAAAATGCCGCATCCTCCCCCCCCGGCGGCGGCGGAATTTTAAACTTCGCCCCAGGCGGCGTTAAGTCTTCGGCCGGCCCTGCTCTCAACAATGAGGTGCGTGTAATATGATACATACGTTTTGATATAAAGTGGCACAAAAGCCCTGGACACTGTGTGTGTGACACTTGTGTTGGACAGAAAGCTTACGTTAATGAAAATAGAAATTACTTGTTAAAGAAGGCTGTTTATTTAAGATATTGGGCTAAACTGTCTTACCTGTACAGCCTCTGCTATGAATACCTCCCGAAACAGATACTTTATACCTAGAAACCTGAAAGAATGGCCTGGAGGAAATGTTAATGTCTGTCTGTACATGTTTGTAATGTTTAGTGAGTCGGCAAATTGCATAGAATAAACTACAGTGCCTTATATCCTTTTCAGGGAGATATCTAATCAGTTGAAGTATTAAGTGTTTTTTATTTACGTTATTTTCAGGAGCGTGTGAAAAGCTTATGTGTTCAGTAGATATGTGTGGTTCTAAATGTATTCTGCAGACTAGGAACCAATGAGGTCCTATCAATTTCTTTGATGGAAATGCTTATGTAAAAGCTGGTTGGCTTTAAGGAGCTTTCCAGACACGGGTATACCAAACATGGAATTTCTGGACCTACTTACCGTTCTCTATACCACTGGGGAACTGATTTATCTTGCCATGTTTATTGGTAATTTAATGTGAAGTAGGTAAACTCATTAAAAATGAAAACCATCTATCCTATCTGTCCACCTCTAGGTGGCGATCTTACTCCATCTGTTTTTTGGTTTTTTTGTTTGGTAGTGTTGCAGGTATTTATATAAACATTTGATCACACAAAAGGCCTTAAGTAAGCATGAAACTTGTGTGCTACTTCTCTGATTCGTAATAAATTGCAACGCTGTGGGCTTATTCTTCAGAGATGGATTTTTTTTATTAGGTTCCATTCTTTAAAACGTGGCAGTGCAGTGTGTAGATCTGTAAGTATAGTGTGTATTCATGTGTACGTGGTGTATCTGGGATGAACGACCATTTCCAACTTGATTGAAACGGCTCATTATTACACCTCCTTCCTAGGGTTTGGTGACATAAACCATGTTTTTTTCCTTGTACAGGAGATGATGCCAGGATCCCTGGTATGTGCTGTGATTGTCCGCTGCAGTCTGTACTGAAGAGTTGTGTTCTGGAGTATTGTACCGGCATTCTCTACTCTGTGAGAATCAACCAGTCGCAGCTTGTAAAACTTTTATCACTTACCAGGCTGGACGCTGACAAGTTGGCAATTCTTCACTGTGTTTTACTCAACCTCAACTATCAACCACACTTGGAAACACAAGTAATGTACACATTTCTACTTCACCTTCATATGCTGTTTATTCCAAGCCAGTTGACGTAGATTTCTACCTCTGATAGTGGTAACCAGATTCAAAGCGGACATTGCTGTTTGAAATAATGCATTTGATGTAAATGTTATATCATTTTACCTTTGCAAACCTTAATTTCTATGCTTCTTTTGTTTTTCTTGTTCTAAGTATGATTTGTTAATCTACTATCACATAAATTAGCTAATTCACAGCTCTCATTTTGCGATTTAAATTCACCCCCCCACTTCTGTCCAATACAATATGTTTGGAAACCTATGTTTAACAATTGGCCTTTTGATTTTAGCTTATCGAATGGATCTGTGAAAACCTATCCACTTGTCAAAGCTTTGATCCCATTCAAGAATTTATCACTGGTACGTAGTTTTGTTCCCTTGTCGTATCACAAAACTTCACAAATTCATTTATATAAGCTGCAAAATAAAAATTTTATACTTTATACCAAACCTTGGAACAAAGTGTTATATAGTGCACGTTAAATTTAAATATGTTAAAGAAAATATTTTACACAAGCCACTTGCATGGCTTGTGTTTTTACAGAGTAATTAGTAAGCTAGTAAGGAAATTGGATATAGCTGTATTAGAGATATTGGAATGTTAAGTTTAAATAGATACCTTTTATTTGGGGCAACCTAGAAAGAGCTGCTTTTGGGAGCTCAGGTGGATATTTATAACCGATAAGTGGAAATAATTATCAACATGTATTCAAATGTGTATTTGTTTACCAGCGAGTATTTCTGACCACCTGCTGAAAGTTGTTTTGTAACATTTTGTGTCATAATATCTGTTCTAATGCCGCATATTTTACAAAAATATTAAATTCTGATTATTACTTGTAAAAGAAACAAACTTCTAGCTGGTTATAGCTTGGAAATGTTACTAAAGTTACATGACTTTGACCCTCAGGGGCAGTTTTCTGAAAATGTTACTGTAATGATGTGATAATAAATGACTGCATTATATTTAGTGCTGATTATCTGATTGTAACATGCTACCTAGATTCCTTTTTAACACTCCAACCTTTGCAGCATCTCTGTATAGGAAGTTCAGTTCAGAGGCTGTGTATCTGGATAAACTTTTGCCGTATACATCGGTGCCTCTTTGGAATGAGGTACGTATCAGCTCATAGGGACCTCCTATGCTTTTCAATTTGATTTAAGACTGCATAGGACCCTAGGATACCAGTCGTCGTCCCCCTATATGCACATGTATAGTCAGTTAAAGGGGTCGTTTTGGAAGGAAGACGAGGACCCCATCTCTTGCAAATAACAAACAAATATACTGTGCTCAAAGTAGAAGAGTGTTTTCTGAAGTGCGGAATCTACTTTTCCTCGCTTGTAGTGGTCGAATCATGCAAGGGGGGTTAACTCATAGCATGTGATTTGAAGGAGAGTTGCCGTCCAGATTCACCAGCCATTTCTGTGCATAATAAAAAAAAAAATATGAGTTATACAGGACCAGCTGAGCCCTTCTTTCAGGAGGAGATCATTGTGGTTTGCAATAAATCCACCCAGAATAACTATTATATTGGGCAGCTAAGCTGCTTTTGCTGATTAAGGTTACTCCAGCTTCCTCTTCACAATGCACTGTGTTGATCAGGATAACACGTGCTGCAAACTCTATGTAGTGAATATGCCCTTTATGCTGTGTAGGCTACAGTACTTCATCTGCATTTAATGGGATTTTCAATAAGTATGCCTTTTTTTGTTTTTGTTAAAGGATATCGATGGTGTGTCATGCACAACAGACATAACGGATATGCCGGTTGTGAAGGTACGATCCTATTTACATTTGTGTACCGAAATGAGTGTGCCATTTGTGTTAGTCTACCAGCTTTCTGATATAGCTATACGTACACGTGTGTGTAATATATATATATATATATATATATATATATATATATATATATATATATATATATATATATATATATATATATATATATATATATATATATATATATATATATATATATATATACATACCGTATTCTCTCGTATATAGGCCGCACCCTAAAAGTTTGGTGCTTTTTTAAAGAAAAAGTTTTTTTCTTTAAAAAAAGCACCAAAAAACATCCTGCCACTCTGTCCTCCCCCCCTCCCCGAGATACGCTGCCACTCTGTCCTCCCCCCTCCCCGAGATATGCTGCCACTCTGTCCTCCCCACCCTCGAGATACGCTGCCACTCTGTCCTCCCCCCCCTCGAGATATGCTGCCACTCTGTCCTCCCCGCGATATGCTGCCACTCTGCCCCCCCCCCGACTTACCAGAGCAGACTCCCGGGTGTCTTGCGGGGCCGGAGGGGGACATCTATGCACATCGTGTATACAACTCCCGGTACCGGCACTCAGCGGAAGTGCCGGCACCGGAAGTTGTATACGCGTATTGCGTAGATGTCTTCCGCCGGCCCTGCAAGACACCCGGGAGTCTGCCCTGCTAAGTCGGGGGGGTTAGAATGCATCATGCGCACGTTCACCGGCAACGGCGCATCGCCGCTGCCGGTGAACGTCCGTGCGATGCGCTTAGACAACCTCCCGTGCCGGTACTCCCCCCCCCGTGGGAAGTGCTGGCACGGGAGGCTGTCTGAGCGTATCAGACAGTAGGATGCAGGTCCCCTGCACCGCTGCGGGGGATCTGTATCCTAACCCCGCTGCCTGCCCGGCGCCCGGGACTGCATGTCCCGGGCGTCGGGCGCTAGACCCCGAATATAGGCCGCACCCCCACTTTAAAGACTTAAAGTGGGGGAAAAAAGTGCGGCCTATATTCGAGCCAATACGGTGTGTGTGTGTATATATATATATATATAAACACATACTTATTACATCTTGTAGCATGCAGTCCAAAACTGTTACTAAAGTACAGATTGTAATCCTTAAAGCATCCTTTATATTAAGGCTGATAAGGTCTCCTTCCTAAGAAAAAGGTTTGTCAGGTAATAACCCAAAGTATAAGTACTTCTATCTAAATTTTTTTACACCGCACAACAAATAATTTGCATTGGTTGAAAATTCTGTAATACAGTTCTTGCCAATGATGTGTTTATTTAGAATGTATGTTGCACATTTTTTCGTTCTTTGAATAGGTCGGAATCTTGAAAGGATTCTGGGAAAAGTTCCATTCAGAGCTTGAATACATGAAAGTTGCTCAGCTACGTTTTCGCTACGCTAACTATATACATAGAAGAGATTGGTGCAAACTAATTAACGAAGTGGTAAGATTATTAAAAAAACACTTTGAATCACTTTCTGTGGCATAGATCTGTCACCATAGAGACACAGAATTTGATGGTATCTACTCTGTCCATTTTTATTTTCCCGATGTAAAGACTGAGACATTAATCGGTCCTTGGTGCGGTCAAAGATTCAGGAGAGCTTTATACCTATACCATACAGGTTTAAATTCCCTCACTGTATTGGCCTACTGCAATTTTTCCCATACAGTTTAATTACATGGATATTGATGATATGTTTTTTATAATGCAGGACACCAAAGAGAAGCGAAATGGTGTTTATCAGCGCAGTGTATTGGAAAATGTAAAGAAGTAAGCAACATTTGTCTTTAATTATGTGTTGTAAAATCTAAGGTGTAATACAGCGGTACAAATCTACCCTACATTTTAAGAAGAAAAAATAAGTATATATGTATGATACGCGCCCATAAGTCTATCACACACGCCTACAATTAGGAACCCTACCTTTGTAGGCTTATAAGGCAGCACTTCCCTTGTGGTCCAGCAGCTGGTGACTTGTGTCTCCTCTTGCAGTCCTCACACTTGAATCAATCTAGGCTTCATTGTTTGGTGCAAAAGGAGTAATCTTTAGTCTATTGCCCCTATCCTGTAATGTTATTAAAGCCACCATACAGTCCTAGAGAACATTGTGTGGGCTGTGTTCAGGCTAATGACATTTCCTGAAAATGAACAAAAACCTTTTCTGTTTTTGAATTTTATAGGGTTCTTTTAAACATGGAAACTTGGAGTTCAGGTATATTTCCCTAACATTACTATGCAATACATTTGTCCATTGAAAGCATTTTTTCCCCTAAAATATAATCCCCTTTGTCAACAGACCAAAGAACTGTACCATTATATCAAGAGGAGGAATATCAACACAAAGAGCTCATGGGCCTGGTATGTGATTATTAGTTCCTCTATTGTGTACACAGCACAAATTTGGGGGGCAATTTTTAACCCCATTAGAACATGGGCAGAGTCTCACTCTGTTAATTAACAGAGTTTTATGTTCTTCTAGAGAATTTTGTTAATCTATGTGAATACTATGATTGTGGTTTTGTTTTCCATTGCAGATGGTGATTAAATTAAAAGATCACTTATCTCAGTATCTTCATATTGGAAAAAGCAAGATCGACAAAATTGTTCTGGATTATGTTTCAAGACAGGTAAAATCTGTCCTTTGTGTATAAATAATTTTATGTGTGTGCAGGATTGATTTTGAATTGAATTCAACAAATCTGATTTAGTACTGATGTTTCTATGGTTTTGTAGTTTATTATATAAAGCATTAAAGAATAAACATGAGTATTCTCTTAACTAGCCATGAACTAGAAATGAATCTTGCAGAAATTAAATAGCTGTTGAATAGTGAATAAAGGAATATATACTTATACTGTAACAAATCTGTTAATATAACTGGTATTGGGCTATCATGGTTCCTGAGTAAATTAAGTAAATGTGTCCGTTTATTTCATCTTGCACTATTCATAGGCTTCCAAGTAAATCTGGAGTCTGTATTCTAGTTATACAAGAAGATAATATTGCACCATACGTACTATGAGCTAAACGTTCCCATGTGTTTACTTGTAGTGTAAAATTGTTTTGCTAAAGTGTCATTTGAAAATCTTTTAACTGCAGCTGGACATTGTGTGTCTAATACTGGAGGTTGTGTGGAGAAAATTCAACATGGAGTCATGTGTGTTCAATTTGTAAGTCAGTAAACACCAATTTCTTTTTTGCACTGTTGGTTCAAATGCATGACATCATAGCTCTTTCACTGGGTAGGGCTGCTTTATTAAAACCCTTTGTTTGAGAAACACAGTTTAATGGCAAGTAAGAGTCTTTCAGTGGCCATCTAGTCACCCCAGACATATAACCTGACCACCACTAAATGATATTCATGGGCTTTTTTATTTATTTTTTATTCCTGTGAAGAAAATGCATGGTTATGTCCTTAATTGGCAATCATGGTAATTTTTTATATTGTTTTTGTTTTTCTTACCCCTCAATTGTAGTTGTCCATGATGAATGAGTTGGTTCTTGGTGAGCTGCATTCTCTTCTGGCAATGAAAAACTTGATCATTTTGCTCTGTATTTTTACATTAGGGAATTCCAATGCATTACTGTATATTTGGAACACAAAGCGCTCACTGTATGCATACTTTTTTCTCATGTAGCAGTGGGAGAGGAAGTTCTACGGAGTATTTTGCCTTTCATGTCATGTGCCGCATTTCAGAAGCTGCAAGCAAAATGTGTATGCCTCTGCCTCCTGGTAAGTTACGTGGGCCTGCTGGCACCTGACCGTAATATTGCTCCTTCCTGATAACTGCAGTCAAAGAATGCTGCAATCCCATGGCCTTACTACCTGCTTTATAGCTCATTCTATAACATACAGTGGTGCATGGATATTTTTGTAAAAGTACTTGAGTGCCTTGTTTATCTATTTATGTCTTTGGCTCTTACTGGACATACAGTACTGTAGAACCATAGATGTGCTTCCAGTGTTGCTCTTGCTGGAAGAACTAAGCTATTGAGGAGACACCCTTATGTGCCTGTTCATGTTTTGTGCTCTGCTCTAGGTTTCCATACACTACAGCTGGTTCTTGGGGTTCGTTGTCTTCCTCTTGGAAACTTCCTTCATTGTATAGATAGTGGTGTCCTACACCTTACAGAGAATTTTGTTGTCAAGCTTCTGAAAGGTATTTATTGGCCTATGTTTGTTTTGATTCTTTTTTTCTTCTTGAAGCATTTTGGTTTTTGACTGAAATACTGGTCATGTACACACTTTCTTAGTGTTTTGTTATGTGGTCATGAGGACATTCTCAGTGCTCTTCAAATCATATGATCCATAGGACAAAACTATCAGATACAGAATGAGAGCTAACTCTTACTGTTCCATAAAATTATTGATTATTATATTGCATATTACATTATTATTATTGACCAATGTAGTCTATTAAGACTAATCTGCAGAGTAAATTAGAGAAATGCTGTGTGTTGCATGTTGTAAGGAAAGATAATGGAAATTAATTCTGCTTTCTCAGTCGGATTGAACTTTGTACCTATGCACCTAAACTTTCCCTTTGGGTTAAAATAACAATAAAAAAATAAATTGTATATCTATATATAAAAATAATACATGCACCGGTCAGCCATAACATTATGACCACTGACAGGTGAAATGAATAACACTGATAATCTTGGCACCTGTCAGTGGGTGGGATATATTAGGCAGCAAGTGAACAAGTAGATGACTGGGTCAGAGCATCTCCAGAACTTAAGCTCTTGTGGGGTGTTCTCAGTCTGCAGTGGTCAGTACCTTTCAAAAGTGGTCTAAGGAAGAAAAGGCAGTGAACCGGCGACAAGAGAGGGTCTCCTGGTTTGATGAATTAAGTTTTCTACCACATGGAAAACCAGGATGCATCCATGCATCGCAACTTACAGAACTTAAAGGATCTGCTTCTAACGTCTTAGTGCTAGATACCACACGTGTGTGTGTGTGTGTGTGTGTGTGTATATATTACACACTCATGACTGAAATTGGTTCCAATAAATCTCCCTTACAAGCAAAAGTAACTACTCCAGAAAAATATAGTATCCAGTTATGTTATAATGTGGCTTCTTTTTTTATTTAAAGAATTGGATGACGATGGACACAATGAGAAAATTAAGTACAGTATAATTATTCGTCTTCCTGAGGTAAGCGGAGCAACGCCTAGGGTTTACATGTTCAGCGATTTTAGATGGAACCTTTTTTTTTTTTTTTTTTGTTCGTTTTTCTTTCTATCAGGATATCTACCTGGAGATTTAAGGGCTTTTATATTGGCTATAGTGGAGAGACTGGAATTATTTTGATTAGGGCAGGGCTTTATGGTACGGGGCTGCCAGGTTCTCTGTATATGAATAGTTCTGGCTGGCTGTGAATGAGGTCCTGGGATGCTACACTAGGTGACGGGCTAATACATGATAAATTGAAAAGCCGGTGCTTTTATAGGATGCCATTTTCAAGGCTTCACCTTCTGCTCTTTTCATAACGCATGAGGAGTAGCTTGGTAAATCCTGATTAGGAGATATATAGATAGATATAACGTGTTTTTTTTAGCTTTTGTCGTGATTCATATTGAAAGAATGTACTGTTCCAGTGTTTGATTTGATATAAACTTCTATTATCTTCCTGTTATCTTTCCCATTTCCTCTTTCCATTATTGAAATCCACTACATGACGCCAAAGCTGGGAAATTCAAAGTGTCTTATTTTTCATTTACAATGTACTTTGTGTTCTAAATGAAATATTATAATCTGTAGAGCAGGTCTGCTGAACTCTAACATTGCAGGAACAGAGCTGAGTACCACAGTCTCTTAGACACAAGGCTGGTTGTGAACTGCATTCTGTAGAGTTGACTCACTATTCCGTGAGCCTGTAGGAGTTCAAACTACCTTCCTTATAGTAAAATTGGCGAGATTTCTTGAACGCTGCTGTCAATTAAGGTATGAGTTATGGGCAACTAAGGACTTCTTGCTGGGAAATGTGTGTGTGGTCCATAATAGATAGTGAAGTTGGAGTAATGTATCAACTTGCATACAAATTCCCTGGGCTTGTGCATTTGAATAAGTACAAATTTCAGTTGTTATGAAGTAATGTCAATTCATGCAAATCTCTGAAAATGAGGAGGGACTCCAGCATAAATGAAGGAAAGCTCTGAATTTTTGTTTGTTTGTTTTTTCCCCACGCCTACGACTACTTCCATGTCCCTGTCTCCTTTCCCTGTGGCTCCACTTCCATTAACTCTTCTTCTTTCTTCATTACAGCTTTCATTTTTAGCGAAGAAAACCAATAAATTGCACTTAAGCAGACATTACATGGATACATTTATTAAGTTAACAAGTAGACCAAATTTTAGAATAACTACCGTACTCCTTTTTATGACAAAATGCTTATACTGGTAGCGGTCTATTGTGATCATCATTTTGTGCCAAATTAAAGGGTATAGGAACATCAGGTTCCAGGAAATCCTTTTAGTGATGTGTAAACGCTTTACGTATCAGGAAATCACCCTGGCTGAGGTGTCATGAGACTCGCGCATGATGATTTTGAGTGTTCTCAAGCTGATCTTTAATAAAATACTTGTTTTTGTATATATTTAGGCAATTATTGAAAAAGTGCATCACTTATGGGATCATGCAATCAGCAACAAGGTTATCGGCATGAAATATGTGAAACAACAATTGTGCAACCTGAAAAAAAAGGAGGTAGGAACGCTATATTCCCTGATTTCGCCATTTGCTTGATTATGAGACAACTTGTGGATCTTATTGGAAGGAAAAAAAGGCCTGAATCAATGTTCCCTCTAATTTTTCTTAGGTGGTGTGCGCAGAAAATGTCTGTTGTGCAAAAATTTTCCCAGAGCCCAAATTTTGTGCGCACAAATATGCTTCTACAGTCCACATAAAGCAAAGTTGGTGGAGCTGGAAAAAAAAGCACATTGCAAGGGGGGTGGAGCTATATATTTCCAACCCTCTTTACTCCATGGTCTATTTTAAAGGTGAAATTCTCACTGCAAAAGTTAATTATGAGTGAAAAACTTTTGTGCGCAGGGGGGTACCTAGAGTGGCACCCCGCCACACACTTTAAAACTGCATAGCTTCTGTCGTTAGGCAACAATTGACAGAGGTACAGCATCACTATATACTGAGGCAGACATTGACAGCGTTGCAGCATAACTGCTATCATTATATACTGAGGCAACTATTGACGGTGTTGCAGCATAACTGCTATCATTATATACTGAGGCAGACATTGACGGTGGGGCAGCATAACGCCTATCACTATATACTGAGGCACAACACCTATCGCTATACATTTAGCCAGACATTGTTATAATGCAGCATAACCCCTATCGCTATATACTAAGCCAAACATTGATGTGGTGTAGGCCTACCGCTTCAGTGTCTGGCATAGTATATAGGGATGCACCGAAATGAAAATTCTAGACCGAAACCGAAAATTCAGCATTCACAAAAAAAAAAAAAAAAAAGCCCACTTTATTACCACACCAAAATTGGACAAAAAAAATCAACAACAATATTATATATATATATAATATAATTGCTAACAGCAATCACACTCCTATCATGCCCAGGCAGCCAGTACATGCTGGAACCTGGACACACTCATTCACAAACATTCAGCATAAACTACAGCATAACACCCATCACCAGGGGAGGGCTGGCAGCCTAAGGCCTGGGGGGCAAGTCAAGTCAAGTGACCCATTGTGCCACCGAATCAGCCCACAATACATGCCCATCTTTTCCTGATTTTCTAATGCATATTGATTATAAAGATACAAAGATGATTCAAATGTGGTTTAACATAAGAAAATGTAATAGCAACAAATGATGGTAAAAAAAATAAAAACCTAATGTCCCCCTGATGCTCAGCCAGTTAAATGTCCCCCATGATACTGGCTGAGGATTATGGGAAGTATAGTACACAGCAGCAGGGAAATTGTAAATGCTAATATGAGTACCCTATGACATGGGGGGGCTGATTGGGGACAGAGGTTACACCGGGAGGGGCTGATTGGGGACAGGTGACACTGGGAGGGGCTGATTGGGGACAGAGGTGACACTGGGGAGCTGAACTATGTTGTTTGTCCCCCACGGACACGCTTACATACACACTTCGTCTAGGCCTCCGTCCTCTGATAGCGGGGGACGAGGAGGCGGAGCTTTCACCCCTCACGCTGCTCCCATCACTATGCGGCCATCAGATTGCTGGAAAACTGATCCAAACGGCAGATGCGTGCTGATGCCGCCGGCCGGCATCATTTTTTTTTTTTTTTTTTTTATATTATTTATAATATGCCGGCGGCATCAGCACCCAGCGGCCGTTTAGATTAGATTTCGGGAGGCCTGGGGGCTATTGCCCCCCTGCCCATCACTCTCACACACACTTACTAATCCACTCTCACTTAATGTTTTTCCTACCTTTCCTCTGTTAGTTACTTTTCCTCCTCCTCTTCGTTCTTCCTCTCAACTTTTCTCCTTCTGTGTCCTGTCCTTCCGATGGAGTGAAGGCGGTGGGCGTGGCTTCAGTGCTGTGCGCCGGGATCTGACCGCAAATCCCGACGCACAGCATCAGTTGCCGCGCGCATCGCAAGCGAACAGGATCGGAGGCCTGCATTAACAGACCTCCTGCTCCCTTGATTGATTTTAAGCCGGTTGGAGGGAGATCCTTGATCTCCCCAACCGAGCTTGCTCCTCCAGCGGTGGACATTACTGTCCGTCTCTGGAGGAGTGCCAGCGTGGTGCCACGCCCCCCCCAGCTCCCTGTTAGGTTCGCTACTGGTTGTGTGCAGTTTTAGGACGTGTGTGCGCGCTCTCTAAGCTGTGCGCATGCACATAACTTTTAGAGGGAACACTGGCCTGAATATAAGACCACCCTATGAGGAAAAACATTTTATGTACAGTACCACACCTGGGTGTGACACCTTACAGGGGGTGACACCAGTGGCGTGCGGCAACCCGTGTGCCCCCCATTTTTTTTTATTTTTTTTTGCGCAGCCGGAGGAGAAAGAGAGGCGCCGAGCGACTGCTGAGGAATACGTTTTCAGCAACCGTTCAGCACCTCTCACTCTCCTCTGCGAGGCTTATGGCTCGGTGCCGGCATTTCATGCTGAGCGCCGGAATATACACTTGAATAAAATGGAGCTTGTACAAGTCTGAACATGGTATTCTACAGGATAACCTATTCCAAATAACCCATTATAAACCTTAAATGATGCCCTTAAACCTTTACCTTCCCAGAATTACGAAGAAGTTGTTGTTGCTTTTTTATTTTGATTTTTTTGCTTCACAGTTTACAAGACAGCCAGTGCTCAATCGGTCCCCGCTGTACATGAATTTTTTGCCTCTCAATTATTTGATTATGATGTTGTCAGAAGTAGAAGAAACTGGTAAGTGTTACTGTTTTTTAGTTATATTTTGAAATTCAAAAGTCCCTTATTTATTCCCCACTAATCCGTTGATCATGTGTGAAGGATAGATTTATATAGATACACATTTCTATGTATAGTGTCATTTAGTATGAATAATATATTAAAAACGTATTTTTTTCCTCTTAGAAAAGATTTTTCTTAATAAACTAGATGTCTTTTTTGCGATCTGTATATAATATACCAGCGGAGTTATTTTATGTAAATTTAGGGGCCTGCTTGATTTCTTTATTTTTTAATTTAAACTTTAGTTTCTTCCTCTTCTGTGGTTAATACTGTGAGACTAGTAAACAGGGCTATGTAGCAATCTGTGTGACCGGTACTTGGGTAGCAGGGTCTGGATAGAAATAAAGTATTTCTGGTGGTGCATTAATGTCATTGGGAATAGCCAAATTATACGATTAAGGATTTAAACGGTGAAGGTGCCATTACACTGTAGCTATCCGCTGATGACCGGAGACTACAGACTGATAGCCTGACCATTCCACCTACCACTGCAAATATCGCAGGGCATACTATCACCTCTGTATGCATTCTGGCCAATTTAGTATATCTTAGCATGTCCTACTGCGTAAAGAGGTAATCTCATGAAATCTAATATTGCTCCCTACTATACAGCGCAATATAGCTACACATGATGTGTATATCTGGACTATTGAATGTTTAACATTTGAAGTTTAATTATGGAGGCCTCAGCAAGTATATTACTAAAATCATTATGTTAGTGTATATTTTCTGTTTTTACTTTTGTTTATTTTTTTCTTTTAGCATTAAATCCTTTTGAAGATGACAACATAGACGCTACATTCCTAGAAGAAATTGCCCTAAAACAAACTGCCATTGCCCTGAGATTACAAAGACGCTAGATTTTTTTAAAAAAAATTAATATTTTATTCTAATGTATCTTCCTTCTTTAAAATATCACCGGTATGGAAAAATAAAGGTTGTCTGTTTTTGTACAGGTACAGTGTAAACTAGAAATTGCTGACATGCCTGCTATAACTGGTATTATAGACAGGCTCCTTCTTAATCTAGTCAGTTTTTACAGACATTATTATTATTATTGCTGCATAATGAGTGCTAGAAAGACATTGGTTTTAATCTGAAAATTAAAACCATCTTTGCACTGGATGCAGTTAAAGAAATAACGAATGTATTCCTCATAGGAAATGCCTTGTATGTCAGAATCTCCAGAAATATCGGGTGATACTACCCCATTGGGAAAAGGTTAGTTTAAGGATTTTAAGACAAGACACTTAAAGTATTAGAGTATTTCTTTAGTGAAATAAAGCTTTGTATATTTATTGTATGTATGGAAGGGGCAATGATTTGTTATTGCAAACTGTTGTACAGATACAGGTTTGTTTTTTTTATACTGCTTGCTCATCACAATCAAGTACCTGATCAATGTTTCTGACGTATATCTAATTCATGGCTGCGTAACTCCAACTCTTAAGGGCTGGAATTATGTGTGTTCCTACCTGAAGACAAGTAGTTTAATGCGTTCAAACAGGAATATCCAAAAAAGCCGTGACTTATTTGAGGCCCTCGAAGATTAGAACTGTGCACCACTGCTCTAAGTTATACTAATGTTGATAACATGACATCCTTAAGAAAAAAATAACCGTAAATTAAATATTTTATAAACAAAATGACTGGTTGTAATTTTTTCTTCTCTACACCGCCTTACCATTAAAGTGATGATAATGTAAGGAACAATCCATTCCGTTTTATAGGATGTATACATTCTGCTGTCTGCTGAATGACCACTCCCCCTGCATTCATGCACAGAAAGAGCTTCCATTGATTTCACTGAGAGCAGTTTCCCGATATTATATATATATATATATATATAAACGTATCCTTATAATATAAACTGAAGATGCTTGGAAATTTAAGGCTAGCCTTGAGCTGGGTAATTGGTCGTGCTTTGGCCCGTCTCTACAGAGAGTTAGCCTGGCTTTTGGGCAAGTTCTGTAAAATATATTCAGACAGTTTGCCCAGCTCTTAGAAATAACATAAGTGGGTGTTTTACATATTTATTGTAAAATATAATATTGCAAATTAACAGTAAGATTGTTCATTAATGTGATCTGCATCATCAGTAATGTCAGAGGTGCTGTACAGTGAAATGTTTGCAGATGGCACTCTGAGCTGTGGGCTTAAATATAAAATATTAAACACAACCCATTTGACTGGTAGAAGTAGGCAGGCGAACTGCCAGAATTGGTTCAGAAGTGTTATAACAAAATGCATTTGGCACGTGGTCCATTCCCAAAAGCGTAACAGGCACTAATCTGCTCTGCAGGCACTAAAATTCCGCAAAAGATGAAGTATGTAACATACTAATAATCGTCTGACTGAGACAGAGGAAACAAAGCTGCAAAATACCCACCCAAGATCCACCGTGGGTATAGAGCGTCTATTAAAAGCACTGGATGTAATACACATTTCCTTTAAATCTCTATGGGCTTGATAACCGGCCTTCTGATGTGCCTCATGCTTGATCCTAGCTCGCTTGGTTTGAATGGTGCTAGTCTGCCGTACGGCCGGGGCAGAGGAAGAGCACTTTCAGCGTCTGGTATATAGGCATTTGGACGTTGCTCTGCTGTTGTGTAAACGCCACTGGGCAGCAACTGTTGATTTTCCTCTTCTTGTATCTGCAAGAATTGAATATTCACACTTCTCAGACGTCGCATTGTTTTATTTGCTTTTCTCATTTCAGACGTGGGGTAGGTGAAGCTACGAGACGCTCACATTTAACGGAGCTAAACATTGTGTGGGTTACTAAACTATTAACGACTTTCTAATTTACTTTGGCCGCGGTAGTTTTACAAAGATTTGGTGTAAATGTTGGGTAAATGGCAGACACAAATTCCTTCCCATATGGGATGAATAACAGTAAGAGCAATACATTGGATTATTTTAGTTTATGTGCTTTGTTTATATCTTTTTTAGTTTCCTCCTCTGTTTTGACAGTTTCACAGACTAACTTTACCAAAGGTTTATATGAGGCCTTTCCTGTCTCCAACACTTGAGATTGTTGATAAATGGTAATAGCTGGGGCTGGCTGGCTGGTACTTCACACTGAGAAGGAAGTGTTTACGCAGGCAGATACAGTATCTCATGGAGCCTGACACTTCCTTAAAACCACTACATGTACTTTGGAACCATGATATTTTTGTTTTATTAAAATTGCAACTGATGAAGTGAATGTAGTGTAAGGGAACAGGGGTCCTAGACATGGAAGAGTCCTTTATAAAGCAACACTTAACCATACATCTTACTCGTAAGAATACATGGCAGCGATTCCAGACATTTAAGTCATGTGAAACTAAAGCATATGAATCATTTCTTTTTAAACGAGTACAGGTGCATTGACCTACGTGTGTCAGAGAAGGAAATATTTGGGGTGCTGATGAGTCTGTATAAACTGCTCTTCTGATGCAGAGTGATAGAAGGTGCAATCTCCATAGCAACCAATGGAATGTGCTTCACTTTTAGCACATCGCATCAGAATTGCTCGTTAGTGTTGCACAATATTCCCATGTCTGTTACACACTTACTTTAGCCTTCTGTTCTTTGTCCAGGCGGCGTCTATGCTCGTCCCGCACTATTTTCTCCCACTCCTGATCCATTTCGTTGCAGGGTGGCAATCCTTCATCCAACCTTTTGTAACAAGTTTCCACAAACCTATCCTTTTCTCTAGCCTCATGTTGAAGTTTTATGCAGTTAGCTTGCTGCATAGACAACTCCGCAATGAGTGCCATCATTTTCCGATTAGTGTCTTTTATCATCTTTCTGAGCTCATTCATCTAAAACCAAAAAAAACACATACAATAAACTGCATTTATAGGGCATTATTTGAAGCAGCCTCTTCTGTATGATACCATTATATGGATGAACCAGCAATGTACACTGTGTGCGATTGCACCTGGATATGCATTTCATTGGTGCTGAAATTGTTTTATATAAGGAATAACACTGACCTTTTTAGCAAGGGCTATGGTGTCCTCCTTGCCGCTCTCTGTTTTCTGCTGAAGTTTGTCTGAAAGTTGTGAAATATGTTCATACAGAAAGTCCTTTTCCATCAAGCACTGTTCCTTCTCTGTCAAATGCAATTCCAGCTGATTTGGGACAACAGTTAAGATACAGATTGTTGATTAAATAACCATCCCCTTCTGCATACCTATCATATCTGTCATATCTATCATACCCTATGTTGGAACTGATTGTGTTTTCTCCCTATTTCTCTTTGTCAGAGGGGAACAGAGAGAAGTTAGAAGAGAAAAAAAAAGTGCACATCATTCTAAAGATCACTTTACTATACCATAAATATTATAGTTAATAAATATACATTCTATGTATTCAGAAACAAATCTTTAACCTGATAATCTTCCTGGTGGTTGGACCACTTGAACCTTTTACCTGTAATATTGTATAGCTATACCCTGAGTGCCTGAACAGGCCCCATTTCACCTTTTCTTCTCTAACATCTAAGCATAGTTAGTGCTTTTTAAGCAAATACATAGTGGTTGTCAGCACAGGTAATACAGGGAAATTGTTATACTGATCTGATATTGTCTTAACATGCTTGGACTTCACAGGTACCCTGGTATTAGGCCCTACAAACATATTGGGCAAGCCAGTGTGGGCTTAAACTGCATCCCTGGTTCAACAGAAGGAACAAGAGACAAGCTAGAACTGGTTGAAGCACTCTTGCTAACTGGGTCATTTGTCTTTAGAAGGCAAGAAGTCTCATTTTATACAGGCCAGAGTCTGGCCTAATCCATCTTAACTCACTTCTAGCCTAAAATACTGCACAGAAGTAGAATTTTACTCATGTAAGTCTTCAACTTTATTATTTTATTATTATTTTTAACAAAAACATACAAAGGACAATATATGGACAATAGATTAGTGTGAACAGGGAATGAAGAAAGAACAAAACAGAAAGGAAAAAAAAAAACGAACAACAAATACCCATCATCCCCGATATTCCCCCCGACAGCACTGTTACCCCAGTATTACTATATTCTAAACACACAAAGATTATAGTATTACTAAATGAAAGAAAGCAATGTATTTACTTACATTATAATTGCACTGCCTCATTTTAAACATTTCTACTAAATAACTACTTCATTATACTGCATAACTCTAAAAAATCTCTACTAAATACTGCACTGCACAATACTGCAAATCTCTACTAAATAACTACTACATTGCACTGTATAATTATGTGCTTGTATGTAATATTTATCATGTTTTTGTCACATGTCACCTAGTTTATCAGAAAACTTCACAGATATAGATATTTGAGTACCCCAACAAATCAGTTTACGTTTTTGTTTGATTTTGGAAACTCCATTTGGCATGATATTTTAAGTGTTTTTGATGCAGCATGGCTGAATTCTCTTTTGGAATAAAAAACAAATGTTTATTTTTGTGAATTTGTACCCTAAATCTATGACTGCAGTAAAATAAGCCTCTCTTAACCTCTCCCCTTCCCAACTCTAAGTGTAAAATCAAAGTCAAACAAAAATTGACCCCAGCTGTCTTCTTTACCTCTCTCTGTCTCGCAATCAGTGTAAAGCAGAGATAGGTTGCATTCGCTGCCAACGCCAACATTACATGGCCAGCGCATGCACGGCAGTGGCTCCTATTGGTTGCTGCTGCTGGTCCGCCTTGGTCTCCAAGCAGCCATCAGCAGCAGCCCTGGTGCTGAGTAGCTTCTCTTTAAAGATTGAGTACTTTGTCAGTGACTAAATTACTTGCAGTATGTTACTCTTACCTCTTCAATTTTTTTCATAAGTTCTTGAAGGGTAGGTTCTCTTCCTTTTAATAGGCGAATCCGGTTTTCTGTTTTGGGATTCTCTGCCTTCTTTTCCAATTCCTGTATTTGGTCATTGCACTGAGAAAGCTGTTAAATGAAATGCTATATAATTAGAACATATGATTATCAATGAAGGTTGTGACCCAGTGTCCTTTTTGTTAGGCAGATATGGCATCCAAGACTAATTAATAC
Organism: Spea bombifrons; assembly: GCF_027358695.1. Classification (NCBI taxonomy): domain Eukaryota; kingdom Metazoa; phylum Chordata; class Amphibia; order Anura; family Pelobatidae; genus Spea; species Spea bombifrons. The sequence goes on along the minus strand of NC_071090.1, from coordinate 61,873,776 downwards.
TTTAGGCTTGAACAGGATCGTCTACAATGTTTACTACAAATTGCTGAAGGAAGGTAGTTATGGAAGTAATGAATTTTTATTGTTATGTTAAGAGATGATTTATTATTTTTGAGCGTTCATCACTCTGAGTATCTCACATAAGCGGCATACAGACCAAACAAACGACATTGTAGGATCTGCATCCCCTCTAGATTGTAAGCTTGCGAGTAGGGCCCTCGTTACCTAATGTTTGTTTTAGTCTATCAGTACTAGGTTTGTCATACCCCCAATGTATGTATCGTAAGAAGCGCTGCCTACATTTTGGCATTAAAGATAATAATAATTCTTAGACTATCCTACACTTTGCACATGAGATTTTTTAGGAAACAACAACTAATCTTAATTCATAATTATAGTTTGAATTTAGAATTGTTGTTTAAATACCACATAATTTGGAAAATCAGCACAATTCTCCTCAAAAAGGGGTAACAACGTTATACAAGTCTGAGTTCATTTTGAAGCTAATAAATAGTTTTTTCCAGTGGACATTATTTTCCAGAAGCTACAAAATGGAAATAGAAAATAATGCATGGAACAGAAGGAGGGATTGTAAGTGACAAGAGTCAAAAGGATTCAGCAGACAAGTGTTCTTTATTAACATGGCCAACTCAACACTGAACATCTGCAATGTATGGTTAATGCTAGCTTTATAGTACATTTGTTCTGTCAGTTTAAGCCACTGGTACATGGTTCTTTTTTAATTATTATTCATATTGTCATTTTACAATTGTCAAGGAAAGATACTAGATTGGGCACAATCTGGGCAAGTAAAAGGTGTAACCAAAATGGGTAAAGGATCTATTCACTGAAGCATGGGACTCCAAACGTGACTGTGTGAATGTGTGTGCATATATGGGTAAGTGTACAGCTGCCCCTGACCATCATCACACCCACCCACATCATAATTCATAACCCCCAACCACCATATTTGCATATTCATACCTCCCACCATCAACATTATATTCCTCCGCACCATCATTTTCATCAATGCTTTGCATCAAAATCATCCCCTTACATTTCAATACCAGTATTTCCCCTTCCTACCCTCTCTCAGAATGCACCAATTCATATTTTTGTGTGTCCCCAGCCGAGTCTATCAGTATGCCTGCCCGTAGGTCTGTGGTGTGGTCTTGCTCTGTGTGTTTGCCCATCAGTGTTGCACCATATATGATGTCATATCCAGTGTGACATTGACTGGCAGATGTGCAGTGGATAGGAGACCTGTGCCTCAATCAACCACTGTTATGGCTGCGACCACAGCCACACATATTAGGATGGGCAGCCTCAAGACTGGCCCAGGTGCGTCGGCTAACTGGGAAATCTCCCAGTACTCCGGTCCAGCCCTGCCATCTGGGCAAGTGGCTGTGGGATGGATAAAAACTTGTGGTGGGCCGGATGTGGCCCACGGTCTGTAGTTTGGAGACCCTTGCACTGAAGAGAGAATGGTGTTTCAGTCCATTAACCTCATTATTCACCATGAAGATCCAACCTCAGAAGTTCTTCACTGGTTCGGTATAATATAAAGTTAAATCAATGAGCTTTCTCACTATCCTCATCAATTAAATTATACATTATGCAAGCGGTGCTCATTCTATAGTGCCATTCTATAGTAATACTTACATTATACAGGTTCAGAATTAATTAGTCTCTGCATTCTACTAACCTGAATTTGGAGAGTCACAAGATCTGATTCCAATGCATGTTTGTTTGGCAGGCTTTTCTCAGCCTGTTTAATCTGCCGCTTTTTTTCTTTACGGTTCATTTTAAGGAATCGAATCTTCTCATCCAGTGCCATTATTTCAATATCCCCTTTTCTGAGAAGTGTCTCTTGAATGTTAATTTTCTCATGGAAAATGCAGACCTCCTCTTCTCTCTCAATAAGCTGAACCCCACTGTGATATGCACAAAATGTCAAATAGTAAATATTTTTACCATTACGGTTATGCCAATGCAACTTATATGGACAATATACTCCCCAGGTGCTTTCATACTGCGTGGTTATCTTATTATGACAACTGAGTGTTACGTATAAAAGGTGATGTGTGGCTGGTGTTTTTCGGGTGTTTCCAGACAGCTTTAAATATAGTCATCATTTTTTCCCTAAAATACTTACTAAAATAGTTTTTTTTTATATATCCAGACATAAAACACTTTCACTTTAGTAATTTCAACATCAAGTGTTCAAGAGAAAAGTTAAGCAATGTGTTTGTTTACTTTCTAGTACTCATTTCCAGAAGTCAAAGAGTCCATATGCGGCACATTCTCTGGATGAGAGAGGCCTGTTCAGTTCCTTTATTCATTCATTTGTTGCCCTCCATAGTTAACTGTGAATACCGTCTAACTGCTTTTATGTTCTTACCCCCACCAACACACCATTAATACACTACCTGCATGGGAAGCTCTTTAATGACTCCATTATACACTTTTGTAGCGATCTTAATTTTCAGCCAATTTTTTGCAGTTCTTTTGTCTTTTTGGAAATTATGCTTTTAGGGCTGAAGTTTAAGATCACAAATTTACATCGGAGTTACTGAATTTGTCAGGAGTATCTTGCAAACTGCATGGGGCACTTGCCCAAATTTATCGGAGCCAGTGGAGGTGGGAAAAAGGAACAAAAAGCGACTGGTGATTATTTCACTTATTGAATTCTAGTTGGCCTATGTTGCAATAGGTTCAAATTACATATATTCTACAGGAAGCCCTTTAATCCTGTATAGCTGACTAGTGGCAGTGATTCCAAATCCCTCCTCACCTTTCATTTCTGTTCTGGACAGCAGTTTCATACTTCTTACGAAGCTGCACCATGTCTTCCTCGGCCTGGTTGATCATATTGGTCAGACGGCCAATTTCCATTTTTTGCTGTTCCTTGGTTTCTTTCATTTCCTGAAGGTAATGGCTTACTCTGCCGACTTCCTTTCGAAGGCTATCACGAATCATGTGATTATTGCTCAGCTTTAACCTGGTCTTTTGTAGCTGTCTATAAAGACAGAAAGTATGTATATAACATTCAACTTTCATTGGCTGCAGGTAGTGAATTGCCATCTGTGAAATGAAAGCATGCTCATATCTGGGATATCTAGAGCAATATAGCAATTAGAAGACAATGGGACTGCAACACCCAGATGCTCAGTCAGGGTCACAAAAAGCATATCTGTCTCATGTGGCCTGCTGCATCGCTAAAAGGCTCATTTTAGTTATTTATTCTTTTATTTTACAAACCTGTCTTTGTTTGAAACATTGGTTCTTAAGATCTCTATTTCATTTCCAAGAATTGTGAGCTTTTCACGCAGTTCTGCGGCTCGCTGGTTGGACATCTGGATTAGACTAACGCACTTATTCCTCTCATTGCGTAGAACATCATACAACTTGGCAAAATCTTTTAGTCTATAAGAAGGAAAACATCAAATTAACGTTAAACCGTCTAACCTGCTGATAGTCTTCTGACTTCCCAACTTTACCTTTTATTAATGTCTTGTGTTTTCTTCTTATGTTCTCCAATAGCCAGATCTCTTGCTTTGATTTCCTGCAGGATTTGCTTATATCTTTGCTGTTTAAATAAATAACCATATGCATTAATATTTAAACAAAACCTTGTGCTTAAACTTCACAAAATTTGAAATAATCTTCATACTATGAAAGTAATTTCATTACGCATTATTATTGAAATAAAAACATCTCTTTACAATTGTATTCAGGTTGGAGGTGGTGTTTTGGTCTCAATATCTTAAGAATCATAAAAGTATTTTTCTGTATTAATCAACAGTTCTAAGATTGAAACCATTTGTAAAGGCACAGCAAGCTTCACAAGAGATCTTTTTATTGACGTATAATAAAGCATACGTCTTCCTGCATGGAAGTATAGTGTTTTCACATAAACCTGACAAATAAATACATAATTGATTTAAAGACCATGGATTCTTGTAACGACTTTCAAAAGTTATATGTTCTGAATATACAGAAACAAACAATTGCTCCAGAAGGTCTTTAGCCTAAATTCATAGTAGCTCTGAATACTGCAATCTACCAAATGCGATTTACAAATCAAGTACTTAATGTAAATGTAACATTTGAAAATGCCATTAATTCTATCATACTGAAGGATGGAAAGTGTAGATATTAAAGTGGGTTTTTTTTAACAGAATCATTACCTGGGCTTTTATGAGGTCTCTGGATTTCTGTTCCCTCTCATCAGCTTTGATCTGCACAAGCCGCGTTAGGTTGACTAGCTGCTCCCTGCGTTCCCCCTGCTCCTTCACCAGTTTCTCTTCTTCAGAAATGCATTTTTCCAGTTCGCGGACCTCCGCCTCAGTCAGTAATTGCTGCATTTAGATTGTAATTTTTATACGGTGCAGGTGACCAATTAGCCTAATGTACATGTAACATTTTTGTGCATATAACAAGGACTTTAGATGGAGTTTATTCATATTAGGAGAGAATTGGCAGGAGAACTCTAGTTTCCACTCTCCCATTTCACTGTTTATTCAAAAGGGATAAAACTGCCAGCTTTCTCGAGCTCTGCTGACCCTGTATAATATATAACTCAATGTGAATAAAAGATAAATACCTAACTAGTGGTGTACAGAAAGTGCGGCAGATTCACCCAAGATAAGTCTCAATTAATATCTTATAGAACAGAGATAGAAAAGTGAAAAATGTGTGGTCAGCATTATTTTTCCTTTTCAGTGTGTATATGTTGTTGGTAAGTGTGTGCATGTGGTGTTAGCATGTATGATGCGGTGTGTGGCATTAGCATGGGCGTGTATATCAGCATATAGTGTTTTATGCTGTATTGCCATAATAAACATCCTTTCACTGCAGACTAGGGAATAATAAATGAAAATAAAAACATTATTGGGGAAGAAAACAAAAACCACCAAATTTGTCCCTGACATAATGTTTACATTATGTGAACATTAGTTGAATTGGTAAACTATTTTTGTAATACCCCTCCAATTAATTTACAATAACTATTAACCTTCTAACTGCCAAATACTGGAGAACACCTTTGTTAAATATACAGTGCAAGTATTGCCAACCTGTTCTGCCAGTTGTCTTTTAATTGTTTCCACTTCTTTGTGTAGCTCTTTCCTCCTTTCCATAAGCGTACCATTTTCTGGTGACAGAAAATTGTCTAGCTGCATAACATAAAGCAACGGAACACAATGATTAGACAGACTGCTGCTTACGAATGGCAGATATTAAAATTAACAATATCCCCTTCATATTTTATTTAGCTTGAAGAAGAATTCGTAATACATAGACATTATATTCGTCTCACAAGTGATGTGAAGGCTTGTTTTTTATACTGTAGCTTCATTTCACATTAATATAACCATGCAGGTATTTGACGGAACCATAAGCAAGGCTCAATGAGATCACTCACAATAGCTTTCGGGGTGCAAACACATGTCATATATATGATATTTACAAGTTACCTCAGCATTATTTAGGACGTCACAGAGTACCAGGGAAACTTCTAAATATTATTAGTAGAGGTACTCATCTGGTGCTCTGGTGATCGTTTACCGCACCCCACCAAGGGTGCAATTCATAAAAAAGGAAACACGTCATGATGAAGCTATTGGTTACAGAAATATTTCCAGTGGCTATATCACTACATACCTCTGCTTTGATCTTGTCATACAAGGACTGAGTTTGTGCTAAAGCATCATTTGCTGACTTGAACTGTAACTCTGCTTTCTTGATGTTCCTCAGCTCTCTGTCTTTCTCTCTGTTTTTACAAGTGAGGTTATCATGCTGCGTTTGCTTCTCCAATAAGGTGTGACGCAAGTTCAGATCTAATGCCGCTCTGTAAAGGTAACATGAATCGGCCCATAAACACATGCAAGAATAAAGGCGTTTTTGTACATGAAAACTGTTCACTGTATTAATTTTTATGGAGGTACTTACAAAAACAATTAAAGAGGCACTGTACCTGTTACACTACAACATCCACTCAATGGCTGAATTTCCAGCCATTTCCACACAGTCAGATTCCTAAAGTCAAGTGTCCAATCACACATGCAGAAAGAAAGGATGTTAATCTATCTTCCTGTATTTCCTAGAAGCCCACACAGAACTTTATGGCATTGTTAATAAACTAGACTTGTTTTTTTTGTCATATCATATATTTCGGTTTATCGCATAAAAACCACTTTGGGAAGTGAAAACTTGTAACCAATCGCATAAAAGCAAAATGCTAATACACAGCATTTTCTGAGAGGGTGGTTTGTGGCATAATATACGCATGTGGTTTATTAATCTTTGGTGCTGAATTAAGCCTAACCACCAGCCTTCCCATCTGCCCCACGATCGTTCTTCTGAGCACCAGCATATGAGATCATATCCCTGCTCTCTATCTTTTAAGGATGATGCAGTTCAAAAGTAAACTACGGATGCTGTGCTGACTCGGCACTGCCCTCCATAGTGTGAATGGTCCTGTTAAGAAGATCAGTGATTTCCCTTTTAAGCAGTGGCATTACAAGAAGCCTGATTACCCATAATATGGTAGAGGAGCTGCTGCCCCCTGGTCATGTTGCCCTAGTCCTAATCAGCCTATAGCAGAATACACCACTGGTTATAAAGTGCAGGCAATTATATATATATATATATATATATATATATATATATAATGTTTTAATTAATACCATTAGTGCATAGTGAGTATATATTTATGTACAGCATGAGAGGATAGCATCCCAACATATGAAAGGAATCCTCGTGAACCCACATGACCCACAAATGATATTCTTCACCTTTCTCCCAAAGCCATGGCTTCGTCTTCTTTGGAAATCTCAAGCAGTTTTGTCAGATGGTTGAATTCTCGCTCTTTATTTTCCAACAAAATCCTTTTCCCATCTACCTCTTTGATGGCTGCTTCTTTCTCTTCCATTATCTTATTGATTTTCTGTTCTACCTGTTTCAGGCTGTGGTTTAGGTCTTGGCACTGTTCCTCCAGCTGTAGTTTTTCTTTCTCTGTTACCCTAGAGTAAAGAAAAGCCCAGTTAAATAACACGAACAAGCCAAAAGCCCAATGAGAATGTGTAGACCTGGCTATTATACATACACAACAATGTCTAAAACACAGCAACCAAAGCATATGGGAATATTTACTCTTCCAACAAAATCAAACCTTTGAGCTCTTATGAAGTAATATAAGCTAGTTATGGGCCAAAACCTGGATCTTGAACTCTTCGCACTTTATCAAATCCAGAGCCACCTAAATAAAATGATTCCTTGAGTAAAACCGGATATGTGGAATACATAACTGCACTTGTGCCAGGTATTTTAGTGGAAATTACCAACAAAAGAAAAATACATTCTTTGCAGGGATGCAAGCAATTTACTTTCTAATTAGTACATGTTCTAAGCTTAGTCAACATCCAGGCAGATCTAGGCATAATGGCTACAAATCTACAATCCACTGCATATTAAGATTATGTCTATTATCTCCCATTATATTGACTGCACATCTGTGTTATATAATGCAAATTGCCTCCAAATTCCATACATTATCTTGCGGTTAATCTTCTCCATGTCTTTGCCGAGCTGCGCAGGTATATTATGGATCTGTACAAGTTCCTCCTGGAAATAGAGGTCAAAATGAAGTCAGTATACAGAACTTACACTAAGTCAACTGTTTTATGAAACTAAGCTTACTCAAGTAAGGCAAAGAAAACACAGAGCAAAATGACAGGCTTTGGTTGCAATTATACCTTAATGAGTAACAGGAGTAAATATAGCAATAATGTTGTTCTGGTGTATAGATGTGTATTACATGACATTGGGAATAATTTCAGTATCGTAAGAAACAGCAAGAGACATGGTATCCATATACTTATCCTGGAAAATATGCACAGGTAACAACAAATGTGGTGAGGAAATGATGCCAATTGTTACTTATAGATTGATAATACTCAATAATATAGTGTTAACATTATTTTTTTATTTAAGACACTTCAAATTATCTAATTGCCGTGTTTGAAGATAATAGTATAATAGATAATGGCATTGTAGTATATATTAAGCTGCGTGGTTTTGTCAACACATTCAACACAGTCCAATACTTTGTAAGATTTTTTGTAAACCATAAGTGAGATAGCGTTCCTAGTAAAGAAAAAAAATGTGTGTTTGTACAATTGATGAAGGTAGCGAGAGAGTCAGAGAGCAGTATGCGGGCATTAGGAGATCAGCTTCTTTTGTCAAAGCGACCATTTCGTAAATCCTGAACTACACTGTGTACATTGTGCGTATGTGAAATCTTGCTTTAGGCAGAAGAAGAATTTCATTTTTGATGCTGCATTTTGATAATGTCTGATTTTTACTTCAAAAACAAATGTTTCATTTGTTTCAGATTTTGGGGAATAAACCTTATAGACAGTTGTTTTAATGTTCCATTGGATATTAATGTGGAAATTAATGTGTTTATAATGACAGGCCCACTTGTGTCCATTTCTGTATCGCATTCTATATATATACGGAATAATTTTACTTAGCTGACTTGTGACATAAGGAGTAGAGACTCAAATCAGATCTGTAGTGTGAGTCTAGTAATTCTCAATGATATTAACACATGTACCCTATATGCATCCTACACAAAAATAATACACCCCAGAATATACACAATTCAGTGCAGACACGGTTCACACATCCCCACATCCCACAATCACATACTGTGAGACTTCCCCTACCTGATCTATCTTTAATATTCTCTGACCTTTAAATCATAAATGAAGGGACTTTTGCTGAGGGTGAATCTGGGCAGGAAATCATAACGTAAATTTTAAAGTGATGAAATTCTTTACAACATACATTTAGCAATAATTTCCTGCATTATATTGCTTTAAGACTGAAGACTGTTTATTGCTTACTTGCACAAAGCTGATGCTTTTAGGGGTTATTTGTATGCTATGCTCTGATGTGCTTCTCTATTCCACAAACATTTTTATAACCAAGTGAAGCACCTGAATATGTCTTGAGGTTGTTTCAGCAGTCTATGAAATTGCATACAGAATAATAATTTCACTCCAGAAAGATATTGTTGTTCCTTCCTTAAACAACATGTTTCATTATGGTGTGTACTGACTTCAAGTACCGTGTCTGCGGAGTATATTTTTTCTGAAAACCAAAAGCACTTTGCTTCACTCAACAAATGGTGCTTACCAACTTTTAAATCCTCACAAAACATGTCCATCCTTGTTTGTATCATACACGGTTCATATGGTATTTACACCAGGGGCTACCTGTTATTCTACAAATGTAGAACTATGACTAGTCAGTAAAGATAAAAGATTGCTCCTACTTTTACAATTTTCTGCTGCTGCAGTTTCTTTTCTAGCTCTTTCTGTTCTTTCTGGATCTCCCGTTGTTTATTTTCCACATCCTCCTTCAGAGCTTTTATTTCCAGCCTCCTCTGGGCATTTTCTTTTTGTAACTCCTCACTGCTTTCTTTCAGCAACTTGGCTCTTTTTTCAAGCTCCTAAAAAGCCCAAAAATCATTTTCAGCAAATTGTATAATCTCACTAAACATCATTAACCACACAAACCGGAGCAACTGCCATGGCAACCAATAGGATATTTGAACCCGAGTTGCTTTTTACTATAAAACCTTCAACGTCTGTAGAAAAATATTTTTTCTGTTTGAAAATATTTGAATATTAACTTGTTGTGTACTGTGAGAAGTATTATGATTTTTCTGTTACATCATTTTTTAACTGGGCTATCGTTCTAGGTTTTATGGTAACTGTATTGTCTTTTCGGCTTACCCCAGCTTTTGGGATTCGTTCATACTCTCTCTCCAGAAGACTTTTCTCCTCCTGTAGACTGTAGAAAAAAACATTTGGGGGAAAAAAGTTAAAAAATGTTTAAGGATTTGCATATATTTATTTGTTTATAGATAAAATGTCTATTTTTGTATGTATATATCTTTGAGAAAGTATAGAAAGCACAAAATGTTTCTGGGGCACCGTCTGCGGACTTAACTCTTCATATTGTTTTTATGTCTGGTCGTTAATAATATAGTTGTTTTTCATGTTTAACATACTTCTAGTTCCACATGGAGAATGATGTTTGGGGATTTATGTTTACCAGTGATGGGTTTTTCTCTTGTGCTTTATATTTATATACCAGAAAATGCAGAATAACTAAATTCCATACTACGTATTTTCTGAGCCTATGGAATGGATACGGACATGTTGTGGTTATACTTCTGTTATAGTTTCTCTGTATTGTTCAGCATTTTGATATGTTCTAATGTATAATTACTGTGTATTTGTTAAAACTATAATGTTGTACCTGTGTTTGGAACTGTATCATTTTGTATTTTAACCATTGTTTCCATTTCTATGCACAAGCACATCTCGGTATAAATGTATTTTATTTTGCTCGTTTTATGGTAAATATTGAATTAGAATTAACAAAAAGAAATGGATTTGAATTAATAGCACACAGCTACTGAAAATGCCCCAGTTTTCTGGTGAGGGAGAAGATAGGTAGCCTTCACTCTAAACATGATTTCAGTGGTCCTCTTCCTTGCTGGGAAGGACTAAGACGATCTGGCCATCCTGCAGGCCTTCTGGCTGTGGAGAGTAGGAAGGGGCAGCATTTCCCATCAGGTGTGTGGCCTCAGCAGAAAAGAAGAGGGGGGACCTGGTCATCACCGTGGCCTTAAGGCACTTTGGCACTAGGGAAACTTTATTTTCTCCTCTACAGTGGAGCCACTGAACCTCAGGGCTTCAATAATAAAAACACAAACATTTTGTGCTGTTTCAGATTCCTGTCTGCAGACATTCCCCTTCTTGGTTCCTAAAATGTGCTATCTTGCTTCTAAACACTACATTCCTATGTCCAATGGTGAACCCCTACTATAATAATAATTCAACCCCTGCTACCCATCATTTGTTTTACACTAGTCATTGAGGGGTTGAATAATACAAAAATACTGAGGCTTTGGCTCATAGCAACATGTAAGGCTACTGTGACGGAAGATAACACACAATGCCCTTTTGTGTAACCAAGTAAGTTCATGAACTTTATCCATTAATGAAATGCCAAGCAAAAGCAGCTTTACGAGAATGTTCCTGAGTGGGAGATGTATTTTTGACCTTTATCTTCACAACTAATTAAAGTGGGTAAATTCATTTTGAAATCGTAATGGCTTAGATTACTCAATTTTTCACAGCAATTAGCGCATAATTTGGCTCGGGAAACGCGTCATGTGTCATAGCTATTAGAAAAGGAGACATTGCAATTACATATGTCATTTAAAAGCGTTAAATTTCATTTGACTCAGATGTCAGAACCAAAATAATGCCATCTGGGACTTACTCCATTCACGGGGAAAATTGTGTATAGCGCAAATTGATACTGATTCTAACGGATTGCATTCATTTTTCTCTCACAATATTTAGCAAAACATAAATAAAAATGAAATACTGTTCAGAAAGATGGTTTGTTGAGAAACGTAGGAGAATGAGATATCCTACGGGCTAACAAAAACATTGAAGCCCTGAACTACTAATGCTTCTTAACATACACCTGCAGGTTTATTACATTGCCTGTCTACCTTAATGTCATCAGAAATAATTGCTCTCAAATCAGTTTTCCTAGGTTCTAAGCTCCATGGCAGCAATTATTCTTTATATCTAAGGTATTTTTCACAGAATCAGTGCATTTTTTTTCATTTATCAACATTAAAATGCAGTTGGCACACCCAGTTTGTGCATTTAGATATAACACAATCATTTTTGCTGTTGACTGATCGGCATCTACATGAATTGGACATAACCTGATATTTACTCCAGAATACAATCCAAAATTCTTACTACAGCCATATATAATGCTTTGGTGGTCCTGGCCAAACCGTCATTAGTTCATATATACATTATCTAATTACTAAACATTACAGAGTTTATATACCGCCTGCCCTCATAACAACATACACTCTAAAGTCTTACCTATAACTTTTGTGCCTGACATTTTGTTGTTTCAGCATAATAGAAATTCCAAAGTACAAACCACAAGTGCGTGAATTACGGAACCAAGTGACACAAAAGGTTTCTGTAACCACAACTAACATTTACCAAGAACCTGATACATTTCCCCAAAGAAAAGTTAACATTAGAGAACAGTGTTTAAGGCAATGATACTGTTTTTTGGGGCAAATAACTACGTTTAGAAATCTCGTGATCATTAAGGGGCACTCCAAAGCCCTATCCAGCCCCACTACCAAAGAAAGTATATGGGTGTGTAAGCCAAGCAAAATGTAATCTTTTTGGCAAATGAATGATTAAAAAAACTGAAACAGCAGGAGAACAGCACAGCTATTGGGATAATTACTGATAATGAAAATGTGCTGAAAACAGAAACATTTGAATATTATATGCTACAATCACAGTGCAAAAGGAAATATTGGCAGTAAAATGGGTCGTACTGAAGAGCTCAGTGCCTCTAAATGTGGCCCTGGCACAGGATGCCACCTTCACTACAAGTCAGTTTGTGAAACGCCTGCCCTGCTAGATTTGCCCCGGTCCACTAAAAGTGCTATTATTGTGAAGTGGAGTAACAACAGCTCCCCATGCAGACTCACAGAGCGAGGCTACCAAGTGACAAAGTGCGCAACGTAACAAATTGCCTGTCCTCAGCATCACTCACTACAGAAGTCCAAACTGCCTCGGGATGCAACATTATCACAAGCACTGTGCATCAGCAGCTTCATACAAGTCGAAAATCACTATACGCAATACCAAGCCTTGGATCTAGTGGTGTAAAGGACCCCCACTGCACTCTGGAGCAGTGGAAACATGTTCCCTGGAGTGATTAATCACACTTCTCTATCTGGACGTCTGAGGGATAAATCTAGGTTTGCCGGATGCCAGGAGAACGCTGTCCACTAGAATACATAGTGTCTACGAAAAGTTTGGTAAAGGAGAGATAATGGTCGGGGGCTGTTTTTTAGGGTTTTCCAGGCTCCTTAGTTCCAGGGAAGGTTAATGTTATTGGAACAGCATTCAAAGACATCACAGGAAATTATATGGTTCCAACTTTGTGGCACCAGTTGGGGAAGCTCCTTTCCTGTTCCAGCATGACTGTGCCCCAGTGCACAAAGTCCATAAAGACATGGTTGGATGAGTTTAGTGTGGAAGAACTTGAGTGGCCACACAGAGCCATGAACTTAACTGCATTGAACACCTTTGGGATAAAATGGAATGTTGATTGCGAGCCAGGCCCTACTGTCCAACATTAGTGGCTGACCTCACAAATTACTTGGCTGAATGGGCACAAATTCCTGCAAACACAAAAATCTTGTGAAAAGCCTTCCCAGGTTGGAGGCTGTTATGGCTGCAAAGGGTTGAGGGGTCCAACTCCTTATTAATGCCCATGCTTTTGGAATGGGTTGTAAAGCAAGCTTGTTGCATTTATTATTACAGGTGTGATGGTCTGGTATACACTTACTTTTGATCATATAGTGTAAGAACCATTCTGTCTTATACTATATTAACAGACACATTCTTAAGCAGTCAATATGGTTTTGGCCACAATGTAAAAGTTACTCTGGATGATAGCAATTATACCAAGAGCCTCCATCCTCAATGTCTCCAAACAAAACTCTTTGTCATCGCAATAATATTCTTCATTCTCCATTAAAGTGTTGTGGCACAAATGATGTCAACGTTATGTTACCCATAGCTTGATATTTGTGTAGCCCACTAAATCTAAATACAACAAGGAATTGACTCATTCTACCAAGCATGTATACTACAATACATTCTTGTTTGACAGTGGAGTCAAAAATTCTTTAAATATCATAGGATTTAATTTTCATCTGATCCAAAGATTGAAATGTCAAGCATTTGTCATCATCCATTTGATGAACAAGCTTTATCTTGCACTATTCCTACTTAAAACGGGTTGTTCATCATTCACAATTCCTATTGAATTTGGAGAGTTCAAATGATTGAACTGAATGCAACAAACATGTAAACCCATGTTTTCATTTAATAAACCCCAAAACCTTAATAAATGTGAATTAGTGCAGGCGCTCTCTCAAATTGGAAACAACTTATTAAATGTGCATAATCATTCTTGGTGTATGTCACTTTTAATACCACCGTGCATATGTGAAATGTATATAAATCAAGTGATGGTGCACATATATACATATATTACAACCCACTTATCTTTTTGGAGAGAACATTTTTCTCAGTATGAGATGAAAAAAGCAAAATAGAGTAGGCACATCACTAAGGGGCTAAGAGATACTGGCTATACTTTTAAAAAAAACGCAAGTTTTAAAACAATTGTTCCAATGAAACCTAAAGTTATATTTAGGAGAGCACCACATCTGAAATCTATATTGGTAGAACTAATAAGAAAGAAGAACCTGCTAAATATTTCCCTACTTCATCTACGTAAGATTATTTTTGTCTGTGACACTTGCCTAGCTTGCAGGAAAACTCTACAAAAAGAGACAGACACTTTTAAAGTGGAGAAAGTAAATCAATCAATTACTTACTATACTTAGAAAGTGATCTATGTGATCTAGGGAGGACAACTAGGCCACTCCATATAAGGATAGAAGAACATATTAGAAACATAAAACGACATTGTAGAAAACATAGTGCGCAAAGATATTTTGAAAGATGTCATAAACAAATCTACATCATATTAACTTTATTGGAACATGTAAAGAGAAATTAGCACAGAAAAACTAAAATTAGGTCAAATGTAGAGGAGATGGATTTTTTCTCTCAATTCTTTACATCCATTTGAATTAAATCAAATTTTTTTTATAAATATTAATTAAAGTTTTATGTCCTCTACTGATTTTTAGGTAATAAATTATGAATGAAGATTCTGCACTAGGCATAGTAAATATAATATATCCCAATTTGTAAGATCTGATTATTTTTAACGTATGTAAAATATTGTGAAGATTTGTGGAGATATACAGGTCTTTCAACTTTTTTCTATACAATCTTAATTTTGCGCATATATAAAGATGTCTTTGCATACATTTCTAACATATATATTATACCTTATATATTTTATATACTTTAATGTTTTAGATATTTTTTGTAATCATTCACAAAAACTCTACACAATTGATCCCAATACAATATTTCCATTTATTTTTTAATTATGGGGTATTTTATTTAATTGAAAAATACAGAACAGAGGGAATCAACATCACAGGTCCTTTGAAGAAGTTCCAAGCTGAGTGAAATAGGTAGGCTGACGTAGAGGAGGAACCAGCTATCATCAAAGGTCATATGATTTTTAGGCTAAAATACGACTACCAACCAGGAAATCGTTCCAAAGTTATAATAAACTGTATCATTATCTTATGTTTTCCTTTAAAAGGGCAGATTTTGATTTACATTTATGTTTGATAGCGTCTGTACTGAGCATATCAGGAGGTGGCACCAGTTGGCTTGCCGATACTGAGATTGCCATTGTGAAGAATGATATTCATCTATTGTTATGAAACTATACTAATGTGAAGTCTGCCATGTTACAGGTTTCACATGCCAGAGGTGGAGACAACTACCTCAGTTCTACCAATAACCTGGTAAAGGTGATCAAAAAACCAGATGTACAAATACCTCCCAATTTCATGTATGCCATCAAAGGAGACTTTAGAGTTTTATTCATTAAACATGGACTTGTTGTTAAGTTTCCGGGAGCTGTCACCGCACTCTCCACAGCTCATGTTCATGAAGACTATCACACTGAGACTTACTTACCAGTCTAGTTTATACTGGAGATGATATTCCCTTTCTTCAGTTTGCGTTAGGTCGTTATTGTATTTAAGTAGCTGTTGCCTTAACATGGAGACTTCTGTATTGGATCCCTCAGGGAACTGCTCTGCTTTTTCCAGCTCTTGTTTTTGTTGTTCCAATTCATGGGTAAACCGTTTGGCATCTTGTAAAAGCTGTATCTCAGATTCTTGAAAGCTGCAAATTAAATACAATTTTTTATTAATATTAAAATGACATTTTGTTTTTGTTTTATACAGGCAAACTATAGCCTGCAAACTATATATCTCCATGATTTGTAGCAGACAAACTGTGTCAATGGTACCAAAAATATAAACACATAAGGGAAAGGTAAGTGTGTATGTATTTATAATATCTATCTATTTATTTCTTAAATGTTTGAAATGATAACTTATTCCCTTATGCATTATAAGTACCCTGAGACCCACTATCCCTTTCATGATATCCGGCAGTACCTTTTCAGTGTCTCGTACAGTAAATTATACTTTGCCTTCAGCTCGGCTACTCTGGCTCCAGGGATTTTTCCAGATGTTAAAAGCTATGAAAAAGAAACATATTTTGATTATTTTTCTGAGAAATCCAGGGCACTGCCACAGTGTCATTTTATGTAAAAAAAACAACAAAATAACCGTATGGTAACTATTTATGCTATGTTAAGTTCCCATGATAACGTTTCACTAAAAAGGTTTCTCTCGCACTCTAAAATGATGAGATACATAATATTTTATTGAAGCTGTAAAGTGGAACTTGAAAAATCAGTAACCATGTAAAATGATGTTATTTGACACAGACCCAAGTGCCAGCAACCTACGTCTAATTCTCACCATCCTATCCTATTATGGGCACAAAAGAAACTTACATTGTTTAATCCAATTTCCTTTTACTGCGTTAAATCAACAATCTGTCAAACGCACACACACCAAAAAACTACCAAAAGAAGGCCTTCTGAACCCATGAGGACGTTAATGCTCATATAGACCAAAGAAAAAAGGAAGAGAAAGGATATGAAGTAGGAAACAAAATGTTTTCTATTTTCTGTATTATTCAAGGAGATTTGTTTGAAACGGGTAGGTGCCATAGGAAAAAATATTTTTCTCATTGAACATAAAATGCAGTGATGTATACAGTAATGTTGGTCAGCTTTGTCTCCTTTCCTACCATTAAACATCTTTTATCTGCAGACCTGGAGGCTGTCATTGTTTTCAGCCATATGATATTTTGGGTAACTATTTTTTTAAAAAAACAGTATTTTTCAAATGTACTTTTAATCTGACATTTGTAATAAAAACCAGTTGGTGGCTTTGCAAACTACCTCTTAGTGGTGCGATTATTATCAAAAAGGTTTACTATTTCCTACATTATCTGCATGGTGTCTTAGAATGGTTTCAATGCTGAACCTTTGCTGTCCTGCCAAAACCAAGAGCCTGGTTCGGCCTGCCTCTGACCCCAACCTAACTTACAATAACCTGCTCATTCAAACCCCAGATCAGCCCAAAACTCAAACAGCCCTTCTGTCTCATTCCTCTCATAGATTGCTAGCTCACAAGAGCAGGTGCCTCCGCTCATATAACGTGTGCTTATGTTATTGTTACTTTTGGTGTTAGTGTTAATTATGTTCATCCCTACTGTAATGGTGCCGAGAGATCTGCTGGTGTTCTATAAATAAAATGTCATGTAAATTCTAGACAGTTTTATTGCCGCTTCTCCTTGTTACTAAGACTTCCATTTCACTTTATTTATTCTTGCCCAGAATGGAACACAATGTTCAGACTGAAGGTCATCTCCTCACTATTTAAGTACACATTGATATCCAGCTGGTTCTTCATGCTGTTTTGCTTCATTATTTGCCTACTGAAGTCATCTGAAATAATAATTCCTTTTATTTCTACTGCTGTGACTTCTGTAGCCCAAAGTGCATCTGCTCCAAACCCCCAAAACACCGTGCTTGAAGTTATTTTGGGTGTTTTTAAGGTGGAAATATTTTTTTTCTTCAATAATGATGTCAATGTTTTGTCTCTAACCTTGTAACCAATGTTACACTGATACTCAAAAAGAAATGTCCACTCACACTAAAACATGCTCACTCTAGCA
The DNA here is from genome assembly GCF_027358695.1 of Spea bombifrons. NCBI lineage: Eukaryota > Metazoa > Chordata > Amphibia > Anura > Pelobatidae > Spea > Spea bombifrons. The sequence continues at coordinate 61,855,870 of NC_071090.1, read as the reverse complement.
TACCTCACTCTATTATAACACCATCGCACCAGGGGCAGTTTCTTTTGGTGTTCGCACACTGTGCAAGCGGCCATACTATTGCCACATGGTTATGTAACATTGCGTTAAGTGGCCCCACAGCATTCCTGCCTCTGCGACTTGGACCGGCCCTGTTAGAAGAATTTTGAACCACCTTGGGAAGAAATTGCCCCTAATCACTATACACCACATACCATATCAGGTTTATGAAAAATAACATTTCCTCAGTTAGGGTTTCCATGAATCAGTTATTTGATCTACACCTTCAAATGTTGTGTCCTGTGTGGTCACACAGGTGATATCCCCAAAGGCCAGCCCTGGGTAAAAATATACTATATGGACAAAAGTATTGGGACATCTGACCATTACGTCAACAGAGACTTCATGACATCTATAACAGATTTCCACAAGAATTTTGTTTCTGTGAGAATGTTTGCCCATTCATCCATTAGAGCATGTGTGATGCCTGGCACCAATGTTGGACAAATCACATGTTCATGGTCTGGAGAAACCCTGTTGGAAACTTGTTTATTTTTTTATAGGATGCCACCATCTTGCGAGAGGCAAAGTCTCCCACAGTGGCACTTGTGACTGCTCTCCAAACTCGCTAAATGCTATCAAGGTATTTCTGTGACACCACTGAAGCTTAAGCAATCATTGTATGGCGGACGTTGACACCCTGCAGAGGGGCCACATGGGGCCCTTGATGCTGATCTCGGTGTTGCTAAATGCTTCGAGGTCTAGGCATTACAGCAACACTGTTTAAGTGAAGAAAGCAATTCAAGATCATGCCAGGCACGTCTCTGGTTGTTAAGGGATTAATGTCTATGTATTTAGAATGCAGTGTCATCAAAGTCAAAGAGAGAAGAAAAAACACCGGGTAGTCAGGGGGGTGGAGCAAAAAAAGTTTTATTTAATTCTGCCCCCCCCCGGTCTGATCTGCTCTCTTCATGTTTCTCTAGCTGGTCTTCTCCCTTTCACTCTAGCAGCTGCTTAATCACAGGCACAGAGTCCACACCTGGACAGAGACAGTTTGCATGCTGCAGACACAAGGTATATTTTTCAAACATGGATTGCAGCTAGGGTTAGTTAATACCCCAGCTGTTAAGTTTACATTTGCTATAACTTTCAACCATTCTGGTATCGTAAGTATCATGGGAAAACGAGTACTCAACAACTGGAGAGCCAGAGGTTAGGTTTTATATCATTAGTACTGCACCTGCTGTGGAATGCACATCTCATAATTTTTAGCACAGCACTTCCAGTGCCAAATGTTAGCCATAAATGTGGTACATCAACCAAGATGTAAAGTAAAGTAAAGATGGACGCAGACAACCCCCGCTGCTAGCCACACCTCCTTCCAGCTGCAGCGTAAGTTGTCTACGCGAATCGCGTGGACATCTACACACTGCCCCGGCTGCATGACAGAGGAGTCAGAAGCACCGGTAAGTTTGGGGGGGGCAAGGGAGTGTTAAATGGGGGGCATAAGGCATTTCTGGAGGCAGAGTGTTCTATGAAATGCCTTTTAACCCCCTTAATGCCACTCTGCCTCCAGAAATGCCCTTTTAACGCTCTATACGCCACTCTGCCTCCTGAAATGCCTTAAACCTCCCTATATGCCACTCTGCCCCATAATATGCCTTTTAACCCCCTTAATGCCACAGTGGCATATATAGGGGTATAAGGCATTTCTGGAGGCAGAGTGGCACATAGGGGGTCAAAAGGCATATCATGGGGCACAGTGGCATATAGGGGGTATAAGGCATTTCTGGGGCAGATGTGCATAACTGGGGGGGGGGGCAGGTTGGAAAATAGAAGGAAATAAAACCAAAATATTTTTCTCAATCATAGCTTTTATTAAAAAAAATAGTTTACATGAATTAACATTTACTGGTAAAACTTTTTTCCTATAGGGTCATCTTATATTAAGGCTTTTTCTTTTTTTCCTAAATTAATATTCAGATTTGGGGGGTCATCTTATAATCAGGGTCATCTTATAATCGAGCAAATTTTAACATTACCAAGGTGTCAAAAAATGGCCTGGGCACCAGTGGGCATAAAACAGGAAACTTTTGTGACACTAAAGGAGTTAAACAGCAGCATCACTTTGTGAATTATTATAGTTTGCTAAAAGAATTATTAAAGAATAAGCTAAATGTTTTTGGTCCGTCTCAAAGTAAGAAAACAAGTGATAACTTCACATTTAAGGTACAATTACGTTTGCTCTACAAGTCTGTTAAATTATTAATATAACTTCTAGATTCAGAAAAAAAGGCAAATACACAAGGTCGACTAAGAATATATTTGATGGAATTTGGCGAACACAGAAACTTCATCTTGCAGGTCACTTGTCTTAACCCTTTCTGGCAGGGATATTTTTAGCAGAAGTTCAACACAGAAAGTGAAAACAATGTAAAAGAACGTCAATTTGCCAGGAACTTCTCTCTCAGATGTGAAATGATTACGTAAGAACTCCCACCCATTTCTGTGCACAGCTACATTTCCCTATCACACAGCTTCTATATAAAGGGCTGCATGCTCTCTCACTGATCAGGATCTGTAAAGATGAAGGCTTTTCTCTACTGGACAAGTATAGTTGCCCTGTCAACTGCACTTGCTGAAACAGAAGAAGAAAGAGTGGTTAATGGCTGTCCTATAAAGATGAAAAACGGGGGCAAATGTGACGAAGATGGCAACTGCCCCTACCAGCTAACATTACCAGCAATGACGATCCAGCTACCAAAACAATTTCAACTCCTTGAAAAAACAATCAAGGAGGTTCAGAGCCTTAAAGAGATAGTAAACAGTTTAAAGAAATCATGTCAGGACTGTAAACTACAAGCGGATGACAACCTGGAAAAAGATAACAAAGATCTTCTAGATGCTAAACATGGAGAGGGCGACCAAATGCAAGAGCTCCAGTCCAAGTTGAAGAAAATGTCCATCAGCCTGAAAAATGCCAGGTCCCAGATTAACACTCTGCAAGGCCAACTTGAGAAGATGAACCCACTCAGTATGAATAGTGTGGAGGATTATGTGGACAAAAAGATGGCAAACTTGTCTTTTGTGGTGAACAACTTGGACAACAAATGCTCCAGTAACTGCCCATTGCTTGAGGCGAATCCAAGTAAGTATGCTGTTTTTTATACAAAAAATGTTTCCTTATATCAACCATTAATGAAATTGAATTAACCCATTCTATTCTCCACTAGAAATCTAGCAGATTTTATTTAAAAATATCTATACTAACATGATCAACTTTCTACAGGAACATCATTATCATGTAAACAAGTAGAATAAAAGTAGGTTTATGTTATCATTTTTTGTCAGTGGTGCTTGTGAGAAGTTTTTTGATGTATTAGAGCTAATTTAATCTAGCAATTGTGGGGAATCAGACTTGAACAAGAAGGATGTATAGCATCTAATAGCTGGTATCATTTTTGTCTGCGAAGAAAAATGTAGCATAAACCCTTTTGGCATTCATAAAAGGTTTCATAAAAAGCTACAGGCATTGTTGATCAGTCTAAAGAACACTGCATGTAACATCTTAATAGGACCTTAAATGCTGGTACCGAGTTAAAAGTAACTAAAGTTGTCATGTAGCAACCATAATGCACCTGCCAATTGAAACATCGTATATTAGATGTTAGTCTCACAGAATAACAATTCTCAACTCCCTAACTATGCAGGGCTTCATGATGTCTGCAGGCGGAATGCTCAGGAGAAATTACAACCCGTGGGATAGGTATATGTGTAATGTACTGCTTGATCTTAGTTTAGTTCAGCAATAAAAAACGAAGGTGATTTAAAACCAATAAAGAGGAGATCTGAGACAACTCTTTCCATATGACTCTTTTATATTCATGGTTAACCGATAGCTTTGGAAATTATAATTTCTGGGAATTTTCTAAATAAATATAGGATATACAGCCTAACATGGGGAGTACAGATGCCAGGATGATATTAAACATGGACCAGGGTGATGTAATTGCAAACTGCGTTGAAATCATCTCTGTGTTTGATAGTGAACACACCAAGCACTCAAAGCTGAGAGAGTAGAACATTGCTTTCCATTTCAGAGCCTGGTGTAACGTGCTTTGATAAATAGTACATACAAGAAAAAATTAAAACAGGACCATTTCTGTACTTAGCATTCTTACTAAAGGATCATAATGTTAAATCAATTTTTCTTGATTATCAATGGTCAATAAAAAGCACATTCATTGGACAGAAAAATCATAGGAAGAAAATTAAATATGAGAGACACAGGTGTCTACAGAAACTGGCAAACAGAGCAGAACATTGTGTGAAGTGATTTCCAAAAGATCTCTACAGATGTGGTGGATTAATGTTCTAGAGACCTTCAGTTCAGGGTGAAGATAAGTGATGGAACATAACCTGAACCAGCTAGTAGAGTTCTGAGCATAGAACTGAACATAACTTATTTCAATATTTTATAACAGACATCCCTGTCCTGTCCTCTGGTAGACACATGTGGAATAAAACATGCTAAGCAATTATTTGCATTTTAGTTAACCATTGAGCATTCAGAAGCAGTAACAACATAGTTGATGCCATCTACAAATGCTCCACTGTCTAATATAATGCAGCTGCCTGCAAAAGATTTCTATTACTACTTCTTAAATATATAGAAATGCAAATTATCTTTTGGACTAGATAGTAAAGCCTGTGGTACTGAGGACATAGTGGACAGAATGGTAATTCTAACAAAAAATCCAAAAAAGGTACCATGCATCCCCTGAGTGACAGTATGAAGAATGTTCACCTTGACTGCCTTGTCAGCTGTAGCTCTAGAAAACCTGGCATACATTGTCAATTAGTAAATACGGGTTGGGACAAATATATTCCAGCCTTACTTAAAGTCTGACTCTGGCTTTTGTTTATGCTCAACTGCAAAGCTTAAACGTACTCATCTTCTGAGGGGCCAAATCAACATGATCACCGGTTACAGGTTCTGTTTCATTACCTGACATTTGCAACCAGGCCCGGACTGGGACAAAAAATAGGCCCGGGCATTTAAGCCTGAGCAGCCCATATTTATTTATTTATTGTTAAAGCCCACCCTTCATGTGCCACCTTTGCATTTAATCATTCACACAAATCATTAACACATTCATTAATGTAGTCTCACAAATCATTCAAGCAATTCATCCTCACATGAATTCATTAATTGTCATACGCATTCACACAATTCATCCACACATTTATTCATTCATTCTCATAACTATCTACCCTCTCCCTCTTTGAAGTTCACTTACCTTTCAGGAGTCCTGTGGTGGGGGTGCAAGGCCTCTGTCTCCCAGCTCTGCCACTGTATGGAACAGTATAGAGTGATGGGAGTTATGATGTACTTTTAGAGCATAATTAGATCATGAAAAAAGACATTGGAAATGGTACAGCATAACACCCATCACTCTCACACCCTTACCAATCCACACACATACACCAATCCACACATATACACCAATCCACACGTATATACACCAATCCACACATATATACCAATCCACACATATATACACCAATCCACACACATATACACCAATCCACACACATATACACCAATCCACACACATATACACCAATCCACACACATATACACCAATCCACACACATATACACCAATCCACACACATATACACCAATCCACACATATATACCAATCCACACACATATACCAATCCACACACATATACCAATCCACACACATATACCAATCCACACGTATATCAATCCACACATATATACCAATCCACACATACACCAATCCACACACATACACTAATCCACACACATATACCAAGCCACACACATATACCAAGCCACACACATATACCAAGCCACACACATACACCAAGCCACACACATACACCAAGCCACACACATACACCAAGCCACACACATACACCAAGCCACACACATACACCAAGCCACACACATACACCAAGCCACACACATACACCAAGCCACACACATACACCAAGCCACACATATACACCAAGCCACACATATACACCAATCCACTCTCACTTAATGCTTTCCTACCTTTCCTTTCTTCTTTCAGCTTCTTTTCCTCTTCTTCAGTTCTTCTGTCTTCTTCCGGGTCAGAGGGCACGGACAGCGGTGGGCGCGGCTTCAGTGCTGTGCGCCGGGATCTGACAACAAACCCCGGCGCACAGCAGCAGTTGCCGCGTGGATCACAAGGGAGCGGTATCGGAGGTCTTTAACAGACCTCCGGCTCCCTTGAGTGATTTTGAGCCGGGTTGAACCCGGCTTAAAATCACTCAAGGGAACCGGAGGTCTGTTAAAGACCTCCGATACCGCTCCCTTGCGAGCCTGCTCCTCCAGCGGCGGACATTACTGTCCGTCTCTGGAGGGGTGCCGGGTGCCGCAGGTTGGCGGCACCCAGTGCGGACCGCCACCCGCCGCCGCCGCCACCGCCGCCCCCTGGAGGGTGGTCGCACACCCCAAGGGTCGGCCCTGCCCTAAGGGGCCGGGAAGCCCCCACCAGGGCCGGCCTTAGGGGTCTGCGGCCGTACAGAGTTTAAATTAAAACATCGGGGTTTTTTTTTTCAACTTAAAAAAACTTTATTTAACATGGAGGATGTTAAATAAAGTTAAAAAAAACCCCCGATGTTTTAATTTAAACTCTGTGCGGCCGCAGACCCGTAAGGCCGGCCTTGGTGGGGACTTCCCGGCCCCTTAGAGTGGCGGACCCGGTCGCAGTTGCGGCGGGCTTAAGGGGCAGGTGCCCCTTATGCCCTGCGTTAATGCGGCCGTAGGTAGGGTAGGGGCCTGGAGCTACAGCTCCATCAGCCCCTAAGTCAGTGCGGCCCTGCCGTGGCCCGGCCCACCGGGCAAATGCCCGGTGTGCCCGATGGCCAGTCCGGGCCTGTTTGCAACATTGTACCAAATATTTGTTTAACCTAAAGGGCTAATCAGAGCATAATGCCAATAAAATTGGCTCAAGGACATGACACTAGTTATCAATCAATTATATTCAACGGTGTATTTTACTTTGATGGTAAGTGGCCAATGTTCTGTTAATTTAGCTTTGAAAATGAAGTTACTGAATTCTTTCACTTGAAAACAATGCAATGACGTTACTCAATTAGTTACCCAAGTCTGTCTTATTATAGATATGAAATAGTCAACTACAAACTGGTTTCCATAGAAGGCGCAGTTTATGTATACATCTAAAAGCTATCAAATGCTATTTGGCACTTCAGGGTGGGGTGGGGGAATAAACAGACTGATATACATTTAACAGGAAATTCCTCAATAAGAGCTGGATGAAATATTACTTGTTATGGTTTCTATGGGACACAGTGTTCTGTAATTTTTCTGTTTCCTTTATAAGCTGCGGAACTGAAGGTTGAGAGTGGTGATAGGTTTAAAACATGTTATCTCTATGAAACAGCTGCTAAGATATATGTCCAGTTAATGGATCCATAAATGTAAGAGGAAGCTGGTGAGTCTGTTACATTGTCCGCCCTTTTCCTAGTGTAAATGCCAACTGTCATTCTTCACTTGTCTCATCATTTAGTACCATGACTTTCAGAGACACATAGAAACATATAATTTGATGGAAGGTAAGAATCATTCGGCACATCTAGTCTGCCCATTTTTCTGATGTAAAACTCGGGTCTTAATCAGTCCTTGATCTTAAAGATCATTTTGAAAGAACCCAGAAATTATTCTATTTGATAAATATTTAACAGATTTTGGCAAATTACAAGATATTACAAAATTTGTTTTATAATGTCAGAAAATAACATACCCTATTTACTCGAATATAAGACAAGTTTTTTTTCAGAGCAAATGCTCTCGTCTTATATTCGAGGTCATTTAATAATCTGACCTCCAATTGAGGTATGACTATAAGACTAAGATCCAGATCTCCCGCAGCGCTGCAGGGGACCCAGATCCTCCTCTCTGGCGATGCGCACAGACAACCTCCGCCACTGCCGGCACTTCCTCTGGGGCTTCTATGATGGAGCGCCGGCATCACATGACCTTTCGGTGCTCTGTCATAGAAGCCCTAGCGGAAGTGCCCGGCAGCAGCACAGGTTGTCTACGCGCATCGCACAGACATCACATACGGTATTTGCTTTGAAAGCCTCTCCACTGGGCAAATCTGGATATTTTATGTTGTCTTGTGCAGCAATAGTCTTTGATCTCACACATACTTCTGACACTCACAATTTGTTTTTTTAGATTAGTTTCATATTAACTGGTTGTTGCATGCTAAATGTTAAATGAGTAAAGTTAGCTTGTTATTTTGTAACACATGCATCCCCTATTTCCAAGTTGTATGAAAAATATGATTGTGCCATAAAAATAATAATAATATATTTGTATTAACAGGTATACAACTCATCTATAAAGACTGCTCTGACTACTATAAACTTGGCAAGAGAATAAATGGGATTTACAGAGTCACACCCGACCCAAAGAATAAAACATTTGAAGTATACTGTGACATGGAGTCTTGGGGGGGAGGGTGGACTGTTGTCCAAGCCCGCAAAGATGGCAGTACAAGTTTCAACAGAACATGGAATGAATACAAAAATGGTTTTGGTAATCTGACCAGAGAGTTTTGGCTGGGTAATGACAAGCTGCATCTTTTGACCAAAAGCAGTGATATGATCCTCAGAATTGAGCTGGAAGACTTTAAGGGTATTAAAGAATACGCTAAATATGACCAGTTTTATGTAGCCAATGAATATCTTAAATATCGTTTAACAGTTGGGGGCTACAGTGGAACTGCAGGCGACGCTCTACACTTCAGCAAGCAATATAACCATGATCAAAAATTCTTTACTACCCCAGATAAGGACAATGATCGATATCCCTCTGGCAATTGTGGGGCCTACTACAGCTCTGGATGGTGGTTTGATGCATGCATGTCTGCCAATCTCAATGGCAAGTACTATGAGAAGGACTATAAAGGTGTTCGCAATGGCATTTTCTGGGGTACTTGGCACAGCATTCCAGATGAGCAACTGAATGGATTAAGACAAACATTTAAATCTGTCAAAATGATGATCAGACCAAAAGTTTTTACTGCCTAAATAATCACAAAACTGCTTGTATGTCACCCTGGTATCATGTTAATAATATCATGTTTTTTCAGAAGAGATTATTGTCATATAGCATATATGAGCATACAGGAAAAACATTAATGCTTATTTAAGAATATTTTAAAATAATACAAATGCGTGTTCTCAAGGAGTATTGTGTCAAGCTTTCTACTGACTTATATAAAGGGTAGCAATGCTAAATGTCTCTTATGCTGGGCAGTATTTCTTTGAAAAAGCTAGTAGTAGTATTATTAAACATTCATCTACAGACACCAGACAAGCCAGAAGGCTTGTTTTTCCCTCAGAAATCTCATGGTGCTTCCACAACCACAAGGAATTCTGGGTAGGCGCATGCAAATAAGGTTAACAATTATCACCTTTGCCTCTATATCCGCTGTATACATGGATCCCTTGAAAGTAATTGCCCGCTGTACAAGACAGCCTGAAAAAGCTGTATTTTTTAAGAGCCATAGCATGCAAAATGTTATTGGCTGTACCATACTTGTATTCTACATCTCCTCTAACATGCTTTTTTTTTTATTGTGTATCCTCCACACAAACGCCCAGGTACTACATGTTTATTATACATTATGAGCCACAGGATCAAGGAGTTTCAAACTGGGCTATAAAACAAATTGGGGGGAGTCAATGAAATGTTGCTTTAGTCTCCTTTGGAAAGATGGACCAAAATAATTATTATATATCTTGTCACTTTTAGTGCACCTTAAAATCCTTTTAAGTTCTGTGCTCAAATACTCCAAATGTATAGATTTTTTCTCTCTTGTATTTAAGCACGGGTGGGGTTGTAAATTAACAGTCAGATATAACTCTATTTTGCCAAGATATGCTTTTTTGTGCGACTTTTTGTGGCTTTTTACAGGTGTAAATATTTTGAAAATACTTGTTAATATAAATGAAGCAAAATAAAATAGTGTTTGCTACTTTGTTTCCCTTGTGTACCATATTAAAATATAACTTCATACTACATACTTCATGTTGATAATTTTGAGTTTTTATCATTTAGTCCAATGCTTAAATAAACTAGAGATCAAAACAAAGTCCAGACAAAAGATGAGCATCTGAGTTAAGCTTATTATAATCATTAATTCCTATAGCCGTAGTGCAAAATATAATAGTCACCTTGACAAACCAAAAGAGTATTTTAAGCTAAATATTCAACTACCCCTACAGTGTCCTTCATAGCGACCCTCCAGACCTTCATTGTTACCCTGGGGTAGTGGTCCACTCTAGTACAAATAATGTGTCGAAAAGCTACAAATAATGTGTATAGAAGTGTATTTGTTAAGTCTGGCCTTATTCTTCATGCATTTCTCAGTTACAAAGAAGGTACTCTTAAAAATCACGTTAAGCTGTAATTTTCTCTCTCGTTTAGTGTACCCATATAAGTTATATATTGTTTTTTTCAGAACAAGAAGTGTTTCTTTAGATACCATTGTTTTGATCATATCATCTAAATTCCTATAGAAAAAAATAAAATATTGTGAAAAATTGAAAAAAATCTTTTACTCGCCTACAAAAGCGAATTAAAAAAAACCTTCTAAAGAGTTTCTACTATTTGTTCTGTTCTTGGGCAATAAGTACAATAAGTGGGCAATTTTGCTATTTCAAAACCCTTTTTTTCAAATCTGGCCATTCTGCCCCAGGTGCTATTTGGGACATCTTTGAAGCCAGCCAATTATATTTACCCCATCAAAGGTATTTCAAATGCTGGTATTTTAACCCCTTCCATGCACTAATTCTACCACCAGTCTTTGCCAAAGTTTGTGGTGGTATTTTTTTTTAATTCACACACATTGTATATGTCACTGTCAAACAACACCTCACTATGTCTTCAGCAACATCTCCCGAGTACATTGATACCACCCATGGATGGGTTTGTCGGGTTGTTTGTAAGGCAAAAACACCACATTTGGGAAGTGCGCATTTTTCAACTTTGAGATCGGGTGCCCCCGTGTCCTATTAGGGACATCTTTGAAGCCGACTAATTCAATTTACCACATTAAACCATATTTTTTGAAAACTAGACACCCCAGGGTATTTCAAATGGTGGTATTTTCACTCTTTACATACACCAATTCTACGACCAGCCCTTGTCAAAGTTTGTTGTAGTCTTTTTTTTTTTTTTTTTTTTTTTTTTTTTTACACATGTAACACCCCTTGGGTATTTGAAATGCTGGTATTTTAACTCTTTTCATGTCAGGATTGTTGGGAAGATACACTGAAATTTTAGCACTTAATAATCTTTTTTTAAAAAAAAAATTCTATTCTTTCTTTAAAATACCGTATTGGCTTGATTATAGGCCGCATCCGATTATAGGCTGCATCCAATTAAAAAAAATACACATGACTGGAATGGTAAAGCAGTATTTTATCTAAAGAACAAGAACACATGCATTGTAACAATTTTGGTATCTATTATGCAGTTAGTCAGCACAGGTTATAAACAAACCGAAATTTGTAAAACCAATAGCCATTTTAAGGCCCCCCTTAATTCATAATACACCTTACTTACAGATATGCCCCTCTGACCCCAGATATGCTTTATGTCCCCCAGGTCTGCCACTCTGCTCCCCTGACATGCCACTCTGCTCTCCTGACATGCTTTATGCCCCCAAGATATGCCACTCTGCTCCACCCCTGACTTACGAATGGATCCCCAGACTCCCTGGTGTCTAGCGGGGGCAGCCGGTGGACGGCTGCGAGATGCATGTAGACAACCTCTGCTGGTGTTTGACGCTGGAGTTTCTATGGTGGAGTACCGGAAGGTCATGTAACGATCGTTGATCGCCTCCTAAGCTCTCTTAAATTAGGTCTGGAGGAGGGGCCACACAGAGCCCCTGCAGTAAATTTCAGTGTTGCTGTAATGCTTCGATGTCAAGGCATTCGGCAACACTGTTTAAGCCAAGAAATCGAAGATCGCTTTCTAAGCTTGTTTAATGCCATGACATGCCTGGCGCGTCACTGATCATTAAGGGGTTAAGACAAGAACATTTCAGACACAGGACAGATATATAGCATTATAATATATATATATATATATATATATATATATATATATATATATATATATATATATATATATATATATACACACTCACTGGCCACTTGAGTATGGTCCGAAAAAGAGAAAATATCCAGTGAGCGGCAGTTGTGTGGATGAAAATGCCTTGTTGATGTCAGAGGTCTGAGGAGAATGGGTAGACTGGTTCCAGATGACAGAAAGGCAACAGTAACTCTCTAACCACTCCTTACAACCAAGGTATGCAGAATACCAACTCTGAATGCACAACACGTCAAACCTTGAACAGGAAACTGAGGTTACAATTCTCACAGGCTGACCAAAATTGGACAATGGAAGACTGGAAGATCGTTGCCTGGTCTGATGAGGGTCAGACTTTGGCGTAAACAACATAGATCCAACCTGCCTTGTATCAACGGTTCAGGCTGGTGGTGATGGTGTCATGGTGTGGGGGACATTTTCTTGGCATACTTTGGGCCCCTCAGTACCAATTGAGTATCCTTTAAACGCGACAGCCTACCTGAGATTTGTTGCTGACCATGTCCATCCCTTTATGACCACAGTGTACCCATCCCCTTGATGGCTACTTCCAGCAGGATAACGCACCATGTCACAAAGCTCACATCATCTCAAACTGGTTTCTTGAACACGACAACGAATTCACTGAACTCCAATGGCCTCCACAATCACCAGATCTTAATCCAATAGAGCATCTTTGGGATGTGATGGAACGGGAGATTCACATCATGGATGGGCAGCCAACAATTCTGCAGCAACTGCATGATGTCATCATGTCCATATGGACCAAAATCTCTGAGGAATGTTTCCAGCACCTTGTAGAAAGTATGCCACGAAGAATGAAGGCAGCCCTGAAGGCAAAAGAGGGTCCAACCCGGTACTAGCAAGGTGTACCTAATAAAGTGGCCAGTGAGTGTATATATGCATGTATATGCACTCTCACTTTTTTCCATATTGAGCTTTAGATTTTGTTCAGGAGTTTTTAAGAATGTCTGCTAGGTAAACACTTGCATACATTTAGAATTCTCTAGTTGCAAATGTAAATTCCGCTAGCCCCATCTGCTGGTTTACATAGAAACACAGAATTTGATGACCGATACAAATCATATGGCCCATCTAGTCCAACCATCTTTCCCGTAGTAGTTACTCAAACCTTAAACATTTAGGATTATCATATGCACATATGCCTATTCCATGCTCATTGTGTTGGCCTCTACCACTTCTGCTGGGAGGCTGTTCTACTTATCTACCACACTCTATGTAAAGTAAAAGTTCCTTGCATTACATCTAAGCCTTCGGTATTCTAATTTTAGATTTGTGTTCTAACATTTTTCTCCCGTACTTTGTTAAACCCTTTTATGTATAAAAATGTTTCTATCACCCTTTCTCTCTTCTTTCCTCCAAACTATACATATTAAAATCCTTTGGTCTTTCCCAATAATTTATATTCTGCCATTTTAGTAGCCTTCCTCTGTACTCTCTCCAGTAAATCATATTATGTCAATATCTCTCTGGAGATGCAGTCCCCAGAACTGAACAACATACTATTGGTGAGGTCTGACAAGAAACATTTAAGGCTACTGATGCTAAAAAAAACAAAAAACTTGCAAGTGATGTTTTAAAAGTAATCTGATCGATACAGAACCGAAAGGAGTGTTCCAGTTGATTAGATCATTTGACCTGTTACATAGCTGCCATTCTGCACCACATAACCTGTCTTCTCTCTCTTTTCTATAAATGCTAAGTTGCCATGAATCTCTATAAATGGGACATTCAATAGGACAACCAGCCTGGGCATTGGTGGGCTGTTGGCAGCTATATGGTTGCTGTGGGGATAAAGCTACTTTTGAAAAGTGTTTTAAGTGTTTTTTTTTTTTTACAACAAAAAAAATTTCACTATATGAGCAAAAAATTCTTGCAAGGGTGCTTTATCCCCTTACCTCATCCAGACATTGAAAAGCAGGACTTGAGAAAACATCCGTAGGGCTTTCTTCCTGAATGGTTACTGGAGCGATAGCACACAATGGTTTATCTTTCATTTCATCATCCTCTTCGGCTGAAGAATTACTTGATTGTTCTTCATAGGTGCTCATCTTTCTAAACAATACGAATGGAAAATTAACGAAAAGCTGCATTGATTTCCCAACCATAAAAATACTATATTTTTAATTTTCACAAGGCAAAATTGTCCACATGATGGCATGGTACCATAGAACTAGGTCACCTTTTGTTCATTCCGCCCACCTAGTGTGCCCATTTTTCCTGATGCAAGACTCAGACCTTAATCAGTCCTTGGTATTATCATATATTCAGAATAGCTTTATGCCTATGCCAAGCATGTTTAAATTCCCTCACTGTATTTATCTCTACCACTTGTGATGGGAGGCTTTTCATTCACTTACCACCCTCTCTGTAGAGTATAAGTGATACAGAATCTGTTGGCGCTATATAAATTCATGTACTGTAATCCATATCCTCAGATATCAGACCTACTTTACATATCGAGAACATAGTGTTAGCAAAAGGTCTGGGAAAAGTATAGATCAAACAGATCTGGTGAGCAAGTTGATTAACAAATGTTGTGGAGGCACATGTATGCTACTCTATTGCATTATGGAATCTTACATAACCATGGATTATAGTAAAAAAATCTGAAAATGACAGATAAACATATTTTAATCAATGCAGTTGTCAGGAATGGCTAGCACATTGTTGAAAATGATCTGTTTTTTTATGAATTTCTCTGTCAAAATGAAAAAGGTGTACTTCAAACAAAGTTCATAACTAAAAAATTCCCAGTAGTTTATGTAAACATTAGATTCGACTTCCACTCTCTTTCGCCACACCAAGGTCGGCATCTAAAGCCCACTCTGGCTAACTTAACCATACTATACGGGATCATGCCTATTATTTTGCTATGAAATATTTATGTTGAGTTAACAGTTTTTATTTTTGGTTTATAAAGAGTCATAGAAATTGCATTGTAAATGGAAAGTAAGCTATTTGGCTCATAAAAGAGTTGCCTAATGAATTATGTTATCTGCTGTTGCAACCAAAGCAACAGTAACGCCGTGGTCCCCGTTTTTAGGCCGCCTCATCAAAGAACAGCTTTTTAGGGTATCCTAATAGAGAACATTCTTTCGGAGGCAGTAGTGTTAATGCTCTATTCCGGCCACTTGCTAACAACCTATCTACACTATATCCAATGTGTCGACATGTGTCGGCCGACACATGTACACTCCATGGGTTTTTTCTACAAGTATAACGCCAACCAATGTAGGCATGGCTTTCCTGTATACATCCCTCACACAGTCTGGAACGTGATGGGTGCAACGGAAACCTCTAGAATGACTGTTACACATTGAGGGTACTTTCTGCGGTAAATGCTGACTCTGTGCTGGTCCCACAGCACCCCAGGTAGCGGACTGACTCACCTGACATAGTTATTCTGTATGGAAGCCATTTTCCATGCAAACTGTCATATGGTTAATTATAGTAAAAAAAACAGAAAAATTATATATATATATATACATATATATATATATATATATATATATATATATATATCTATATATATATGTGGCATAAACTAACAATAACTGAAATGTCATATTTAAAACTGAATGTCTGAATTGTTTATACATAGCCTATGTCAACAAAGCAACTGAGTGCGTTGGTTTGATTTCCCGGCAGCCGGTGTTCTTACCTCAGCAATGATCCAAGAGCACATAAAAGTTCACATTTATAACGCTAACTTATAAAAGTACCTTTTTTAACTGGGATTTCACCAGACTCGGGGGGTCGCAGACCTAACAGCTGCACAACCAGACCTACGAGGATCGCCACAGCTCTAGCGTCCGACACTATGGCAACAGTGACAGGAATTGCAGAGCCGCCCAGTATGCCAAGCCGACCAATCAGTGACAGCGGGAGCAGTTAAATACGACTGCCCAACGCTTTCGTTTTAGGTAGTAGTTCGAAATGCTGCGCATGCGGAGCGTAATCTGTAAGGGCTTAATGTACAGCGGTATGGCGGGTTCTGCCTTCTCTCTGTAAATATAAGTGGCCTCGTTGAGATTCGCCAGTAGCAAATATGGCTGCCAGAGGTGTATGTAATGTGGGAGTTTGCGTCTGCGCTTGCATCATGAGGGTTTTAAGGGCTTTTCATACCACGTGGGGCAGTTGGAGGGGGCATTGGTGACACTCCTGTTAGTTTGTTGCTTGTAGCCATGTGCAATGTAATGTATTTTGGGCCCTATAACTGACTTATGTTACATAAATGTGGCACTTTTGGCATAATTGCGCAGAACAAGGCGTGACAGGTTCACAGGTGGCATTTTTAACCAGTACATAGAGACTGCTACGCTGTTCTATGAGGATTCAGAAATCACAGCAACGCACTACATCATTATATATATATACATACGTACAAAGTCCAATAGTGCCAAAATGCTTTTGTGAGGCCACACTAGAAACCTTTGGGGGTCGCACTCCCTGAAGGGACATGCAACCCCTTCCTTCCCTCCCCAGTGTGGAAGAACTTGACTGGCCTACACAAAGCCCTGACCTCAACCCCATCAAACACATTTGGGATGAACTGGAATAGAGATTGGGAGCCAGGACTTCTCATCCAACATCAGTGCCTGATGGATGAATGGGCAAAAATTCCCAAGAAAACAATCCTCTGTTGTCTGAAAAACTTAATTTCCCACCCTCTACAATGCTCCCTACTACACCAAAGAAAAAAAAACAGAACCAAATATAGCCTGGATAAACTAAAAAGGTTTTATGAGGTAATTTAAATTGCAGTAATTAACTAACTGGAAATATATCACTGAACATATTCTTTTTTCTGCAGTTGCCAATTATCTGGCTGAGAAATACAACACAATTTACTCCAATACAACTCACTGTTTAGACAATCCCCAGGAATGCTTATTGTTATTGCAGTAAGCAAAGACTGCTGTTTCACACAATAGAAAGACAGTTTCCTGTAATCTGGGAAGTTGTAAATGCAGTTAGATTGGAGAAGACACAGAAACATGTTCACATTTCAGAATACACAATACTACAGTTCAATGACAAGCCCCCTGCCCAGCAATACAACAGGCCGATGGAAAGTATTCCAGTAACCAGAGAGCGCTGCATATTTCCCCCGTACCCAAGCAGTGGAATGTTCTATTTAAGTATCACGGGTAAGGGAGCATAACTTAGTGATTTGGGCAATGTCGGTTTCATATAATAGGAATATGATATTTCTTATGCCAAATGGTTATTAAAGTCTCTAAGAATAACGTGCGGTCAGCTATTCCTTGCACTTAAAACAAGAAGTGGAGTTAAAGCGCACAGCGTTTGCAGCAGAGGGGAAATAAACATCAGACGTCTCCGTCTTAACCGCAGGCGCGGTGTATTGTGGGTGCTGTAGTTCACCTGCTCGGTGGAAAAGCGAATGTGCGGAAGGCTCGACACTACAACTCCCACAATGCTGTGGGTGTGTACCGAGGAGAAAGAATTGTCTGTATGGCTGGTATGGGGCAAAGATGAACTCTGTGGCGTGTCGCAGTCGGTGTTGGTGGTCCCTTGTGGCCAAAGGACGGTTGACGGTGAACTGTAGCATGGTGCTAGGGGCAAGAGGGAAAAATACTAAGCCGACCGATACCAAGAACAAGCCTTTGAAGCAGTGGACGCTGATCGTGAGCCCTCTAGGCAGCCTTAGAGTACGACTGCCCTGCAATGTGAGGGTGAGACCCCAGGACCCCCTCGCCTATCCAGATGCCGACAGGGTGTTTGTTATGGTCAGTGGCGTGGACCGCAATGTTCACCGGGGGCTGGATCTCGACAACATTGAAGTCAAGTACAATGAAGAGTCCAGGCAGGTGCTGATCTATTCAGAGAACATTGACAGCCAGACCTGCGTGGATGTCACTACTCCTGTGCGCTTTAGTGAGTACCGCACTGTTAGTGGTGCTAGATGAGGTGTGCCATGTGACACCCAGTATAAAGTGTGCTTGTTATGTACTTTTAATTTGTCTTGCTTTTTGTTTTAAACACGATATGCCAATACGTCCTAAGTGCGGCCTGTCCGCGGAGGCTTCCCCACCCTCGCCCAGCGCGTGGCCTATCCGCGGAGACTTCCCCGCCCTCGCCCTGCACCCGGCCTGTCCGCGGAGGCTTCCCCGCCCTCGCCCAGCGCGTGGCCTATCCGCGGAGGCTTCCCCGCCCTCGCCCAGCGCGTGGCCTATCCGCGGAGACTTCCCCGCCCTCGCCTTGCGTCCGGCCTGTCCGCGGAGGCTTCCTCGCCCTGCGCGTGGCCTGTCCACGGAGGCTTCCTCGCCCTGCACGCGGCGTATCTGGAACTGCGCGGCCTGTCCGCGGAGGCTTCCCCGCCCTCACCCTGCGTGCGGCCTGTCCGCGGAGGCTTCCTCGCCCTGCGCGTGGCCTGTCCACGGAGGCTTCCTCGCCCTGCACGCGGCGTATCTGGAACTGCGCGGCCTGTCCGCGGAGGCTTCCCCGCCCTCACCCTGCGTGCGGCCTGTCCGCGGAGGCTTCCCCGCCCTCACCCTGACCGCGGCGGCTTCCCCGCCCTCACCCTGCCCGCAGGCTGTCCGTGGAGGCTTCCCAGCCCTCGCCCTGCACGGGGCGTATCTGGAACTGCGTTCCCTGCGTGTAAAAAGCTTCATTAAAGTAAAAAGTCCTAGGATGGAGTAATCCTATTGTATGGCGTAGTTTGCATTGCAGACTTTATCCCCATTAGAGATCAGCATCGTTTTGTTGGAAGTATCTCCCTATGCTTATTTTAAAAGTCGTCTGAAAGGTCCAGTGTGTTAACCAAGTTAAAAGTGAAATGACTGTGACGAGTTCAGGGAAGATATGAGTAAGTATGTGCCTCACTCCCATAACCCGTCCCCCAGTGTTTAGCTTTGTTTCCTAAGGTCTCTGCAGTCATTAAACAGGCCGGATCGACAGTCCCAGCTCCTGGATCTTTTTAAGGGACCCTTACTGCTATATAAAACAAAATCTATAACTTGATGTGTGCTTCTTCATACATTTCCGCTTACATTTTAATGATCTTGCATATTAGTACAGTGCAATAAATAATAGTTGAAGAGCCATCAAGTACTAGTTGGCCCCGCAATAGAATATTTAATCTCTCCACTCAACACCAACTTATTTTTAGTGTTTCGACTTTGCAATGTTTTGCATCTTCTCAAGGTGATTAGGAATTGGGGGGGAGAGAATGATGACCGTAATTAGTTCATGCTACTAGTAGTAGAGGTTCAATGTGTCCGGTATGTAGACCCTAACAGGCCCCCGTCACATGCATTGATGATGAATAGCTGTCGGGAATAAACTTACTCTGTGCACGTTTTACAGAGCAGCTGCTTTTTAGCTTTTGGTGAATATTGTAATGCAGAATGGGCGCCAGCAGTATATAATCTTTCTTGTGTTCATTTCAAAATGTTATACTGTTGCAGTGCAGTTATTGCTTGGTTTTGGGAGCAGCTTTTGGACACGTGTGGCTTTATACTATGCTGTGTACAAGGTTAAATGGGGTCACAGCATATATTCTGGGAAGTGGAACACCTGTTACATGTTTTTCTTTCATGTTAAATGGCCAATTTGACATTGAAATGGTGTGTGTGTGTGTGTGTGTACACTCACTGGCCAGTTTATTAGGTACACCTTGCTAGTACCGGGTTGGACCCCCTTTTGCCTCCAGAACTGCCTTCATTCTTCGTGGCATACTTTCATCCATATGGACCTGAGCAGTTGCTGCAGATTTGCCGGCTGCACATCCATGATGTGAATCTCCTGTTCCACCACATCCCAAAGGTACTCTATTGGATTGAGATCTGGTGACTGTGGAGGCCAGTGGAGTTCAGTGAACTCGTTGTCATGTTCAAGAAACCAGTTTGAGATGATGTGAGCTTTGTGACATGGTGCATTATCCTACTGGAAGTAGCCATCAGATGATGGGTACACTGTGGTCGTAAAGGGACAGACATGGTCAGCAACAATACTGAGGTAGGCTGTCCCCCACACCATTACACCACCATCAGCAGCCTGAACCGCTGATACAAGGCAGGATGGATCCATGCTTTCATGTTGTTTACGTCAAAGTCTGACTCTGCCATCTGAATGTCCCAGCTGGATTTGAGACTTATCAGACCAGTCAACGTTCTTCCAGTCTTCTGTTGTCCAATTTTGGCAAGCCTGTGCGAATTGTAGCCTCAGTTTCCTGTTCTTAGCGGACAGGAGTGTCACCCGGTGTGGTCTTCTGCTGCTGTAGTCCATCTGCTTCAAGGTTCAGTGTGTTGTGCGTTCAGAGATGGTATTCTGCATACCTTGGCTGTAACAAGTGGTTATTTGAGTTACTGTTACCTTTCTGTCATCTCAAACCAGTCTGCCCATTCTCCACTGACCTCCGACATCAACAAGGTATTTTCATCCACACAACTGCCGCTCACTGGATATTTTCCTTTTCAGACCATTCTCTGCAAACCCTATAGACGTGCGTGAAAATCCCAGTAGATCAGCAGTTTCTGAAATACTCAGACCAGCCTGTCTGGCACCAACAACCATGCCACGTTCAAAGTCACTTAAATCCCCTTTCTTTCCCGTTCTGATGCCCTGTATGAAATTCGTCAAATGTTTGGGAGAGTGTCAGACTTGTGGCCATGAGTGTATTCCTCCTTTAAGATGTAGCTGGCATAGCTCTAGTATGTAATCTGCATTACTGATAACCTCAGTGCCAATCGTGTTCTAGAATATGTATCTGATCAGCCTGGCGTAACTGGGTGAAATACTTTTTACTACGTATAACTAGGATTTTCCCAGAAATGCAAATAGACCACGACGGGTGGTATTTTTTTCAAGAATACTAGCTTTTAAAGTTCCTGACGTTGGTAGAACAACATTCCAAATCTTTCTATAGGCTGTAGAGCCTGTGACTGCTGCAGGGTGGAACCCGTGATGACGGGTTTTGGTGTTCCAATGTTTGAGCGGCTGTCGGCAGATGTATTGTATATGTCATGCTGTTCTTCTGCTTTGTTTGCACTTCACCTGATTATTGATGCTGGAATTCAGTCTCAGTCCTGTTAGTATATGGTGTTGACATGACATTTGTGAATACCAATATAACAACTTTGTGTATTTAAATAGCATTTTTAACTTCTGTAATATTTTATTGAACCGTCCAGCAGATTTAAATTGTACATTTGCAATTAACGTGTATTGCGCTTAGTGTAACACATTAAAGGGGAACACAATAAAATGTGTAACTTAATTTATTTTATTTTAGCATTTTATTGGCTTTAAAATTGCTTGATGCATGTGGGTTTTTTTTGTATGTGTGCACTTATCTTGTCTCAGTGTACTATAACAACTAGCCCTTATTAAGTTTTCCAGAGGGAGCATACAGTTAGTGGTAATCTATATTAGAAGGATTTTAATATGAGCTTTTGGTGTCACAGTGTTTACCAAACCTAAATTAATTAGATGACCGAATGGTCTGCAAATTCTGTTTGTATTGGTAACTTAATGGGAGTAATTTTATGGATCCTAAGAATAAATATATGATTATGTGGGTTTATAACTCCCAGTAGTGTGTTTTTTGCTGGACATTCCCACTTTTATTTGGGTGGTGGGGGCCAGACCAGCCCAGGGGGTAAAAACCCAATGGAGGTCTGTACTGTTGCAGGACAGGCCTCTTTGCAGCTCCCTCCTTACTTTCTCCCTATGATAAAAAAAAGCTGTTTACTGAGCAGTCATTCAGGAACTGGAAAACAAGTTTCTCCAACAAAGAAACGTGCAAATATTTGAATCTGCCCTACAGGGTTTTAACAATCGTTACAAAAATGTTCTTCTCGTGGTTCACATGTGCTAAACCCATTCATTTCATATGTAGGCAAATTATATACTCCCGTGACTAATTGGACTTCAGTTTTGGTGACGTAGACACTATGATCCTCATAATGAATATTTTTCCCTTGGACCTTACTGGACCTTTAATCAGCCTGTCAAACAATAACGCATATGTTTCATTGGTTACCCCTTTCTGCTAAATAAAATACATTCCATTTAGAAACACTGCTCACGTCGCAGCCTATTGCTGTCCATCTCCTGGCAGGTAGACCCCCCAGCGGTACTGTGCATGTGCGCCCATCTGGGTGCGGGTCATACCCTTACCAGCATGCTAGACTTCAGTATTTTGGTTTTGTTCTGTTTACTGTTAAAGGTTAGTTGTATTTTCTAGATCCGGTCGTAGTTAGCCCTGTAATAAGAGTTCTTCGCAACATACAAAAGTTAAAAGCACCATCACGTCATGTTAATGTTCTGTAATCTCACCGATGCAACAATTTTAATTTGTTTTAAGATTCTGTATTAAGTATACTGGTTATATTGTTTTATGTGCATGCTGTAAATTTACCATTTATCTCAAAATTTCATTCTAGATGTGAACATCAAGACTTCAGGCACTGGTAGTGTAAACGTTAAACAAATTGAATGTGACAACTGTCAGATAGAAACCGAGAAAGGAGACAGCGTTCTTCATGCTGTCAAGGTAATGCTCACAGGCTTCAAACCTCATCTAAAATGCAAATCCACTCTATAGTTAATCTGAAGGAAGCTCTTGTCCTATTTATATCTTCTCTTTTATAGTGTTTCCTGGCCACTTATTGCCCTGTCACTACTTAGTGAATATTTTCCTATAGATTTACGCTTCCGATTATGGTGTTTAGAAGCAGAGTTGAATTATGAACTTTTTGTGAACAGTAATCTGGTGTTAATTTCCACATTTCATATATATATATATATATATATATATATATATATATATATATATATATATATATATATATATATATATATATATATATATATATATATATATATATATATATATATATATATATAAGCACTGGAATAGCGAGGGCCAGGTCTCGGTTTCCAGTCAGCTGCTGAGCAGTGGTGTCCCTTGCCAGGGTTCTTGTCTGTGAATGCCAGGTGCTGGTATTAGCTGTAAGTAGTAGCAGATTGAAATAGCAAGGGGGGGGGGGTTATGGCTCTGCCATTTGCCTACCCATTCTCCTAGGCTATGGGTGATCCAAGAAAGGAGGACCCCGTGGTGTCTAATGGTGAAGCAGATGTTGTGTGCCATTCCCTGCACCATCCTGGACTGATGGATTGGGACAAAAAAAATACCTGTTTTTTTTCCATTCCCGTTACTAGATTTATATAACAAAGAAGAAGGAATATAAACAGGCAGGAGCATTTTTAAAGGAATTTGATTATTCTGCACTTGGGATTTCTTGACCCTTGTAAACACGTAGTTCATAACAAGCTGTACCAGTTTGAGCATTAAAACCAGGCCAGTTGATAGTTTTTATGAGACTGGAGGTATTGGGGTTAATACTTCTGGTCACCAGCTGAAGTCTGGTTTTAATCCTCCCAGATTTAGTCCCTGGAAATCCACTGTCCGTTGAAAATAAACTAATCATATATGGTAACTGGTTTATTGAATTGATTTAATTGTTTAGCTTACAATAAAAGCTTAAAGGAAACAAACCAAATGCCCGATTTCCGGTGTATGTTGTGAAGGTTTTGATGTTTGTGTGCTTTGAAGCTGTTACATGAATTAGAAAAGGCATGAAACCATTTTAGGAACATTTTGTTTGGCTGGGAATTCTTGACATCATACAGAGACACTTGAATCAATTGAGTTCTGGAAGTTCACTAAGCATAAAAACCAGTGTTTCCAGTACACGGTTCTAAAGCAGTGGGGTACCTGGTTATCTAGAAGAGACCCCTGGGCTTCCAGAAGCCTGCAGAGTGCCATAGGGCGACTCAATCTAACACAGTTTTGTTTTCCTGAAAATGTAACTAGTCCATTTTGAAATAACCTATTGTGATAAGAAATGTAAAGTATTCTTCTAGGTATTTTTAAATTACTTAATTGAAACTATGTAAACCATGATCCATTTTGCAGCAGTTTCCCCTCACGTTTCATTAATCCTAAAACCGATGTGCCGCATTTACCGTATTTGCTCAGTTATATGACGAGGCTTTTTTTCATAGCAAATGCTCTGAAAAATAACCATTGTCTTATAATCCGGCCTCAAATAGAGGTTTTACTAGAAGACTAAGATCCAGATCCCCCGCGGCACTGCAGAGGACCTGGATCCTCCTGTCTGGCAGCTGGTGGACAATGCATGCAGACAACCTCCGCTGCTATCCGACACTTCCGCCGGGGCTTCTATGACAGAGCACCGCCGTGAGGTCATATAGCGGGTAGCAGCAAAGGTTGTCCGTACGCGTCGCATTGACCCCATTTGACACCAGAGAGTCTTGAGCATGGGGGACAAGTTTTACCTTTATTTTTATAAGTGGTTTAACAGTTTTAGTTACACCTTATCTGTCACCAAGTCCTACAGAGTACACAATTTAGATTTTTAACTTTAACTCAATGGTTCAGTCATAAAGTATCACCCTCTAGAAGAGAAATGGGTCCATTGGAATTTAGAGTAATAGGCCTTGTAAGTAACTTTGAGCTTGTACTATACAGAAATTAAACCACCAGGGATATGTATGTGGCATTTATAGTTAATCACTTGCGATGTTAAAAATGCAGCTACGAATGCTTGCACTTAAATCTACTGCATATTGTCCTTTTAAGTCATTAGGAATGTTTGTGGCAGTGAATTTATCATTTTTTTATCTATCCTGTTCAGTTTGGGGTATCTGATGTTGAGGTTTTTTTCCCTTGTGGTTTATTTTTCTGTTGCAATGGTATGTTCAACTGAGAGATACTTTTTCTAAAATCCACAACTTTTTTCTGTGTGTGATAATAAAAAAAAATCGCAATAATGAATTGAATGCAATAAGAACAAATAATAATATATTAAAGCTACAGAGAAAGTTACTTTAAAAAGTCCCAGTTTCTTTTTTTTCTTAGTCTTTTTTGTACTCGTGGTTTATACCCCAACCTAGTTTTCTCCTTGAACCTTGTTTGTGCTTTTGGAGATGAAACTTTGTGACAATTAACGAACATTATTTTCTCTTTTAGGGCCACAATGTCCACATAGTAACCAAAGGAGGCAAAGTGAGATGCGTGGGTACAGTCCATGGAAATGTAGATATTCAGGCTTCATCTCACAGTGTAAGCAAGAATGGACGATACACCTTTTGAGGTCACTAGTTGCTTTGCTTTCAGAAACTAATTACACAAACCCGATAGGTGATAAATGTTTCCTTAATGTTTTTCTCACATGATATTTACATTTATTTTTTTTTTACAAAGGCTCTGATTACTGAAATGACCAAAGAATCTTTTGGGCCACTCTAATAAAAACCTTCTTCCTTCTAACGTGACTGTCCCCGTTTGGACAGTTAAAATAAGTCATATATAGTTTTATATTTATTTACATAATTTGGTTTAGTGAGTAATCCCCCCACTCCACTTACCTCCCTGAACCTGACCATAGTGTTTCTGTAGGAAGTCGCTAAACCACCCCAGCTCCTTAGCCTGCAAGTAATGGATTTTGGCCAAACACATCTCCTGCTTGTTTAAGGGCATAAACACTACACTCAATGCAGCTCCACAGCTCCAGGGTCTAGTGAGACCCACCATGCACATGTAAAGATGGCAAGTAAGCTGCCGTGTCTGTTCTCCTTTGGTTGTCTCCTCTTATAAACCTCTTAACATTTTCCCTTATTCCCCCTTTTAACAAGATGATACAAGACATATGTGCTGAATTATTGCTTCCAGAAGCTTAGGATATGCAGTCATTTGTAAAATAATTTCTCAGTGGTAAACAAGAAAAAGTTAGCAATAGCATACATCATTCTGAGTGTATTTTATTAAGAATCAGAAGCAGAACACGACACAACGCCTCCCAGCCTGTGGCAGTACCATGATAATGAAGTGGCTGCAGTTAGGTATGAGTCCGAATATAACTATAGTTTGTCCAGGCTGCTACCTTTTGCCCAAATACTATTGCATTACACTAGTAAATATGCCTAAAATGTAAGAAAAAGGCTCATTGTGGAACGCAGAGCAAAAAAGATATAACTGCTTAACTTAAGACAAAACGTATATGATCCGCACTCGCTGACCTCTGCCGATGATACAATAACAGACAAATGTCATATAGACTTTTGGAGGAAAATGTTTCTTACTGAGTAATGCTGTGATAAGCTGTTCAGTGAAATCTAATGAGCACCATTTAAATATGTGTGATGTATGACGTTTGTTGTAATACATAATTGCAGTACTAGACTTCTGCCACAAGGTGGTGTATTAGGAGCACTTATACAAATGCAGCTAAACCAAAACTATGCTTTCCCTGTATTCTGGTCACAAGCTTTGACAATCCATTCATTCTAAACATGAAAACAAGTGTTTTGTACACTTAAATACTGGGCAAAGAGTAAAGGAGAGGATATATATATATATTTTAAATATTAAACATTTTAAAGGTGCCATGTTGGTACAAACTGCACCTTGGCATGTATCAGCAGGCCACCTTGACCTACAATAATTGCTGAACGTGAATTATATATGTATTTATGCTTATTTTTATGTATTAAGTGCTTTACGGTTAAAATGAATGGTATAATAAGTGAAGACATATAATAAGTACAGTGAATGTACATACATTTTGATCTGGATACAATAGGTATGAATACATTGGGAAAGGACATTCCTGTCCCATAGAGCTTACAGTCTAAATAGTAGTAGTAGTAGGGAGTGGATGGACATACATATGCAATCAGGTGAAGGAGGTGGAAGAATTCCCATGTACTGTACTGTAGTTCTACGATAAAATGGTGTACTCTTTCAGGATTAGGAGCAGAAATGACATGAAGCTGCAGCTGTTCTTCGCTTTACCTCCCAACTTCCCAAAGCCAGCTGAAGTCTGCTGCAGCATGTTGGGAAGTACAGACTGCCATAGCTACAGCGCCGCCGATAGCCCATGGCCGCTGAGCATACTCCCGCCGTGCTCTGGGGTTTGCATGTAGCCAATGTACGCATATAACTGAGTGGTCTCTTTAAATGTTCATGGTGACCGCCTGAAAGTGCTCCCACCGGTTTCAGTGGGAATTGTTTCCTGCTGCAAACAGCCGGTCATTGCCAAGAATCATCAGACCACAAGAGGAGGGGGGAGCTACAGTTTATTTAACTTTTTTGAAAAGTACTTTAATATGCATTATTCTTTGGAATGGCTTCCTGGGACATTAAACTGTCCCTCCAAGGCTATGTTTTTATGTTTCCTTAAATTAAAGGAAATCTTTTGAGATAGCAACAGTTTATTTTCTTCCATTTGATCATGTTTGTGGGTCATATGGTCCCAATTAACTAGTTTGTTCATAAAATTCCTCTCTGGGGTTTCCTGCCCATTTAAATGCTTCCAAACCCCCCTCGGGCAACTGGTTTAAAAGACAAATCACTGAAAGGCTATCAGTGAACAGTACCCACGGATTGGTAACGATTTCTTTTACTCTTTTATCTCCAGCATTAAGTCATGGTGAGTAATCAGATAGTCTGTGATTAGGGTGTCAAACACATGGAAAGCGAGATGACTATTTCAGGGACAATCAAAGCAAATGCTTTGCCAAGATTTTTACAATTATATTGCATTTATTAATAGTTTTGAACTCTTGCCATGCCTAAATATAACCGCTGAAGGCTGAAAAACAATTTTCCCACTGGCACCCAATCTGATAGTAGGAGTGTTTTGGCAAACAAAATCTAGTACAATTTCAAGAAAAAAATATTTCTAATAAATGGTTATTTTAATCACTGGAAGAAAAGGGCCCTGTAAATCTAAATCTTGAACTGCTTGCGACAAAATGATCCAATGCAGTGACCGGAGGCTACAATACACTATACATTAAATGGCTTAAACATCGTCTTGCTTATATAAACAATAATGTAAATTGAAACCATTGTTCTACTTTTTTGGTGCCTTTACCTTATTATTACCATAATCTGTTGTTTTATATAGCGCCATTATATTCTGTAGCGCTGTACAATGGGTAAACATGACATAACAAGTAGTAAATAACAGGGAGGTAAGGAGGGCCCTGCTCCAAAGAGCTTACAATCTAACTAACAGATATTCCATTTTTGTTTCCCTGGCTTGAGTTTGCTAAGGCTGTCACACCAGGCCTGATGGGCGAGGTGGGAAAAGCCCAACACCAGTGAAAAGTAAATTTAGACCACTGGGGGATTATCTTGCTCCTGTGGATCTGTATTGGGTTTTAGTGACGTAAACATATTGCCATGTCAGAGCTCTGTCAAAGAATGTAAGGATCTGCCCCATAGACTAAGAAAGGGTGGACGGTTAGGATAGCATTTTCTCTCAAGCTCCATAATATACTGCAATACTGTCAGCTAGCTATCAGTGTTTTGGAGGGACCATCCGTCTGCTTTGTCATTGCAAGTTCTCATTCTAATGTTCCCGTCATTGCAACTCCAACTTCGAATATCATTTTGAGATTTTGCGGGCAGGCAGTGTAAATTTTATGCCATACATTATAAACCAATGACTGTATTTACTGGTATGTTTACCAGTTTTCTGGTTATATGTATCACTAGATTTATGTTTTTTTATAATTTTCTACATACTTTGTAATCTTTTTGTTTAGAATAATGTTGTTTATACTTCTCATGTCTGCTTTGCGTCTTTACAGACTGTAGATATTGAGAAGTTGCTGGGAAATTCCATAAATATTTGCACAGAAGATGGCCGTTTGAAAGCAAAGTACCTTTATGCCCAATACTCCTCAATGTCCTCCACTGCGGGAGATATTCTGCTAGGAAGTACCCACGGTAAGAGTTCCCCGTATTTGTCAGTTTTAACAACATCACAAGTTTGGGTGAGCAAATGCTATTGAAAAGAATGTATTTTCTTGTCAATTATATGTTTAACATGCTTAGATTGTAAAAACTGGAAAGCAAAATTGTAGCTTCAAGCTACAATTATCTAAAATAAGCCAAATCCCACGGCGAGGAGCTGGTAAAGCATGTTGTATTATCCAGATCACTTTTCTTTACTCTGATATGTACTGATCACTGCAGACCGGGAACGCCCTACAAGAGCTGCGGTTTTGGAGATGCTCTGAGCCGGTCATCTAGCCATCCCAATTTGGCCCTTGTTAAAGTCGCTCAGATCGCTATGCTTGCCCATTTTTCCTGCCTCTAACACACAAAATGTTCACTTGCTGCCTAATACTGGATTTGCCCGAATATAGGCTGTACTTTTTTAAAGTGGGGGTGCGGCCTATATTCGGGGTCTAGCGCAGGACTGCGCAATTTGTATCGCCCGATGCCCGGGACATGCAGTTCCAGGCGCTGGGCAGGCAGCAGGGTTAGGATACAGATACCCCACAGGGCTGCGGGGACCTGCATCCTACCCTCAAATACGCTGAGACAGCCTCCCCTGCCAGCACTTCCCACGGGGGGAGTGCCGGCACGGTAGATTGTCTAAGCGAATTGTGCAGACGTTCACCGGCTACGGTGATGCACATAAACAACCTCCGCTGCCAGCACGTCTGCTCGATGTGCTTTAACAATCTCCCTTGCCGGGAATTCCCACGGGGTGGTGCCGGCAAGAGAGATTGTTAAAGCACATCGTGAATAAATCTTCTCTGTGAGTATGATATGCATTCTTACAAACAAAAATATAACACTTAACTAATGTAGAAACTGCAGCCCTGCAGCTGCCCTCCTGCTCCATGGTCCGATGGGCCTATGATATAGGGATAAGACAATGATTTGTGCTATTGTATGACAATGTAACAACTTATAACCATGTTAAGAGCTGTACCGCTCCAAGGACCCAACTATCCTTAATACACCCAAAATGTGCATTTCTACCCCTCCTGCCTTCCAAGCTGTGGAGTTGCATCGACGATGCTGCATGTTGGTCGACAGGGTTATGTTTAATTAACAATTTAGTGGGGGAAAAAAACACAATTTAAAAGTTTCCCTCTCTTAGCAGGCTCATAAAATCTAACAGTGTATGCGCTAACAGCAGTGTCTGATCCATTGTTGCTCACCATCCACACTGGGTGCCACTTGCCACCCATGCTTATGATTATTTAGATACTCTTATAATACAGCATAAATTAAACAAAACCTTTTTTTAAAAAAAATAACACTTACAAAAATATACACTTCTGGATTTACTGATGAGCGGTATTTGAAACCATCATTAAAGTAATTTACTGAGTTATGACTACAGTGTAGTTCATGTCTGATGCAGACTGTACACTAACAGAGCAGCATCCAAATTAAACAAATCTTTGTGAAGTGACATCACCCTGCTTATTTAATTTGGTGACATATGAATAATTACCCGCAGCCTTGGTTCAGATCTTTTTTTTTTTTTTTGTATGTGTGTGTGAAAAGTGCCTTCACTTTTCTACTTGTTTGGGCTATTTGCACCATTTTTGCAGTTTAGCACTGACCTGTTTAACCAGTCTCGCACCCCGTGGGATATTGATCCCGGTGCGCTGTAATCAGAGCCGCTCTCGCGGTTGACTTGGCTGGATACTGTCCTGCTGACAGTTCTCATGAGCTGACATCCTCGTTATCAAGCAAGAATAAACTCCACACAGGAACTCAGAGTTACGCATTATCATTAATGTTGTGTTAATAACTAATGAGGAAACTGAAGCGACTAAAGCTTTTCCCAAATTCCAACGTTTACAGTCCTATACTTAAACTAAACCTATGTAGTGCTGTCAACATGTTAACTTAAACAATAAATATGAATTAAAAACCAACCCTATACGTACATCATATGTTAACTTTTCTCAAAATCGACAAACTATTGTCCCAGGTAGCTTTTGCAAAAGCTGGTAGGGAGAAGTAGGGAGATCTCAGCTTTTGGGAGATGAATATTAAATATAGATATCGCTAAAGAAATAAATATATATATATATATATATATATATATATATATATATATATATATATATATATATATATATATATATATATATATACAATCTAAAAGTAGAATTTATGTGTTGATGGCCATGTAAATTATTGAGGTTTGAAGAACTTAAGCCTCGGGGAACATTTGTTTTTAGAATTCTACATAACTGATTTTTTTTTTAATTTTCTATTTTTAATGTTTTTTTCTTATTTCTATATTTGAAATCAATTTCCTCCCGCCCACTAACAACTATTAACACTCTCTGTGAAAAAGAGTGTTTTTCCTCCTCTGCCTTTTTTTGTAATCACACCAACGGTCATGGAATGTTTCTAATCGACATCCTCCATGGGGAACAAATTGGAGCGCAAAACTCCTGAACATCTGCAGCTTCATGTCGTTGGCCAGCTGTTTGCAGTCCGTGGTTGTGTAGTCATAACAGATTTTCAAGTAATAACCATCAATAAGGTAGGGATTTATGGTTAGTTTGCCCTGTAGGTACAACCAAAGAGTATTTTGTCTTCTAGTAAAGATAAAATACATTTCAAAGTATCCACATGACTCTTCACTCAGAATTTTGAACCTAGCATATATCTCCATCCTCCTAACAATTCTCCTAAAAATCCATTACATAAGTTATGGTGGGTAAAGGTGATGGAAAACCCTTCCACTAAAATTAAGGGGGTAGTAGAAGTAATGGTATTCCTTGGCTACCCCAAGTCTCAAGTATTAAGCCAGTATCCCAACCTCATGCTGACGAGTCCCATTAAGGACGAAACAGCTGTCCATGAGTGGTGATCTGGCTATTGCACCGCTTACCCGAGTTTTGTCTAAAGGCTGTCTTGTACAGCAGCCAATTACTTTCAAGGGATCCATGTATAAAGTGGATATAGAGGCAAAAGGTGATCATTGTTGACCTTATTTGCATGTGCCTACCCAGAATCCCTTGTGATTGTGGCAGCACCATGAGATTTCTGAGGGAAAAAAACAAGCCTTCTGGCTTGTCTGGTGTCTGTAAATGAGTGTTTAATAATGCTTCTACCCTAAAAATCCAGAAAGAGGAAAACAAGGAAAGCAGTTTGGGATTTATTCAGTAAATGGAGAGTTGTCAGGAAAGTTGTGTTTCAACTCTTGCTTCACTATCCATTAGGAAGGGCTGATACTGGCAAGTTTCTGTAGCAAGAAGGGCTAAACTGGCCCTGTATAGTTCAATGAGTGAAAAGAAACCGCACTGATATATCTATATGTCTCTCCTTTATTTGCTGATTGACCCATGTGCCCTTTACTTCTTTTCTCTAACCTGGCTTAACAGAAGCACCTATCCTCCCTGCAGTCACAAAGGCCTCTCATAAAGCTTCCAGGGTTCTCACGATCATATGAATATCTTCAAGAGTTTAGAAGTTTGTATGAATTACATTAACTGAAGTGGAGCGCTAGTAATGCTTTCCATAAAGCTCAGCTTAAACCCAACCTTTTGAGTTCATGACATATTCGCCTGCTTAGTACGACAGGAATGCCAGCAGAATTCAGTGCTCAGCGCTGCCAACTAGGGAAAAACGCGTACCTGGGCATAGCAGACCTTTTGCTGCTGAAACATGTACGAAACATTGCTTGACAGGCATTGATTAAGCAAACCATGCAAAGCAGAAAGAATAAGCGGTCCTGTCCACTGGTCAACTAATCTGCTTCGAAACATTAACAAGATACTCTATCAAACATATATAGTGAGAATGTTCTTCTGGAGCTACCTTGGCCAGTTTAACCGTGCTCTGAGATTTGAAAATATGATCTATATTTTCTTTACGCACACAAGCCTGAAGCAGCGTAAGACCACCTGGTTACTAGTCTGCCCATATGTGTTTTATTACATGGAGAATTGCTTCATGTAATAAATTGCGTTTACAGGAGTAATCCAGAAAACCGCCTGTAGTTGATAGGTCTGCTGACGAATCTGTTTAGATCACTGGACCACCAATGATGCTTGGCTGACTAAAATGTCCAAAGACAGTGTGTATGTGTGTGTATTTATTCATCCTTTTGGGGAGAATATGGCTATATTTGATGAAATATATATTATTTATTGTTTTATATAGCGCCATCAAATTCCGTAGCGTTGTACAATGGGCATTGCATAGTTACTCCTGACTTAATGCGTCTATCTTTTACAGGTGACACAAAGCTTCATACAGAGAGAGGAAATATTACAGTAGGTATGCCATTATACTCCATTGTTTTGTATATGTCACTTTAACCCCTTTTAGACCGGTGTATATTCATTGCTGGCTTTCCCCATGAGGTCGGCACAGGCATCACATTTATATTGTCTTTGTGCTAATGAGCATGTCTGCATTGTCGCATTCTCTGCTGTACCGATGCTGGGGAATAAAGCTGCCGATTGATAGCCTTAACCCCTCTCTGTCAGCCAGGACAAGGTTATCAAACATTTAAATTACTAAACTTGCGTGGATATTATTTTTCTGGGTAAGTTATCTGCGTGAGCTACTATATGCTCTGTATTAGTACTTTTTTTATGCTTTGCGATGTGTGTGATGTTACGTATTTGTAAGGTTGTGCCATAATTACTCTAGGATCTAAACAGTGTTTACCATGTGCATCCTTTTTCCTTTTATTGTTGTGTTTTGTTATTTATCTGTTTAGCTAAATTAAAATCTTAATCACAATTTAAAATTGCAAGTTATTGTAATGTTATGTATGTTAAGAAAAAGCACTTATCTGTGTCAGCTCTTCTGCCTAATAGCATCCTCCTCTTACCAAGTGTAATGATCCCCTGCAGATTCCTCTGATGGGTGTCTAACCGCATCCACTCACCAAGGAGCCATAGATGTTTACGTCAGCCAAGCTGGGAAGGTACATCTGAAATCAGACCAAGGTGAGAAAATTGTTCCGTGAAATGCAAGCTTCCCACAACAGCCGGAATTTTTCTTTGCAAGGTTATGTGTTGGAGATTTTCTCGACTTCATTTGACATGTTCAGTTTGTGACAATGCTTTGTTCTTGAGGTCTGTGATTAGCTTCGTGTGCTGTATGGGTGTTAAGCATCACTTTGGGCTTTGAAATGACTTTGCATATTGTGAAACCTCTCTTTCCATGTATAGTAAGTAAAGGGCTCGCTAAGGCTGATACAGGGAGTGAAAAGCATTTAGTGCAGGGGTACAGCAGGCCTTCGTTTTCAGCGTGCTGCTTTTCCCTGGTTCATGTATGTGTGCTGCCGGGCGCCTTGTACATGTTCACTTATAAGAAAAGAGATCGTTCTTTTTTATGGTCGGTGTGTGACAAAAATGTATTTCCCTAGGTGACATATTTCTCTTACCGTGAATAGGTAGCATTACTGTCAAAATACCCGCAACACTTCAGGCTTCCTTACAGCTTTCTGGAGCCAAGGTCGAGGTCAGCCCTGAGGTCCACTTACAGGAGATCCAGAACACTTCAAGAGAGGACCAGGCAACCGTAACAGGTATATTTTTGTTTGTAAATCCTCTATTAGTTATATAATCTGCTTTGACATGTTTTAAGGTATAAAACGGGGTACAGGCGATATCTGTGTGGGATTATGGACAGGGTGATTCTGTACAGCATACCAATTGCAGACAAACGGCATGTATAATGCCGGCCTAAGACATAAACACCTAAATACAGTACATACAAGCGGCTGCTTTTAAATGAGATGTACAGTAGCTACTGGTACATTACTGCCCGTGCAAAAGTGTTCACCCCTCCTTGGCATTTTTCCTATTTTGTTGCATAACAACCTGGAATTAAAATGGATTTGTTGGGGGTTTGAAATCTGTATTTGATTTACACAACACACCTACCACTGAAGATGCAAATTAATTTGTATTGTGAAACAAACAGGAAAACTTGAGCGTTCATAACTATTCACCCCCCCTACTTTGTATAGCCACCTTTTGCAGCAATTACAGCTGCAAGTCTCTTGGGGTATATCTCTAGCACATCTTGCCACTGGGATTGTTGCCCATTCTTCAAGACAAAACTGCTCCAGCTCCTTCAAGTTAGATGGGTTCCGCTGGTGTACAGCAATCTTTTGTCACACCACAGATCCTTAATTTGATTGAGGTCTGAGCTTTGACTAGGTCATTATATTTAAATGTTTCCGCTTTTAAACCACTCAAGGTCAACCTCTGAAACAGATTTCCCTGTCTTAAGCGTTATTCATCATTCCTTCAATCCTGACCAGTTTCCCAGTCCCTGCCGAAGAAAACTGGGATGGTGTTCTTGGGGTGATGAGAGGTATTTGGGTTTGCACCAGACCTAGCGTTTTTCCTCAATGGACAAAAAGCTAAATTTTTAGTGTCATCTGACCAGAGTACCTTCTTCCATATGTTTGGGGAGTCTCCCACATGGCTTTTGGCGCACAGCAAATTTGTTTGCTTATTTTTTTCTGACCACTCTTCTGTAAAGCCCAGTTCTATGGAGGGTAAGGCTTAAAGTTGTCCTATGGACAGATACCCCAATTTCCGCTGTGGATCTTTGCAGCTCCATCAGTTATCTTTGGTCTCTTTGTTGCCTCTCTGATTAATGCCCTCCTTGCCTGGTATGTGAGTTTTGGTGGGCAGCCCTCTATTGCCAGGTTTGTTGTGTTGACATATTCTTTCCTATATATATATATATATATATATATATATATATATATATATATATATATATATATATATATATATATATATATATATATATATATATATAGGAAAGAATATATCAACACAACAAACCTGGCTATATATATATATATATATATATATATATATATATATATATATATATATATATATATATATATATATATATATATATATATATATATATATATATATATATATATATATATATATATATATATATATATATACCGTATTGGCCCGAATATAGGCCACACTTTTTTCCCCCACTTTAAGACTTTAAAGTGGGGGTGCGGCCTATATTCGGGGTCTAGCGCCGGGCAGGCAGCGGGGTTAGGATACAGATGCCCCGCAGCGGTGCGGGGGACCTGCATCCTACTGTCTGATACGCTCAGACAGCCTCCCCTGCCGTCACTTTCCACGAGGGGAGTACCGGCACGGGAGGTTGTCTAAGCGCATCGCACGGACGTTCACCGCACGATGCATTTTAACACCCCCCCCCCGACTTACCAGGGCAGACTCCCGGGTGTCTTGCAGGGCCGGCGGAAGACACCTACGCAATACGCGTATACAACTTCCGGTGCCGGTACTTCCGCTGAGTGCCGGCACCGGGAGTTGTATACACGATGTGCATAGATGTCCTCCTACGGCCCCGTAAGACACCCGGGAGTCTACTCTGGTAAGTCGGGGGGGAGGACAGAGTGGCAGCATATCTCGGGGGGGGGGGGTCAGAGTGGCAGCATATCTCGGGGGGGGGGAGGACAGATTGGCAGCATATCTCGGGGGGGGGAGGACAGAGTGGCAGCATATCTCGGGGGGGGGGACAGAGTGGCAGCATATCTCGGGGGGGGGGAGGACAGAGTGGCAGCATGTTTTTTGGTGCTTTTTTAAAGAAAAAAACTTAAAAAAGCACCAAACTTTTAGGGTGCGGCCTATATACGGGGGCGGCCTATATCCGAGCCAATACGGTATATGTGTATGTATGTATATATGTGTATGTATGTATATATGTGTGTGTATGTGTATGTATGTATATGTGTATGTATGTATAAGTGTATGTATGTATGTATGTGTGTGTATATATATATATATATATATATATATATAATATATATTAGGGCTGCAACTAACGATTATTTTAATAATCGATTAGTTGGCCGATTATTTTGTCGATTAATCGGATAAAAAAATACATTATTTTAAATTGAAGAAAAATTGCAATAAAAACGTACAATTTACACTTTCATCTCTTTATTGCAATGGCCTCTCTCTATTCACCTTCTTATTTTACTGACATAATAATAAAAGCTGACACCGTGAAAAATAAAACCGAAATAACGTGCTCTTATGGTGAAAAATAAAATGAAGGTGATACTTCCCTGATTTGGACCGCAGCTCCCAAGATTGTATACAGTCCTTATTGATGGGTTGGAATCACTTCTTTGATTTGTGAGTGCATTATATCACTTAAGCTTCACATTGAACAAATCATCTACACTATATTGTATTATTATTTTTTTCCCTTTACATGTACCTGCGCCCCATTTAAATTTCGTTTGTTGTATAATAATAAAAGCTACAAGAACCCAAACACAGTGTTTCTCAAACTAGGTTTTAATACAAAGTTATTAGTAAATACCCGGCACCGTTACCGACAGGAGCCAGAGTGGTGTATGGGTGAGTTATAGTGGTGTATGGGGGGTATTATGAATTTTAAGGGCATATAGGGGGTATAAGGCATATGGATATTGGGCATATCAGGGGGGCATACACATATCTGGGGGTAAAAGGTATATCAGGGGGCTCAGTGGCATATAGGGGGTATAAGACATATCGATATTAGGCATATCAGGGGGGCATAAAACAAATCTGGGGGTAAAAGGTATGTCAGGGGGCTCAGTTGCATATCACTGGCATATAAGGAGTATAAGGCATATCAGGGGGCACAGTGGCATATCAGGGGGCACAGTGGAATCTGGCATATAAGAGGTATAAGGCATATATGGGGCAGAGTGGCAAGCTGGGGGTCAGATGTGCATAACTGGGGGCAGTTTGGTAAATAAAAAAAATTTAAACAAGGCTTTTTTCTCAGTTTTTATTAAATATGAAAAATAGTTAACATATGAATTAATATTTACTAATAACTGTGTATTAAAACCTAGTTTGAGAAACACTGTGTTTGGGTTCTTGTAGCTTTTATTATTATGTCAGTAAAATAAGAAGGTGAATAGAGAGAGGCCATTGCAATAAAGAGATGAAAGTGTAAATTGTACGTTTTTTATTGCAATTTTTCTTCAATTTAAAATAATGTATTTTTTTATCCGATTAATCAATTAATCGACAAAATAATCGGCCAACTAATCGATTATTAAAATAATCGTTAGTTGCAGCCCTATACTCAACCCTGATCTGCACTTCTCAACAACTTTGTCCCTGACCTGTTTGGGGAGCTCCTTGGTCTTCATGATGAAGCTAGCTTGGTGGTGCCCCTTGCTCAGTGGTGTTGCAGACTCTGGGGCCTTTATTTAACTAATTATGTGACTTCTAAAGGTAATTGATCTTATTTAGGGGCTTCACCACTTTTCTGTTTTTTTTTTTTTTTAATCTTTTTAGAATTCTTTTAAAAAAGTAATTTTCTTCATTTCACTTAATCAATTTGGGCTATTGTGTGTATGTCCCTTACAAGAAATCCAAATAAAAATCTATTTTAATTCCAGGTTGTAATGAAGCAAAATAGGAAAAATAGGGGGTGAATACTTTTACTTTTGTAAGGCACTGTAGGTACTGAAGCCGGCTGGTTGATTGTAACTAGGACATGATTTTGTAGTAAGTTACAGTACTGAAGCAGAATTCACAGCATGTTGACCTCATAGAACCTCTTTGCCCTTTTTCAGGATCTTTGAATTTGGGAAATGAAAAAGAGAAGTTAATTGAGGCTGAAGCTAAACGAGGCACAGTTTCCCTTAAACAACAAGACTGGCTACAATCCCTAAAACTTCAAACAACCTGAGATATTCAAACCTTTACCATACTACTGTTCCAGTAGTACCGACCTCTGTTCTAACCACTGCAACGAGGAATTACACGATTCCTAAATAATCATTTTATTATGGGGTGAATCAATTTTACTGTATTTTGAGAAGGTAAAAAGAAATCTACAAGATTTAGGAGTATAATTAGACAACCGCCAAATTTTACAGCGCTGCTTTCCGAAAAATATCAAAGAATTGAAAAGTACATACAGTTATGTGTTTGACAGAGAGGAAATACTGTACAGCAATGGACCATTCTCCTCTGTGTCAAGTGAGCAAGGGTTACAGATACCACCATCGTGGCTTTAAACTTTAGGATCTGTGTTGGGGATGTTTTTAAACTTGAAAGTGTACATTCACAGGCAGTGTTGCTACAGTCTCCTGGCAGTTCACATCTCAATGTAATAAATTAGCACCTGGAAAGTTTCCTAATGCCCCGTGCCTTCTGTCAACTACACAACTGGTTTTGTGCCACCGTGTAGTGCTTATTTTTAAACCTAGGATAGAGTTATATCCATCTTTTCAGGGATCTGGCAGTGCAACCATTTAAGGAGGGTATTTTATCCAGCTGTTAATAAAGCCAACCCAATAGGAATACCCAGCCTGAAGTAACTCTTTTGTGCACCTTATAGATCTTTTAATGAAAAACAGTTCTTCCAAGTAATAGGTCATGGGAATAGAACAATAATGCATTCTGTGCCTTTGGCAGTCATTGTAGTGTGTTTGCTGTTAACATTTGTATTATTTCTTCAGACTGGTATGTTAAATGGTTATCCTACGGCATTCTATTACTTGTTTTACAAATTGTTTTCTTCTAATTATCTTATAACACAAGGTTCTCCTTTTTTATATATATGTATAAAAAACATGTGCGGTTTGTCACAGCGCAATAAATGCTAACCACTAAACGGTATAAGATAACACACCAGGAAACGTGAGGCTGTAGATATTGTAGCTTGCAATAAAAGTTAGAACAAATCAGTCTTGCGTGCTTTATTCATTCTCACAATGCATATTTTACACTTGGTAATCCGTAAAAATATTTCATCTATGAGGTCTCCTATAATGATCTGATAACCCTGCCGTTTCTCCCTTCCAGGCTCTGTATCCACCTCAATGATATGAAAGCATTGTGTCACTGTTAGTCTGTGTCACCTGGACCCGGTGGTAGTACACATACACACAGGTGGGGGGTCCTGGTCTTCTTCAGTTGCTGGTGCACAGTTCATTACTTCATTAATGGTTTTATATGTTTCAATAACTGTTACATCATGAAACATTATACTGCAATGTATTCCATAAGTAATGTTGAAGCTCAGGCAAGACCAATTCCTCATTAAATCACAACTGAGAGTGTTCCTTCAATTGGATTGTTAATGGCACAAAGTAGTTAGGACAAGGATGTATTTTCTGGCACTATAAATAGCATTTATACCTCTAAATCCACCTAAGCAAAGAGACTAATTAGGCCCGCTATTGAATAAAGGCACTCACTAACACACTTCACAGGCTATCCACGCTCGCACTGGAAAATAGCTTTGTAGCTTGCTTCCCCGTCTCCTCTTCAGTTTCCTCCAGATGTGACACACCATTAAGCAGATCACCATGCCGATCGTATCCAAACCATGGGGGTGGATCATCATTATTGTACTCTACTTTCTGAATCTTTGATTCCATTTTTAAAACAGCTGCCCTGTGGAACAAAATACTCATAATTACTATAGAATCTCATGTAATATTTACTGGACAGCAAAACTGGTTAAAACTATATAAAAATATAAAGCCTAGTTTTAGGTTTAACTACATTGAGCATAAATGCACATCTACAAGTATAAGCTGAGAGTTTGTGATGTTCTACATAATCTATACGGAAAAGGGTTTGGGGGAATCGCTGAAATCACAATGCGATCTACTGGATCCATCACAGGGTAGCACCAAGTGTTGGTTGTACATCCAGGGACTGGCTGACATGCAAGACAAGGGGAAGCTGCCTCCTGGAGGAAAGATGCTTCCACTTAAACGTAACATATCTCTTTAGCACGCGTTCTGTTAAATAACACATGAACGAAGATAGGTTTATCTCGCAGACACGCATTTCCTCTCCATTCATCTAGGTAAAGAACGTAATCTGATGAGACCTGGTAGAATTTGATTTTCCCATTGCAAGAAGCCTAGACTAACTATGTTTTTCCTAGTCTGAATAATTTTATCACATGTTAGTCTATCTGCTGTGGGTTTAATACACTTCTCATAACTCACTTGGTAATACTTTTGCAATACAGCATTCGGAGGATACGAAGTTGTCTGCAACCTTTCCGCAGGTATTTTAAAGTTCTGTCACTCAGATGGACACATCCAGAGAAATCCAAGATGTGGAGATAATGGCAGACACCAGAGAGATACTGAATACTTAAGTCTGTTACCTGTGGATTATAAATTCGCAACAAAAAGATGTATCGTTAGATTGAAGGTCGGTTTACGTACTTCAAAAAAGTGTAACTGTTCAGGATCTCATTGAGCAAGCAGAATTACTTAAGGCCTAGCTATATCTATCTCTATGTAACAGAGATGGGCCTGGGGGGTAGGGAGATTAGTCGAAACTTAAAGAGCGGGTACGTGGCTACAAACACCAAACCTCCTGGGTATAGGTATTTGTGTAAGTATCCTAAACCTTTTATAATGGAAAAGACTTTCAAAGCTACCTTTTGCACCCTCCACCAGGCCGCCAAATCAAAAGCCTGCTGTACCGTCTGCTAAGAGTATTTCAAACTTTGTTCTATTTAAAATTTATCAAAAGTTGCCCAAAAATGTCCAGTGTGTCCCTTCTGAGGGTGGGTTTGGTAACCTTGCATGTTTACCTTGGGACAGCCAGCAATGCTGATTGATGTTAGCATTTTACAGCAGAAAGCCAGTGATTTCACCGTGTTGTTGGTCACTTGCAGACAGTGAGAAATGTCAAGCAGCTCCAGATCTTTTGATTGTTGGCAAAATTTCTGTAAATTTACAAAAAAGGGGTGAGAAACATGCATAGAAAAGCTTATTATTTTCCTTCAGGTTTTTCCATAGGTTAAGTGAAGGAAGTAGTAAAGATTCAAAACTCACTTGCTGATTGCTTGCTGTATGAAGAAGAAAACACTCTCACCCATCTGCCTGCAATGGGCTAGTTTGCCACACAGGCCAGTCCTTCTACAGGCAACATTGTGGGGAAAAGGGACTATGTTGTGCTCATTCTGTTCTGAATGGGACTGAAGTGCAAGATGTGCCTGTGACTTAATACGAGCCGAATATTGATTTTTTTCTGTGTATGTTTAAGTAATGAGGTGAGGAGTTTTACTGTTTTTGCGGTTGAAGAGTATTGCTGCATGTGCGGGTGTAACTTACTATATCTGCGTAACTCGGGGCACGTTGTGTTGGACCCAGCTGTTAATTTTTAGCATTTTCTTGGGTTATTCTAGACAAAGCACTTCTATATTAAACACAAAACATTATCATAAATTCTACTAAGTAGAAACGTTTTCCTTTGATTAACAAATACATGGAATCGGTTTGTCAGCTGGTTCTTATCTGCTGCCAGACACTATGCTTTATAAAGGTTTAGAGCCCACTTAAGGTTTTCAAAAGCAAGACAAAACCCAAATAAACTGGAACATGTTTTCCCACTTTAATCTAAACATTAATTTCATTCCTTCTCATTGCCTCCTTCCTACCTTTATTTAAATACCTTTGTCCGCATATTGCTCCTCAATGCCCCCTCAATGCCCCCTCAATGCCCCAGTAACACTTTTAGAGCATTATTCCCCTGGCAACTGATGAAAAGTCCTTGTTCCTGGTGGTACACGTTCCACTGTTCATTTAATATTAACTAAATGTCCAGGTTTAGAGTGAAGAACATATCTGAGCTGCTTCTCGATTCGTTTTCAACATCGTGCATTTATTTAAAGTCATCGGGGTTTACTCACAAAAGGGAAAGTTGTCAGAATAGGTTGCAAGACATTGTGGTTTAACTCCCTGACTTTACTATACATTATGAAGGGCCCACCCCTGCTGAAGGAAGAGCTTGACTCCCACTGTATATTGTATAGGTAAATCTGCACAGACACTATCTATGTGTGTAGGAATCGCCAGTGTCATTTCTTCCCACCTTCAAGAGATCTTTGCCATCAAAGCACTGGAACCTAAGCAAGAGTTATTGGCATCTGACAAATGTTCTGATGGCACAGAATAAAACACATATCAACTAAAATCATAAACTAACTCTTATTCAGGTCGTTAGTCCTTTATAGTAAAATCATGGCAGTAATTCATAAAGCGCATATTTGGGGGGGGGTTCTTACTCAATGTGCTTTGGCAACACACATAGTGTATGCACTTTAAGAATTATTTCTGGATACTGCCATGATTTTACTATAAAGGACTCAGTACCTTAATAAGAATTAGTTTATGATTTTACTGTATATATGTGTATTTTGCCATTTTCTTGGAGTGTGGTCGGACCATTTGTTGGCTGTCTGCGATGAGTTTGGATCCTCCTTTGATTATTGTCAGAAAACCTATTAGCAGGTCATTAATTTAAATAAGGACTGAGCTGTCAATAATGTAAGAGTTATTGGCATGCCATGTAACAACTACTACCTTCTCCTCTACCAAGATTATCTCATTAAGCTCATTATCCGTGTAAGTTTAAGAAGGAGTATCATATGGTGTTGGGGCAATGTGGTATCTACCAAATTGGATGGCATTTTGTCTTAGCAGCAACTGCTTACCTAAACACAGTAATACAGTAAAGATATAGGTTGAATGGGTGCTGCAGTGACTGGGCTATAGGCACAAGTATGCAAGTAACTTGCTAGGGGGGTGCTACCATACAAGCAGATTAAGCCGTTGCTTGGGGCTCCTGTTGGTCTATGGTGCATCATCAGAAGAATGGGGGGGGGCACAGATTCCTCTTAAAACGTATATCATTATAATGCATCTTTTTCATTGACACACTTTCGATTGTAAGTATTGTGTTCATTTATGTATACTTACCTACTTTAGTTGCACGTATGATGCACAATAAATCTTTTCACTACATGCTCACCATCCTTCTGGGGATCTAGTGTTCGGAAGCTTTATCACATAATCCTGTGTTCCTGCTACTAGAAAGCGAGTCAAAGGATCCTGGAACATGAGGTCCTGGTTGTCTGAGAATCACTCCCAAACGAAACGGTTCTTTAGGTAAATGTCTCATGAGGGTTTGCCCACTTAGCTATTCAGACTAGGTAACTTTCAGTAGAAGTGTTAATACCATAGCTCACAATTTCACTTTGAACAAAAAAACCTGTATTAATACAAGTTTTTGTTTTTTTTAACAGATGAGTTTGTTCCAAATTTTCATAAACATTTTTGGCACTTGCTACCTAAAACTGAAAATGTTTCCTGTATATATCTAGGGAAATGCAGCTGCACATCTCATTATCCAGTGAATGATATCCCCACAGCTAAATTTCATGTTAGCAAAAGCATTCATACTACATGATCGACAACAATGACCAAAATCCTAGGGAGAGGAAAGAAAAACAGAACCAAACCCTGAATTGTGTGTGTTCTTCTGGTATACAATGTACAGAATGCTTTTATTCATTTCCAACTATATATCCATGCCTCATGTTATACAGCACAGAAGCTATTTCATTCTCATGAGGCTCAGCTGAACTAATCTAAACTTTTTGTCCTGGAGAGAGTTATGTGAAAACCCCCAAAATATACAGCAGTCATTGCAGTGAATGCAATAGCTGCAGCTTCTTCTAGTGTATGTATTTATCTGCTTCTCAGAAGCCTATATCAGAGTATATTCTATGGGACAACTATGACAATATCAAACAAAAAATATTCTTGACACTTAGCTCAAATTAGCCCATCAATGGAAAAGAAAGCCCTAACTCTACCCATTATACTGAAATACCTGCACAAATACCACAAGTGTTGCCTAAGCCTAAGAGTTTGTAATCAGATTTTAATGCAATGGATTGAGGAGATTTCTGAACCTTCATCCAGTATACAGCTGTTGATAATTCAGACAATAAATACATAGAGAGCACTACATTCT
This sequence comes from Spea bombifrons, assembly GCF_027358695.1. Lineage (NCBI taxonomy): Eukaryota > Metazoa > Chordata > Amphibia > Anura > Pelobatidae > Spea > Spea bombifrons. The sequence continues at coordinate 61,810,969 of NC_071090.1, read as the reverse complement.
GAATTAAGCCCCTGCTTGTAGCTGACTTACTTCATCATCATCATCCTGGTCAAGAAATAGAGTACAAAACCTTGCTTTTTCTGCTGTGATCCATACATGTCTTATACAAAAGTTTGCATACCCTGGCAGAAACTGTGAAATGTAGGCATTGATTTTGAAAATATGACATAGTTGTTTGGCTCCTTTTTTAAATAATGATAACAGATATCACCCAAATGGTCGGGATCACAAGTTTACATACCCTTGCATGACACACACAGGTTAAAATGGAAATTAAAGGTTACATTTCCCACACAATTAATGTCTGTGTATAAATCGTCAATGAGTTTGTGAGCTCTCACGTGGATGCACTGAGCAGGCGAGATACTGAGAACAGGCAGAAAAGAACTGTCACAAGACCTGCGTAACAAGGTAATGGAACTTTATAAAGATGGAAAAGGATATAAAACAATATCCGAAGCCTTGAAAATGGCAGTCAGTACTGTTCAATCACTTTTGGGGATCTCTTGATCCCAAGCCAAGGTCAGGTAGACCAGGAAAGATCTCAGCCACAGCTGCCAGAATATTGGTTGTTTCGAAGAGCACAATATGACGATGCTTAAACAAAAATGAGCTGCATGGTCGAGTTGCCAGAAAGAAGCCTTTACTGCGCAAAAGCCACAAAAAATCCCGGTTACAATAAACACGACAACACCGTGACGCACCTCTCAGCTTCTGGCACAGTGTAATTTGGAGTGATGAGACCAAAATAGAGCTTTATCAGCGCTATGTTTGGAGAGGGGTCAACAAGGCCTATAGGGAAAAGAATACCATCCGCACTGTCATGCATGGTGGTGGCTCACTGATGGGTTTTTATTTGTGGGGGGGCTCTAAAGGCACAGGGAAAAATGATGGCAAGATGAATGCAGCATGTTATGAGAAAATACTGAAATCTGCGCATGGGACGCTCTTGGACTTTCCAGCACGACAATGACCCTAAGCACAAGGCCAAGCTTACCCTTCAGTGCTTACAGTACAAAAAGGTGAAGGTTTCAGAGTCGCCATCACAGTCTCCTGACCTTAATATTATTGAGACACTACGGAGATCTCAAACGTGCGGTTCATGCAAGATGACCAAAGACTTTGCATGACCTGGAGGCATTTTGCCATGATGAATGGGCAGCTATACCACCTGCTAGAATGTGGGGCCTCATAGACAACTATTACAAAAGGCCCGCATGCTGTCATTGACGCTAAATGGGTGAAATATTAAGAACAGTATTAAGAACTAAAGGTATGCAGATTTTTGAACAGGGGTTTTATTTTGTTTTATGATTGTGCCATTCTGTTATAATCTACTCTGCAGGTAGAGTCGGAGGACTTTAGGTCCTCGGATGGAGTAAAATATCTGCAATAGCTTGACCTCAGCTGATTTTTGCCACGGCAACTAGTAATTTAACAATATCACTGATTAAATCTGCCTAATTTTGTTCCTAATTTCAGATTGTAAAACATTCCAGATCTATGGATTATTTCCTAAAAGCACTGTAATTATTGTAGCATCTCCTACTTACCCTGTAGGATGGAGTTGAGTACATCTATTTTAAAGATTTGCTAAATTCCCTCAAAATAGAAACCTACAGAATATGCCTATATAAATACAGTTGACTACACCACAGGTAATCATGTTCCTGGATTGTCAAGCCATGTGATATATACTACAGATGTGAACAAACATGCCACATTTTCATATCACACTTTTGTATATTGCTGTATGGCTTCATGATTCCTGTGGTACGCTGGAGATACATAACAATAATGTTTGTATCAGTTTCAATGTGGCTACAATTGGAGGGAATACTGAAAGGACCATTTCCACAGAGTGAATGTATGTGAAATAACCATAACTAAAAGTATAATATAAGTTCTAAGAATTCACTTGTGTAACACAAGTATATTGCATCTTATTGCACCTAATTTATTATCGAGTCCCCAGGAAAAAGAACTGTTAATACTAAAACTCAGAAGGCTTAATTCCCCTGATATTCCATATAAACAAAGGTTTTAGTCGGAAACATTTTATTTGGTAAACGTATTTCTAGAGCAGGGCCCTGGTCCAGCGTTCCAGGAATTGTTAGTCCTTTTGTGTAATTAAGGGTGTAGTGAAATATAAGATCCTTTTGTTATTCGCTTTTACATGGTTTGAAGTTAATATTTTTATTTGCACATGGCTAACAGCCTCTGAGTTGCTATTTATTCATTTCCTTTTGGCTTTGAATGTACGGATTATAGCCAGGGTGCATCATCCCAGAAGGTATCCGAGCGAGCCTCAGCAGTCCACATCCCTCTATATTTTTGTGCCAGAAATGTGTCTACACCAGAGCAGCCAGGCGTTACAGGTTCGGAAGAAGAGAGAGAAGGCAAAATTATACAGAAGTGTCCTGGGTTAATATGAACTGGGATGGGAGAAATGATTACAGAGATGAAACTGGAACTACTGTCAATTATGGAAGAGACAAAAGATGGAAAAGGGGTTAAGAGTTTTTAGAAATAGGCTTGTGCAGTAGGAAACGAGAAGGGGCCTGACTGGCAACGTGGAAACATTTTTAGGAGTAAATATTATCACCCTAGGTAATGTTTGCTGTTGATCTTTCGTTTGTGGGTATGCGAGTATGTGCTTGATTCACATAATAATTGTGGACTTATGTGAAGAAAGTTTTTAATTTAACAAGTAATTTAAGAGGAATATGCTGCTGCATGCTATTTCAAGAGAAGTTCAGAATATATTTGTCCCCATAAGGTTATTAACAAAACTATGAACACACATAAGCAAAGCATAGCTCCAGTGTTTTAATACAGATACACGTGTCCCAGTGAACCCCCTAAAATACTGATGCATGTAAGTAATCTATGTAATGACTTTCATTGGAAAGAAATGTACTTACTGTAAAAGAAAAGCTGCAGCTACAAATCTTTCCCGCCTCCGTGGTCCGATGTTTCCCTCCATTGATTGGCTGCTCAAAGCAGCCCATCAGCAGCAGGAAAGATTCCTATTGAAATCAATGGGAGCACATCGGGTATATTCCCACAGGGGTCTCATTGGACCACCACCTGGAATGTTTGCAGAGCCAGTGTTTAGTGAGTTTATTACATGTGGGAAAATGTGTTAGCTCAAACACATCTCCTGCACAGAATAAAGCTAGGGGGCACACACCGACTACTATTAGAACTGCTAGTTGCTGCCATTAGCAAGTTGCTACAACAGAATCTCAAGGGTCATATTTGTAAGGCTCAGGGTCAGTTTACTTACTGATGACCCACCTTGCTTTCTTGAGTGGAAGATAATGGATTCTATCAGTTCCCAGTATATGGCTGGAGATTGCATGACACTGCTTTTGCATATATGCAAATAGTTACCTGAATTCCAATGTCAGAGATCCCCATACATTCTGATACAGCGAGTTCTTTTATTTTGCTGTTAGCACCAAGGGCAGCCAATCCCTATAAGAAATAAACAATACAGTAACCAGTGATGTACAATGCGGCCGAAGTCCAAATTCTGTGCTACACGTTCCATTGTCATAAAAAGTTGGAAAGCCCAAATAAATTGAAATACGTACTGTTCTGGATATTAAAAGTATCATTTTCTAAAGGCCTAACTTTTTGAGGTCTTCTCACTAAAGGGAACGCTGTCAATAGTTATGGTTGCAACGCTCACTTCACTATTTATTATAAAGTGTCACGTATAGTGAAGTCAATGGATTGAAACCACAACTCTCCTGCAAAGTCACTTTCCCATTAATGCATAAACCCATTTCTAACAATTGTACTGGCACTGAAGGGGTTAAATTGTCCCTGTGTATGTTTTTTGATGTTTGTTTCGGTTTTGATTTGCATGAGATAAAATGCACATACCGTACATTAAAACTTAACAAAGAAATCAGGAGAGTCAGCTGTGTGCCCCCATTTTTTTTTTAATATCAAATGTTTTCCCTGGGAGGTAGGTAAAAAGTTACTGCTGACTTTATCTAAAACCTTAAACTACACTTAAACACACTAGATGTTTAACAGAGCTTACAGATAACTTTTTATGTAATAGTGATTTTTATGTACTAGTGATATTTATAAATATGTACAAAGTGGTTGCCATACCTAAGCAATGTTTCAAGTCTTAATACATTTGTTGTAAAACTAATATGTTAACTCACATTTCTATTTACATGTAACGAATTATACATTACATCTCAATTTTACAAAGCAATTCATTTCTGGGAAAGAAGTGAAAACATTATCAGTGCAGTGATCACATAGTCTGAAAAAGGATTGTTTGTCGAGTCCAACCTTTCCAAGAGATTCCTGTAAGCTGCTCTTAAACTCATGCCAAATCCATCCAGCCGGATTCATCCGTAGATTAACCATTTTTCAAATTAAGCACATGAAGGAAAACTAACCCTTCTAGTACTGGATGCTAAATTGCTGAAAAAGTTAATGTTGGTTCTGATAGAAAGGTGTCAGAACACAAAGCGCATCGCAGTTTGTTGCATATGGGGCTGTGTAGCCGCAGACCAGTCAAGGTGTCCATGCTGACCCCTGCTCACTGCCGAAAGCACCTACAATGGGCATGAGAGCATAAGACCTGGACCACAGAGCAACGGAAGAAGGTGGCCTGGTCTGATGAATAGTTTTCTTTTACACCAAGTGGATGGCCGGGTCCATAAGGTTATGGCTCAAGAGATGGTCACACAGCTCCTCCATCATGCCTGCGGCTCTCCTGTAAAGCTGCTGTTCATCGGACTCTAATAAGGTCAGTATAGACAGCCAGCAGCCCCCCTTAGGCAATGCAAAGTGCTGTTTTAATAACCTATTTATATAGCCTTTTCCTGCCTTTTGCACAACGTGAGCCTGTCACAAGGCACACCCACAGGCAAAACATGAGCGCAAGCTGATTAATATATATATATATATATATATATATATATTAGGGCTGCAACTAACGATTATTTTAATAATCGATTAGTTGGTCGATAATTTTTTCGAGTAATCGATTAATTGGATAAAAAAATGCAATTTTTTTTCAATTTCAAATAATGTAATAAAAAACGTACAATTTACACTTTCATCTCTTTATCCTCTCTCTATTCACCTTCTTTTTTTACTGACATAATAAAAGCTACAAGAACCCAAACACAGTGTTTCTCAAACTAGGTTTCAATACAAAGTTATTAGTAAATATTAATTCATATGTTAACTATTTTTCATATTTAATAAAAACTATGAGAAAAAAGCCTTGTTTAAATTTTCTTTTATTTACCAAACTGCCCCCAGTTATGCACATCTGACCCCCAGCTTGCCACTCTGCCCCATATATGCCTTATACCTCTTATATGCCAGATTCCACTGTGCCCCCTGATATGGCACTGTGCCCCCGATATGCCTTATACTCCTTATATGCCAGTGATATGCAACTGAGCCCCCTGATATACCTTTTACCCCCAGGTATGTTTTATGCCCCCCTGATATGCCTAATATCGATATGCCTTATACCCCCTATATGCCACTGAGCCCCCTGATATACCTTTTACCCCAGATATGTTTTATGCCCCCCTGATATGCCTAATATCGATATGCCTTATGCCCCCTATATGCCATTGAGCCCCCTGATATACCTTTTACCCCCAGATATGTTTTATGCCCCCCTGATATGCCTAATATCGATATGCCTTATACCCCCTATATGCCCTGAAATTCATAATACCATAATACACCAATATAACTCACCCACACACCACTCTGGCTCCTCCCCCCTCCCATACACCACTCTGGCTCCTCCCCCTCCCATACACCACTCTGGCTCCTCCCCATCCCATACACCACTCTGGCTCCTCCCCCTCCCATACACCACTCTGGCTCCTCCCCCTCCCATACTCCACTCTGCCTCCTCCCCCCTCCCATACACCACTCTGCCTCCTCCCCCCTCCCATACACCACTCTGCCTCCTCCCCCTCCCATACATCACTTTGCCTCCATCCCCCTCCCATACTCCACTCTGCCTCCTCCCCCCTCCCATACTCCACTCTGCCTCCTGTCAGCAACGGAGGTTCACAAGACACCAGGGAGCCGGGTAGAGAGGCAGAGTGGTGTATGGGAGTGGTGTATGATTCTCTGTCAGCCGGTGGGGGTCTGCATGATGCGCACAGACAGCCTCCGTTACTGCCCTTCACTTACGCTGAGGCTTCTATGAAGCTGCAGTGAAAGTGCCTGTCAGTAACGGAGCCGGGTAGAAAGGCAGAGCGGTGTATGGGAGGGGGGGAGGAGTCAGAGGGGTGTATGGGAGGGGGGAGAGAGACGGAAGTGAGAGACCGGCCGACAGTGAGGGGAATCCAGGTCCCCTGCAGCGTTGCGGGGGATCTGGATTCCAGTGTTATAATCCGATCTCTGTTTGAGGTCGGATTATATCAAGAGAGGAGTTTTTCAGAGCATTTGCTCTGAAAAAAACCTCTTTTTATAATCGATAAAAATCGATTAATCGATAATGAAAATCGTTGACAACGATTTTCATCATTGATTATTATCGATTTTATCGATTAGTTCTTTCAGCCCTAATATATATATATATATATACATATATATATATATATATATATATAATATAACATTTGAACTTAGGAAGCCTACCTAATACAACATTGCTGACCTTTACCTGACCGCTTCGTATCCCCACAACCACCTGCAGGCCTGTACAATTGGTATCAGGGCTTTGCAGGGCTTTGCCTCCCATATTGTCTCCATTGCAACTTAAAAACAAGCAAGTAAGAACAAGCTATGGTTTTAATAAAATAACTGATGACAAACTAATTTCTCTGTTCCTTGCATGTGGATCAGGAACTGTACCTTATGTTCTCCTTGATGTGTAACGCATTATCTGTGATCCAGATGTGAATGCCCTATCATGCCGTATGCAAAAATATTACTTCTGGCAGAATAATAGACATGGAATATCCTTAAAACAACTCTCTCCTTTGATTGTAATCTTGTCCCCTGGTAACATACAGGGGGTATGCATATGGGCGTCAGCAGAAACTTTTCCAAGGGAATGTGTAGATTTAAAACAAAGCGGATAATTATTCCCCCTATCCTACATTCATTCACCCACTCTCCCCTGTCATGTAAATGTTCCTCTTTTCAATTAATACTTTAAATTACCCTATTGCGAATGATTGCTTCCATGCAACTTCAAACTGCCGAGGGTCTGGAGGCAGAGTTGATGTTGGAGTCCTCTGTGAATTCTCTAGTAAGGGGAAAGTGCTTTGAATATTCCCAGTCAGCCATACAGCTCTCTGCTTCTGTGAGTTCCATTGCAACACTATGCATTTTGGTGGACCACACCAGGCGCGGAACTGAAGATGGAATAGACTCCTTCACCATGGTGGGTCTTGAGGGGCAGCTTGGGGGACTCACTCAGATCAGGCCTTACTAAATGTACCACAAATTCCAAGTTATTTTGCCCCTGTTGTTAAGCTACTGATCCATTTTTGTGATTCCTAGTTTCAGCAGTTTGTATGAGTGGTGGGTAGAGGATTGAAGCGAAGACAATATCATAACAGGGAATATATATGCTAGTTCTAATTTTCACACACATACCTCAGCTTTCACAACATATAACACTCCCTTACTTTTAAACTAAACATATCCACAACAATTACACTGTCTGAAAAACAAAAGCTAAATGGCTAGTTTTAATACATTAATTTAGTTTGGGGTTTGTGGTAAAAAAATTATATGATTGAATAAGAAAGTCTGTCTCTAAAAATGAGTGGAAACTAAGACTCATGACATTAGATACATCAATTAGTAAGAAAAGAATCTGTCAACTATGCATTTGTATAGTCCTAATATGTGTATATATATATATATATATATATATATACATATATATATACATACATACATACATATATACACACTTGTTTTAAGAAATCAGAATTATCCTTTATTGTACATCTTGTTTTTTTGTAACGTAAAACCTTACCGATCTTGGATCTAAAAGTAAACTTAATTATAGTGTTATAGGAAAGTGTGGGTTTGAAGGATATGATCATATTCAGAAGTATGTGCTGTGTCATAAAGGGATCACTGTACAGTTATGTCCTGCTAGCAGTATGGTTTTATTATTATTCCAAAGCAAAGACCAGCAGCAAAACCACTCTCTTCTTAAATCTTCCTTTACTGTATTATGCATCTGCCAACAAGCGTCATTCTATGGTGAGCTGGCCCTGGAGCCTATTTTAGACAGTTGTGTATAAGCAGAATTAGGCAAACAACCCCAAGAGTGATCACCCCAGCCTCTAACTTCCCTTTGCATATTTGGAGTCAATGCTTCGAGACTTATTCACTGACTTTCATCATTGTGTGAGTAGAAGAGCCTCCTTCCTCCTAGCATCACTTTCGTCCAAAAGAAACCGAGTGGTGGTATTCTTGACAAGCGAGGAACTAAAATATGAACTGCGCCCTGTTAAATGTGTTGTGTGTCGCCAGTCTACCAAGATCTAAATTATTAGTTGTAGAAAATGTACTGAATGAAAAGAAATTTTATTTTTTTTGTCTAAAAAAGATACAGCCTACTACCTGTAAGGCAACACTAGCCATGTCCCTGTGCAGGAGCCTGGACACGTTTTCGTATATAACAAATCCACTAAAACATAGTATACAGATGATCTACATCAAGTAGACAAAACATTGCTAAACCCAAGCCCTATTCAGGAGAACCTGTTTGATTATATGGATGAAGTAGGTGTCTTCCTATAAGTGCTATAATAAATGGGTTTTGTAATCTGGCCATTTTCATGGGAAGGGTGGGTATTTAAGTAAATTATACATAGAGTCAAACATTAATATTCAGATCAGATAATGAAAGCACACTCTTACAACAGCGCATTGGTTATTGGAGATATTCTGGTTTATATATCTAAATACTCAATAGCCTCTGAAAGCTCACAGGATCAAAGAATGTGTCATCGTGCCTGTCTCTGTAAGGTTTCACTTCCATGAAAAGAACACATTTGCAGTTCATGGGTTTACACACTCCCCCACAGAAAAACAATAATAAACAATTTGTTTATATTTATTGTTGTTTGTGCGCTGGTAACTTTATGGCTCACCTGGTCTGTGATGCTGGTTCCAGACAGATCAATGGAGATGAGCGAAGCCATGTTCCCCAGGAGCTCAATGCCAGAATCTGTCACGTTTTCACAGAAACGAAGGCTCAAGAACGTCAGGTTATGGCATCTAAAGAGAAAGCAACATGTTCCTTAGAAACAACATAATGCATATCTATGTTTTAAACAAATAACAAAAAACAAGAGCATAATTTTAGCAGATTAATTCTACAAACTTTACCAAGTTTACCATGATTCCAGCTAAGGGTAGATCAAGAATACACACTAAGTTCAAGTGCATCAAGTTTCAAGGGCATCACAAAGCTCATGGCTTGTAGGAAAACATTTCTTTCCTACAATTCTGGAGCTTTTTCTCATACAAGGGACAATAACACTATTGAGTCAGTGACTGGAAGGTCCCACTCCAGGAGAAATTTCTGCAGCTTTTTTTTTACATCTTGCACTTTGCAAAGCAAGTTCCCACTGCTTCAGTTAACTGAATGTCCAAAGATCTTTACAAATGTTATAATAGCTGAGTCTCTTCTTCTTTTCATAGAGTTCCCAGGTATGTGCATAAACCTACACAAATGCAGCCACTCATGCACTCATATAGAGACATCCTCACATAAAGACACAGAGTTCTGTGCCCATGGACCAAAGTTCCAACTTGCAGAGTATCTCTGTTCCTGTGTCTGCAGGCTGGGGGTTTTGAGTTTTGACACAATAACTCTGAGCCTTTCCTTTTTGTTTTCAAGCAGAAAGCCATGCAACTTCCACTCTTGTACTGTTGTATCTACAAAAGTAGTTTCTTAGTGGTTGATCCTGTCATGTGACAGAAGTCTGCCATGTCTGATCATACTCCAGCAATGAGGTGTGTGTCCCTACAAATACCCCCGCTGCAGGCCATTCCCTTCCTCCTCAGGGCAGCCAAACCCACTGAAGGCTACCTGGGGCTATTGATATTTATATTGAAATTAGGTCTAATTTTTTTGAACTATTTTGCCAACACTAATGGTATTTATCTTGGTATAATTTTATTATTTAGTTTCATATCCTCAACAACTTTCACAACACATAACATAGTACATGGGGTATGTCAAGCTCAAAGTGACAATGAAATAATGCCACTATTCTAATTTCTGATTGATGCTTTTTTAAATTAACGATTGAATGGAGAAATCAGTGAGATTTATGATGCAACACGGACAATCAAACACTTATAAGAGGCAGCTAATGCTCAGTTGGTTTTGAAATGGCATTCAATTTACTGGTATAACAAAGGCTATTTCTATCAACTATAAAAGGAATTAGAAATATAAAAGTTTAAAGTACTGGCAATGTGACTCAAAAAGCAAAAAAAAAACATTAAAAACCTTTTTAACAAAACATGGTCTATTAATTTTTTAGGCAATTTCTGAGCCAGCATATGCACTGTTGGCAGGAAAACCAATTAGCTCATGTTCATTAATGTGTATTCCAGGAAGATCACACACCAGCAGAATCACAACCCAAAACTGGGATATCAGTTCTGATAGCACTGCAGAAACTATAGCACAAAGTTTCCCACCCAAGGAATTGAATCACATCTGAGCTGTACATCGTTTTAAGAAAAAAAGAGTATTCCATTAAGGCTGATCTGAATAGAAGCTATATTTTACAACATCCTTCTGCTATCCTTATTCTCTGTAATGTTTCTGGTGTAATAGCAGCATAAAGCAATACCCTTCAGAACCAGTTCATTATCCAGTGCAAATTAATGCTAAGGATCAAAGCATGCTTCACAGCAAAGAACGGTTTATAGAAATGCTGTAGAGGGATACATTAAATCTACCGTGAAGCAGAAAGATAAAGTTATACATGGAGTGTTTTGGAGGGCCGTTCTATAATATATGTTTAATAAATATGAAGAAATGAGGAAACACAGTTACATTCTGAAATCAATAAAATGAATATTTACGCACACTAAAACAAATATTCAAAATACTGAATAGTGAATTTACATGCCTTTGTAAATTTATTGTATTTATTTCAGCGATGACTCCCAAAATATTATTTTCCAGTTAGATTTAAGCAAGGAGGGCAAAACATGCCTCAATGCTTTAATGTATGTAAGGGTTTTATTCAATCGATCATTTGCTGAGGGGTATAATAACATTAAATATGTGAAATATTTATTGTGGATTGAGTTGGCTTCACATTTAACTTTAACGGGGAGAATCGCTGGATGTCGTATATCTTGATTTTTCCAAAGCATTTGATACGGTGCCACATAAAAGGCTGGTACATAAAATGAGAATGCTTGGGCTGGGGGAGAATGTGTGTATGTGGGTAAGTAAATGGCTCAGTGATAGGAAACAGAGGGTGGTTATTAATGGTACATACTCTGAGTGGGTGACTGTTACTAGTGGGGTACCACAGGGGTCAGTTTTGGGTCCTATTCTTTTTAATATATTTATTAATGACCTTGTAGAGGGATTGTATAGTAAAGTATCAATCTTTGCAGACGATACTAAGCTCTGTAGCGTGGTTAACACAATAGAGGACAGTGCACGATTACAAATGGATCTGCATAGGTTGGAGGCTTGGGCTGGGATGTGGCAGATGAGGTTCAACACGGATAAATGTAAGGTTATGCACATGGGGAAGAAAAATCCAGGCTGGGAATATGTATTAAATGGGAAAACACTGGGGACGACTGACATGGAAAAGGACTTAGGAGTCTTGGTTAACAGTAAATTTACCTGTAGCGACCAGTGTCGGGCAGCTGCTGCTAAGGCAAATAAAATCATGGGGTGCATCAAAAGGGGCATGGATGCCCATGACAAGGAAATAATTCTACCATTGTACAAGTCACTAGTCAGACCACACATGGAATACTGTGTACAGTACTGGGCACCAGTGTACAAGAAAGATATAGTGGAACTGGAGAGGGTTCAAAGACGGGCAACCAGAGTAATAAGGGGAATGGAAGGACTGCAGTACCCAGAAAGATTATCAGAATTAGGGTTATTTAGTTTGGAGAAAAGACGGCTTAGGGGGGACTTAATAACTATGTATAAATATATAAGGGGGCAGTACAGAAATCACTCCCAGGACCTATTTATACCCAGGACTGTATCTATAACAAGGGGACATCCTCTACGGCTGGAGGAAAGAAGGTTTCTACACCAGCACAGACGGGGGTTCTTTACAGTAAGAGCGGTGAGACTATGGAACTCTCTGCCAGAGGAAGTGGTAATGGTAAACTCAATAAAAGAGTTTAAAAGGAGCCTGGACGTGTTTCTTGAAAGCAATAATATCACAAGTTATGGATAGTAGATTAATAGGGACAGAACGTTGATCCAGGGATTAATTCTGATTGCCATATTTGGAGTCGGGAAGGAATTTTCCCCCTGGTATGGGGCAATTGGCATCTGCTTCATAAGGGTTTTTTGCCTTCCTCTGGATCAACACGGTAGGGACACAATATGTATATATGTTGAACTTGATGGACTTTGGTCTTTTTTCAACCTTATGAACTATGTTACTATGTTACTATGTAAAGGACCCAATCAAGGGCTTGCCCATACGCATCTGGTCACCCTATATTATTGGCATTGGTACCACACAAACAGAAGCTCAGGATCCATTCCTTTATCTGACATGTCATCCATCTCCCCTTACTCCATACCTTATGCTTCTCTTTACCCTCTAGAGTGTAAGCTTGTGAGCAAAACTCTCTTTATCTAATGTATCGGTTTGTCTCAGTCTGTCTACTCTAGTTTTGTCATACACTTGACATGTATTTACTATAAGACATGCTGCGTAAACTGTGGGCACTATATAAATAGAGGATTATAATAAAATGGTTTATCTATCCTCTATTCATAACAACTGCCTTACTAGCATATCTTGTGTGTGTCCTGCAAGAAAGTAATAGTGTTAACATCTCACTTAGAATATAGCACTTGTCGGATAGTCACGTGACATCAAAATATTCATTTTCTATACACTAGGCCCTATAGAGTATGTTCATGCACCACTACCTCAGCGTTAACACAAAAACCATTGAGCTTCTGTATCCTTTCTATAGATGCATATGGTTGACTGTTTGCAAAAGATTCATTAAAATAATACAGACGATTTCCTTACTTTTGGGCTATTCTCAGAAGAGATAAATCACTGACACGTAGACAGTTAGTCAGATTTAACTCTTGGATCTTAGCACCTGATGGTCCTTCTAGAATTTGTCGGACACCTGGATCGCTGATCCTAAAATAAAGCATGCAGGTGTATGAAACATGATGGAGAGCTTTACAATAACGTTACGTCTAACAAGCTTATTGTTATTGCACAAAACAAAGCCAATGAGGAAATCATGCTTCTAAGTTACAAACTGGTACTTCAATAAGAAGTGAAGAATGGATGTATAACGTATAACAATAACTATTTCACTGTGTCTCGAGTGCTACAGCCCGACAGCGTATTGTTCAATGTATGTTCTATCCGCTTGGTGGTATGTTTTATTATAGTTGTTGCATGAGAAAACGGATTTAAAAACTTTCCAAGAGTTTTAAAATGCTAACACTGCAGTTTTTTTTAAGTTCCATTGATTATCATATTATTTTGCTTAGTATTACTAAGTGGCTCTAAAAGGCATTGGGTTTATGAATATGAGGTAGGCATATTCCCTATCGCCGTGCTTTCATTTACAAGTCCCATGCAGAGGACAATGCCTTTTGATCATATTGTTATTAAAATAGACAATAATTATTACTTTTGTTCTGCAAGTATCACAATTAGTAAAATAATTCTCTTTTTACGCTATACATTGTTATTAAGGCATAAAGCCATGTTAGCTAAATATGATAAATATTTCAAGTCTTTTCCTTCATGTCTGCTTTATGTCACAGTTACTTTAAACAGGAAACAGAACACCCAATGTGATGAAACTGGCTACATGCCAACGTCATATGCTATAGCAATGTACAATCCAGAGGAATTCAAGTGAGAATAAGCACATTTTACTTTTTATTGTATTTATAATATATTGCATGGATAAAAAGTGGATAGTATCCTGAACAGTGTAAGCCTTAGTCACTTACCTTATGCAGTCAGCAACGTTTAATACAGTAATATTCTTCAGTGTTGCTACTGCCTTTAGGGAGGCATCAGTAATTTTCTGACAATCGGCTAGATAAATGTGATTCAGATTGGGACACGATTTGCTAAGCGCCTTGATGCTTGCATCAGTAATCCTGTTGTTTCCTGCAACAATAAACTGCGATGTTAAACTAAATAACACAAAGGCAGCAAACGGGAAATAAAGTATAGTCTCTGACCTTCAATTCGGAGTTTTACAAGTTTTCTTCCCTGTGCGAGTACTTTAAAGGCTGCATCGGAAAGATGCGGGGAACTCAGAAGAGAGACCGATGTAATGCACTGACATTTTTCAAGAAGAGCCTTGAAAAGAATAAGTCATGTCAAATATAACACTGCACGCGGCATGTTCATTTATAAGCAATCAGTGTTTATTTATTTATTTATAGAATGCAAGAAAACTATACCACATTCATTCAAGAGAGTGCCTTATTCCGGAAAAATAGAGAGATGTATTAAACTGCTTTTAAAATGAATGCTTTCACATTAAGGTTCTCTATGTTACTACAGTCTTTGAGTGTATGACTTATACAACTCTAAAAAAACATGGTTACTGTATCAAATATTGATTTTACAAAGTAGTAACAGATTCTGCACCACAATTAAAATGAAGGATGAATAGAGTTTTAACAATAACGTTAAAGGGACAGTTTAATGCCCCAAACTGCCTTACTGGCAATGAATGTACATGAAATGTATATTAAGGTACATGGTAAGAACTTTAATAGACGCTTATGACTTTATTTTAACAAAAATAAAAAAACTATTGGAAACACTCCAATCCAGAGCTTACAGTCTCATGCATGTTTAAAATTCCCACACTGTATTAGCCTCTGCCATCAGCTGGGAGGCAGTTCCACTTATCTACACCCCTCTATGTCCGGCTATTAAAACTAATATACTTTCTATGTGACATGAATGAATTTGGTCTTTTCCACATAGATTGATGGATACAGTTTCTGATTATTCAGTTGTTCTGTTCACTACACTGTTTTGCAGTGTAGCTTTTAGCAATGAAGTTTGTAAAGCTCAACATATCTTGCAAAAGGGAGTGAACATGAATACTTCTCATTATTTATTTGCTTGGTCGAACCATGAAGGGTCATGTCACTTAAATTCCTTTTGGAATCTAGTATATTTGCATTGTCCGCAGTGTCACGTGCTTGGATCTTCACATTCACAAACATGATTGCGTTCCTTTCTCTATAAGACCTCAGGAGGATACTGTCTCACCTCGGCTGCTTTCTGAACGGATGTTCACTGACAAACACTGCGTGTTGAGTCTACGTTATTGAGTATGTATCCCCAACGTCCTTTTTTCCTCAAATAAAAGTATGTACAGAGCGAGGTTGTGCTCTTAACAGTAGACCATTACATTTATTGGAGTGAGTCATTTTACTTCCAAATGCATTCTATTGGAGATTCTATTTTTACTGTTACATTAAACGCTGTGATTTGTTTCAAGCAAATATCAGGAAGCCTGTATGGGAAGAACTCCCATATAGACAAAAACAAGGATACATTCAATTGTGCACAGAAAGGAAAGCATTCCAGATCCTTCACAAGATTAAGCAATGAATATATATATATATAATGTTAAAAAAAAAAAACCTTACTTGGCGCCTAGTCAAGGTTGGAGATACTGGACAAGAAGACACCATCTATCTAACGGCAGAGGAAACGATTTACTGGAAAGCAGCTATATTGAAGTGTAGTTAATGAAGTGGGTTTGCTATTTTAATAGGCTTTAAGCTCACAGAGTCATCTTCTTCTTACACAGGAACAGTTCATCCTTCTTGCAGGACAAAACGGAAGGACTTATGTTTTCCTAAAGGCCAGGATCATAGTTATCCAACTCTCTGGTGGACGACACGCTCTTACAGAAACCACCTTCCTTTACAAAGAGACTTCTACCAGGAATGCAGGTGGTGACTTTGGGTGGAACTAACCAGACCACACTTCATTTGCTTTTCAAATACTCAGATAATGTAAGGAGATGTTACACGGACAGGCTGATGGTTTTTAGATAGTTCTGTAGCCGAACCAAATAAAATAGGGATTTCAGATGCATTGAGTTTACCGTTGTGTTATAAGAAAGCTTCTGGCACAGATATAAGTAAATGAATCACTCAGAGAACAGAGCTCAATCACACAGGATGGACCACAAGGCATTTGAATACAGGACTTTCATAAGTTAACAAATCAACTTATTTTTAGAAACTGGTATTCCGTCACTTTACACTAAATCTGTGGATAAACTTTGATATTACAGAACCATGCGATAATCATTTTCTATCATTTGAAAGATCGTTTAACCTTTAAATCAAAGCAATAAAGTTGTAGTCATCGACATGGTATCTATGAATCTACATTAATCTACATACATAAAACATCTTCAACTATTTCTAGAAAAAAATATTCTCTGTATTTTCTCCAGATGTGCACAATATGTAAGAATCTGGACTGGATGATAACACAGGTCTCTTGATATGTCCTAAAAACCAGAGATACTCCATTAAACGACATATATTTTTGCAAAAGATGAATAGGGTATAAATCCCCTCGGAGTCAATGAACTGTGATTCGATACCAGCCAGAAGCCCTTAGGAGGTGGAATTTACAATGGAAACAGCAGCTATAGATCACTGGCCAGTGTCAGTGACATCTTCTCTTTGGGGGACCGGTACTTTCGTCATACTCACTAAAATGCAGTTGTCTGTCAGCGTAAACATATCATTTATTTTCAACTGTTGAAGAGAACTACATCCAGCAGCTATGAATCTGAATCCCTCCACAGATATCTGAGGATAAAGAGAATGAAAGATTTGTAACATTTGAAACAAAACATAACATACATTTTATGCATAGTAACACAAGTGATTATCAATAATAAAATATGTTTATAAAATTATTAATTACACTGTTTTTACACTGTTGTTTATTTATTACACCATCTTGCAATGGCAAAACCCGATGCAGGAAGGGGTCATTTTTTGGAAATTTACTATAGACTATAAACCTTTTTTCATTATGTTCATATATCAGTGAAATGCTTTACTTTCGTAGAAGCAAACTTTATTTTAAACAATGAGAAAAATCGGGAGTATACATTCGATTGTTTTGTCTAATGTTCTTCATTTTCAAACTTCTGTTAGTGGCCAAAAACAATTCCCTACCAATGAGGCACTTTAACATGTGTTCCAAGTGCATAAGAGGATTTATGATCCCGGTGCAAAGTGATTGAATCACTGTAGCAACTAATGGAATCGGGCTACCTACCACTGGGTCTATGATGATAGGACCACTTTTCTAACGTTGGGCCGGAGTAACTTTTTACCTACAACCCATGCAGCGGACAGTGATCTCTGCATTGTGCAAGGGGAATAATAAACCATAAGGAGAGGAACGGAGGCAAGAGGAGGAAGTATCCACTTGTAGGAGTCAGCGGAGATACATACATAAACCAACAGTTCTTCAATGTAAAGTTGACTGATTGGATGTAGTAGACACTTAAGTTTTTATATATGCAGAATTATGGACATTAAATGAAGCATGAAAATAAAATGCACACTATATGACCATGGAATTACTATACTAGCTCACTAAAATATTTTGTTCCACTCTTTCACACACTAAAGTCACAGTTTTAATGTTTTGTTTATTTCTGGTGATCTGCATCTAGACCTTCAAAAACAGGATTTCGTTAATTGTAAGTAATTTCAAACTGCATTAAACTGGTACTCATGGGGCTAATGTGGTCTTTCCTTAATGTACTTCATCTAACGGAAAAAAACTTGTTCTGTCCATTCCCTGGAACCACATTGCTTGCATTACATATGCATCTGATGAGCTATTTCGCTTAAAAGTCCCTGCAGACTTCACAATTTTGTTAAGGATTATGTGCTGCACTACAGCGAACATGCAGCCAACAACAACACATCAGTGTGTCATACTGAAAATATAGAAAAGATGATAAAAGGTTTTGTCAGCCAGGAGGGTATTTTTCCAAAGAAAATATTGTTGCCTCCAGGAAACTCTGTTGCTAATTTATCCCTGGCACCTAGTATTCACAATTTAATTGATTGATAGTGGTTATTTATTAACATTATCCGTTAATGGTCTAATTTACTGACTTAGTGACATTAGTGCAGCAGTGCACAAATTAATAATTTCAAACATGGATATACAGTATTTGTACATTACTACATGATATTATTGCACATAGGGTAATAAATCTGTAATGTCTATGTCAAGAATAATTGTGCACTGTTTTACTTTCAAGCCATTTAAAATTTATGATAATTGCCCTTTAACAAAATAAAATTTGGTCAACAAATGCTGTATGTATTAGGAAAAATAAAGTAAGCCATGTTTATGTATGAAAAACCCACCTTATGTATATATGATGGGGAAGGGTATCTTAACATCCTTTTCTCCAGATTTGCATTATTCTGATTGTTCCTTATGATTATACACTCTATGACCAAAAGTATATGGATTCCCCTCATAATTATTGAGTTTAGGTGCTTTAGCCACACCCATGGTGGTGTATAAAATCAAGAACATAGGCAGCCATCTCTCTAGACAAACGTTGCCAGTAGAATGGATCATACTGAAGAGGTGCAGTCATACGATGCCACCTTTGCCACAAGCCAGTTTGTGAAATTTCTGCCCTGCAACATTTGCCCAATGCTATTATTGTGAAGTGAGCCTAGGAGTGACAACAGTTCAGCCACGAAGTGGCAGACCACACACACTCAGAGCGGACTGCTTGGTGCTGAAGTGTGTGGCCAGTAAAAACTCCCTATCCTCTGAAGCATCACACTCTACAGAGCTCCAAATTGCCCCTGGAAGCAACATCACCACAAGCCCTGTCCATCAGGAGCTTCATGAAATGATCTTCCACGGCTGAAGATCACTATGCCCAATGCGAATTGTGAGCTGGAGTGGTGTAAGTCACACTGCCACTGGACTCTATAGAAGTGGAAACATGTTCTCTGGAATAATAAATAACACTTCACTATCTGATGAAGTCTGATGGATGAATCTGCGTTTGGTGGATGACAGGGGAATGCTGCCCTCCAGAATGCATAGTGCCCACAGTTTGGTAGAGCAGAGATAATGGTTTGGGGGTGTTCTTCAGGGTTTTGGCTATGTCCCCTTACTTCAAGTAAATGGTAAAGCTTTTAAACAACTGGATGCTTCCAACTTTGTGGCCCCAGTTTGGGGAAGGTATTTTCCTGTTCCAGCATCACTGTGCCCTTGTCCGCAAAGCAAGATCCATAAAGACAAGGTTTGACAAGTTTGGCGTGGAGGAACTAGAGTGGCCACACAGAGTCCTCAACTTAACCCCACTTAACACCTTTGGGATGAATTGTAACGTCGATTGCGAACCATGCCTTCTCGTCCAGCTAAAAGAGCATTTGTGAGGGCAGATACTCAAGTTGAATAGGCACAAATTTCCACAGATACACTACAAAATCATGTGCAAAGCCTTTTCAAAAAAGTGGAGGTTGTTATAGCTGCAAAAGGGGGACCGCCTCCATATGAATTCCCAAAGTTTTGGAATACAACAAACTCATATACTGTAGCTGTTATGATCGGGTATATATTTTTGGTGATAGAGTGTATTATCCCTTTCTTAAGGATAAGTTGCAGGTAGATGAGGAGAAGGGAGAGAACTTCAGGTGATTTATAACACGCTCTGGTTGAAAGCTCTGGTTCTACTTCAGCACATGAAGTATTTGTAGAATTAAATCGAATTAGAAATTGTTTTAATTAACAGATATGCCCACTCTTGGGGTCTAACGATCAACATGTATTGAAGATCACTATACAAATTCCAAACATAACTTGTAGAAAACTGTCCATACAACAAATTAACAAATTACTCGACTTCATACATATTTTACAGCCTAGCAGATTTAGGTCATTATCTCTGCAAAAATATAGCTTTGGGATTCTACAGCTTGTAGAATGAAATGCACTTTGTTAATGATATGCGATGACAAGCAATACTAGCAATTGTCATATGGCACTTTAGTGAATTTAACACTTTTTTCCAATTTTGTTTTTGCCAAGAGTTTAGTAGCACCATTTTGTCATACCACTTTGACCAGTGTACATACCAATACTACCTGGATCTAGTAGAGGCAGCTAGGGGAGGACAGGAGACAGAAATCTCAGTAAAATGCATTTAGAGTACATGTTAAAAGGACTACAACATGCATTAAAAACATAAAAGCGGAATTTTGGGGACCAGATTGATCCTTTTAAACTTTCAAGCCATATTCAATTCATTAAGATTGAGAAGAGGGCCCACTTTATCTAATGTATCCATTTGTCTTAGTCTGTCATTTGTGGTTTTGTGATACTATTTGAATGTATCTACTGAAACAGAAACAGCATTGAAACATTGATACATTTCTGGCATGAAAACCAGACCCTCTTAAAAAAATGTCCATGGTCTTCTGACAATACATGGAACATTGATATATTTCAAGCAAGCACTTCAATGGGAAAAAATGTGGCTACCATCAGGCCCATCAATTTGTCTATTAGTTAACAATCAATGGATTTAAAAACATATATTTCAAACACAATAAAATGGTTTGAAATGTAAACCTTAACTGCTGGTACTTAGTTATACAAATTAAGATAAGGGCTACAGCATCACTAATCCTTAGAAGGAGAGCATGTGTATGTATCTGGGTATGTGGGGGACAGTGTGTGTATATGTGATGGAGAGTATGTATATTTATGCAGGAGACAACATAAGTGAGAATCCATGTGTGTGTATATAAAATATAATATACATGCTTATATATAATACAGTATATAGGTATATATTTGCATCCTTTAAGGATTCTAGAATGTTTAAACTATAACACAAGTCAGATTTGTTCTTGTTCATAATTAAGCTTGCGAGCAGGGCCTTCTTGACCTAATGTGTTGTTTTTACCCTTTGAATTTAAAGAGTTCTGTGTAAATGTTGGCGCTATATAAAAGGTAATGATGATGATAATACTTTTATGCCATTTTGTATGCTTTAATCAGATTGTATACATACATACTTTAATTTAGCTGACCTTCTGGATAGCTATGTTTTACCATATAACCAGATATCAAGAAATAAATATTTATTACATGTTCATGAAAACAGACCACAACAGAGCATATAGTGTTCTGTTTGAAATTAAATATGTTCAAAGACAGCTGATGTGCATGATGCATCCAGCAAATTATTTACATCAAAAAGCCAAGCACGAAATGCAGCCTTTTCAGAACCCCAGACAAAAAAATACAATAACTGTTGCATTGTACAACATTTTTCACTGTCTCATTATAAAAGCAACGCTAAAGATTTCAATGCATAAATGTACACAATAAATAAACCAGAACCTCAAGCACTAAACTTCTTGCTTACTAATAAACTACTGGATTATGTGGCTGTCAAATAATAAGACAGTAAGCATTTGTCTGCATGTGTCTTCTATGTGTAAAGTAAAGAGGTAGATGATAACTGGTGATTGATGTCAGGACTTTCCTTCTCCCATGAATATCAAACAATTGCAAACAAGATGCAGGTTTATCCCCCCAAAAAATTAAATATATCTGTGCCACGATTATTGCCATACTTTTAGTCAATACTTTGTGCTACCTCCCTTTGCCAAGATAACAGCTGTGAGTCTTCTCCTATAATGCCTGGTGAGTTTGGAGAATACATGGCAAGGGATCTGAGACTATTCCCGCATACTGAATCTCTCTGGATCCTTCAAATTCCGAGGTAGACGCAGGTGGACTCTCCTCTTCAGTTCACCCTACAGGTTTTCTATGGAGTTCAAGTCAGGGGACTGGGATGGCCATGGTTGGACCTTGATATTGTGACCTGTATGTTTGATGTATGTTTTGGATAATTGTCCTGCTGGAAGATCCAACCACAGCCCATTTTAAGCTTTCTGACAGCGGCAGTCAGGTGTTCATTTAATATATGTTAAGATTTGATAAGAGTCCATGATGCCATGTATCCTAACAAAATGTCCTGGTCCTCTGGCAGAAAAATAGCCCCAAAACATTAAAGAGCCACCGTCAGCATGAGGTACTTTCCATATGGCTACCTCTCTGTGTTTACCAAACCCACCTCTGGTGTTTATTGCCAAAAACCTCTATTTTGGCTTCATCTGACCATAGACCCCAGTTTCAGTAGTGCCAGTAGAAGTTTCAGTAGTGTCTGGCAAACTGAAGATGGTTGAGTTTGTTTTTTGATGAGATTAGAGAGTTTTTTCTTGTAACCCTTCCAAACAACTTGTGATGTAGACAACCTTGAATTGTAATTTTGGAGACTTTCTGATCCCAAGACACAACTAACTTCTGCAATTCTCCAGCTGTGATCCTTGGAGATTTTTTGGCCACTCAAACCATCCTCTTCACAGTATGTTCAGACAATATAGACACGTCCTCTTCCAGGTTGATTCATAACATTTCCAGTTGACTGGAACGTCTTAATTTTTGCCCTGATAGTGGAAATGAGCATTTTCAATGCTTCTGCTATTTTCTTATAGTTCAGCAAAACAACCTTTTGCCGCACATCACAGCTATATTCCTTGGTATTACTCATTGTGATGAATGGTTAAGAGAATTTGGCCAATGTGTTACATAATATTTACACCCCTGTGAAACAGGAAGGCATGGTTGAACAATTTCCTGTTCCTACTCACCCAGGTGCACAAAAATATAAAATATCAATGGGAATGTGCTTCAAATATATTTTTCTCCTTTTAATTCGTAGGGGTGCCAATAATTGTGCCATATGTATTTTTCACTTTTTTGATAAACCTGTATTGTGTTTGCAATTGTTTGATATCCACAAGAGTAGTGATAGAAAAGATCATAGGGTTAAACATAAAGACAATTACCAACACAGTTTTTGCTCATATTTACCAAGGATGCCCAAGATTAGCAGAGAGACATGATTCATCTGTAACCTGCAACATTACCCCCACCTCTTGGTTGCCTGTCATCAGGGATTTAAACCTTAATAACTTCACGCACAACACCCTCCAACCAGTTACTCCACATACAGCTAAACTTTTTAAGTTACTAGGTTTAAAAAGTCATGTACAAAGATGCTGAATCCATTTTTGTTTCATAAATAGGTTAATAGCAACCAAATAGATATAATTTAATTATTTAACGATCATATCTATAACAAGGTGTTTTTGATAAAATAATTGATAAATAAATGATTAATAACTGGAATATTAATCATGCATATTAGATGAGATGTATATATTATTTTCATATTTTTTGGCTGGCATTAAGGACTCCCCTCATGAGACTATATACATATATAAATTAACATTTTGCTAAAGTATAATCCTGTAATTAAAAATGGTGGTTTATGTTTAATTTTTTTTTTTAATTGGAGCAATTTTCTTCATCTTCTTTTTATATTTCTTTGCTCTTTACCTGCTTCTTCTTAGTTCTGTTCAGTGATATTAGTTTGGTTTATCTTTGTGCACAGATCTGGTGATTTGTACACTTCTAACAATTATACTTTATACATCATATCTTAACCTCTCTTGCTTTACCATGTTGACATTATGTAATTCTGGGAGGTTACAATATATTTATATATATCTACATTGAAACCAGTTTATTGGTTCAAAGGGATTTCTTCGCTAAAGAAAGAGTTGGCAGGAGAGTTGTGATTTTAATTTTCTCATTTCACTATTTATTATGAAGGGCCGAGTATTGCAACTTTCTCCAATGTGAAAGGCTGATTTCATAACATACAGTCATCTCATCATATGCCATTGACCTGCGGTCTCTCTACAAGTATGTTTCATAGGAACAATGAAAACAGTTTTGCAGGACCCAAGTCTTCTTTTCATGATCCAATGTGTACGAGCTGTTTATAATTCTGACAGTGTCTTGGAATCTGGCCAGTGCCTATAGTGCTGTGCCTAACGAGACTGTAAGCAGCTGCAGCCTTGTAACTTAAAACCACTGGAGTTTCCTGGAGGAGCAGCACTACTTCCAAGCACAATGAGAGAAAGACACAGTCGTTTGTTCCAAGCATTTGCTTTCTTTCTGCATGAAAACGGAAAGACCAACCTGAGTGCAGCCGGACAGGTCTAAGTAGATGAGTTTGTGGCATCCTTTTGCTGATCCCAGGTACTGTAAACCTTTGTCTGTAAATTTTCTGCTGTAGGCTAAACTCACATACTGCAGATTAGGAAGACACCTTAAATAGGGGAAAGTATGCAAAGGTTATAAGACAACACACACACACAAAAGAAAACATGCAGCCCTTCTCAATCACCCTGTATTGGCTTATTTGTGCTATAAAAACCTTTGCTTCTGCAAACAATTACATGCATTTCCTTTTGTTGTTTAATATGAAATAATATGAAAAAATAACCCCTTTTACAAACTGATTTACAAATAACCCTTAAAGTACCAGCGAGTTTGTTACCTTGCTAATACTCCAAGAAAATATTTTTTACACTATTTTATACACTATTGCTTATTTTTAATTTGCCCTTTTATTTCAGAAAGCAGTTTGGAGAGGAGTATGTAAAATAGTGCAGAAAGCATTACTGCAACTTGTTCTCAGAGGACAGGGGAGGGGAACACACTGCGTTTTTTTCTTTGCTAGCTCCTTCTGTGCCAGGGGAGCCGATGCTTGTTTGAGTCAGGCTAGGTTCTCCCACACAGCCCTGCCAGTAATCCCCAGCTAACATATTAATGGCTTTACCTATCCAAAACTGCTTGTAACAGCCCGAGGTCCGCTACAGCTTACAGGGGTCTTTCCTGCTCTTTATGAGTTCTAGGAACTATATCCCCTTTGCAAGCTTTTGTTTAGAAAGCTAAGATGCATGTAAAGAATTTTGTTCTCTCTTTATGGACCCATGACCAAAATTGATTAAAATGTTTAATCTAGCATGCAAAACATGTGTAAGATTTTATTTTTTTAATTCAAACCTGTTATTTAACTAGTATTGTGATTTCTGGCAGCCCACTGTGAAAGAAACATTCCCGTTTGGCTGCTGCCTGGAGATGCCTCTTATTCTTTTTACCCGTTGGGCTCTAAGTTTTTCCTAATATTATTGCGGTGAATTAGTGTGAATGAAGATGCGAATTGTAGATCAGGCCCTGTTGATTCATCATAAGATTGAATGTTGGAAAATGTGTACCAGTATAAAAACACTGTATCTTGCACACATATCTTGAGAACATACGTGAATATAATTTGATGACACAGCATCTGGTAACAAATTCACATCCGAGATTGCCATAAAAATGCTACCATACTGTTGCCCTCCACACAAAGGAAAGCTGACCAGCAGATATGAGTTCATTGGTGTATAACTGGGGTCTATTTGCACCCATTTTTTTTTATAACGGAATAAAATTTGGCATTACTACCCTGCTACAGGGGTTTACAGTTTTTCCAAGGCCAGTGGGCAACCACATAGATACCGATTTACTTTGCCTTTGTCACTTGATCATGTACAGGAGCTGTTTTTCTGCTGCTTTCCATAAAACACATCACTTTTTTCCTTTATTTTTGTTAATATGAAATTCCTTAGGTTTCCTGTATAAAACTAAGCCGCCGCTTGGTTTGGCAATCTATATGTTTTTAAAATGGTAGCACAGCTGTACCCTGGCACCATTTTCCTGTTAATGGGTCTTCTGTCAGATGCAGTTTAACGAAGTAGTTATAGGTAACTGGAAAATGTACAATGACAAAAATATTTACGCCATTTGAAATGGAAACTAAGAGGCAGAAAAGCACTGTAAATTAACAGGTCTGACACATCTTGGCCTATTCTGTAATGAAACGTTGCATAAACAACTGTTCACAAAATTCCAAGTTAAGCAGCAGGTTACCTTGACATCATGCGTAATGAAGCATTGGTTACATTAGTATGAGATACATTGAGATAAAGTAAAGCTGGACATCCTTCACAAATAATCTTCATTGATTCATCCTGAGCAAAACAAAATCATGGAGGAAGATTTACTTTTTTTTTTTTGTTTTTAAATAGTGCTTTCCTACTTTTAAAATGTATACACCAATATCATTTCTTTTAATATTCCAACTGTGTACAGGCAGTGCGATTTACCATAAATAGTACATCTGGTATTCAATAAACAAATTGGCTAGGGTGAAAGGAAAGATTTAGTAATGTTATTTTCCCCCTGAAAATCCAGCACTGCCACTCACTTGCTCCCTATGGGAGCAATTTATTGCGAAGTTATATTGGATTGCTTTCTCTGTGATCAGCAAAGAAAAAACTATAATTAGAAACATTTTCGGAAATATAGACATTAGGCTCGTGGAGCTAACCTTCACTGACACATCATGACAGCGAGCAATGATAATATAGATAGCCTGCCGTCACAAAATGTCTGTCTTGCTGTTTAATAAATTAGGTCCATTTAATAAATCATGGTCTGTTGATTCATTTATTTACAAAGATGTAAATCTTTCACAACCACAGCCTATGTCTGCGAGGTACTAGGGGTCAGTTCCCTCAGTAAGCTAAAGTGGCTGCTTCCCTTACTTGGCTCTGGGCTGGAGCCCCTAGTAGAGTTTGCAAAGACAGCCCTGGGCATTCACACATGGACGATGCTTACTTTACATTGTACCTGCCAGGGACAAAACCAAAGGATGCAAAATATGTGCCATATGGTGGCATAAAATATCCATATATTCATCCCAAATGTCATTAAAATCTGATCCTTGAAATTTGTTCATGTTACTTATCTTTTGTCTAAGTCCTTGGTAGTCAAATTTGACACCCTACTGTTGTGGTATCTTGACCCAGTTTTATGATCGGTAGGGGTGTCTATTGTCACTGTTTACAGTTATTGACATTTACACACAACTATCTTGTAGGTTGCACAGAAAGTGAAGGACAATCTTCATTGGTATGGTCTCTTAACCGTGGATACTGACTTCTGTATTCTCCAGGATCAATACTTAAGTTACATTGAAGATTTTTGTTCACTTAATTCACATATTCAAGAGTTTTATCTAAATTTCACACATTTCCAAAAGACATCTCCAAAAGTATTATTCACATTTTAGTTCTTCTATTTGCAAATATAGGTATTAGCCTTTACAGCAAGAAACAAAACATGCAGACTATACTGTCTCAATGGTTCTTATCTGCTGTCAAATTCTATGTCTCTATATGTTCATACACAACCCTTATGTACGAAAAAGCAGTTTCTTAACATTCTGCAATAAGAGCCTTTTTTTCTGTAACCGAGGTCAACTGTCTTCTGCTAAAATGAATAAGTGAATCCATATGTGGATCATGTAAAACTGGAACATTTTTTCTGGCCCTGGCTCCAGATTAAGTATTACATCTGTAATTTAGTGATACCACATTGCAAACTGTATTTTTTTTCTGGAAAGTTGCTTTCAATAATAGTAACACTTACATTCAAGCTTTGGCATTCAGACACATTTAAATCTTGCAGGTTTTTACACTCACCTAAAAATAAAAAACACGTTCATTAGAATAAATTTCTGTGTGTATTATATATATATATATATATATATATATATATATATATATATAGTTTTGCAAACTAAATGCATGCCATTCTAATGTTTCATTATGGGAAATACCGTGTGTCAATATCTAGATTTCTGGGGTTTTTTATCCAACAAATAGTCTCCTATCAACGTACTTTCTTCTAATCTGTGAAGGACAGCAAACTGCGAGATAAGATGGAAGTCTTTACAACAGGAATTCCCAAATACACTGTACTGCTTTTATATAAATTATAACATAGACTTACATTTTATATCTTGAAACTAATTAATCTTTCAACATGGTTTGATAAACATTGCTCTAAAAATGAAATCCATGGCTGTTAGGTACAATAACATACTGACATACACATGTGGTTCATTTATAGATGACCCTTCTTGTTGACCTGCTTGCCAAGAGCTTAGCACCACCGCATACTTCCCAACATTTTAGATGACCAAGGAGACACACTTTTGCTTTAGGGGATATGTTTAGAGATGCTGTTTTTCAGAAGATATTTCTGAAAAGAATAATCTACACTTGTTCTGTTGTTCACAAACATACTGTTGTAAGGTTAAGGACTGTAGAACACTATGATAGACTTGTGTCCACAAAACATTCTGAACGCCTAGAATAGAGGGACGTCATCGGTGAAAGAGGGACAGAGGGATCTGGGTGCAAACAAGGGACTAAATTGAGACACCTGGCAGTTACTAAAAAATCAGAACTCACTTACTAAACAAAGGCCACCCCGTGCCCACATAAACACACTAATAATGTAATATTCCTTAGTTACACAACTATGTCCTAATATTCCCATTTATGTGAGAGGCTGGATTTAACATTCTGAATATTAGGAAAAAATGTGTTTTTAAATAAAAAAAATAAGTAATGTTTCATTCACAAACATGTTTTTGCTCTTTGTCTTTTAGAACGGGGATTCCAAGTAGCCCATCTGCAAACATTGGCTTCCAAGACCTATTCTATTTGTGGGCAGGATAATAAGGGCCAGCTGGATGTCAGGATGCGAGTGGTTACCCTTACATTGCTACTTTGCTTCTGCACAGTGTCTGAGCTAAGGAAGATAAGAAGAAATCACAGAGGAAACAATGACAAACCGAAAAACTCCAAGAAATATTCTAGCACGGCAGAGCGTTATACTCCAGAATCACCTTGTGACATTTACACATATCTTAATGAAAAATACTTAGACTGCCAGGAGAGGAGGCAGACATCTGTCCACCCTGACTGGCCAGAAGATCTAATACACATACTGCTTGCTAGAAACCGGATCCGTATTTTGAAAAACAACGCGTTTTCTAAATTCAAAAAACTAAAGAGCTTGGATTTGCAGCAAAACGAAATAACTAAAATCGAAAACCAAGCCTTTTCTGGTTTAACGAAACTCACAACTCTCTTGCTGCAACATAACCAGATTAAAGTACTTTCAGAGGAGGTGTTTATTCACCTGCCTAGGCTTGGCTACCTACGGCTGTATGACAACCCATGGGATTGTAACTGTGAGCTGGAATCCCTAATCACATATCTGCAGATTCCCCGAAACCGGAATATGGGAAATTACGCCAAGTGTCAGACTCCAGTAGAGATGAATGGGCAGAAGTTAAAACAGGTTACACCAGAAGTTATATGTCAGGGAGACGACGCAGCACCTAAACACCTGGAAGGACCCAAGATCACCAGACCTTCAGTGGACTCGTCGCTCTGCCATCTTTATTTGTACCCAATTGCAACATTAGACTGTAAAAGAAAAGGTTGGTGAACATATTTCTATTTCGGTATAATTGTTCAAAACCCAATGACTTTTCACATAAGCCTTTAAACCATTACAGCTATACTATGCAGAGAACAGGGATGGACCTCCCCAATGTCTTTTGTGGTGGGATAGGTTTTAAACATCACTGGTACTGTCACCATGCTGTAAAGCATATATATATATATTTATATATATATATATATATATATATATATATATATACTCTGAGCGCAGCTGACTTTCTTAACTGTATGATCCTCAGCAGATAATCAATATCGTAAAATCAAAACTGTTTATATATATATATATATATATATATATTACTAATGGTGACACAACCCCATTAATCTGTAATAATACCAAAAAGCCAGCATAAATTAACTCTCAATGAAATAAAACCACAGACTAATGTAGCTGACACTATAGGTAAGGACTTTGTAGTAAAAGAGAAGGAGTTCCTTTAATTGAGGAGCCCTGAGCAAAATTTCACAGTCTTTGGGGATAAAATAGTTCTACCTGTTGTGTCAATATATATATTTTTTTTTTTTGGTACGCAGAGGGTCAGTTAGTAAATTTAATGTAAACATCACAACGTGTGAGCTTCATGTGGCACTTCTGCATTGTGTATTCATCTGTGAGGAAAGAAACGGGGTACTACACAAAGCTGTTTTCACAATTGATGAGAGCAGGAAGAGCATCCACTTAAATACTCCGTAAACAAACTAAACAAGACCACAGCTCCATCTGCAGTATTTGCCGAGCTCCCCCTCATTATTTATAATGAAGTCCATACATCACGTATCCGAGTAAACCAAAAGAGGGCCAGCAGTATAGCAGCAAGCCACAGAGAAACTTAAAAGGATGATGTTGGCTCTGATGCATATTAACAATGATATTTAGTTATGTAAGTTTCTAATCAAAGCATTTTTTGGGAGAATAAAGGCAAGAACTGAAATGAGGTTCTGAGTGCCAGACAAATGACTAATGCATGAACTAAATTCGTGAAACTACAAAAAAACTAAATCAGAATAACCTAAAAATACATAATTATAAGCCACATTACAGTCAGCAATCTAGTAAAATAGATTAAAATATGTGACAATTCCAATTTAATAGAAAATAAATAAAGAACCGTTTCCAGATTCACATGCACGGAAACACATAACTAAACTTCCAGTATGGCTTGTGCTTCACTGCATTTTATCCTGGACTGTGCAATCAAAAAAAGACACCCGGTTGTAAGATTTTCTGGAATAATCTCACAATTTACCATAGTACAATATACAGCACCATTAACTTTTATATAATACCTGGTATAGATTTATCTGGTAACACGTGTCCAGCTATGTCATGCTATGGACCAGTCTGCTGCCGAACAAATCCAACTATTTTAGTTGGGACAGGAGTCAAGAGGACATTGCCAAGGTCAGACGGTGTCCACTATGTCAGTCACTAGAAACCAATAGCCCTCTGGTTATGATAATACACATCAAAGTAACTTTATTGTACGAAATGTTTGTCTCTTGGAGTCCGCCTTGAAAAACAGCATTAGCATTAAAAAAAGTGTATGCGCTTAATTTCTCGATGTATCTAATAATCTGTGCAATTTAGAACTAATCTAACAAGCCATGGCAGCCGGTAGAAAACAAAAACGAGCAAATATCAGCACTGGGAATTTCCAAAAAACTTAACTGCTGGCTATAAACACAATTTACCTAGTGTGCATTTTCCATTTCATGTCAGATCATTATCTATCAGGATGATACAAAGCAATGATGTAAATAACAGACTCTCTGTTTGGACCCTAAAGAATCGCCATAACACTGATTTATTCATTACTAAGTCATATACCATCAGAAGTGGTAGATGACTTATAGTGAGGGAATTTTAACATGCATGGAACAGACATTAAGCTATCCAGAATCTAAGACCAAGGACTGGTTTAGACCGGAATCTTACATCAGGAAAAATAGGCAGATGGGGCTGATGGTTCTTATCTGCCCTCAAATTCTATGCTTCTATGACAAATGACATTGACATAACCACAAGTAATGATGCTTTTCATTCTTTCAGGATTACAAAGAGTCCCCACTGACATAGCTCCAGACATCGTAAAACTTGATCTGTCCTACAATAAAATAAAAGAGCTACGTTCAAAAGAGTTTGAAGATGTTCCAAATCTGGAGACATTAAACCTGGGCAGCAATGGTATGGAATCCATAGATTCGGGTGAGTTAAGTACATATGAATGTAAATGTGTATTTCTTTTAACCTAGCGTACTCCATGGCGATGTCAAATTAATACGTTTTAGGCACGAATGTGACACACAGTACCTATTTTATATCATATTAAAATAGTGGATTAGTGACAATAAAGTAGGAGAACTCAGATGGCCCACTACCACTACTATAAAGATAATACTGGTTTCCAATTTGTGTGCTTTAATTTTGTATTATTTCCTGCAGCTGCCTTTTCAGGTCTATTGAATCTACAAGAATTGGATTTATCAAATAATTCTCTTGCTAACTTTCAATATGGCGTACTGGAGGACTTGTACTTTTTGAAGACGCTTTGGCTCAGAGACAACCCTTGGAGGTGCGACTACCACATTCATTACTTGTTTTACTGGCTAAAGCACCACTACAATGTTAACTACAACGGCTTGGAGTGCAAGTCGCCGGAGGAGTATAAGGGCTGGTTTGTTGGGAGGTATGTTCGAAGTTATTATGAAGAATGCCCAAATGAAAAGTTTCAAGTGCACACGGATCGGGCAATGGATGAAGAGGAAAGGGAGCGACATAAGGACAATTCAAAGCCAAAACCTAAAGGTGTCATAGTAACTGTGATAAGTTAAAGCATATTTTGTAAGCAAGATACTTTCTTATAATTTGCTTCTTTTCTAAACAAAAACAAAGCCTGGCCTACATTTGCATGTAGCCCTCAGCTGTTGGAGACCTCTTGTCAAGAAATTGTCTCCTTTTAGGGGAATCAATAAATTGGTGCATCCCATACCAACAATATATGCTTCACAAAGTGTGCACATCTATCACAGAAGAAATGGTCTTTACATAACTGTGACAAAAGCAGCCAAGGGCAATGCATTATTTTATGTGTCAGGTAGCCTTAAAGCAGGTTCCTCTCAATCAGTCCGTCAATCACCGATCTGATTTACTAGTAGAAGTTCCTCATTGAAACTGCTATATTACTGAATGGTTAACTCAGGTGACATTTCTAACAGTACACAATCCGCTGCTGCCAACAAAACTCTGTGATTGGATGACAAAGTCTGACACCCTGTAACAAATCGTTTCTACCAAACAGCATCAATATAACAGCTGACCCTATTGGATGCGTCTCGTGGAGTTACAGCAATTTAACAAGGTGTGATTTATACGATGTGTTTTAAAATGTATATGTATTTGTGAACATATAGCATTCAGTGTGTTAAAAGATGCAGTTTGCTGGCAGATGCTAGTAAGCAAATACATTTTATCATCTTCCTACTGAACCAGCCAAAGGAACCTCAGCAAACTCTGTCTTGTGTATAACCCCCCTTGTGACAGAACACATAGAAAGCAATTACAAAAAAAATGCAGCTTCATTAAATTCCTTCATTCGAATATTTGTTCTATAGGCCATCTACAGATGGTTGCTAATTAGCGTGTTCTAGCCCTGTGCGGGTTATGTGTAATAATTAATTCTGGGGGAAAAGTGTGAGCAGGGCTGGTGTAAGGATTTTTGCCACCCTAGGCAAAACATAATTTTGCTGCCCCCTGGCTCCACCTCCACAAGCCCCTCTCCTTTTGCCACACCCACTCCTCCCCATAGTGACCGCAAGCCGCAGCCGCGCTTCTAATGAATGACCACGGCCGGCGGTTCGCGGCTGCAGGCTGCGTGGCTGCCGGCGCCCCCTCCTATAGATGGCGCCGGGCCTGGGTGTGAGCACTCTTTATACATAACTCATAGGCATGCCGTTAGTCTATACCTACTAAAGGTCTGCTCTTTATGTTTCTCTCTTTTATAATTCCATAATTCCATTATGTTGAGTGTATTTAGTGCAATCAGATATGTTGCTATTTGTTGTGCCTTTGTGAAGGGATAAGTGTAAATACAATTAAAATGTGTATATGTGACAATATGTGTATCATAGGCATTTTGTAATTTCAACTCTTGTAAAATGGAGTTTAATAAATCATACCCCTGTCGTCGCCCAAACATAAGAAATTACAATGTTTGTATACATGCTATGTTTTGAGTAGCATAATGTGGTTTGCTGTAGCCACAAGATATTCATTTTCCAAATGACTGCAAGTTTGCACATTTTCTTTAAATCAATAGTCATGCAAACCCTGGACAAACATTAGGTTGTTTAACAGATTGTTTTTAATTTTACATACACGGTATATGCAAAAAAATATAAATACTGCAAATCTAAGCTACGACTAAACGCTTACAACAAGTCCCAGAAATACAGGATTAAAATTCTTAATTGTTCACTAAAAAGCAGTCATCAAGGCTTGAATAATAAGGTGGGGAATCCTGTTTCCTGATATTATGTAACATGTGTCAGTATCTCTCATCACATCATCGTGAGACATGGAGAGAGCGGGGACACAGTGGGAAAAAGTGTCACATAATGTGCTGTTGCAGTGGCCCTTTAGGGCCATTATTTGTATGACAGCATGGTGTATTGTCCTGCAGGAACGGCTCAATAGGCTGGCATCACACGGAGTCGGAACGGAGCCAGCTGTATAGTCAATGGTGCTACCTGTTAACAGGCAGCATGGCGCTGGAAATAAGCTGTCAGTACAACAACCAAACGTTCTTATTAAACTATACATTATGCATGGTCAATTCTTATAGGAGGTGATCTCTGGCGTTGGGCCTTTATAAGGTGGAGTTAGTGGCCTGAAGCACTGAACTCTCTTGGAAACACTCGGTACAGTGTTTAACAAACAGTTTGTTGCAAGGTTTTCCCAGATGTCAGTTTTTTTTTTGCTCTGGAAATCTATTTCAGATGTTCGGGGAGTAAGCAGATAGATGTATTTATTAATATTCATTTCAGTACCACTCAACAGAAAGGTTTCCAGTGCTACAAGTAACACAATTATATACACACACACACACACACATTATACATATTACTATATGGGAAAGATATTTAGAGTACGGAAAATGTTTTTTCTTTCCTTTTTGTTATCTTTAAATATAATTTAAATGTAATTCATCTTTAAATATCAATGTTTTCTTTATACTGCCACTAGTGTTCTTTGGGACAGCAGCATTATAATAATATATAATAAGGTTCCGGCGGGGGAGGGGGTCTGCTAGACTTACTTAGAGGAATACAATGTTGGGACGAATCTACAAGAGAGACAACATATATTCCTATATATATATATATATATATATATATATATATATATATATATATATATATATATATATATACCAGGGCATATACCTTGGCAAATTACATAACTGAACCGCTGGGGGAATTCAGACACCCTCTACAGTCGATTAGATGATGATTCATGGCTGAAAGTATTAAGTATCACCATGAAAAGGAGGATCCCCAATTTAATTAAAGTGAAAAAGCCTTCTCATGGGGGCAAAAACTCATCCAACGTATCACACTTTGGTAAATGCCCCAGCTTGTGTCACACCAGGTGTCTTGTAGAGTTTCCTTTTATTCACACAACGTATAAAGGAAGGTTACTTTAAATTACATTATCTTCAATTAATTTTATTGAATGAGAAGAGTGATAAGGGTTTGGAGTCACTGGTGTCCATGATGTCTTATCAGGATACGTCACAAAGACTCATGGAATGATGATGTCATAAAAATTAAGGAGAACAATGGCTGTTACCATCAGAAAGCAGCTCACAGGAGCGTTTCAGACACAGTTTTCAGCTTTTATCAGTTGAGAGGTTCTTAGTTGTTAAACACGAGATGGATTCTCAGAACAAGAAGACGGGGAAACCATTCAAGAGGAGCTCGTCAGACCCATCAGACCTGCCCTTGAAGCGGTTTGTGACTCCGTTCTTGGAGAAGCAGCCAGGAGACGAAGAACCAAGCAACAGCAGCCAGAACAACGTGCCGGATCCCAAGAATTTACCATCACAATGGGTGCTGGAGCAGGCCACGACCACCAAGCTGCTCACGTGGTTTGGGACGTTTATCTGCTGCAGGTTTCCTATGATACCATTGCTTAGTCCCAAGTACCCCGTCCGTTGGATTCTCAGACAGAGCCCTCTACCTCCAAGGATGGCAGACAGAGCGATTCCTGACATCGGCTAATGTCATCTTTCTGTACCTGGTGAGTAGAGAGGTCATCTGCTCCAACCTGCTCAGCAAACGGCAGTTACGGGCAGCGCTGATGAGCTGTCTGTATGTGTCCTTCTCCTACATGGGAGCAGAAGACAACCCAGGACTGATTGGGGAGGAAAGGAGTGGAAGACAGCCCGGGACTGATTGGGGAGGGGAGCTGAAAACAGTCCGGGACTGATTGGGGAGGGGAGCTGAAAACAGACCGAGACTGATGGAGGAAATTATGCCTCCTGTTGATGTGTCTAATTCTGGATACAACTTACCTTTTAGTTATGGCTTAATAAAAAGTTAAAAACCCTAAAAAGAGTCATTTCTAATAATAGCTGAAAAAGGGAAAATGTAATCTTTGGTTGAAGATGGTGTTATAAAGGATCACTGAGTGTTATGAAGAGCCAATCCCACTGACGGGGAGGGCTGGCAGCCTAGGGCCTGGGGGGGCAAGTCTAGTCAAATGCATAATGATGTAATGGGATGGGATTGGGAGTACATCAATACACTTAAAAAAGTCACCCATGAAGCCACAATTTACTGTGATTAATCATTTTTAATAAAATATGCAGATGCAGAGTAAATAACACAAAACCTTTCCTCCCACTGATTTCTGGGCCTAGAAAGTTTTGTCCGCTGAAGTGACTACAAATTCAGGAGGCCGTTTTTATCTCTGGATAAGTAAAATTAAATAGTTCAATGTATTTCTACATTTAGGAATGTAGGAATTTAGGCTCTACCATGTTGACACCCAAAGACACAAATCAGTACAGGCTCTGCCGCACCGAAACCCAAAGACACAAACCAGTACAGGCTCTGCCACACGGTCAGCCAGGCACATACACCAGGACAGGCTCTGCCACACCGACATACCGGCAGTTTTATGCTGTCACTAAAGTTTTTATGGAGAGCAGCATTAAACTAAACCTTTAGAAATGTGTGGGTTACTCATTTATAAAAAGCAGTATTGCATTCTACAATGCAACAGGTATGACATGTTAAGGTAAATGGAAGGGGATCTACCAGGTGTATTTGTACATGTAATGTGCTAGGGACTTTTCTGAACAAGGAGTACACAACTCAATGCATGATGTGTCCTTTCAAAATATCCATAAATAAAAATACTTACTGATTGCTTTAAATGAAGCCCAGTGGAGCGAAGAACAGCTACGGAGATTTAAGCGTATAACGTAAGGACGGCACTTGCGTAAAATACTGACCACAAATTTGTCCTGAATGAGATGCCTCACTGTGAAAAAATCAATCTACAGATAAAGTAGAAAAATATGGATAATATTAAAAGCATAATAAATTACTTATGTTCAAAATATACAGTAGGTAAGACCATGAAAAAATGGGTATGTGGGAAGGCAAGTATCAGGTTAATTTTCCAATATATTAAGAATTTACTAATAAATATATACCAAATCATTCCTCCACCAATATCTGTAGAGATGACTGGGAGCTGCCCAAGGCCTAAAGCTCCCAGTCATATCTAACACTCAACTCTGCGCCACCATCCTATGGCTCGTTTAGTGACGGCTCACCATGGGGCCTGATTAGTCCCTGGTTTTGGAGCATAGGGGCTTTCATCCCCCTTGATCTGCCTCCATAGTCACCTTAGCCAAGATAACATTACTGGCTCATATGGGTATTACAGAATGGATATATCCTATTGTCTGGGTACAAGGCTGCTAACACAAGAGAATACAATAAGAAATGAGAGAGTAAAGTAGTGTGGGTGAAAGGGCTTGGCACAACACAACACAGATTTTGGTGGAGGAATGATTTCAAGAGCAGAACTGTTAAAGAGTGGAACTGGTTACAGTCCTCGGGATGGGAAACACAACAATATACATGTCATAGAGGGGAACTGTCTTTTTGACAAACAAGTTGTGTGCATATGGGTCTTACAGACAGCCCTGCCTGTGTCCACATGTTTGCTTCCCATTGTTGATGATGTGCCACCCATGTGCTCAGCTAACGCTACCTTTTTGAGGATGCTTAGCGTGCAAATTTGGCAGTAATAGTCCTTCCCCACCACAACAGGTAACATTTCAACCTGCTAGGTCTTTCTCGTGTAAAACTGGCTTTGCATGTCAATTGACTGTGGCTGACTGGCTATATGTCGCAGGCATAATAAAACTGGAATTCTTTATTGCATATCGGGGTGATTCTTTCATTGCTCACGAGAAAAACAGGGTGATGCTCCGGAGTTTAGAGTCTTTATCAGTAGAGTCTATGTTTGCTCTGCTGTTATATACATATTTATTTATCATATATAAGGCTATGAGCTGTGAGGATAGCTGTGAGGATTGTGTTTTCAATTACCACAAAAGCTGCACCTTTTGTGGAGTTCCCACAGTGTAAGAAATTGTGATTTATATGATGTGTTTAAAAATGTATATGTATTTGTGAAACTGCACATAGAAACATACAATTGAGGGTAGATAAGAACCATTTGGCCCATTTACTCTGGTCATTTTTCTTGACCTTGGCCTGGAATTAGAGTAAGGGTAGCTTTATGCCTATGCCATGTGTGTTTAAATTACCTTCCTGCATTAGCCTTCAGCACTTCTTATGGGAGACTGTTCCATTTATCTAATACCCTCTAACCAGTTCCATTCAAAAAGTCTACTTACACTACTCCAGAGTGAGCTATGCTGTGTTATTATCTTCCAGGATCGACAAACCTCAGCACATCTTGCCAAATCTATCAAGTCCACAAAACCAAAGATCTGTATAAACACAAGGAACAGCAAGCATAAATTATGTGCCAACACCAGGTAAAAAATGGAAGCTAGCGTGATTTTTCAGGCAATTCATTCTAAATACACTAGAGGGATGTAAAACAAAAACAGACCTTATTACAGGGCTCGATACACCCCAAGCCCTGGATCTCCGTTGTGAAATTGCTTCCAGGTCCAGCCAAGGTGCTTATCTACAGTTGGACAACAGAGTGTCCTGAAGAGCCCACGATCATTAGTGCCACCTCACGGACATAAATGATTCTTTTATTAATTCCTACTATTTTAAAATCAAGTCAAAAAGTCTAGAAAGCCAATTTAGGGAAGTGTAGGGTTTAAATTAAAAGTGTGTATCTTTTCCATGAATCTAACATGCGGTATAATTACAGCACTTGGACTAATTGCTTTGGTGGACATTTACCTTAAGTCTTTTTATCATTTATTTGTGATTTACTAAATTATCAAGCTGGAAAATGTAAAGGCAAACTCCCTCTTACAGTATGAACAAATCGATAATATGATGGCACTATATAAAGAAATAATAATAATAATATATTGAAAAAGATAAAAAATGGTTTTTAATTTAGAGTTGCCAGCCGTCTTGAAACCCCACGCAGGTTTCAAAACAGTGCTCATGCTCTTAATGACATGCA
Organism: Spea bombifrons; assembly: GCF_027358695.1. Classification (NCBI taxonomy): domain Eukaryota; kingdom Metazoa; phylum Chordata; class Amphibia; order Anura; family Pelobatidae; genus Spea; species Spea bombifrons. The sequence goes on along the minus strand of NC_071090.1, from coordinate 61,771,649 downwards.
GTCTCCTCCATTTAAATGTTGGACATCCTTGTTCTACACACCTGCTAAACTCAGACTAGATGCCAGACTGGTGTTAAAGGATTATGGTATTAACTATAAAAATGAACTATAAAACAGGGATAGCCAACAGTCTGCAAGGCAGCCAGAGAAGTTTAAAACATAGCAACATGACTGCTTCTATTCAGCCCAGTGCTTACTAGGAATAATGGGAAATGCACATGCTTGGAAGCTGGTCTCCAAATATTAACATTCACATACAAAATGAAGCCATACAATTGCATGTCTGCTACACTTTATTTGCTTAACATAGTAGAAAGTGAAATGAGTATTTTATATAAGTGGAATGGCACCTTTATTGAAAAGTACTATTTGTTAGAAGGTACATTCAGATATTCTGCATAAGGTTAACTATGTGCAGTGTTTGTAATTGGAGTATGGTAATACAACGCAATGTTACTTGCTTAGTATTCAGTTCCCTATTTACCCTATGCTCTTCACATGAATAAGTACATTTTACAGTCATTGACATGGTTGAGCAGTTTTCAGAATCTTTACTTGAACTCATATTTCTTCTCTTGTGTATTTAGAACACAATATTTTCCAGCTGGCAAATGGCTATGTTTTCACAACAGACTTATTAATATTGAATCTGGTGTGTCACTGGTAGAGAATTTGAACAGGAAAATATTTTATTAAAACGTGTATTGATATTTTTTAAAGCGTGAGGAGTAATATACGGGCCTCATTATGATATGAGAGTTCATCTTTGATCTTACGCTAGAAAGAGAGAGTTCACTAGCTACATTATTGTAATCAATCTAAACAAAAACAGCTAAAGAAATGCATTAAAAATAGCAATTCAAAAAATACATGCTTTCCAATAATATTCATCACCAGTTTCCTCAAGATGCTCTGGTCCAAGCAGATATCTTCTACTATGCTGTCATAGACACCCGGATCACCACTACATCTTAGCACTGTGTTACTTGTGTATAATGAGTGTTAATAGTGCAATTAAGCCAGAACATTTGGCAGAACTCGTCCCCTAGGCCAGCCCTTTCTGGGACCATATCCACTTTAATATGCATATTATATATATTTATATATATATATATATATATATATATACACACACACATATGCACACTATATATACAGTAGTTGTCACTATCATTCTTCAAACACCATTCCTGTTTATTTGGTTAACTTTGCAATCTGATGATACTATGACATATAAAGAAGTGTAATATACTGATTTTTTTATAACATGACATTCTGTTCTGTCTGCATTTGCCGCTTTGTACCTTGAGAACAGCCTTGAGTGGTAACTGTGAAATGTCATCTTCACCTTCTCTTATAGAAGAAGAATTTAAACTTCCATAATCTTCCATGTCCCCTCTTTCCAAGCGCTTCCAAATGAGGATGAAAAAATACATAAGTCAGCGTTAAAGTGACATAAAAACATTTATATTTAATAGATGTTGTTCCACTAAAGCCCAGTGTACATTAATATTTATTACCTTCTATTTATATACCATCACCAATTTACACAGCACATTTCAAAGCATATTCAAAGCGTATGACAAAAATAGAATCGACAGGTTAAGACAAAACCAACACATTAGGCTTGCAAGGTTATACATCCAAGGCTTTATAAATTGCTCTATGAGAGGGGTATATGCATTAAATGGCATCAGCATAAATACAAATCATATAAATGATGGAAATGGGCCATTCCAACAGATTCACATTGAGAAAACATTTTTAAAAAACATGGTCGGTCTAGTTAGTAGGCAGATTAATGCAAGCTCTTTGTGTTAAGTTGTGCTGTGGTAGGTGAAAAGGGCTTAATGACAATAGGTACCCCCACCCATTTAATGCCTATGCGTCATTTAACATCTGTGCAAAATAAAGAAGCAGAGGCTCAGCACTCAAATGATAAGGTGAGTTTATTTCACACAGGCAACGTTTCGACGCACAGGTCTTCTGTGCGTCGAAACGTTGCCTGTGTGAAATAAACTCACCTTATCATTTGAGTGCTGAGCTTCTGCTTCTTTATTTTGGATTTATTGAGGGACTTGGTGGTACCCTGGTTCGTGCACCTTTTCACTGCTGAGTGCTGCATTCCAACCTTTCTTTTTGTGTATTTAACATCTTTGGACTACGTTGCCCAGTAAATATATCGGTGATTACTATACATTGGTACATGCAACAATATTTTTATAAAACACCCAATACAATGTAGCAAAAGCCAATGAAATTGTCAATTTTACACTACACAGCTATGCTGAATAATAAAACGGTAACAGAGTTCAGAACAAAAGTATTCTTTCAGAAAATATTTCTGAACTGAAGGCAATGCTGTAAAAAATTAGGCACATTTTCAGCTGGAATCCCACATGAAGATAAGCCTGGTTAAGGTTCTAAGAAGCTGGTGTTCTACAAGAATGACATCATACGGCCTGTTTCACATTACTACACTGCTGAATTCTCTGGATGTTTCAACAGTTCTTTTAAAGTAGTCACTTGGTCTTTCAGTACCAAAGGATCTTTGTGGTATAACACATTATTCTAAAAGGAGCAATTTGTTCTGACAGTGAGTAGAAACTAAAAAAAAACATAATATTTTTAGAACGCTGGATTCCAGAGGGTCTACAAAAACCTATATGACTTTAAGAAGATGCTGTATAGGCTTCACGTACTTCTTTTATTCTTTTACGGTATTTTACAGTTCAAGACATCTGTTTTTAGGCTGAGACAATTGTTTTAACACACTTTAGCACTTTTAACAGTTTGAGTGCCAGAAGTGAGCATTTATTTTATCTTAGGGAAGTGCTCCATTTCCTCAACTAAATGCTAACTGTGAATATAACGCACAAGTGAAGGGGCAAGCAGGAGATGTGTTCAGCAAAACATAGTTAGTAGGAGAGCTGTTACTTCAACTCTGTGACTTCACCATAGATTGTGAGGGTTCAGTCCCAGAGAGCTTTTACTGCAGGAGGAGCTTGGCTGGCCTGTTATACTGCATACCTCTTCAAAGTTTCCTCACTCACTCAGCAATGCATTATACACAGCAAGCTCAGCCCTGGTTGATGGAGAAACCTCTCAATGTTGGTTATTAACAGTAAATAATGAAATGAAGAAGTTGAAACCACAGTTTCAGAACCATGACATATCTTCTTATACTGTCTTGTCTGATGGGTACTTGGTTATGTCTGGACATTTAGTAGTGGTTATAACTTTCATGCATCTTTGTCTATGGTCCACTTCCTGTCCACTTGAATATAATTCCATGGGATGCAAGTTACTATAGCCTTCTGATCCCAGGCAGAATTGAACCGCAAAATGAAGGCGGGGAAAACAGATTTTGGAGAGGGTCACTTGAAAATGAGTTTCCCGGGGTCCAACCCGGTCTTGATCTGCCCATGCATAGACAGACTAAGGGAAAGGAGTCTGGAAGGTCTTCAAATGAAGAAACAAAGTTGACAATACAAGCTGGGTCAGGAATCAAATAGTTAAAAAGGACACTAAAGCACACAAAGGCAGATTATTTGGCTCACATAAGGGGCATGAGGAACTATGGCTAAAGGCTAACTTTAACTGTTGTCAGGTCAGATATGCAAAAAAACACCCCTCAAATAGAATGGAGACAGCATTATATATATATATATGTAGAATAGATGCTATCTAGGGCCATGTGTGCCTCTGTAATGATGACCAGCCATTGTGTAGAATATGTGAAATGGCACTTCCTCTTTTTGACTAACACCTATACAAGCCACCATGGGTGACACAGAGACAGGTAAGTGAATGACACGTGGCTTTAAGTTATGCCTCAACAAAGAAATCATGTTGGCTCATAACAAAAAACATAATTCACAAGAACTGTGAAACAGACATGAAAAACAAATCAGCATCCAGAAGTGGCACATAACTGGACAGTCATCCCTTTTAAACCTATTACTTGGATGGTATTTTCATTTTGGCTTATTTAATAAATCTCATTGGCAACATATCCTTACCATGGAAAGATTTGTTGATGGAAAGTTTTTCTTGTGTTTACACTGCAAAGCACTATGAACACACACGGTATATTTTTAGAGCCCAGATCTAAGATAAGAATTTCTGATCCCTTACTTGGGGCCTGTAGACTAATTTAAGACAATGTCAGCTTTACAGTGTTCTTTCAGGCATACCTCAAAGTACTCTCTTTTCTTTTTAGAGTCCTGGGTCTCAACGTTCCACGCTTTTAAGATTTTCTTCATTAAGGCGTCATTAAAAACATTCTGAATTCTGGTTGCTGCCACTAAAACAAATACATTTAGAAAGAAAAAAACTGTATAAACTGTGATTTGCATCCAAACTAGTCCTTTTCTGAAATGACACTTTTCAGGGTTGCGCATGTGGACCACTAAGTGTCTGCCTGATAGATCCATCTGTTTTCCAATTGTCAACAGAGGAGATTGCTGTTAAAATAGTCACACAAGACAGCTAAAAGTAGTGGAAAACCCATAGAGAACAATCAGAATCATATTAGTGATTAGTGGCAGCAACATATATATATATTGGGTCAACAGCAATTAACAGATATGGGAAAGGCTGAACTTGATGGATGCATGTCTTTTTTCAGCCTATATAACTATATAACTAAATATATATCTTAAAGGGGACCGAGAGAGGAAGTTGTTGAGTCTACATGTAATGTCTAGGTTCCCCTTAACACATAGCTAGCACAGTTAGAACTAAGGAGACCAAATCAATATGAACAGGGTCAACCATCTATCAAAATATAAACAGTTTCTGTCGAATAAAGACAGCTGGTAACATTTAGCAAAATGAAACAACATATATATGAAAGTGTAACATTCTGGCACCTATACAAAGCAATGTGACACTAAACTGTTTTGGGATAACTTATGTTCTGTTTGTTAAAGATGGCAAAACAGCATAAGGAGCAGAACACGGAACACTCTGCTTTTTCAGATACACACCCAGGTCATCCAAAGCTGTACGAGTCATGTATTACTGCAGGGAAAACATATTTGGTATGTGTTGCTTGCACGCATTTCTATTAAAAAACAACAACATTTCTTGTTCTCTGCAATCATATCTGAAATGCAGTTTCAATATTAAATTTGCCAGTGTGACATTGAGCAAACTGAAAAAAGAATATATTTCTAAATAGCTAAACAAGGCAGAGTGTGTAAGTTTTTTGAGAGTGAAAAACTTACAGATCTGTTGCTGTTTGCGAGTTTTTGTCCAAGAATTCCACCGATGTATGATGGATTTCAGTACAGTATTCGCATGATGGGCCTCAGCAGTCTGCAGTTTGAGCTGTGTGTTGATCTTGTTGGCCTGCCTCCTTGAGCAGAATTCTATCCATGCACTGGCAATGATAGAAATCGTAAATATTTAATCAGTTTGTCTTTTGATACTGTAATAAATATAAGTCAACTATTAATCTCCATGGACAACAGCTGGCTCCCAACACAATGGGATTCCTCTTGAGTAAACCAGTTTCAAGGAATTACACTAGTGGCGAAACCCAAATGTCCAGGAACTCCCAATACATCAAAGGGCTATCTCTCTACCAGGTGGGAACAATAAACAGGAGATACAATCTACAATCTCCTACAACAAAAGGACTGCAGGAGATAGTATCTGGGCTGGAGACAAGCATGTGTTTGTCCTACAACAAAAGGAGACAATATCAACATTCAGAGACCCACCCTGAATTTTCCCTGAGGACCATCAACTTCACTGTGGGGGGCAATCTAACTTCATGGACAAGAGCGGTCTCTACAGGCAGCTGGTGCAGGTACAAGATTGTGCCTTCCTAAGGATGAGTGGACACAAACTAAGAAGATGATTGGCTGGGACTGTTTGGGCATGGTGGCTATAAAGGTGTGAGCAACAAAGACAGAGAGAGGGAGAGAACCAGAAAGAAGGAAAAGAGAGAACCAGAAAGAAAGAAGGAAGGATAACATCAAGGTGACAGGGACATCCCACCCTTACATGCACACATAGAGTCACTAGCATAGTGTAGTTAGAGTCATAGAGCCTTGTATTTTAGACGCTTCTCTATATACTCATATATATGTATTTGTTATGTTAATAAACCCATTGTTTTAAGCCACTGGTGTAAGTGGAGTTTCATACGACGAGGAATCTGTAGTAGTTAAAGGAAAGCCAGACGGGTGAAGGTTATATATCCCGGGATTCAAAGGGGCTTTTCTACATTGGCGAAGCCAGGCAGGTTAACGTTCCAGTAAAATTTTTGAAGACATTCCTCGGTTGGCCCAGGACTACGTCGTGAGCATTTTGGAGGGCGGAATTCGTATGAGAACGGAGAGATTCGGTATCGTGAGTATATAAGATGGAAGCTGTTAATAATTTTGCGGATAAGTCAACTGTTGAATATGTATGTAATGATAGGTTAAATGCTTTACAGTTGTTAAATGATTTACTTTTACAGTTTGAAAAGGCTAATAATAAGATAGGAAAATTTGTAATACATAAGAAAAAGAAGTATGCGGCTAATTTAGCTCAACTTGTTGTACAGTATAAGTGTGCATTAGAAAGGATGGAAGGAAAGGTCATGCCCAATACCAATGTACAAATGATGCCTGTAAATGTCTCTGTTGTTGGGGTAGATGGTTGTCCTACATGCCAATTAAGTAGAGAGGATGTAGAAATGTTGGGGGAACAGTTTGTACAAAGGGGACATATTATAGCAACACTAACTCAGAAACTAGAAGAGGAACGCTCTAGACACAATACACATTTTCCTGTTTATACTGCAACAGGAGGTGAGGAAGCACAGTGTCACACTCCACCAAATACAACAGGTCATGATACAGTGCAACGTTCGCTATTTACTAGATCTGAGACAACCCCAAGCACGTTGCCACGAACACATAAATTCACAACACTTACTAGTTTTGCAGAGGACCCTCATAAGAAATATGCTCGTGAAATTAAAACCCTCATCACACCTTTTAATTCAAGTGCTCACATGGTAGATAATTTAGTTACATTTGAGCAGTTTGTTACCCAGTATAGCCTTGATGACCACACTGCCTGCCAACTGCTTAAAATTTGGTTGCCTCCATATTACAGTAATTCATTAGAACTCCAACAGCAGTATGGCTCTTGGGCTAACAAGGAGGAGCGCAGTAATCAGATTATGGTCCTTACAAATGTAGATACTGCGGACACATCCTTCTTAGATAGTATTTTGCCCCAGCCCAATGAAGACCCTTTTGCATTTTGCACTAGATTTCACGAGGTGTATTGCAAGGTTCATAACAAAACAGGTTTGCAAATAGGAGACCCAATAATGTTACGTATACTAGCAGGAAAATATAAGGGTATGGATTCCACTAACCGTAACTTATTAGCGACAGCTCGTAATTTTCATGAATTCCTAAGAATGTTACATGACTGGAGGAAGGATCATACACTTAAAACAAACTTCCAACACATTGCTTTAATAACAAAAAATGAAGGTAACAGTACACACCTAGATAAATTAAGAACAGGCCGCATATGTTTTTCATGTGGGAAAATTGGACATATTAAAAAACACTGTTGGCAACGCAGAAATAATCAGGAAAGAAGGGGTCAGGTACATGCGGGGGTATATCACAATACTGCCAGAAACAACGCATGGCATTCCACACGACATGATCCCTATACACAAGCAAGAGAGCATCTTAAACAGATTTCTGAAAAAGAAGGTTATAAGTCTTATCCCACCCAGGTTAGAACAGTAGAGGATGCAAAATCTTCCAGCCACGTAGTCAATGTGATTCCAACTGCACCTTTACTTGACCTTAGGGATGAGGGGTGCACTGTACTCTCACCATAGGGATGTCAGGCCCCTGTTAAAATGGAACCTATCTGCAAATTGCAGAAGGACCATAACAGTCGCCCTTGTGTTTCAGGTGTGGTCGGGGGCCATCACACAAATATACTACTGGACACAGGAGCTGCTGTTAGTCTAACATCGTTACCGTTGTTTGTCTCACCATTAGCGCCACAAACTCACTTAATAGGATTAGGGGGAGCCCAAACAAGAGCAGTGTTAGCACCCTCTGTCCCTATACAGCTGAACTCTTGGAGTGACGTATTTCCTATGTGGTGCACCTCACAGGGTGATGAAACTATTCTAGGAGTGGATATAATGCGCAAGGCAGGGATGCTTATTGATTTGTGTAACGGTATGTTATGGAAAGTCACACGTAATCGTAAACCAGTAATATTGGATTATGAACATCTCTCCTCAATCCCAGCTATACACAGCGTGAAAGATGCACCTATACAATTCCCGTTTACAGATAAGGCAGTAGTTAAATCCTTAGTGCACAAGTTTCCAGAGGTGTGGGCTCAAGGTAAGAATGATTGTGGAGTTCTCAAAGGAAGTGAAATTGTGGTTCAAGGGCCAGACCCTCCCCCACAAAGACAGTATAGGTTTCCAAGTGAAGCTATTGAGCCAGTAAGGGAAATATTGCAGAAAAATGAATGTAAAACAATATTTCATGCTGACACAATTAATGACTCTGTACATGTCTTTGTAGATGGTTCACGGTACTGGAAGAATGGTAAGTTCTACACGGGTTGTGCGGTGATCTGCCCCTCCAGGAATTTTCATCTTTTAGTTAAACTCCCATCATATTGCTCAGCTCAAAGGGCAGAATTAGAAGCCATTTCCTTGGCGATTATGAACCTCTCGCATTCTGATGAGCCTACACTTTCAACCCCTCTCAGGGAGGCAATATCAAAAGAACAGTTTCTTAAGGCAGTGCAAGACCAAGTTCGAGCAAATTTACAATTTGCAGCAGGCAACATGGCAAGACCATGTAAAGAGGGGAGTGACACAGGCGACCCGTCGAGTCTATTTGAACCAGGCTAGTTAGTCATGGTAAAAAAAAATTAGGACCCACAGCACCATGGAGTGCAAACTGGGAAGGCCCATATATAATAAATAAAAAGCTTGGCTGTACAGTCATACAAGTAGAAAGCAAACAGAAAACCAAGAAAAAGAGGAAACAGCCAATGAAATGGGTACATATTGATCAATGTAAATTGATTCAAACAAGTGGTCTATGAATTATGAAAAACCTCATTAACTTTTGGTTCTTGTTTTGTTTCTCCTCTCTCTTTCTCTCCCTTATTCCTTTTTTCAGATGCATCAACTCAAGGCCAAATCCTTAATGCGAACAATTACTTGTATGCTGAATATCTTGGGACTCTGTCAGTGTTCGATAGTTATAAAGCCTGTATCAGAGGAATATTATGTATATACAGCATGCCAGAGCTGTTTAGGCTAAACTGGATATAGTATAACTACACTGGCAGACAGGGAATGATGCATAAATTGGGTAAAATCCAAAGAATAATTTTATCTTCAAGTAAATCAATTCCAGACAGAGAATAATAACACCAGTAGTTAAGGGGATAGTTAAGAATGACTTTGTTTGTATGATATGATTTCTTGGTATTTCAAAATGGGGAATGGATAGAAAATCTTTCTCTTGGCGGTCTACATCCTGTGACAAAAACATATGCCTGTACACCGGGACAGTATAGGGAGGTATACACGTCATGCTGGCATAATAATTCACTGTGTCAAGTAGGAGTTGAGACAGTCCCTACTTCTCAAATTCTGTCATTCATGGGATACGGCAGGGTGTGTTACACGTTATTACTAAAGATCAATCAAGTTGAATGGGTTTCTTCTGATGGGTGCTGGGGTAATTACAACTTGTCTAGAGGACTCTATTGTGGGGATAATTTGACTATTTTAAACATTTCTGGCATTTTATTTAGGATTCCATTCATCAGTCGACATTCTGTTGAATACCTCCCTTCTATAAACATTTCGGTGATACCTCCTAATCTCAGGGATGCTACTATTCTATTTAAATGGAGTAAAGTATTAGAATCAGACATAGGCCTACTTAAAAAAATGAAAGAATCTGATGATCAAACTAAGGTGGTAATTCAACATCTCCAAGGGGAAGTTGAACAACTTATTCCTCACATTGATTCTATTGCCACAAATAATCATTGGGATCATATTTTTGGACAATCATTTTCTAAAAGGAATTTTATGTATTATATGTTTCATCCTGTTTTTATTATTTTCATTTGTACTATTATATGTTTTATTGTGCAAATAATTCTTTGTAAATCACTGAAGCGCTTGACATCCAAGGCTAGACATACTATAAAAGAATTTAGATATTTTCATTTAAGTTAGACTCTCTAAAAGATAACTACACTATGGTGCCATGGAAATCCAAACATACAAAACCACTAATCTGAAGAGGACCTGCATTATGGATTTTATTCTTGACCATTTTGAATGTTTTTTCCAGCCACAGCAAACTGGGTTTACGTGTGTCATTCAGACACAAAGGGGGGAGATGTAATAAATATAAGTCAACTATTAATCTCCATGGACAACAGCTGGCTCCCAACACAATGGGATTCCTCTTGAGTAAACCAGTTTCAAGGAATTACACTAGTGGCGAAACCCAAATGTCCAGGAACTCCCAATACATCAAAGGGCTATCTCTCTACCAGGTGGGAACAATAAACAGGAGATACAATCTACAATCTCCTACAACAAAAGGACTGCAGGAGATAGTATCTGGGCTGGAGACAAGCATGTGTTTGTCCTACAACAAAAGGAGACAATATCAACATTCAGAGACCCACCCTGAATTTTCCCTGAGGACCATCAACTTCACTGTGGGGGGCAATCTAACTTCATGGACAAGAGCGGTCTCTACAGGCAGCTGGTGCAGGTACAAGATTGTGCCTTCCTAAGGATGAGTGGACACAAACTAAGAAGATGATTGGCTGGGACTGTTTGGGCATGGTGGCTATAAAGGTGTGAGCAACAAAGACAGAGAGAGGGAGAGAACCAGAAAGAAGGAAAAGAGAGAACCAGAAAGAAAGAAGGAAGGATAACATCAAGGTGACAGGGACATCCCACCCTTACATGCACACATAGAGTCACTAGCATAGTGTAGTTAGAGTCATAGAGCCTTGTATTTTAGACGCTTCTCTATATACTCATATATATGTATTTGTTATGTTAATAAACCCATTGTTTTAAGCCACTGGTGTAAGTGGAGTTTCATACGACGAGGAATCTGTAGTAGTTAAAGGAAAGCCAGACGGGTGAAGGTTATATATCCCGGGATTCAAAGGGGCTTTTCTACAGATACAAGAAATAAAATCCATGTAAGACAATCTGATACGGAACACTGGGTCGGTGACACACAGTCTAGCAGGTTGAGCAGAGGGGATCATCAAATTAATCTTCAGGCCGTGCCAATTATACAGGTTTATTGCAAAACTGGATACATTTGTATAGATCACTATCTTGGATACTTGCTTTCCAAAGTGTGATTGCGGTTGAAAAATGTCTTGGGGTTGTGAGGATGTGCAAGGAAGTAGGTAGAGCAGTTTCAGGGCCAACTGGAATGAAGCAGGTAGGCAACTAAAGATTTCTTAGACTTCTTAGACTTGGGAGCATGGCTGTCCAACCAATTATTGATGATTATGTCTGGGTGCACCTCATAGGACATGTGTGTATGGTAATTAAATACATGTACTGCTGTTAAGAAAACCTGAAAAGCTTCATTTCTGGTGTGACCATGGAGCAAGAAGACTGTCCAGAAAGAAGTGAAATGTGTAGCTGAAACTTACAGGTCTATTATTGAAATAAATTATATTTAGTAGTTATACATGGGTTATTAATTTACAGTTAGTTTACTTATGCTTTATGTCAACCAAATAAAGTATTGTAAACTTAAATTGACCTTCCTTAGGAGGGCTTAGCCTCTTCATTCTTTGAAGTTTCCAGAACACAAAATTGCTTTAATTACTGAGAAGCAAATGAAAACACATGTATGCGCTGCTTTTCTTTTTTGAGTGATATTTATTCATACAGTGCCAGATTTCAGCATTGTTTTTACCACCTGACACAAGTTTAAAATAGAGAACATAAATAGAAACACAAGTAAAACTCAAAGTAGTAAACCATCCATATGCCAGGAACGTGTGAGATCGAATACTGGAAACATTTGATAAACTGCTTTATACAGACATAAGGTGCAAAACAAGAAGAGGTTCATTAAACGGCAAAACAAATGTATATTTCTAGTTTTGTAATTGTCTATATTATTTTAGCTGAAAAAGAAAACTTTAATTACTAATAGGTAGTTTGTATATCATATGACAATAGCAAGGTTATAGAAGAGATTGAGATCTCTCACTGTTAGGGGAATGGATGAGATCCTTTATGAGAAGTGAAGTGATGGCAGCCAGTCGGTGCTTAGAGTGGTGTATGGGGAAGACACTTGGCCCTTTTTCCACCTATAGGATGGATTCGCTTGATTTTGACCAGTGATGGAGAATCGATGCCTTGTTTGACTGTGCTTGGGAGTGATGAAGAGCTGGGTACATGAACTGTTATATATTAGCATATAGGTCATGCAAGCACATTTAAGGCAAAGAGGAAAATATGCAGCAATCATTGGAGCACCTCCATTGGATTCCTTATTGACTTTCCTCAAATTTCTAAATTTCAAAAGACTGAGCCAACAAAAATATGACCAATGAATTTGTCTCAAAGTTCTTATTATCTATAAATAGATTCTATATCATCTATAAAGTGATGATCTTTCATAAACACCCTGAAGTGCTGGTTACTTGCACTCAGTTTGCATATGTATGTATCATATGTATAGTTTTTATTCATTTATATCAACAGATGTTCATAAGACTTTACAGTTTACACTATAATAATAGGGATAGAATAAGTGTAGTCAGGTGGTAAAAACAATGCTGAAATCTGGCACTGTATGAATAAATATCACTCGAAAAAGAAAAGCAGCACATACATGTGGTCAAGGAGACATTTTGATAGGGATAGCTAACTATAAATCCATTAGGAAAGGACGTCCCTGGCCCATAGAGCTTACTGTTTATGTATGTATATGCATCTATATCTAGCGATATAAAATGTACAGCTGTAAACAATTTAGAACCCTCTTTATACGGAAGAGTAAAATGTCCACAGATACCCGAAATGGTATTAGTGACAAGGATGTCTTTTATATGGTCATAAACTCTAAAAAGCTTCAATTCTGCGATATCACTTAACAACAGGACAAAGTCCTGGAATGAAAGCATGGAATATTCTGCCAAAGTGTAAGACAGTCTTTGCAGTAAAGTGCATTTTAAAAGGAACACAATTGGAATATACTTTGTCAGGTTGTAAAGTACTCACTCAAAACAGAGTCTTTGCAAATTGTTGATGTAAAATGAATATGCCTTCTTAAATAACTCCGGCGACACCTGAAAGGAAAAAGGAATAGTACCTTACCAGAAGGCTCATATGTAAAAGTATCTTTTTTGCTAAAGTACAGAATTGGCAATGGAAAAAGCACACCGCATTTTTCTTCCCAAGTGATGCATAGATCAACAAATAAAAGTGGCCACAATATATTCACTGTAACACACCATTTAGGATGACCACTCAACTTATTCTCAATTTAGGATTTAACAGATGAATATAGAGTTTAAAGGAAATTGTTGGTGCTTCTGGAACACATAAATAAATAATTGTGGAAGAAATAGTGACATCTCGTTGAAAACTTGGTGAGTCTAAATTGACTTACCTGCCTATTAATATTTAGGGGTTTATTTACTAAAGTTTGCTGTTAAATTGCAGTTATCACCAAGAATTGTGAAAGGACCATCGTCTGTGAGTTTATCCTGCAAGAAGAGCTGATCCGATCCCACATAATTCATAGCTCAAAAAGGTATAGAGTTGCACCGTGTTTGCCATAGAAAGAGAAGAAGTAAATTTGCTAAAGATTATACTTTTATTGGCTAACTGACTGATTGCAATGGATTGCAAGCATTTAAGACTATCTATTAGTCATATTATCCCAGGTATAATATGTCTGAAGAAGAGACTCATAGATAGTCTCAAAAGCTTGCAATCCATTATACGCTTTCCTGCAGTTAAAAAAGTAATTCATAATGTAAAGGAAACGGGGCATTACAATTATCAATATTTATCCATCAATAGATACTGATAATTGCAAACCACCGTAGAGTTTTTTTCTCTCCTTACTATAAAGATCAGCACAGTATTACCAACACGTCTTCATCTTGTCCAAAAAGGTGATCCAAATAGCTTCCGGCCACAGCTTTTATTTTAGGTTTCTTAGTTTCGTCAATAAACACATCCCTGTAGGAAAAATGTAAAGCAAATATTCTTACCACCGCTTAAGGCAGCACTATACATATATTATTTTACATCTGCGACTTCACAATGCAATGTATATACCATGAGACTAAAGGTTTATTCCTCCATGTTTTGGTTATAAGCTAATAAGATTGATTTACGTATATTTGTTCCTATAATTCAAACAAAAATAACCTTTTGAAAGTGCCCCTGTCACTGAAAAAATTAAAGTCTCCCCTTTTAGGTAGGAAACATTGCCCCATACATTGTGCTAATGAAAAGTGAATTGCATTTTGACATTTTAATAGAAATAAAAAAAAAACTACAAACATGTCAGTCGAGTGGGTTTTAAACATGGCTTCTGTACGGCTAAACAACTGTATCACAAACAGAGTATATTTGCATTTTTCAAATGCATTATTGCTTATTTACCAAACTAATCGAAACTTGGAATGGGCTAAAGTCGATATTTCTTATTAAACAATATTAATGTACTAGGTGTGGTGATGAATATTTTCTTTTGTTGAAAAACTACAATTAATGCACTCTGCTTATCAGAATTATTACACCATCCATAGTAAACATAAACATCTGCATCACATACCATAAAAAAGTCTCATGGCCCGTGTCAATCATTTGCTTGAGTTTGTCTTCCAGAAACAGGAGAGGGTTTTCTGGGCACATAATGCATAAGCCACACAGCAGCGCCTGTTACAGAGAAATCAGCAGCCATTGAAATGAATGCAAATGTATGAGTGTCTTGTACGCTGTTATTTTCTGTCTGCATACAGTAGCGCCTATATGCTTCATGCAACTATACATCATAGTGATTGGATACCTTATTCTATAGTCTACCAATTGCCTTTACAGAAGTGCAGCCTTTGCTAGATCTAAACCAACTCTTTGCCCAATTGGCTTTGCCACCCTTGTGCTATATGGAGACTCCTTAAACTGAAGAATTGTTTTTCTAACGGTCATTAACGTCTCCTGAAAGGTGGCATTCCGTGATATTTCTTCAGACCTAATTCACTGAAAAGAGATGTTGAGGTCCAAGAATAGACCAAATACAAGTCATTTGAGATATTTCCAAAATCAGAACAAATACAGGAATATTTTTTTCCATTTCCATAGTTTTTATAGGAGAAATATTTCATGCTGATTATATATACATATATATAGTTTCATATAATATATATTTCATATATATATAAAATACAACATAGCAAAGGTGCTAGAAATTCTTCAGTCCTTAGGTGTATATATAGAAAAAACCTAGCCTTAGTGTTTAATAAGACCTTTGCCTCCAGAAGTGTCCCCATTAAGTTTTGACCACTCGGTTGGCGCCCATGCTATAGGGGCGCTGATTATATAACTTTATCACAATGGTTGTCTTGCAGGGAGTTTTCATTTCGTTTTGGAGGGGTGGGCGCGTTACCTCATAAATCTCGGGTAGTGAGTGCTGCTTGATATACGTCCTGAGCCGGACATCTGCATTACGCAGAGAGGACATGTTAGAGTTTAAGGTCACCCCAGACCCTCAGACTTTCTGTATTCACCAACAGAACGACCAGCACATTGGAAGCGTCTACACTCCCGGTCTCCTAGCAACAAACTCTCGCTTACCCACCCGTTGCTTCAAACCACTCCCCCGTCCCTGTCTGTTCAACGCTGCTCGTTGGGCGGGAAAGGGCCGACAATAACCTAACCCTGGGATGCGAGTGTGTATCCGTAAATGATCGTATATGGGCTTCAACCATGAGGGGAGATTGATTGATATAATGATAAGAGCGGTATTTGACTATTCCAAATTGTTTTGCCATTTACTTAAACGTTTACAACCGATAAGAACCCACATCTGAGGGCTCAAAGATTGTCGGCTGCCTGCATCCTTTCATTCAGGCACCAAGGATATTCACTGCCCTATTAACATTGTATTCCTGAATAAACGTGTTTTTTTAGCTTGAGATTTTTTTTTTTGCAAAAATGTCCTTTTTCTAAGTGATTATCAAGAAGGGTTAAGGGATCTCAATGTATGGATTGCAGAAGGGGTGGCAGAAACATTTAAATACATATGACGTCACTTTATAAAGTGCTGCGGACCTATTGCCTCAAATACGTTAACCATAGCGCTTTTTACACTACAGGACCTGAGCAATGTTCGTGTTTTATGTCTCTGTTCACTGGTAATGTTATTCTTAATTAATGCACCCACACAAATTATAGTTTTTATTCAGCACAAGTAGGGCTTTCTGATATAACAATATTCATGAATATGACATTAGTTTGTATAAAACAATGTAGAAAAAATGCTCCAGTGATGTCACCAGAGATCTTTCTTGTAACTATAGGGAATCCCTGATGACATCACTGGGGTCCCTTTACATTTGTACGTATGTATTTTTATTTTAATGTTTCATTTAACGTTTGATTGCTATTCTGCAGGATGCTTTCACAACACTGGAAGGGAATGCCTAACTTCCGTTCAGAATTTCAAACACTTTCAGTGTAACCTGCGCTTGTTAATTAATAGCGTACAAAAAAAAATATTTTTTTCAATAAGGTTGGACACACAGTTACTGCCATCTCCTATTACATTTTTAATATCTCAGCCTAATTTTCAGGTAGAAATTCTGCTAAAATGTTTGTATTGTAATATTTGTGACAGCATAAAAGCGTTATAATGTTAGGGTTGAGTTAAATCCCTTCGCCTTCTAATCCAAACTTGCCAATGCTTGGTTATCTTTTACCCAATGCAGGGGTACATGTGTACATTAATAGCAACACAGAATTTGTCAGCTAAGAACTACTATGTGTCTGTTTTCTAACTGGGTCCTTGGCATTGCACTACACATATCCCAAGCATGATTAAATTCCTTCACTATATTCATTTGTAGGAATTTGCAGGAAGGCCATTCCACCTCCCCCCATCTTCTCTGTGATGAAATTCATACAGACGCTGATCAGGTTTATTGAGTGATGTCACAGTGACATCATGAAGCACTTGTAAAGTAAATTCTTTGAGCACTGAGACACACATGCCCAGTATAGAATGCACAATGTGCTTCCTTGTTCTATTATTACATGGATATATTAGTTATTCTATGACAAATACAGGGTGGTGATTGCATAATGTAACTGCAACCCCTGCTGGCCAGATAGTGAACTGCAAAGACAACAACCAGCCATGTACTATTACATTCATTGTTTAGAGGAAAGTAGTGGCTCTGAAAAGCTATTAAATGAAATTATATTTGAAGTCTATGATTATACAAATAGTAAACCATTATATCTTGAAATGCAAAGTAAGAGAATCCCACTATTGTTTCTATTTAGATTAAGCAACGGTAAAAATGTTGGAGTTCTTCATAAGAAATGATTATGGCGCAAAGTTTGTAAAGTGGTCTGGTCATCATAGCCATTAACAAGGGCATTCCTGCCTTTAAACAAAACACTAAAATAAGGAACTGTTTTGCAGAACAATATGTTTACTTTTTGTGACTACAATTAAAAAGGAAATAGATAAGGACAGAGTGGTTTGTCCAGGGGCCAAATAGAACAAGAGGTACATAGATATTGTAGATTATACACATGGACAGACTGACAGACTGACCTAAGAACTGCATGAGTTATAGATTTATCTACTAAAGTGAGAGTTTTCAGGCAAAGTATGGTGAGCGTGTTATGGCCAGGCCTGGTGCGATCCTGATGCAAGAAGGGCTGGCCCTCCATAGCGTATAGTTAAATCAGTGAATTGTCTTTCCACAAATCCCCTTATGCATTGCTAAGAAACATTCTTTGTCCTTCATTATGCAGTTTAACAGGTGAGTAGAATAGTCGCAACTGCCATGCGCTCGTTCGTGTGGGGGGGGGCGACAACATTGTTAGAACAGGTTGTGAATAAACTTGGGACATTATCTACACAAACTGCCTCCATCAAATAAGAGGTTTATGCCAGGAAGATTCTGTGATCCCTGTAACAAGTTACTGTACTGCTGCAAAGCAAGGTCATAAAATTATACGAAACTCTCCAAACCCCAAATCGGTCACTAATACCTATAAATGAAGGTATTTAAAGAACACTACAGGGCTTCCCATTTTTTATAGGATATAACTGAAATGCCTTTAATTACAACATATGGAAAAATGCACCAGATGTAATACAAATAAACTTATCCTGACACTTTTAGCAGCTTAAATGACAGTACAGACAACCAGGTTTCTTATGAGAGCGCTCATTTCTGTTCCCTTCAATCATTGGGGAAAAAAAAATTGCATCAATCACTACATATTTGCAGCTTCACTGCCGTTCATGGGAGGTTATGGGAACCAGTTTATTAGAAAACAAAGCTCCTTCCCCATTATCGATACAGTACATGAACTGCTGTACAAATATTTTTATTAATAAAGGTATGTCCTAGATACTAAAAATCAATACTGTGGCCCATCATGAAACACCTATGCCTGCAGGGGTTTACCTGCTATATTTTGTGTGATACAAACAATTTACAACTTGAGATAAAGGTTGTGTTGTATTCCAGTATGGAGAAACAAAAATAAAAAAATACTACTATTCTTGGGGGGGGGGAGCTTAGCTTGCATGATAACGGTAAATGGTCAGTTCAGCTCCCTATCTTTTAGCATCATTCTTAATGTGGACCAGTCTTGCATTTACTCAGGTCAATTATTTCTTCTTCTTTTTGCTTTTCTTGCCACCATCACCTTGAGGCACATTTTGGTCGCTGCCTCCTGATTTTTGAGTTCTGGTCTTTAGTTTTGGGATGTCTTCTGCTACTCGGAGCATTACAGCTTTCCCTTAAAAGAAAAGAAGCAAAAATAATTAAACCACAGACAAAGCACCGAACAAATGCAAACCTCGTTTACTAGCAGGCTATAGCTGAAGTACTGCAGCCAGGGCTAGTAAACACCATTTCTTCATATATTGGAAACGCAATAAACTTACATCTAATCCGTATATAGTGTGTCCAGCGGTACTGAAACATTTATTATCAGCTTGCAGACATTTTCGTGTGAAGCTGTTTTTTGTGGCTGACTCTGAGATGAAGCATTCCACCACAATGTGAAACTGAACCATTTCAAACTGGTCTTGTGAGAACTTGCTACAGAAAATAAAGTTGCACATTTAATGTGCCAGGTGCTTCCCTTCCTGATTTTGTAGAGACAACAAAGAAAACACAAACAACCACCCCATCCAGAGCTTTACTTGATGTAAGTTTGTCCACACATGGTGTCCCATCCTCGTTCTTCAACTGCACGCGCACTCTGCCTCTGAACTGGACGTCTCGGTTCAACTCACGTGTGTACATTTTATCTGCCTGTGGTGGAGAAAAGATTCAAAATTCAACACAACTGGATTATGAATCACTGGACAACTAATCAAAGAAATTAAATCATTACCTCTACAACAACTTGCAACTTGTTGGCACGGCACACGTCTGCAATCTCGGAACATGTTGGATTCTGCACAGCCTGGATGAAAACAAAGCTACGGGTGAATAACATAGATGCTATGATCTGGGTTACTCCATCACACTCGTTGTGGAGAAGAACAAGGAGAAGGTGTTCCTATCAGATATATCTGGACACTTTCTGCCATCCTCTATGGTGTGACCAACATTCATTTCCAACTACATGGAGAATATAACTGTGTTATATGAATCAACAAACAGTGTCACAGTACGGAAATAAGGCATTTGCTACATCAAAATCATTCAGAATGCAGCATGGCAGCTCCGGGTGTTTTAAATGCAGTGTATTATGCAGTGTATTATGCAGTATGCTGCTGTTCTCCCATACAAGATATTTTTAAAGCTTTTTTTGTTGCATATCCAGTTACTCTACAACAAACAGGTATACTATCATATACAATAAAATCATTAAAAATACATTTGCTACGTTGCCTGCAACACAGTTCCTAATTATCAAACAGAGAGACAATAGAGACTGAGACATGAGTGTCGATTGCAGCACAGTGCTCCACATACTATTAATTTCGTGGAGTGGACATGTTTGCAAAAGTGCCCATTAACTGCTAAAGTGTAATTAAAATAATCATGAAATGTTACATATCGTAAGAAACTCTGGTTTGCTGACCTTTTCAATAGGTATCCTTCTCCCTTCGGCAACTGTTTTCTTGTTATTGATATAAGCTGGATAAATGCAAATAAACCTGGTGAGAAAATGCCCCGGTTAGTGCACATTTCAGCCACAGTGAACTGTAAGTAGCTACAGTTGATTAATTAATTAATTAAAGTTAAATCGGTTATTGTTCATCAATGTTTTGTGTCTCTTTACTAATGTTTTTCTTACAAATGGCTAAAACATATGTGGCTTGTAGCACACGTACAGCACATTTCCATTAGTATGTACCTGGATGGGTCCGTGTGGAGTTTGGTCAAGTCTGCCATGATTCCTGTACCTTCTCAGTCACAGGTGCATAACTCAACTGTTCTCCTGTAGCAGAAAAAAAAATGCTGATTAATTACTGTATATAGTCAGTCCATATCTTGGTCATGCTATAATTACATTATTCCAAGCTGATATTTAATGTATAAGCATATTTCTCACATTTTCCGGTTCCCTACAATATCAGGATACGCCATTCAATGAATGGCATTACATAGCACTGTATTTCTATACGATTTTGAGACATTATATTGAAAATTAAAAGAAATAAAATCCAACTTCAGAGAATGTCTATAGATAACAGATTAACAATAAGAAAACAGAAACAGCATTTGATGACAGAGAAATACCATTTTGGCTCATTCCCTGCTTTAGAGACTCAAAGCTTAATCAGTCTTTGGTCTCTTGTAAGATTCGGGATAGCCATATGCTTAACCTATGCATGTTTAAATTCACTTACGCTACCGCTTCTGCTGGGAGCCTGCTCCACAAGTTTACGTTTCAAATAAAACTAATACAGCCAAAATCTTCTACTCCTAACTTTGCATTGGAAGGATGATTCGAATATGAGGCCTTGATATATTATTTAATAGCATCCCCCAATGTCTAATATGAAAGTTACTTAGAAGAATAGAACATGGCACACAAATAAAAAAAATGGCTTAAAACTAAAATTGAAGAAATTCCTATAACGGAACAGAAAACGTAACTTTCATTAATACTTTTAATAGTTAAAACGTTTTGTTTGCTGCCCCACAGCATTGTTTTCTATATAGCAGCTTCACTACATGCATATAGTTAGTGAGTATTTAGAACTTTTTCAGAGTATTCACCCGGTTGTTACGTTTTCTTATCCAGGAAGCATAACTTAGGGTTTTACTACCCAGTACCTTCCTCCATGCGGATTTCTAATTTCAAGGTTTATGAGACTCCTTTGTTCGTACATTGAAAACGAGGTAACACGTCAAACATCACTGGCCCTTTTAATAACTGCCCCAGGGCATATGCCAACGCTGCCCATAGGGATAAAGCGCTTCTTACATTAGATACATTCAAAGGGTCTGAAAAACTAGAATTTACATTAGGTAAAAAGATGGCTCTGTTCACAAGCTTACAATCTAGAGTAGTACTAAGCATTCATGTTTAATCTAAACCAGCTTTACTTAGGGCTGCTAATTTTGGTAATTTAATATACTTAGCAACACCATCTCAATGCCCCGCAATGCCAGATAGGTGCCCTGCAATGACACATGGGCAGAAAGCACCTGTAATAATAGCATATTGGTCCCAACGTTAGCTAATTTTCTATGACACGGTTTATATCGAACTAGCAAACCCTCTGAGAACAGGACGTGCTCGGCTAGCCCGTTCTGACCACTAAAACCATGCCTGTTTAACTGGGCAGAATGGTTTCTTAACCCCCGATGGTTTGAATGAAATGCAGGTAAATTATTACTTAGAATCATCCCTGATACGTGAAACTCGCCTTGTGTACACTGTAACCGTCAATGAAACCCCAGCCTTATTACCCAGAACACCGCTAACAATAAAAAGATTGCCCGTTATCCATACCTCAATTTCTAGCTGCTGACTACACTTTCCGGAGAGCACAATTCCCGAAGCGGAAGCAGGCCGCAGAGAGCAACTCCCCAGCAGCCAATTAGAAATTTAGCGTTCCAAGCCTCCTTTTGGGTCTGCTAGCAAGTGATTGGTTGGATGTGACGAGATTACGTAAACAAAATGGACGTACTTACCCAATAGAAACGCTCTGACTACATACGTGTCGCCTGAACGCAGTCACGTGATGCTATGACTTGTAGTTGCCGAAAGTTTCCGAAGGGCTGTTGTATGTCGTGTTTTCTGTGCTCGGGGGTAGTTTTTCGGTATTATGCTGTCAGTTCCCTGTATGCACAATAATGAACCTTTACTGTCAAGGTTAATAATTTAGCGGTAAAACTCCATCTGTTTGAGCATGCTTTCAGGCGGGACAGTCATGAGACAAGCGCTGTACCTGGCTGTCGGTGCCGCCGTGTGCTACTTATTTTATAGGGTGACGTTTCCTAATAAAGAGAAGAAAAAGAAGGAGCCTAGAAAGAATAAAGAGCGGAAGCACAGCAAACTCGTTGACAAGGTGTCTGAGATTGCTGTCTTGTCCAGTTTCTCCCACAATGGTCCAGGTATGATTATGCATATGATATGGTAAAACAATAGAGTAGACTGTCCTAAATTACATGCCTCCAAACAGTGCACATTTTGCCACTCTATCCCACGGAGCTCTTCCTCTGCTTCTCAGGATGGAGGTGGAGCTTGGCGGGAATTAGGATCACAATTCCACTGCCCCAATTTCATTCTCCAGTGTCTGAGAATTGTGTGCGTGCAGAGTAGTGCAAGTGACGCGCTGCCTCCCAACTCCACCTGTCCGTGGAGATTGGGAGATATGAAATAAGTGCACAGTGCTGGTCAGGTTGTGACCAAAGCGAATCATGTGTCTGTACTGGACTGTGATTTTGGGAAGCTGAACAAGCTTTGCAAACAGGCAGCGAGGACTAGCTGAGGCAATCTGCCCCCTCATCCTACAAGCTGGAGTGCATGAGTGAGATGAGAACTTGATCATAAACAGGTAGCGGTGAGGCTGCTTCACGAAGAAGACAAAGAGGGACAATCGAGTCATGATGATGTCCTCAACCGGCAACACACAAGAAAACAAGTAATTTGCCAGAAGAGGCCCTTTTCACTTTCCCAACGAAAATGTCTTGATAAGAAGAGGGGTCATCTTCAGAGGACAGTTTTGTGCAGATGGACAATGGGTATGGACACAAAACTCTGGCTGTCCCATAGGCTAAGCATTAGCAGCACTCTGGAACATCAGTTGGACAAGGAGGTCTGCGCAATGGAGGCAGACAACCCCCGCCGCTAACCGCACCTCCTCCCGGCTGCAGCGGAAGTATGCCCCATAATATGCCTTTTAACCCCCTAAATGCCAGAGTGGCATATAGGGGTATAAGGCAATTCTGGAGGCAGAGTGGCACATAGGGGGTCAAAAGGCATGGGGCACAGTGGCATATAGGGGGTATAAGGCATTTCTGGGGCAGAGTGGCACATAGGAGGTCAAAAGGCATATGATGGGGCACTGTGGCATTTAGAAGGTTAAAAGGCATATCATGGGGCACAGTGGCATATAGTGGGTATAAGGCATTTCTGGGGCAGAGTGGCAAGCTTGGGGGCAGATGTGCGTAACTGGGGGGACAGTTTAAAAAAAAAAAAAAGGAAATATTCTCAATCATAGCTCTTATAAAAAAAAAAAATGTTCACATAGTTTACATGAATTAACATTTACTGGTAAAACTTTTTTCCTATAGGGTCGTCTTATATTCAGGCTTTTTCTTTTTTTTCATAAATTAACATTCAGATTTTGGGGGGGGGTTGTTTTATAATCGAGCAAATATGGTAATATGGATACATTGGGTGAGGTGGTTCTTTAGCAGAGCTTTTGAAGGGCTTGCCGGGTTTGGATGCAGCTCAGGCTTGGGAGCATTTAAAAGTTTGGGAACTCTGCAATTTGGCAGAGTGTATTTGAGGATAACTTCTCTGGAGAGCTCTAGATTGTAAGCTTGTTCGCGCAGGGCCCTCCTCACATGTTGTTTCTGTAAGTCAAATTGTTATGTTACATAACAGTTGTATAGCGCAACGTTATTTGATGGCACTATATAAGGCAAAAAATAATAAAATACGGTACTTCACCGATGGAACTGGTTCCCACGGATTTGGCATCTATTGGCAAGGAAAATGGGTTGTGACAAAATGGTTACAAGCTGGAGGAGAGCAAGCATGGGCAAAAAAAAATGATTTTACTAGATTTATTTTGCAGTGGAATGTAAATCTGTGGTAAGGAGCTGGATAATATGAGGATTCTGTTGAATTGGGATAACATGAGGTGATTTGGGGGATTAACCGGAATAGATTTTGCACATAACATGTTATTAATGTTCTTCGGCTTTTATTGTACTTCTATTGTTGATTCCCTGTCATGTTTTCAGTAGCTTGGCACCTTGGGCAGAGAGAGCCTAAAAGTACCGGACAGCATAAGGGATTTACCTTTGCCCAGAAAAGTAGATTGTTAAACAATTATCTAAGGATTATTCCAAAGCATGGAAGGAATGGTCAGATTTTAGGAATAATGAAGGATCCCACCCTATGGATACCTGTGTCGAAGATACTTTAGGGATTGTTCCAGGTGTGCTATAGAGGTTAGGCATTGCCTTTCTCTTAAAGTTGTCTTTAGAAACTACCAGTTTTTATGTTGTTTTTATAAGTTGCACTGACATTTGTACTGTTTGCTTAATATTTCCAGCTCAGCCAGAAAATATTGCAAACCCTTCCAGTAATCTTGAACCTTACCATTTTGAAAGACTCCTAGAAATCGTTGGTGCCAGTTCTGACTCTTGCCTCCGAGAACAGGCCTTAATTACCCTGGCTAACAGTGCGGCCTTCTCTGTAAATCAAGTAAGTCAAATATACTCGTGTAAGACTCCTGTAACTGCAGTGAGCAGAGCAGCCTCAGGAGCCCAATACAAAAAGTCACAACTAAATCACCGATTGGGGAACATTAACAAAATATCTCAATTGTCATGGCTTGGTTCTGTTTTTTTTTAAGTGAATTTAAATGCAATTTTAATAAGCAGAAATATTTCCATGTTCAATGTGTATTGGGATTGAAGCAATATGCGGCTGTGGTTCAGAACAATAATTAAATGAATGCTTCATCACAGATACTCCTATATTGTACTTAGTGACACTGGGATTATGTGCTCAGTGATGTTATCTCTTTAAAACACTAATCTGTAACATCACATGTATGCATTAAGGCACCACATCATTTGTGTTCTTGATTTACATTTTTTTTAAATACAAGATTGAAATGTCATCTTTTCATCATCTAGTGAGCTAGTTCCAACTGGGTACCGAATCCTACAAAGTTTGACTTTGATGAAGTCCACTAATTTCTCTATAGTGTTCAGCTATATGTTTGCTCACTGGTGCCATAAGGTTATTGGGGGATTCCAACTTGCAATTTCTTGAAGCCTTCCGCAGTATGTTGTACGTGTGGTTCCCTGCAACTATTGTAATATTTTTATTATGTCTTATTTTCTTTAGGATATCATCCGAAATTTGAATGGCATTGAAATTATTGGAGCTGCACTTTCTGACCACAGTCCACAAATACAGACTAATGCTTTAAATGCACTCTCCAACTTGAGTGTGAATGTATGCAATCAAGAACTTATCAAGGTGATTCTATTTCATTAGTTTTTAGTAATAATTCTATGCCTGCACGCTGGTAAAACATAGACTGCGTTTTGGACTACAAATAAAGCATTTTTAAAGAAATGTGACTAAAAACCAGGAGACGTACATTGATCTGAAAAGCGTAGTATGTTTAAGACTGACACTTAATCCTTTAAATATTAAAATGTATCTGTAGAACTGTCACTTCTAAAGCACATTCTGTGTAGTTGTGGCAATACCAACGGTTCATAAGCATAAATATACATCAGCTTAGCTTAGCTCAGCTGCAAGCAAGTAGAGCAGGCTAAAGGCAATGGGGAAAGTGAGGATGTGCCCAGGTCATGTGAGTAATTATTATATTTATGCTCATGAACCACACAGTCCCAATCTACTCATTATGTAAGGGTCCAAACATAAAAAATCAGCATTTTTACAATAATTACCGTATTTATCGGCGTATAACACGCACTTTTATATCTAAAAAAAATAAGTTTAAACCCTACCTGCGTGTTATACGCCGATAACTTTCTGTGCTGCACGATCTGCAGCCGCGTCTCCCGCACTTCCGGTTCCGGCGAGGGTGCGTGTTATACGCCGGTGCGTGTAATACGCCGGTAAGTACGGTATATAAGTTCTTTTACACAAATGTCTAAAGCTTGTTGCTCTTTTCCCCTCAGGATTTCATTGCTGTGACCTATGTGACCTTGTCTTCAGTGGAAGTTAATTCCCAATTACAGTTGTCTGGTCTAAGGCTGTTAATCAATATGTCTGTGACCAATAATTATCAAGACAGGATGACCGATTATATTCCGTTCTTTCTTCATCTACTAGTAGAGGGCAATGCAGATACTCAGGTAGGCAAGATTACTTTGTGCATCTTCACCTCACCTTCCCCCAGTTTATAGTAACAGCACTAAAACAATATGCATTTCCAAAAAGCAAACCCCTTTATTTCGTTTGAAACATGTTTTTTTTTCTGGGAAACCTAATTTACCTAGGCCCTGCTATTTCATCTATCCTCAGAATGTGTTTTGTGCAATGCCTGTGTTAAGTAGGAATCATGGTATTACTCATCTGGCAGCTACAGATCAATCATGTTTAACAGAATTGGAATTTCATTCTACATGATATTTCTTTATAAACGCTGAAACACAAAATCAGTTACTGTAAAGTGACATTGGTTTATTCAGTCCTCCATGTTCTAATATTTAGTAAAGCACCATTTCAGGTTGGTTGATGTTGTTTGTAGACTACAATCGTTTCTCAGTGACATATGAATGTGTATGATAGGGGATAGCTGCTCTGGCAGCTTAATCCACTGATAATGCATCTTTTTCAGATCCATGTATTAAAGATTTTAGTGAACCTGTCTGCAAATCCTTCAATGGCTACATGCCTACTGCAGAGTGAGGTAAGACATGCATTCATATTGGATATTTATGGCATTTCACTTCTTCTAGCCATAATTATACTTAAAGCACTGCCAATATTTAGCATTTTGTGAAATATGCAAACATATTGTATAGAAGATACTATATTGCAGATCCAACATTTCTTTTAAACATGTTACACAAGCTACCCTGCATAATGGATTGTTTAATCACAGGATTTCACTAATTGAACCCATTTGGCCTAGTGCATAGGCAATGGGATGTTTACGCTCTCTTTAATTCTCCTAAAACACTCTTTAATAAATAACCCTTCGTACTTGTGCTGTCGTAACAGGTTCCTACTAATACATTTTGTTTTGTTGAATCCTTAAAGGCTCCGCAGTCACTGGATGCTTTGTTCAGCAGCAGTGTGAAAGAAGACATTCTTCTCAGAGCGTTGACTTTTGCTGCAAATTTATATGATAATGTGAAAGACGCGCGCCACCTTGGATGTCATGATTATGATGAAAAATCTCTTTTTAATCTGCTGTTTGGAGACGAGGCACCGTTTAAGAAGAATCTGTGGCTTTTATTACAACACCCAGACATGGAAGTAAAAGAAAAAGTAGCTACACTTCTGTAACATAACTTCTGAATGTAGTGTCAGTCAGTAGCTTTTCATTCTGATCATTTTTTATTTAATTGCATCATACCAGGTTAGGTGTGAATTGAATCGGATAAATCTGAGGGCTTTTATGGTTAAATATGACATGCTTCCATTGTTTATGTAACACTACCTCAGTCACCATTTAATGTTCCCATAATATAGATATGCTGGATAAAATATGACTGCACTTTTATTGGTGTTGAATCATTTGTTTTACTAGTATCAGTAGAGTTGTATATAAAGTACTTCTGGTGCAAATTTTGAAAAGTATTTGATCACTTTAGCAACCAATGGACGATTGAGGCTTATTGGCTGATTTTGCATTGAAATTGGCTGTAGGGTGGGGGAAGGAGCAAGTGTATATGCATTTGCAATGGAGGCTCTACTAAATTTAACTCCTTTAAAACCTTTTGATGTTCCATGCTGTCAAGTGCATCAGAAACCTATATCACGGAGAAACTGTTTAGTTTGAGCACATGTGAATTTTGAATTCACCTCACAAGGTTTTACGCTGAAAACGCCACAGTGGAGCCGGGTTCTCGAAGAAGACTCTGTCTTGGTGGGAGGAGTGGGCTGTGCCTTTTGGAGGCCACTCCTTCTTGAAGACTTCAGTAGGTCTCCTCTTTGGAGAGATCCTAGAAGATCCGGCCTTAGGCTTCAGTCTGGGAGGGAAGGAAGGGGCCGCATGTCACCTTGTAGGAGTGCAGCCTCAGAAGAAGATTGAGGACCTGGTATCCACTGTGGCCCAACCACTTCTGAAGCACAGACCATGGTTTCTGTTTCACGACTACTGTGAGGCACGAGACCCTGGCATGTCAGTTGACCATAAATAACAAAAAATGTTTTTACTTATTTTCTTGTTTAATATTAAACACCCTAATTACCCTTCAGGATAGAAGACCAAGCAGTGTCTATCTAGACCCTCCTGGGATCTCTGATTGCTTCCCCATCAGCTGAGAGATTGAGATCAGCAGTGCAAAACTATGGAGCCCTGATTGGTGCAGGGTACATCAGAGGGAATAGAGTGAGAAACAAAGTTTCAAGACAGGGAAAAAGTAAATATTTAAAGGCCCAAACCTCTCATTTTGGGTTACTCCCAAAACCCCCAATCCAGTATTATTTAAAGTTGGCTCCTAAATTTGTTGGCTGGCTGGCTGTCGTATCATGTTCTTTGCAGTCCCCTGTGGTGAGATTTATTAGGAGATTTAAGTAAGTTTTACTTTACTGAGTAGTAGATGTTAATACAGGGAGAACATTTACAAATACCTAGGATAGAATCAGCATAGCCATATGCCTAAGACAAGACCAAGGACTAATTAAAGTCTGAGTCTTTACATAAGGAAAACAGACAGACTAGATGGGCCTAGCATTCTGTTTTTCTATGTTTTCCCCAAGAGCAGCTCTAGCGCTAATCTCTCTGCGAACCAGTGCAGCCAATAAGAACCGCAACAACGGCCAAGAACTCTGTGGCAATCTACAGATGTTAAGACGTTGATACGTTTTAGCAAATTTCCTCAGGTTCTATAGGAGACCACCTTTATGCTTGTCCATATTGAATACATCATTCAAACATTCACAGTATGAGTTGGAAGATTACTCCAAGGGCACATTGCAGTACACCCAATGAGGTAAAAAAAAAAAAAAAGAGAATCCTAGTGTAACTGCTAAAGGTTTGAAGGAATCAATGGACTTGGATAAATCTCTGTTCATGAGTCTACCTTATGCAAAACATTGAACATGCATGGAGTCCATGGGAGGACACCACAGAGGAAGGCGCTGCTCTCCAATTTACCATTGCTGTATGCGTGAAGTTTGCCAAGGAGCACCAAGTGCTGCTACTTGGTGTCAGGGAGAATACATTTACGGTAAGAAATTTTGTCTTTGAAAGCAGCATACCTTAGGGACAAAGCATGGTAATTTAAGAAGGTTGGGGAGAGTGCTTTACTACTGCCTGCAGCATCCTCAGCTTCCAGGATGTTTCGCCTGTAATGTTTTGAGAAGGTGCGTAGAGATGACCAGGTGGAGGCTCTACAAATCTGGTCAGGTGAGGCAGCTGCGGTCTCCATCCATAAAGCGACAACAGCTCTAGTAGAAATGGGCAGCAATGCTTTTTGGGTGATCTCTACGAAAAAAATCTGTTGCTGAGCTCCCAGTCTCTTTGGGAGAGCTCCTGCTCAACCGGTCTGCCAAGATAATGGGATGGCCTGCAAAGTGCTGCTGATCATTTGTTTTTCTGACCAAGCCATGAGTTTTGCGCATAACTTTCCCAGGGAACTTGATTGAGTTCCTCCTTGTTCTGGTAAATAAGCTGCTACTGTAGTATTGTCTGAATGGACCCACACAGGAAGGCCTTGGCAAACAGACTAAAACCCAGAAAATCCATCCACAGATTACCAGAAGTAGCTTTATTGTGCAAAACCATTTATACACAAACCTGAAGTATAGTCCATGCTAGTGATACACATTAGCACCTTAACATGTTCCTTTAACACCAAGATCATGCTTGCAATATTACTTAGCGGTAGAAAAATGGCAATACATACACAAATATGCTAAAAACTTTCTGATTGGAGTATTTCAATCAACAGCAGAGATTGCCGTCTTTAAGAGTTTGTTTAGACAAAGGAGGTGTGTATGTAAGTATATATATATATAAAAATGGGGCTCCTGAATTTTTTTGGATTATCTCATAATTACTTTGATCATTTAACAATCTTTTATTTACTATATTTTCCTGGCTAATTGGAATGACAGTTACCAATTTTAAGTTCTTTTTCTTTCCACTGAACCTGGATTTATAGGAACACGGAACCACTTGGACCACAGCAACAAGAGGTAGTAAATGTAATGGTGTTTTATTATTCCGAATTAATGTGCATTTTGTTTTTTTTTCTCACCATAGAAGCCTTAACCCTTCTTTGGAGAAATAGTATATTTCATTATTACATGATGGTTTACATGATTGTTGCCAATAACCCAAAAATGAAGTATAACATTATTTGCATCTATTAAAGATCTATACACAGCATTTTATGTCATACTATTATAATTGACATGCTTTGAAGACTTTTTAATCTTTTGCGCTGCACTGATCATATTAGATTTTGTAGATTTGTGTTTTCACAATAAATAATATCTTGACTATTGTGTGGTATAATATCTCATTTTTAATTATACATTTTGGTGTGATCTGAAAGAATTTAGGATAAAAAAAAACAAAACAAAAAAAACCTATTAATATTGTGGGCATCTTACGGTAATAGCACCAGGAATGTGATACAATATTGTTAGGCATATATACCAAAATCCATATTCATGCTTGCATTTCTGGTAAATCGATCTTTCTTTTGGTAAGTAGTTTGGTAGTATCCCCTAAAAAAATAACCCACACTGGAATCTTTTATACTATAATTAGTAAATATAAATATAATTTTTTATAATTACTAAGGCCAACAATTTTAGCATTTATGGTAATTTTAAAATTCTCTAAACAGTACTTACATCCCTTTCACACATTTGGTGTGAAAAGAACAGCTTTGATATAATTAACAGTTACACATTTCATATATAGCTGCATCAACTTAGCTAAACCGACTAAACCATATTTTAAGTACTTGATTTATAATAGTGTGGTCTAGCAAGGTCTAAAAGGCACTCTCCATATACAAATTAAAGGTGGGATAATGAATTTGAATTCAGTCTTTAATACCTGCCATTTATTAGTAGAATTACAATTTAGTACCATAAGGTTTGTAGAATATCCCAGGAACCTTGGCTCTTAATGTTTTCTGCCTACTACTTGTTTAACCCCTTCATGATAAAGCTCGTACATGCACGGGCTCACAATGCATTGTTAATGGGTTTAAGGACAACCCATTGTCCTTAAGGGGTTAATATAGTGCCAAAAAAGTAAACTTACATTTTTCATTGGCCTCTACACCAAATATTTGGCAAGTCATACTGAATACTTTTTTCTATTTTTCTTTTTTAGCACTGTACATAGCTGTGGGAGTTTAATAGCAGCTAAGACATTAAAAGCAACATGAAATAGACCCCAGCCTCTAAAACCATTTTGTTTTTCTATACCGTGTGTAAACTCATGAGACATAAAAGGGAAATATTACATGAGCAGATGGTATGCTAAATTAGATTCCTGACACTTTAAAAACAAAAAAAGGCACATGATCAACTAAAAGCACAATTTCATCATCATTTTCACAAGCAAAGTGTGCAACTAGCTATGTGCTTCATTCCACACATATTTTGGAAGACTTTTCTGCTTTTAATATCACAAGTAAAAAACGCAACCAAGTGTTAAAACGTTAGACCAGTATATAGATTTCCCCCCCCCCACAACTAAAAGTTGAGCCAGCACACCTCTCAAACCTGATCGTACCACGTTTTACTACGCTGAAGCTCAGACTTATTCTTCTTCAGATGCATATTCTGTATCATCGACATTAAAAAGTCTTGATTCGCCATGATTTAGAACGACAAAGTCCTCTGAGTTCAGTCCATAGCTCTGGAGCGCTTCATTCAGTTTGATTGGTGGATCCAGGTAGTGCTGATAAATTAATAAGAATAACCATGCAATTTAACTTCTTTACATTTACTTGCATTAAGACAATAATGGCTTAAAGAGATGATAAAATAAAAAAAGCATTCCAACCCCCCCCCCCCACACACACACACACACACACACACACACACACACACACACACACACGACAGCATACATACACACAGAACCTGGGCATATAAGGGCCATTCCTCCAAACAGGGAAGAGGATGCAGAGGAAGCTCTGCCATTTGCCATGAGGTTACCCCAGGCAAAAAGAGCGGAGCCTCTAGGCACACCCTCTCCCCCATTCCTCCAATCACATGAGGGGGAGCTGTCCCCAGAAGCGGAAGAAGGAAGAGATCAGAAGCAGAGCTGTGAGACACAGAGACACGGAAGCAGTAGGCAGGGAAGGATGACAATTACAGTGTTTGCCCGAATATAGGCCTGCATCCTACTCTCTGATACGCTCAGACAGCCTCCCCTGCCAGCACTTTCCGCAGGGGGGGTGCCGGCATGGGAGACTGTCTAAGCGCATCGTGCAGACGTTCACCAGCAGTGGCACGTCTGCTCGATGTTCTTTAACAATCTCCCTTGCCGGGAATTCCCATGGGGGGTAGTCCCGGCAAGGGAGATTGTTAAAGCACATCGTGCAGACATGCCGGCAGCAGAGGTTGTTTACGCTCGCCGGTGAACAACTACGCGATGTGCTTTAACAATCTTCCTTGCCAGCACTTCCCACGGCAGAAGTGCCGGCACCGGAAGTTGTATACGCGTTCTGCGTAGAATAGATGTCCCCTGTCCGCCCTGCAAGAGTCTGGGAGTCTGCACTGGTAAGTCTAGGGGGGGGGGCACATCTCGGGGGGACACACAGAGTGGCATCATGTCTCAGGGGGACACACACAGAGTGGCAGCATATCTATTACACTTTAAATTACAATTTTTCTAACCTAACTTCTAGGGTGCGGCCTATACTCGGGTGCGGCCTATAATCGAGCCAATACGGTAATTTTGTTTCCGAATGTAAAAATAGTTTATGCCTGAAACGAACTGGCAGGAAACCAAATTTCTCGGCCGAAAACAAATGGACCAAAACCAAACAAAAAATCATCGACACTGTGATCCATTTGCACAAGTCTAGCACCTACCTAGCATCGATGCGATAAATATGGCAATTTGGACGTACCTCATTAGCTAACGCAAAAGTTCCCCAGTGTATTGCAACCGATTTCTTTGCACGAACATCAGCATGAACTCTGACGGCTTCTTCTGGATCAATATGCTGGCTCTTCATGAACCACCTAATAAAACATTTAAAATGTTACGGCAGATAACAGATTTTCATTTGCACTTGTAAATGCAAACAATTTACAGCAGACAAGAACACGGGAATTGCCATGTCAAGTAGCATTTGATGGGCATTTGATGGTCCCTTATTATGTAGTGACATGCTACACACAGTTAAAAGACAATATATTTGCACCACTCCGCAAAGCAACAAACCGTTTAATTACTGCTCTGTAGCTCATTTACTGATGGACAGTGTGTGCAGCGATTGGAAACCACTTGTATTTTTTTTTTATTTTTTTTTAAATCGGTTATTAAACCAGTAACAAATAATTAAACATCTTAAGGTATATTCGCTAAAGAAGAGTTTGCAGGAGAGTTGTGGTTTCAAAACCCTCACAATGCCCATTAATGATGAATAGCCAACACTGGCAGACATATTCGAGAAGAAGGGTTGAGCCATATAAATTCCATGTGTAAGGAGACTAAAGAAATAAACATATTAAACAGTGAATTATAGTTGGCTCTTCATAATGTATAATGAAGTCGAATAGTTGAAACAACTCTCCAGCAAACTCTTGTGAATCTCTCGCTTTAGTGATTAGACCTAATTGTAACCAAACAAGAAAAGCATGCACATGTTGGTATAGGTGATACAAAAGAAAAAGATAGATATTTTGAACAGATATGAACAGCACCAATAACAAGGACAACCGTAAAGAAGAAAAACTATATAAAACACTCTCTACTTGCAAATTAATTCAATTCTCAATTGGAGAAGATGCGCAAGTTGTTTCACGCCTTCTGCCTTTTTTTTAGTTAATGTAAATTTGTCATTGTGTAGCTCATTGTACAGTCCAGTAGAACCTGCTGGTGCTACATCTTAAATATTATCATATATACACACACACACACACAATATACAGAATTCAGGACATAATACTCATCCATTCCTCATCAGGTCTAAAAATTAGGTAAATACAACAACACGTTAAATATTGCACCTGGGTCATTTTACATTGGCGTAACTACTATTACAATTTTACATTACCATCCAAAGGAAACACGTACCTTGGCTCATAAGCTCCAATTGGAATAGCAGCAACATCAAAAGGCCCGTATCTCTTACCAATCTCTTCAAAAGCAGCACAATAACCTGTGTCTCCTGCAAAAAAGAAGCGATTTGAAGGTCCCAGGACCGACCAACTACCCCACAGTACTTTGTTGTCATCAAAAGGTGTCCTTTTGCACCAGTGCTGACAGGGTGTAAAAACAAAAGTCACCTCGTCATGTCCAGGGACGCAGTTCTGTTCCCACCAGTCCAACTCAATTACATTTTCACATCCACAGCTCTGCATCCAGTTCAGGAGACCCAGCGGGACAAACCACCTGAGTTCAGTGCCAAAGCGCTCATTAAGTTTTAATACGGTGTTGTAATCCAAGTGGTCATAATGGTTGTGGCTGATTACAACAGCATCAATCTTTGGAAGCTTCTCTATTGTGCAAGGAGGCCCTCGAAAACGCTTTGGACCTGCAAAGCTAATGGGCGATGCTCGTTGACTAAATATGGGATCTGTTAGAAATATCAAGTCATCCATTTCCACCATGACTGATGCGTGACCTAACCATGTGACTCGTAATCCATTCTTCATCGTTCCAGCAAGTTCAGGTTGCTTAATGAAATACGGTTCAATTATTGGAAGCTCCTTATCAAGCAGCTGTCAAAGAAAAGGCACTTTTAAAACTTTTGTTGTCAAAACGGTAAAAATAAACAAAAAAAACTAAAAACCCTAGCTCAGCTGTTCACATAATGAATTACATCGCAACCCATAAACTGTGATTAAGAATGGAATTCAGTCTTAAATTTCTATAGGACTGCCCTATTTGAAGGTTCTAATTTGTGCACAATGATGCATGATGGATATTCAACACACACTCTTGGTAATATACACAATGCGTATGAATGTGATGAGAGGGGCTGGGTTTACCAATGCCAAATGGTCATAGTAAGGTCTGGAGAAAGGGACATTACATACCCAAAATAAAAAATAAAAAGTTTTGTTGTTAAAACATAATGATAACGTATTTACCTCCTTTGTGGTGGGAACACTGCTGTTGTCCTTTTCTGTTATGGACCATTTCAGCACATGCCGCAATGTAGGCGATTTCCAAGTCTGCCACGGGTTTATGAATCTGCCGTTCGTTCCTCTTACTGATTTGGTAACATCTTCTTCTAATCGAGCATCCAACTTAAAGCTTTTCCTTGATGATCGGGATGAATCACTACTCCTGGAGCTGCGTGTAGAGTTCTGACGCTTACGCACAGTCTCTTTTGGGTACTGGTTGCCAGATGTTGAGCACTCATTGT
This sequence comes from Spea bombifrons, assembly GCF_027358695.1. NCBI lineage: Eukaryota > Metazoa > Chordata > Amphibia > Anura > Pelobatidae > Spea > Spea bombifrons. The sequence continues at coordinate 61,735,415 of NC_071090.1, read as the reverse complement.
TGTCACTTTCTTCCATTGCATTAAGCAGTCTAAAAGTTAAATTGACACGGTTCAGTGGACAATAAGTTGGTAAACAAGTGGGATTATGTAGGGACATCACATCTGGCGCTGCTGATACAGCCACACAGGACCTAATATGGCTTCACCGATATACCACAACACCAAGCAGCCCCATATTTCATGGTGCCACATTGCACATGTCTGGTTCTAGTCCCAATATCTTTTGTTTAGAATAGGGACAAATTCTGCATTTGAAAGTATGTTTGAGAGACATGTTAGTCTTTAATAAGGTACATATAAAAATACATAGTTCCTATTATCACTGTGGCCCATGACATCATGTAATGGGTCGGGACCAACAGTACAGTTTGTATAATGTGATTATCAGTGAGAGTGAATCTGTGTATGGATATATGCCCAAGGTTTTAGATTGTGTGTATAATGCATGGTGTTAGAGTATGCATGAATGTTTATATGTGCATGTGGTGTTAGGGTGGCTGTGTGTATGTATACATGTATGGTGTTAAAGTGGGGGGTGTGTGCGTTGTGTGTCAATCTGTTACAGCTGCAAAAAGGGGGGGGCAAATACATATTAATGTCTATGCATTTAGAATGGAATGTTATCAAAGTACCTGTTGGTGTAATGGTCAAGGTGCCCCATATAGTGTAGTTTTAATTAGGTTATGCTAAAACTGTATTCCCTTACAGACGAAGCCATTCAGCAAATAAAAGCCTTGTTAAATGCCAACAGTCCGATTATGAAAGACAACACATATTGTTGTTGCACATACTGTACATTAAGAACTTTGACCTTTGTCAGTTTGCTTTTAGTTTTAGAGCGAAATACCAGAAGTGTCTTCAAAGCCACCGTGCTTCCTGTTTGCACGCTACAGCGTTTACTAGAAGGTTTTCAGAGCCTGACTCAGACCACTATCCACACTATAAATAAAAGGTCATGAAGAAGTCTGCTGGCTCCCAACCAAACACTGTCTCTGGATCTGCTCGCTTTCTCTCTAACCAGAGTGTGGATATAGCTTGCATCAGTAGTTGTAGAATTTTTTTTTTTTAATATAATATATCCCCACTTACAAAACTAGTTATGTTCTAATATTATTTGTAGCTCTAGCATGAGCTCCTGCACTTCTTTGTAGGCTTTTTGTGCATGAGGAGCGATTGGTTATTTTTCTTAGTAACGTACAATTCAATGGAGTTGACACACAAGACATAAGAAGTGCTTGATCATAAATCCTTATGCTTTATCTTTGTTAATTTTACACACTAGTACCCACCACTGGAACTCTTCTGCCTTCTCCTTGCTACCTGGAAGTCCCCAGCAACACTAAAGACTGGCATCACGTAAATTCAGAGACAGCAAATTGCATCTTACAACCCTTGAATGAAGCCATGTATTGGTGAAAATGTGGCCAGATACACATGGAAGGGGCATGTGACACCAGCAGAGGATATCGGCTGGGAGTATTAATGCTGGAGCACAGTGCAGACAGACAATCCAGCAGCATGCGCACAGGAAGGGAACAACACCCATGGAAAGCTCCAGGTTATCTGTCCATTCACCTGACGCTTGCATAGGCACCTAAGAACACAGCACTACGTACACTACTGAGTAAACATCTGTATCCATACCACAACAACCACCCCTTTAAACTTTACAATTTAAAGAAATTGGAAGTGCTTGCTCAAATAAGAACACTATCTAGTCTCTGTTAAATAGCCGTTACCTTACTGAACGATGCACACCTTTGCAGAGCACAGGTACATACCTACAGTGTATACCAACAGTAAACATACTATGATAATATAATAGCTCATTCAATGACCAGTCTGCTGATCCCATCAATATAAGTGTTACGGTATATTATCTGCCTGGAGTCGTCTATCTGGATGACTTCATTTGCTTCCATGCAAACAACAATCAGGAGACGGGACGGAGGTCTGATCGGAGGCGGCGGTGTTTACTCGTTGTAGAACAAGCCATAATGTTTGCACTGCTTGATTCAGCACACCAAAATATACATGCTGCGGTGGAACTACCCCTTTCCATGTATTCACCTTCTCACAACGGTCTGTCCGGAAACACCTACGTTCCTTCAAATGAAGCATTAACCTGACAAAGCTGTACATGTACGGGCTCACAATGCATTGTCATTAATGGGTTTAAGGACAACGGGTTGTCCTTGAGGGGTTTAAAGCCATGCAGAATCCAGACTGGTTTAAGGGCTCTGGATAAGCAAAGCATTCTTTAAAATAGCCCGTTGTGTCATTGCAAATTCCTCCCGTACCAACCAAACTCTTCTGAAACCCGCCAGACCGGCATCAAAACACAACAATGCTGGATTCTCCCCGTTCCACATCAGGTGCCAAGCTCAATCTCACACGAAATTCTCAACATGCTTTCTAGAAAGAACATCCTTTCCATAAAGCCGTGCCTTAACTCTGAGGCCTGAATAATTGGTTCTCATCCCTCAGCACTTTGTTTTTTTTAGATAGGAGCTTATTATAGAAAGAATAATGCTTGCCGCTGGACAACCCCCTCCCCCACTACCATGTTCTAACCAAGACTTGACAGCAAATACCAAAAGGTGTTGAGTTACCTGTTTACAGGGCAAACAATGCAATATTGCACAGAACAAGGAGAAATTTTTTTTTTTTTCGAGGTCTGGTTAGAAAGAGCTAGGACGTAGACTATGACATCACTTTGGGGTCTATTCACTAAAGTTCCTTGACTTCACTTTAGGAATCTCCAACCCCTGTGAGCTAACGATGCAGGAAGAGCTTGGCCAGTATCCTGCGTAGTTAAACCACTGGGATGTCTTCTCGCCCATTGAACTATGCATTATACGGGGCCAGCTCAATCCTTCTTGCTGGAGAAATTTGCTACGGATGGCCCTTCGTCATGTATAGTGAATTGAGGGGGTTAAAGCACAACTCTCCAACATACTCTCCCTTTAGTGAATAAACCCCTCTCTAAGTGACATAGTTTATTAACAATTTATAAACTGTTCAGTTTAAATTGTACAGTGCTGCATAATTTGTTGGCGCTTAAATGATAAAAATAATTGCACATACCTGTGTGTACAGTTATAGATAGTTATTTCAAGAGCACTGCTGGGTTCTGATGACTAAAGAAGTAGTAGAGCACATCATACAATCATCTTACGTGTTCCCGGTACAGCCTCACGGTGCTTTGTGTTAAGTTAGGGTGAGTATTATTGGGGAACCTGCTTTCACACAGGCCATTAGCTGACAAACTACGTCTGGGACCAGCGGGGTGAATCCTGACTTCTATCACATACAGCGGTATTTGGTCTCATCCTCAGGTGATCCTGCGCTGTTCGCCGCTTGCAGAACATTGGCACCTCGCACTACCCGTACATCATGCTCCCGCGACCGTTAGCCCGTACCCACCCGGCTGGGCTGATGTGACCAGCGCAGACACTGCTCACCTCGCTCCCGGCTCGTCCTCTGGTGCACGCTGGTCGTTTTCCATGGCCTGGCTTGTGTCTCCCTGCCGCTGACTCCCCTGGATGCTGTCTCCGTGTCCAAGGCACGGCTCGGTACGAGGTCTGCTCGTATAACAGCGATGGCTGTCACGGACTTTCCCGATTGGCGCGGCCAGCGAATGCAGGCAGCTCCGAAGCGCTGTGCAGCAGTACCTCACCACCATGTCACTAAGGGCCCACCCTCATACACGCCGGGGGGAGGGGCAATTACCGGGCACACATACACCGAGCATCCTGATAGCGCCCGGGGCTGCTAGGGGTGAGCTCAGGGGGGCGGAGATAGGCGGCCATATTGTCCGAGCGGCAGGTGATTGTCACCCGAGTGCTTGAACCATTTTAAATTGCAATACATATTACCATGAATTCTATTATAGTTTGATAGTGGCTATAATCATACCGCTTTTACAACACTTTACGGCACATGTGCTGGTCATATACGGTATGTGTCCTCGGGGAAATGGCTGATGTCACCCAAATCGTTTCACTCCAGGGTTCCAGGGAAGAATACATGCTCATGTACTTTGTAACTGCTTTAATATGCATTCTTCAAACTGTTTTAAATATACACTTCGCTTTAGGAGAAGCTGCAGTTCAACACGCCCTCTGGCATATAGCTGACACTCCAAGTATGCATGTGTTATTCACGGGTGAGCCTGTATGGGGCGCTGGAGAGCATTGTATTTACTGCAAAAGATTACCTATACGAGGTATTACGTTGTGGAAGCAACTCTGCAATTACATAAAACATTCTAATTATGTATAAAGGTGACTGTGGCAAAGTCTGAATTCTTATAACCATAGAAACAAATGTAATGCTGTTGATAATCGGTTGCTATGGTGACAGGGCTGCTTTTTAAACCTTGCACCAGAGTTACTCCTTTATATATTAACAGCAGTTTGATGCAATGCCAGTACACTGTCGGCATAATGAGGCTTAGAGGGATTAACATTTTAATGTAACTAATTTTACTGTTTAAAACATCAACATATCAGGATGGTAAATATATATATATTGCAAATAAAAATGCAATGTATAAAACCATTTTTCACTTATACGTCAAAGGCATGCCGTATATACCGATAACTGTTTAAGGTTTACGTTAATTCCAAAAAGTATTGCATGCCTGGCTGCTTTAGAGATTCTGTTAAGAAGACGAAGGGTTAAAACCGAGTTCTGGTCACAAGCTCCTGTCCTGCATGACAAGGCATTCCAGATCGCGGAAGTGACGTCGAACGACAGACTCTGGGAAACATGGCGGCGTCCTTGTTCAGGTTGAGCAGTGTGATCGGCAGAACCGTGAATCGTGGACTGGCTAGGAAGTCACAGGTAACACAGACCATCCCGGTACCGTGACAGAGGGAGAATATATGCGGTCGGTGTTATTGTGCGCCCCATTATCTTTGTGTATGGTTCTAACACTGTGTGACTGCTGGCCGGTGATATCTTATGTCTGATGCCTGCCAGCAAGCAATGTTTCGTTATCACCCGTGTAAGAGCCGAGTCACGATGATGGGAGCTGTAAATCGCCAGCAGTGCATTATAGTGCAATAGGTGATGCGCTGGCCAATGAGAAAAACCTATGTGAATAATGCTTCTCCCGGTTTGTCATTATTAATAGCAAGAACCGAGTATACTTTTGCTATAAATATATATGCATACATATAAACTGCTTTTCTTATGTATAAATCCGAAATAACAATAAAAACAGTTCTATCTGAACACGCACACTGATCAGCCATCCCATTGTGACCATTGACAGGTGATTGACATTGACAGGATGATCTTATCATGGCATCTGTCAGTGGGTGGGATATATTAGGCAGCAAGTGAACATTTCATCCTCAAAGTTGATGTGTTATATGTGGCTATATATATCTATATATCTATATATCATACATACATACAGTATTATGACGTGGGCTGGTGTAAATGGATACTGTTGTGTTGCGTAATTTCATGATCTTGCTTATGGAAGTATTGTTTCATGGAATTGGAAAAGTTCCCCAAATTTGAAGTGTTCTGACATGAATTAGGGTTATGCATAGGGTGCTTGCTTGTTAGTCAAACAAAATGCATTGTCCTTAAGGGGTTAATACAGTAAATGTGGATCCAAGATAAGTTCATTTTTATAAAAATAAATGTTGTGGCTTTTATTGGGGTGTACGGATCACCTGCCTAGTTTTTCTTTTGGGGGGGGCATGCTTAAGGTCCTGGTTAGCTTTGTGTCTCGTCTGGTGTATGGCTGTGGCGGTATATATATATATATATATATATATATATATATATATATATATATATATTATTGTATAGTTATATCCTCTAGCTTCTCTGTACTATTTTATTCCCTATACAGGTACAAAACTTTGCAATAAACAGACACAGATCCGCACAAGCGGCAACCCAAACAGTTCTGAATGTCCCGGAGACAAAAGTAACCACATTAGAAAATGGCCTTCGAGTTGCCTCAGAGGACTCAGGACTGTCCACTTGCACGGTAAGCAATGTTAGTTTTATATATATATATATATAATCACAAAAGATCTAGAATGCAACGCACTCACTTGGCTGGAAGCAGTTGTAATATGCCCGGGTGCTAACAATCCAAAATCCAAAAAGTATATACAGCATGCAAACAAAGTTGATGCACTCAGCAGGTCTTCTTTTTATAAAGTTTATTAGCTTGGTGAAGGTCCAATGTTTCGGCTCTCAATGAGCCTTTCTCAAGAAAGTCCAAAGAAGAACATACTTGTGGACTCTGTGGAACTATTGTGCAGGAGGTACGTTTATCCTGAAATGCATATACCTGGGTGACAGGTAAAGAGAGTAATTCCATAGAGTGCACTCTGCATGCCAAACGCCATCTTTGGAGTAGATAATTGTGCTATCTGGTCTAATGACATTTTGTACTTTACTTCTGGTGTTCCAGTTTACCCTTCCAAATGCCCACTGTATACATGTGTGCCTTATTGCACCTTTCTTCGTGTGTTTTCATACACAGTAGACTATTAGGCATCCTATTTCATGTTTTATTAGGTTGGCCTGTGGATTGATGCAGGAAGCAGGTATGAAAACCAAATGAATAATGGAACGGCACATTTTCTTGAGCACATGGCATTTAAGGTATGTGTGAAAATATGTATCTTCAATAACAATAAGTTATATAACGCCTCACAGAATATTTTGCTGGATAGCGATATTTAGATTCATGCTGGAAAATTACACAAAAACACCACTTTAAAAGTGAAGTCCTGTGTTAGGAAATGTTCCTAATCAAATATATTTTATTTATTCATTTTTCTTTATTTCCACTAATTTAGGGAACCAAAAAGCGTTCCCAGCTGGATCTGGAGCTTGAGATAGAAAACATGGGTGCCCACCTAAATGCATACACATCGAGGGAACAGACTGTATACTACGCAAAGGCTTTCTCCAAAGATCTGCCCAGAGGTACTTCTGATACTGGTGTCTTATTACTCACTGGTAGTTGACCCTCGGTGATTTGTATGTTAGTGGTTCGCATTGCTTCTCCAAACATGAATGCATATTAAAGTACTTAGTAAGTATCTTAATATGTATTTTTTACGCCTTGTAGTCAATCACTGTCAGTGAAATGGAGAACCGAAAGCGCATGCATGTCTCGTTAGGTCACACGAGACTCTCTGAGAACTGGAACTGTATGAGTTATCCCCCTATACAATTAGAAGCCAAAAAGGCAATTACAGGGTGACACTCTTGGTGTTTCTTTTGCAATTCAGCGGACCCCCCCATAAGCTTTTTTTCCTACCCCCAGGTATACTTAATGCCAGTCGGCTTCGGTGCTGGCTCTGGGAATGCTGCATTATCATGTGACTAATTGCTTTTCGAGAACCACTAAGATTTTATCTTCGTGTATTAAACTTTTGCACTTTGATTTTGAGCTTTGTAGATAAGCTTCTCTTTATCCGTTACCATAAAACCTTCAGTCTGTAAACAATGTCTTTGTTAATAAGTAAGTTGTTGTATTCTTTTGTATTGCAGCTGTGGAAATCCTTGCAGACATTATTCAGAACAGCACCCTAGGTGAGGCAGAGATTGAACGTGAAAGAGGCGTCATTCTACGGGAGATGCAGGAAGTAGAGACTAATCTACAGGAAGTGGTCTTTGATTATCTCCATGCAACTGCCTATCACAACACTGCTCTGGGAAGAACCATACTTGGGCCCACTGAAAACATCAAGTAGGTTGGCTAATGTAGAAGAATCTTTAGCTTTAACTGCGATGTAAAATTCAGCTTCCATTCTAGACTGGTTGCCTGCCTGAGCTTGGTTGTGGGAAACAATGAAAAATCATTTGTGTTCTAATTATGTTCTTTTCATTATTCTTTCTTGCAGATCTATAAACAGAAATGACTTGGTTGAATATATTACAACACATTACAAAGGACCTAGGATAGTCCTGGCGGCTGCTGGAGGTAAATCTGATTTGGTGTTTTTCTTAGCTTAAGTAAGAAATCTAGCTCCAAAGCAAATAAACAATTTACAGAGTATAAAAATAATATATTTAATAGATACTTATTGCATCAATATTTAAATCAAACATATAAAAAGCAATTGATTATAAGATACAATCAACTTGCAAAACAAATACACAAATGCCAGTGACCGGATGTTTCACCCTCAAGGGGCTTCTTCAGAGGATTTTTAGAGCTGGCTTAATAATATGGACACTGTAACCTTCAAGACCTGCTTTCCAGAGTATAAACGGTATAGTATGTCTGGATTCAGTAAAGTGCAGCTGGATTTAATTCAAAACAATGTATCCGTCACCAGGTGGGGTGTTCAGAGGTCTACCCACTACCCAGATTGCAGAATCATCAAAGACATGTCTCTGTAACCTGTTTGTTGGAGCTAGCGCACACACCCGGATTTTATAGATTTTGTGTATTTTTCTTCTTGGTATTTAGGGAACACGGCCAAGTGGTAGTATTGCAGCAGTTCCTCTATTACATTTTTCTCTCTCGTTTCTTTGTTTTATTCTTTCTTTCGTTTAATTTACTTGATTTATATCATGGCACAGACCAATACACTGATAAGTAAGACATCTACACCCGTAATTTATTAGCTTTGTGGTTTTGCTTTTCCGCACTTTGGTGGGCTGATTATTACACTCTACTAAACCATCAAAAACTTGGATGGAGCGTGCATGGGGTTTTGAATAACCATTATCAGGTTCTCTGTAGTAACTAATACGTTTGGCTGCCACAGATTAATACAGCAAATCTTCTGAATTTTAGAAACTCCACAATGTTAGTTTGAACATTTATAACCTAACATCTAGTACACACTTTTATTATTAATCTTTTCAGCCATAAGGTGTTTGCAGCTCTGAATCAATGAACAGATAATTACACAGTTCTCTTCATAACCACATGAGCTTTGTGTAGTGTCATTGGACCTCCAGCAGGTCATTTCTTAGGGATCTGTGCATTTAACTTGTATGGAAATAAGGCATACATCATGAAAGTGCGCTTGTATTAGAAGCGTAACTGTCTAGTTGTTCTGGGAATTGTCGGTGAATGTGAAATTCTAACACAAATTTCTTGGTTTAAGGCGTGTTACATGATGAGCTGCTTCATTTGGCAAAGTATCACTTTGGTAATTTGCCATCTATGTATGAGGGAGAGAATCTGCCCCCCTGTACCTTTACAGGCAGTGAGGTAAGAACAACAGGCGTAAACCTTTTGTGTTTTGTAATACCTCTTTGTTATGCAGTTCTTACCTTTGATGGCAATATTAGTTATACAAAGTTCTGCACCTCAACAAGGAAAATTGAAGCATATTGAGTGAAAAGCTGAGTCTCTCTGACTTGTTCATAATGTGTGAATAAAGTGTAAAAAGCCCATATTAAAGCTTGCATATTTTTTTTCTAGATCCGTGTTCAAGATGATAAAATGCCTCTGGCTCACATAGCTATTTCTGTTGAGGCTGTTGGCTGGTCTCATCCAGACACGATCCCACTTATGGTGGCCAACACATTAATTGGGAACTGGGACAGGTCCTTTGGAGGTGGAGTGGTATGCAAATACTATTTTCTTCTTATTTTATGTTTGGTGTATTGTGTGTATCCATGTCTAAGAGATGCTAATTGCAAGGTAGTAACTATTTCTCAATACCATATAACAGAGACTGATGTGCATAACTAGGGGGCAGCTCGGCAAATAAAGAAGTAAAAACAAGAAAAACATTTTTCTGAATCATGGTTTTTATTAAATAGTTCACATGTGAATGAATATTTACTAGTAAAACTTTTTTCCTATAGTATAGTTTTATTTCTTATATTCAGGCTTTTTCTTTTTTTCATGAATTAATATTAAAATTTTGGGGGGTCCTCTTATAATTGAGCAATAGAACATTATCACTTATGGCTGTTGCTTGGATTGAGTACAGTGCCATGTCTAGTAGCACTCCACCACCCGGCATAGTTCTCTGAGCAATTCCAGAACCCTCATGGGTGAGATCTGGAGCTACAGGGTGTTAAGGATACACGTTATGGTTCTGAAACCTACAAAGTGCTTATGCACCTTTTCAATAAATGTCATCTGCGGGACAGTTTCACTTGTTTAAATGGCTCTAGAGAGAGCCTGTAAAATACAGGAATAATATTAAAAAAGAAAATGTTTTATCTTGCATGCTGATGATGCGCATAAACGTTATTTCATTCCGTCCCCAGAACTTGTCCAGTAAACTAGCCCAGGTCACCTGCCATGGAAACTTGTGTCACAGTTTCCAGTCCTTCAATACCTGCTATACAGACACTGGTCTCTGGGGCCTGTACATGGTTTGTGAGCCAAACACAGTGGCAGACATGATGCATTTTGTCCAGAACGAATGGTAAGCTTACATCATTATTAATTTGGAACATGGTTAACCTATCACTACTGCGTTAGCATTCTGCTGCACCTGGCTGGATCATGGAAATAGGCACTAGTCCTATAAGTATTAACTTGACCCATTAATTACATTTTATATATTTAAAAAAGCAAACTTTTTCCTAATACATTTAATGCAGAGCTCTAATTTCTGTTCTTGGTTCTCTAGGTACTTTATGTATATCTTCTGTGTGACAGCTATAATCTAGAACTCCTGAAAACCTGCATTGTTAGATTATGTTGGGGGGGTTAACAACATGCTAGGTTTTAAAACTATGACAGCTAAAAAGTTATTTGGCGTGCATAGGCAATGTTGTGGACTGTAAACCCCACAAAAGGAATCCATATAAAATGCAAGGAAGCCCAGTACATGCTGACAGCCAAAAGGAATACTTTTAATTGTTACAGCACCCCACAGAGGATCTTAATTGACATAAATCAAAATATACCTAATAGGTTCTTCTCACGTCTGCTGTATTTGCATTCTTCCTAAGGGGAACAGTGTTTTTATGGGAACACGTCACAGGAGTACATTTGGGTCTGTAATATCATCCGGCTGAGAAGACCTTCTCACAACCCACAATATTAATGTTTAGCACATAAACAAATGTAATCATGCACTTTTAGCCGTCCCAATGTATGACCAAGTAAGCCATTTATAACCTCACTGCTGTTGATCTTATTGATACTTATGCTGCTACACCTTGGTTTTAAAAGCAAAGAACCTGAAAGGTGAAAAACTGGCACTGAATGGCTTTTGTAACCTTCACATCTCAGCAGCCACAAAAGTTTGTCCCTCACACTTCCAATTTAAAATACTGGTTTTCAACAGTGTATTTATTGTGGTATTAAAAATATTTGCATGTTTACAAGATTGCACCCAAAAGCCGCAATCAATCACATTAATACCAACTCCGTCATTTTCTAGGATTCGGCTTTGTACAAGTGTCACAGAAAATGAAGTTGCACGAGCCAAGAATCTCCTAAAAACAAACATGTTGCTTCAGCTGGATGGTAAATGCCACACATTTTAAGGCATCTCAACAGAATGCTATAGATGAACCTTTATTAAGTATATTTTTTTGTCTTAAAGGCTCTACACCAATCTGCGAGGATATTGGTCGACAAATGTTATGCTACAATCGCAGAATCCCACTGCCTGAACTGGAAGCAAGAATTGATGTAAGTCTTCCTTTGGAGGTGTTAGGTAATTTAATGAGTACTGCACGGATTGCGTTTCTATTCTGCTGATAAATCACTCATTAATGGCAAAATATTTTGCTGTAGTTATGGTCTGAAGTACTGTCTTAATACACTTCTAAGATTAATGTCAATCCCACCTTCAGTTGAGCATGTTATTGAATCTAGGCCTATAGACAAAGTACAGTTGGCTTGAAACTTGTATTTTGCTTCAGGTTACATTGTTTACACTTAGATTTGATAGTAGAGACTGCCATAGCTAAGCTCCAACAGCTGCTATAGATAAGACAATACAAATATCAATTTGGATTTTTTAACATCCTCACTTTTTTTCTTTGTTCAGTTGATTGATGCCCAGACCATCCGAGATGTTTGCACAAAATATATTTATGATAAGAGTCCAGCCATTGCTGCTGTAGGTAAGTAAATGCTTTATGTGAAAGGGGATTTAATTAAGTGAAGATAATGCAGAATTTTTTTTCTGGTTTTATGAAGATACTTTCATGGATTATGTGTTTTGGAGATAAGTGATTAGAATAATTTTGATTTCATGTTGTGTTTTACTGGCGAAATTCTGAGGTTGTAGGTGTTAAAGACCAACATCGTTGATAACCTACAAAAATCTGTTTAAAGCCCACCTTTGATTTTCTGTGTTTCTCCAGGCCCCATTGGACTACTACCGGATTACGACAGAATCCGTAGTGGAATGTACTGGCTGAGGCAATAGAGAAGATGAGTCTGGTACACATGGCCTTGTGTCTACCATGGAGAATTCGCCTTCCTGGGCTACAGTTTATAGCTGAACCCTTTTGTACATTTAAAGACAATGTTATAATTTATACAGTCAAATACTGGTGTAGTATTTCCTTTTTTATTATAAAATATAACACACAGTTTCAACTGCCTCATTTCTTGGCCTTTGTAGCGTTCAGCACTTGTTCTTGAGCAGCTTTCTTGGCTTTCACCATTTCAACCAGTTCCTAAGGATAGAAGCAATATACAAAATAAGAAGCCACAAAAAACAAACACTTAAGGTGGATTAAGAAGTAAAACACGGTTCTATATGTGTAACGTAACATTTGCCGCGAAAGAGAAGCAGGGTGACAGGATAGTTTTACAAATTTGACCGCTTAGTCACACTTTACACATACAAACAAAGGCATCCACAGACCTTGTATCTCTTCATGCAGTCTTTCCTGGAGCGGCCAGGGACAGCGTCTGCTATTTTTTCCCACCTCTCGGGGGTGTTCACAGGGTATGTCTTTAAAGCTTGCTCTAGCAGTTTTTGTTCTTCTGTGGTCCAGGGAGTGGAGTCTCCAGGCGCTGTGGGAACGGTAATAACGATACCAGAAATAAACATCTAGCTTTTTTGTTTTTTTAAGCGTCTGTACATGTCATTTTACATCTAGAGTAAAACTAAATAACCCAAAGAAAGTAGCTTTCTATGAATAAAAAAAACTGATCTATCGAAAGAGGGATTATTTAAAAGTCTTAATTTCTTATCCCAATAAAGAATGCATACGCCAAATGCCCATTAAAAAATAGTGAGCTAGTTAATAAATAAGAAAAGTTAATACAACAATATCATTCCCACCATTAAGAAGGCACCAGTGTCTGTACTATATAAAAACTTACGTTCAAAGCGTTCAGAAGGTACGGCGTTATCTACGGACTGAGGTACAACTTTGTGTTCCTTCTTGAATTTGTCAAATGCTTTCTTATTTATGTCATCCTTTTGCTGGGGATCTGAAATAAGGTTTACATTATTAATCTAAAATCTACCCACAAATATAAACAGATATTATCAGAAGTTATAAATAGCTGTGGCTGAAACTATATATATATACATATGTTTTACATTACCTAGTTTCTGCAGGGACTTTGCTTTATTGATAACATCCTTTGCATTGCGTTTAATTCCAGAGCTGGAGTGTAGGTTCATATAATTGGCAATAACTTCCCACCTAGAAACACAAAAGAAACATTTGAATCTTACATTCTCTGCTTTTACACATACTGTGTAATTATACATACGTATATCTATAAATTGCAAATTACACTAATATCCTGAAACCTGTAGCTTAGTAATGCAATTCTAATGCTTCTGCACATCACTGCCCTGATTCCAAGATAACAAGGACCGATAAATGGACACCACACTCATAGTAATTCGCCTTAGAGGGCATAGGGTGACCTTAAAATGAAAAGTCTTCTATACTTTAACATTCTGTGAATAGTGCTTGTAGATATAATTTCAATATATTGAGTGATGTTGGTGACAGAGAAAAAGTAATTGTTGATTTTTATCAAAGTGTAAAATTAACATTTTAAAGAGAAGTGAAAGAAAAGAAAAGTGCTTTATTGCCACAAAACCATAACCGACTAACCTTGCATTAGTCCCAGCTGGAAACAAGTTGACAGCTTTTATCAGTAATTGTAAGTCATCTTCAGACCAGGATTTGCTGCTGCCTCCCCCTCCTGCTGACGCAGACTGATCTGCTCCTTTTGTAGACTGTCGCATGCGAGCCTCTTCCTCCTCTTTCTCTTTTCGCAGTTGGGCATTCACTTCTGTAATCTGTGGACAGATACAGCACATTCTCGTAGGAATTCCAAGTGCACGTTCATCGGTTTTAGGAGAACCACATAGGATATGCAATAAGTTTGGCAAAACTGGTCTACAAATGCATGCCTGTGAACCTCTGCCTAGTAAGAGGGGACCATTAGGTCAATGCCTATAATCAATGCCTTTGTCTCTCAAACATCTATGTCACTCAGCATGATTACACATTATTTCTATTTACTGAAACATAGCTTGCAGCACCGCACAATAGGTAACTGCTGAAGACAATATATATATATCACGCAGATTACAGTCCAAATACCTGTTTTTCTACAGCAAGTTTCCCTTCTTCCTTTGAGCTGGCTGACAAGGTCTCATTCAAGGACTGTAAACTGAAAATTAAATACAATAAAAATTATATGACCTAGTGACATATAATATATATATAATTATATTTTGATTTACTGCTTGTGTGCCATAACAACATTGATTAACAAAGACTGACACTATGACAAGGTGGACCACTATGAAAATTTGTTTGCAGGGCTATAGACTGGGTGCAGAATATGAATATAGTATAAAGCAACTCTCGGCATAGAAAGCCATAAAAAGGCCAGGCGTTATGTGTATTCTTGCCTGAACACAAGTAATATTTAATTTTTTATTTTTTTTAAATTGAGATGCTCCTGCTCATCCCAAATATCCAAAAAGTGTTGCCTGTTTCTTGCCCCTTGGGGGTCTGAAGGTCTAAGCAACATCAAAGGCTGTGGTCCTGGCATCTTCATATCATCTTCTGCACGTTTCACCGAGAATTAAGAAAATCTGGATTACCTAGCTAACTCAAGGCGGTCACACAGTTTTTCAATTTCTTCCATCATTTTCACACTTTCTGCTTCTTTATCAGAGAAATAACTCCAATTCTAAAAAATAAAATAAAAAAAGAAACATGTTATCCTAACAAAGTCATGTGTTTTTCTGTAAATAAAAGATATGACAATGTAGCCTGAAAAAGTGTTTTTTAAACAGTAAAAGCAGTTTATCATTCAATTGTGAATACGGTGTGAAGGCAGTCAGTCCCAGGACCCTAGTTGCCCTTAGATCTAACGGCCACCCAATAAAACAATAGAAAGCACTGCAGCAGACCATTGGAAGTGTTTTGTACATCATTGGCATTCACCAACCTTGCATGATGTCCGCAGCCTCTGACGTTCCTTCTTTATGGCTTTCTTCTGTATTTCTTTTTCTTTTTTTGCGAGTAGGGCTTGTTGTCTGGCCTCCTCGTCTTCTTTCTCTTTTACCAGCCGTATAGCTTCTAGCTCTGCTTGTTTTTGCTGAAGCACAGATTTGCAGATTAATTAATAACTACTCCTCTGGCTACTTTCGACATTTCACGTCTAATGCATTATTAAAGATATTTTGTGTGAAACAGGCAGCATTTATCCTATTTTATAAAGAGGCTGGATTTAGCTTCAAAGAAAACACCAATCTATTGAAGTCATTTTGAAACGGAGTTCTCATGAAATTATAGAATTTGCAACTAGAAAGAAATGTTCCATTTTTACCACTTTCTAAAGGTAGAAATGTTACATACACTGCTCATTAAAATTGGAATGGCTTTTTTCTGTGAGTATAATTAGTTTAAAGATCAGTGACAAATGCAGTAGTAAAAACCACAAAATTGAACTCATTCCCCTGCCCTGAAAGTGCTTCCTTCCTCCTTAAACACAGACTGCGTAAAACATAGGAATATTCATACATCCCAGGGGAATTCAGAAGACTCTATACCCAATCTCTCCGCTCACCTTTTCTCTTTCTTCCTGCTCTTTCCGCTTGGCATCAGCTTTGGCTTTCTTTTCTGCTTCTTTCCTAGCCTTCTCCTCTTCTTTAAATTTCTTTATTCTAGGGTCGCTGCTATATGCATTGTCTAGGCACAAGAACAGATTCACAAAATATATATAAAAAGAAAAAAACAGATTGCAGACAGACATGCTAAAGTAAATAAGCATAACGCTTAGACATTTTCAATAATGCCGACTTTGTAGAGCATAATCATTTCATATAGTCACCAAAACAAATACTATTTTGCTTGATCTCATACTGTATCTTTCAGAATAGTTGCCTACATCACCTTGTCAGAGGGATAAATACACCGTGAAGGAGTTACAGGCGGTACATTGTTTAACATGGAAATTCATTTCCTTGCAACATGAAGTATAGCGATACTGATGCAGGAAACAAAGTTATGTTTTAGTTACATAATGAAATGACATTTAAATACGGAGATAGACTCACAGTCATTCTCCATATAAAGCACAGTGAGGATCATGAACAGTCATGTGATATTACAGGCAGTCAGAATATACCACTATATCAGGAAGGCAGTGCAATGAATTCACAACACTTTCTGTGATGAAGGGTTTCCTAAAGCTGATCCTAAAGCCCTAGGCAACTATTTGAATTTTACCTTTCACTCCTACATTTCTTTTACGTTACCCGTATCCCTTTTCTGCCCCATTTAGTGCCCTCTTTCTGAATTAACACTAGTTTATTTTGTCGTTCTCAGAATTGTCGGTAAGCAGAATTGGATGCCATGTGTTTGCGGAAAGTGGCACACCACGTTTGCGGTGAATTTCTTTCAAAACACAGCTACTTGCTCATGCTTTAACTTAAGTCAGCAGGGATATGTAATAACAAAGGTATAACTGGCTATAACTTAACATCTATAACCAACATGTATTGGCTAAACAACCAACATGCAAAAACAGGATACATACCAACTAATGTTCTTATCCTGTTCATTTCTTCTTTTTTCCTCTGTGCTCGGGCTGCCTTATTCTGTTTCTCAATCCACCGCCTCTCATCACGGCTATATATGATTTAAAAAGTAATAGTTATTTATAATATTTTATAAACGTACCAGGACAAAGCACATGGCTCACACACAAGTATATTGCGCAGCTAATCATTGCAAAGAATCAGAACAAAAAAATTGAGGGCATATCACTTAAAGGTGCACTTCTGCCTAATGTGATGAATGTCATACTTTTGTAAGCTAAATAGCATTAGAAATATCAATACTTATGCTATTCAATGCCCACATTATAACCATATCTAATTCTTTAATCATTTTAAATGTTGCCTTATTCATAATACTTGGTTTTCATGGCAAGGAAACTGAAAAGGCACTTTGAACATCTGTTTTTAAATTAGCTTTAATGGAGGGGATGCATTAAACCCCTTGGAAACCTCAATCTACTCAGCACTGGAGTAGATAGAGATAGAGGCAAACAGATATGGGGCAATCTGCAGAATTTGCAAGAGGTACCAAACAAAAATCCAAAAAGGCATTTTTAATATTTACCGCACTGAATTGCTACAAATTGTATTAATATTTATTTATCACAACAATGATATGCATCTACAAATAGTTTACATAATGTTCCATAATGGGGTCTAAGCATATGAAATGCTAAAACTTACCACTCCGCCTTTTCTTTTTCCTCTTCATCCAAGTATGAAAATTCTCTCCAAGAATCGAAATTATACCTTGAATGAACACAGGTTCAATGTAAATTCAACCAAAAACAAGACTGCTATGCACAGCATGTAGCCCTAGAACTTAAAATCTCATGATGAAATCCTTCTGAGCTTACATAGAGACTGCATTCCTCACTTAGCTAACCAAAAGGTTAACATTTTCTCACTGGTGGTGCATATTATACACACACACACAACTGGTGTTATAAATCAAAATGGTAAAATCACAGTGCCCATGGACCACCAACCAGTTCCAGACCAAGCCATGGAAGCGTCAGTGACATATTAACTTAAATGACAAAGTAAGCTTGACGCTAGCCCTCCTAAACCATTAACACATGGCATGTGGGGTATTACTGCACACGTCTGTATATAAAATGAGATATTTCAGGACCTAATTTATGAAGAAAAAAATAAAAATAAAAGTGAACATTCTTTTTTCACTTCACTCTTTATGAGAGGTTGGTGGGGAACCTTCGTGGAACTAGTCATGGTTGTATTCTTTTTAGAAAATAGATTTTTTGCGGAGCATCTTTGGCCTGAGAGCATAATAAGTGATGCACATCTTAATATCTGTTTGTAAATACAAAGGGTAGATGAACATCACACAATTATGAGGTGTTTTCAAACTCAAAAAACACCCAGTGAAATTAGTTGGAAAATTATTTTTTGATAGAGCACACATTACAAAAAAGGTAAGGGCCAGTGAAATATTATTACAATTTGACTGCTCAACTGGTGATAAGGTAAATAACACACTGGCTACTCCGTTCACCTTAAAAGCTCATTTTACAGACACTTACCAGAAAGAATAAAAGGCATCCACATCTTCAATAGATGTATTCATATCTCCAAGTTTTGGGACATTTTTCTGGTTTGACCACCTGCAACAGTCAAATATCCAACAATTAGTAAGGAGGAAATATTGAATAGAGTTGCAAATTTCTGGATTCTCTGTAGTCAAGTAAACTTTAATGTTCTACAGAAACCATAAATGATTAAACATTTCTAAACGTAAGAAACTAAACCGGATATTCTTCCATAGTCATGCACAAGGCTGCTTACTTTAAGGCAGACCACAAATATTGTGAAGTTCCAAAAGGTATTTCTAATTATTTTACCAAACGGCAAACTGCTTTCACATGTCCATTAGGAATGTATTTAACATCTCTAATATACTGTATTCACTAGAACAGAAATACACCGATTCCTTTTTGCTCTTCTGTGCATATCTGCTGTGGACCTCATGGAATTTTTTGCAACTATATACAAGTTTTGTCTGATGGCACATACACATCTTAGTTTTCAAAATCTTCAAAATGCTTTTATTTGGGACTTTGCAACAAAGAAAATATGATTAAAATTCAAGAAATAGGATTTTCATATGGCGGAACAAAGTCTTTCAAATTAGCCCTTGTTAATCCACTTAAAGGAATATTTTATTATACTTCAACCAGTAAAGCAATAGGAAGGATAATGGATATTCCACAAGTCATGATCACTACACCGTTTTTACCTGCTGTTTCTCTCAAACACAGGTGCAAATGCTTGAAAGAAGTTGTCTTTGCCTTCATTTTTGGAAGGTACAGAGTTGTCAAAAGTTGGATCGATGCTGTTAAACGCTCTCCTCTTCAGTGGGTCAGATAGAATTTCATTTGCTACAGATTGCAAAACAAACAAGTTTTACTATTACTAACAGCTCTGCTGTGTTACATATGATACATAAAATGCAGCTAGATCATAAGTTCTTTTGACTTTCCTCTCTGTGATCAAAGTATACTAATTACAGCTGCATACATATCCTAAAACAAGATACCCCCACACTGTCACACCCAATTCATACAATTATATTTTTTCTCCTGATTAAGCCAGGCCCTACCTTAATAGTGCATTTACTTTCTGCTTTGATCCCTCAGCTGGCTAAAAGTAGCTTTGGACCCTGGAGTGGACGTACTAGGAGGACAGCCTACTGGAGTCAGGGGCTTTCTTCTGCTGTTGCAGTGGGGTATTGTGTTGTATTTCTTTTTAATATCTATTCCTTAACCTTACTTAGGTACTGAACAATTTTATCCAACAGAGGGAAGACTGGTAGTTATTGAAAATACTTTTTTGTTCTTCCCTTGTGAGTGTATTGCACTTTGTTCCTTGTGGTGGTATCCTATTACACTTTCTTTTTATTTTCTTCTGTTGTATATGCACCATGTTGAGCTGACATCAGTGACCACATTCTGAAGGAGTGTGTTGTGCTCACAAAGGGATTTGTTTTTATCACATCCCATTGTACACTGGTATGTTGGATATTCAGTAAAATATACTATTTTCTCAATTTCAAATCAGAAAGCAAAAGCCTCCGGAGTACAGAAGGGGGAAATACAGGAAATTGCGAGTAGCCTGCATACTGCTCCTGGACACTCACCCTTGGTGATGCATGTGAAGTAGTCATTGTCACCTTCAACAATCTGCTCCCCGGCTGCTTTTCTCTTGTCTGGATGGTGTTTCAGGACCATTGCTTTATCTGTTAATAACCAGTAATTATGTTTAGTTCAACAACAGTATTTTTTACTTACACATGTAACTATGACAGATCTGAAAGACATGCTTGCCTTCGTTCTTGGGAGGTAAATTTCATAAATGCAAGTTATTTGCTATTTTGTTCTGTTTACCAATGCAATAAACATGTCTTTAAACAAATATTGCTACCGATACAGTAGCCTAGAAACACTTGAAGTTATATTACTGGCTCGAGAAGAACTGGCATCTACATATTTTTAGAAATTAATTTCATGGAAAAACTAGCATATTAATTTATTTCCTGTCTTTGCCTTTTCCTCTTCCTCAAAAAGGAATGACTGGCTGCATAAAAGAGGATCAATAAATGAGGAAAAACAAGCGAACAAATATTGCAGAATTAAATCAGTTAACACATACATATCTTAATTTAGTGTACCTGTAAAGTTAATTTGCGAAAGTTTAATATCACTTACGTGCTGCTTTGATCTGCTTCTGTGTGGCCTTATACCTCAAATTCTTCAGTCCGAGTACAGCATAGTGATCTTGGTTCTGCAAGAATGAAAAAGACAATTAAAATATTATACCCTTAACCCATCCAAATACTTCATATTACAGCACAGATGGGGTATCTTGGGGTTGCAGAAATACATTAGGAACACAAGAAACAGACTCCCAATGACAGAGGGCAAATGTGCAAATAACAAAAAAAGGCAGCTGACATCACGAGGAAACTCTCATAAATGAAACTTTGCTCACATTGCACAGCAAGCAGGATTGGTGAAGTAACTTCTGGTATGACTACCATTGGAAGAGGTACATGTAACATTTAACTTTATATTGTAACTTTGTACTTTAGAACAGTTTATTAATAGTCTACAGTTGTTCTTACACAAGGAATTTTGACAATAGCACATAATTATGCTAGAATGCCAAACTACCTTTAGTTGGCAATAAGTAGCAAACACCATTTCTAATTTCACATAGAGTTAAAGGGAATATGAACCTTCCAGTCCTTGGGATCGAGCGTTTTCAAAAGTGCAAATTCTTCTATCTGAAACTCTTCATCCTCAGACTCTTCAGATGACTCCTTCTCATCCTCTAACTCCTGGAACGAGGCGGAAACGTTCCTGTTTCTTCGTTTGATGAAGGCTTCAAACCATCTTCCCACAGGTTCGACCTGGCATAGTACTGAGGCTGATAGAGAAATAGCGATGCTTACTTACAGGAATAAACAATTCATGTTAACATCAAGCATGCATATATATGTTTGTGTCAGTCGGGTAACATTTGCAGTATATTTAAGAACTTTTCCAATGTGGAATCCATCCTCAGCCTTACAGTCCACCTAGAGTATTGTTTACAGTTCAGGAGACCCCCATCTCCAGAAGAATATTGACATTTTAAAGAGTTCAGAGGAGGGTTATTAAATAGTTTAACAAAGTATAGGAGGAGAAAGAAGAAGTCATAATCTAAAACTAGAGGCTTAGATGTAAGAAAGTTTTACTTTACCAGGAGGATGGTAAATGGAACTATCTTCCAGCAGAAGTGGTAGAGGCTAATATGGTGAAGGAATTCAAACATGCATGGGATAGACATAAAGCTATCCTGAATCTAAGATGAGACTAAGGACTGATTAAGGGCTGAGTCTTTACATCAGGAAAAACAGGTAAAGTAGACGGCCCGAACGGGTCTTTTGTGCCTTCAAATTCTATGTCCAAGAAGATTCTATTGTTCTACATTCACTCTTTAGAGATGATTCAACACCTGTAATTCCGGGAAACAATATGTAACCTATAGAAGAAATCACTGCGTGTGACAAGTACAAACTCATAAGTGTGCATGAATTAACAGTACACCTGATTGGTTTATCCTCTAAACTTGCCAGCTACTCAACCGCTAATTAGATTGTAAGCTCACAAGAGCAAGGGCCCTCTGTTCCATTTGTACTTATGTGTGATTTAAATTATTCCACGGATTGTAACAGTGCTACGGAAACTGTTAGAGCTATATAAATAAATGTCATGAAACATTCTGGTAGGCTGGTTGAAATCTTTACTGCAGGTTTAAAAATAAATACCGTAACGTATTGAAAATGTGATAATGAATAACACATTAGAATCCAAAAGAATATTACAATTAGAGAAATTAAACAGTGGTCAGATTGCAAGCTGAACATCACTGACAGTATATGTGCTTTATTGGTTTATTTAGAGCTCTCATATTCTGCAACGCTGTACAGGTGGCAGAACACAATGTGTATTTACAGAATCAGAAGGTGAGGACGGCCCTGCTCTGTGGAGCTCACGATCTAGAAGAACATGACGGCACTATATTTATCCCATTTACTGTACAGCTATCACAGTGACCCCTGCTGTATGCCAGTCCAATGGTACTAGTACGGACACAGGTCGGAATCCGAGAGGGGAGGACCCGCTGATCCGTGCCACAGTACCTGCACTCAGGGTCCTGGTGACCACGGTGACATGCTCGGGTTTGGCTTCAAGGAGCATGGTGCAAATCTGCCGGACTCCGGGGAGCGCTGCAGGAACCTTTCTCTCCCGGCACTGACGGACAAAGCCGCATGGAAGCAAGAGATGCACTTCCGGGTAACAGCCGTGTTCCACAGACAATATTGTCCGGGCGGCAGCAAGTACGCAATTCAAGCGTTCCGTGCGCTGCACTGTGCTAAGATAATAGATGGTGCGTGCTTCCTAGTAACAGTGCGTGGCTTTACCCTGTAGATTGATACGTGAAATGCATCAACAACCTGTATGCCAACACATTCCTCACTGCTATTTCTTATATGGAGAGTTATATACTGGAACAGCGTCCTTTACAATTTTTCCCCTGATGAATTGTTTGTTCCCGCTTTACACCCGCCGGCAGATGGCAGATGAATATTGATTTCATTGAAATAACTCTTGAATTTAGCCTTTCTATACACTGAGGGGTCGTCAGTGCGTTGCTCACCTGTAACCTCAGTGGGACTGAAAGAGTACAATTTATTTATATATATATAATTTGAACATACAGAAGAAGGCAGAATATATGACTATGGAAAGGCTGTGTAGGTGGATAGATAGATTATTTTCCTTTTACCCAATGCTGGGGCAAGAGATGCGTATAAAGTATAAACACATTTACCAAACCAAACAAGTGTCGTGGACTGATAGGAAACATGATACAGAGTTATAGAATAGATATAGATTGTAAGCCCAGAGGAGCCTTTTATTTTCAGTCAGTGTTTCTCTTTATGTTACTGTGGCAGGCAGGTAGCTGTCAGTTTGTTGGGCTGATTTGAAGGCCTGTGTTTGTTACCTCATTCAAACTGTAAAGTGCCAGTTATTGTTACATATGTTTTACTACATTTTCTATTATTGTGCTCAAAATGTAATGCCGGTCTGTCAAAAGTTTGTAGGGAGGGTGACTGTGTTGACCTAATGCACAGCAGTGATGCTGAACAGAGATTATTAAACTTTTCTTTTTGGAGAAAATAGTGTTTCCATCACAATTTTCTGTGCAGTGACCAGATATCTCTGGACTCGTAACAGATTTGTTGTCTCATTTCGGCTTTGGTATGGCAGATGCAAGAAGCTACACATAGCATTTTAATGATCCCAACCAGAAAACCAGTCAATAGTACGAAAGGCGAGCAAGTCAAATTGAAGGTACCTTGGAAACGTCTGCATCAAGACAAGTCTGAAAGAATGTACTGTGCCTGCATTGTCAAAAACATGGCTGAAGAAGCAGCATAAAAAATGATCTGGGACATACAAAAAACTACTGTGCCAAGTCAATAGAGATGAAATCGGGAGACTGGTAACAGAATGTCAGTGCTTCAGTTGTAGAAAATGATGTGCATGTTACGAGCATACTGGTGTTTCCTACTATCATTAAATGTTGAAGGAATATACAGAATTAGGAAAACAAATGAAAAAGTATGGCAGTACCTAGAAATTTTACATCAGTTGCAATGGCCCAGTCCTCAACCCGATTGAAATTCTGTGGTGAGAACTTAACCCCTTCGGTCCCCTATGGATGTACCAGTACATCCATAAAACGCATCTCAAGAAATCCTTATGGATGTACCAGTACGTCCTGACCTTCTTGCTGCGGCAGGGACACATCCTGGACTCCCCCCTGTCAGCAGAAGCCAGCATTGCTGGCTTTCTGCTGCCAGATCTCCTGTAACAGCTTCCCGACGCAAACGCCGGAAGACTGTTACTATTTTAAATGCCTCATCACGCCATCGGGTATTCCCTTCCGGGTCGCGTCACTGCTGACATCACCTGAAAGGTCATCGGATTACAGGATAGACCATGCTCGGATATTCGATCACTCCAATGAGGCACTGATCATAGACACTGTGATCTCTATGCAAGTCCCCAGAATTGGTTGAATTGTTTAAAATTAGAGTTGCAATCCCATCATACCTAATGTAAAAATTCTACGGCTTTGTAAAAGTGACGTACACCTCAGAGTGGTGTTTGCGCAATCGGGCATTTAAAACTGTAACAGTTTTCTGGTGTTCGCGCTGGCAGCTGTTACAGGAGATCAGGCAGCAGCTTCTGCTGACAGAGGGGAGCCCAGGCTGTCAAACAGCCTGATCTCCCATGTAGCGGTAGGGATGTGTCCCTGCCGCTGCAAGAAGGTCAGGACATACTGCTACGTCCATAGGGGTTTCTTGAGATGCGTTTTATGGACCTACTGGTATGTCTATAGGGAACTGAAAGAGGCAACACCTGGTTCCGGGTCGCCAGAGCCCAGAAGTTCCCAGGTATGGAAACCTGATGTCTGGAGCTCATTTCCCAGTGTTTTACAGATTAAACTTGATGCTGCCTGTGCATAGGCAGTATTTTTATACAGAGACAGGACACCAAAAAACTGGGACTGTCCCAGCAAATTCAGGACTGTTGGCATTTATGGACTGACAACAATGTCAACGTCCAGGATTGCAGATATAGGACGTTTGTTAGGACAATGGTGACCTATATTCCTGTATACAGCGATGTATTTTCCAGAGGACTCCCTAGTTAATAATAACTGGATGCTGACATGCTAAGAACTTTTATCCTGTGTATTGTTCAAAACATGTACTGGAAAAAAGAGGGAACGAGACAATGTATAAGGCATATTGCTGGGAGGCTGTATTACAGTTGCAGCGGTCTTTTTTTTAATTGAAATGCCTTTATTACAGCAGATCATTTATCATAAGAAGCAGGACTCTGTAATCGCTTAGTTACGGTAATTATCTACTGCTTTTTCCTAACACCTGTTTCTCTCTTATAAACAATATTTTAATACTAATAACCTTATTGAGAAAGACTGAAATGATTTCAGAGTTTATTTTCTGTGGTGACGGAAGTGGCTGAAAATGTACACATCGTACACATCAGATCCACACCGATAAAATGGCCTAAAACACTCACTAGCGACAACGTAAAACATAAAACGGCAATGCGCTATCACGTGACCACGTTCCTGGTGACGCAGTTCCGGTGTCTTACGGAAGGACTTTTACTTTGCTGTGTAATTGTGGACCGAAGAGTGGACCGGTAGCTTACATCGGAGTTGTGTGCGTTTGACAGCAGTTATCACAATGCCTGACTACCTGGGAGCGGACCAGAGGAAAACCAAGGAAGAGGAGAAGGAGGATAAGCCTATCCGGGGTGAGCGCCGTTATATGACGGCCCGCGGAAGTAGGCCTGTAAACCTATCGATGAGGATCATTAGAGCAATAATGGAATCTACGAAGTATAGTCCTGATCTGTTACACGAGTGTCACTGGGGTATTAATCACTGGGGTATTAATCACTGGGGTATTAATCACTGGGGTATTAATCACTGGGGTATTAATCACTGGGGTATTAATCACTGGGGTATTAATCACTGGGGTATTAATCACTGGGGTATTAATCACTGGGGTATCTCATTAGCATACTGACGTATGGCCCTGATTGTTTTTTTATGAATTTCCTTTCATATGCTCTGCCCGTTTTCTGGCCCGTGTTAATGATTAAGCTGCCAGTCCTTGTCATGTTACAACTCGCAGGGTTTTGCCCCACGCTCAGGTGAATGGGATGACTCTCAGGGTCACACAGTCTGGAGCTGCCTCTTCTCTATTCATATAGAAGACTCCCAGTATGTTATGGTTGATAGTCCTACTTGATTGCAGGTGACAATTAAGTGGATCTTTAAACAATGACAGGTCAAGGTTTCCACGACAACCGGTATTGGAGAGATTTGGGCAAGGCATTTGACAAGTCAATACAAAAATCTTTGTGATGAAATATTAACCCTTTAATAGCCCAAGTGTGTCAGCTCATTAAAGAAGTTCCGGGTTTGCTTGTTACCCTTTGCTCTTTTCTCTCTGGAACAAAATCAAATTGATTAAAATTAAGTTTAAAGCTGGCGACAGTGATAGGATAGCCATCGCTGAAGTGACCAAATGACAGGTGCACCCATTGCATCGTATCTCATATGGAACGCTAAAATAGAATTAGCTGTGGGTTTCATTGAAATACCCTGCATCCTATAAAATGCAGCTACAGTGCACAGCATATTTTTATAAAGCGTATGTATCTTTTTAAATAAATATCATGTAATATTTTGTGAAATACGTGATTGTAAAATACATTTCCTCTGTTTACGTTTCAGCACTGGATGAAGGCGACATCGCGTTGTTAAAAACCTATGTAAGTTGCTGATATAATTCTAACATTTCCAGCTGTGAGATAATTTGGTTATTTTCCTTTGGTCTGTGGTGATTGCTATACTGATTTTGTAAACCAGTTCCTATAAAATGTGTGTTGGCTTTCCTTTAGTTAAAACTAAAATTGATTCGTAAAAGAAAGAAACACTCTGCAGTTGAACTCCCCTATAATTTTTGGAACATTGCTTTTTAAAAAAAATGTTTTATTTTTTTATTACAGGGACAGAGTACATATTCCCGTCAGATTAAGCAAGTAGAAGATGATATACAGCAGCTTCTTAAGAAAATCAATGAGCTCACAGGTTTGCATTATATCAGCCTATTAACCATTTTTACCTAAACATCCAACAACGTCTGGACAGTAATATGTTAAATGGAGGGGTGGGTGTCGTAACAGTGTTACTCGATGTCCATCCTATGTTCCACGTTTCAAAGAAGAAAAAAATAGTTATCATAGATCCTCCTTTACTGTGTTACTTGCTCTGCTTTATTTCCAAACTACTTTACAATTTTACGGTACTCTTTTAAATCACTGAGTGGATTTCTCCCAAGTGACTGACTGATTCTGTGTTATTTCAGGAATTAAAGAATCCGATACTGGACTTGCTCCCCCAGCTTTATGGGACTTGGCTGCCGATAAACAGACTCTTCAGAGTGAGCAACCACTTCAAGTGGCCAGGTATTCTATCCATTAAAACATTTTACTTGGGTCAATTGTATTCTTTGATGCCAGTGAACTCATGCTTTGGATTGAAGAAAGGAAAAAAAATAAAATAAAATATATATATATATATATATATATATATATATATATATATATATTTCATATTCAAACACCAAACTTTATGCGCCTGTTGATCTGGTATTCTGCCCGATCGTTTTTTTCCGGTTTCGCCTTTAGAAACATGGCTATGTGAGGTCAAGAATATTCAGTTTGCAGACTGGGTGCATTTCGATGTTTGATTAGAATCTTGTCAATGAACTATTTGCTTCATGGCTGCTTTCGGTACACATCATTCTGTTGAGTTCAAAGATTATCAGCATTTACATGTTATGATTATGTTTAATGTATAAACACCCCTTTAACAGGGCACCAGGCCTAGTGAGGGAGGTATTTGTAAAGATTTGGCTCCAATATAGCCTTTTTTAGTGACAGAATAAATGGGATGAAATGTTGTTACTTTCACAGCCTGTCTCTTTTCCATACTATCACATGTGACGCCTCCCTGTTATGTTGCATGATGTTTGGGTTTTCATGTGTTCGGAAATGTAATTTAACATGAGAATGGCTTGAAAAAACAAAATCAGCATTTGATTTTGTTTTCAAAGCTGTTTGCAGAAGCTGTATTATACTATTATGTTTTACTCTTTTGTGTATTTCGCTTCTGACTGAACGAATACTGTTAAAGTATTATTATTTATTTTATTTTCCCCTCTAGATGTACAAAAATAATCAATGCTGACTCGGAGGATCCAAAATACATTATTAATGTGAAACAGTTTGCCAAGTTTGTGGTGGATCTCAGTGATCAGGTTGCTCCTACAGATATAGAAGAGGGCATGAGAGTTGGGTAATTAAAGCAATAATTGAAATTGATATATCTTTGTTACAGCATATTTGTTCCCATGGGCCATCTTTCTTCTTTGTTCTTCTGTGGAATTGTAATAGCTGTGTATGCTCGCATAGAACTTCTGTAATATTGAGTTTACTTTTGTTACTGCAGTGTGGACAGAAACAAGTACCAGATCCACATACCTCTGCCTCCTAAAATTGATCCAACAGTTACTATGATGCAGGTAACGTTTGAGGGTTTATTTTTTTTATTATAGTTCTTTCGTTTATTGGTGAATGTTATTGCACATAGCTTTCATTGTCTTTCATTGAATTTATGTGGAATCGGTATTATTAAGCTCTATAAGCCCTTAAGTAATCATTCTTTAGTGTGTGGATCATGTATTACACGTAATATTGCACATTAACTATGAACAATATTTTGTGTTTATTTTCTAACAGGTGGAAGAGAAGCCTGATGTCACATACAGTGATGTTGGTGGTTGTAAGGAGCAAATTGAAAAACTAAGGGAAGTTGTTGAAACACCACTTCTTCATGTAAGTGACGGGTTCCCTATGTAAATGGGGAGAGTCTGTGTGAATTAAATAGAACCATGTTTTTTTTTTTTTGTTTTTTTTTTTATTTAGTCATTTCCTTTTAACCTGTAGTAAAATATATCTGCGCCAGAGCATTGTAGTTTGGCTTGGTTCTCTATATAGGCGCGGGTGGTCCAGTGTAAACTCTAGTCTGTGAACATTTATTTATTACACATTATACACTTTTTACTGGTTTATGGTTTTTTTTTTAAAATATCTTTTTACTACAGCCAGAACGATTTGTCAATCTTGGCATTGAGCCTCCAAAAGGAGTACTCTTATTTGGACCCCCTGGAACTGGCAAAACTTTGTGTGCTCGTGCAGTGGCTAACAGAACTGATGCCTGCTTCATCAGGGTCATCGGGTCAGAATTGGTCCAGAAATACGTTGGAGAGGTAAGAAATGAATGGGTAACACTGTCCGTACCTCTGCTATACCGTAAATATTAAGTCATTTTACCTTGTGTCCTGTACGAGTCCACGGTGAGTGCAAACTTTCTACTTGTTATTTCAGGGAGCGCGTATGGTGCGTGAACTGTTTGAGATGGCCAGGACAAAGAAAGCATGTCTTATTTTCTTTGATGAAATTGATGCAATCGGCGGTACGTTTTATGTCTTCTTCAAAATACACAGAAGCCACACTTGTGAAAGCCCCTAGAAACCTGTGCAAGGCTTTTTTGTGTTGCCTCTTGAACCCTGGATACCTCATTATTTTTTGTGCATACCT
This sequence comes from Spea bombifrons, assembly GCF_027358695.1. Classification (NCBI taxonomy): domain Eukaryota; kingdom Metazoa; phylum Chordata; class Amphibia; order Anura; family Pelobatidae; genus Spea; species Spea bombifrons. Next base: position 61,705,591 of record NC_071090.1, on the reverse strand, counting down.
GTATGGTTTGATATGGCAATGTTAGTTTTGTATAACTGGCATGCAAGTAGCGAAACATCTGTTAATGTAGTCATTGTGCAGGGTGTTTATTTTTTACTTCTCTCTTTTGATCATATGTTGCTTAAAGCCTAACAGTGACTTCACACCCCCTCTTTTTGTTGTTAGGAGCTCGTTTTGATGATGGCGCTGGGGGTGATAATGAGGTCCAGAGAACCATGCTGGAATTGATCAATCAGTTGGATGGATTTGACCCCAGAGGAAATATTAAAGTACTAATGGCAACAAACAGACCTGACACCTTAGATCCAGCACTCATGAGGCCTGGAAGACTGGATCGAAAAATTGAATTCAGTTTACCTGATCTTGAGGTAAAATGAATGTTTATTTTGAGGGTATATTCCGTGTTTATGTGCAATATCCTGGCAGCTTGCAGCACCTGATCTTGGCATTGGTGGTATAAGATTGCTCTTTGCAGAAGGGTTCATGATCGATCTGCTACTGCATCTGTCTACGGGCAACAGTACCATCATTCTTACAGGGCTGCTGCCGACTGTAACGGTTCATTAAATGTTAACTTTTCCCCCCCTCTCTCAATAGGGCCGTACCCATATATTTAAAATTCATGCTCGTTCTATGAGCGTCGAGAGAGATATAAGATTTGAACTGCTGGCTCGACTGTGTCCCAATAGCACAGGTATTTGTATTGTCGATCTGTTAACATGTGTAATAATTTCTTGTTCGTGTATTTTACTAATTACCTGAGAATCTGCATAAAATGGACTGCTTACACATTCTGTTAAACTTTTGGGGTGCTAGAGGAGTGTATAATGCAAGGCACATATATTGCACTTAGTTTATATATGTATTTAGATTAACTTCTTGTTTCTCATTGTAGGTGCTGAAATTCGTAGCGTGTGCACAGAGGCGGGTATGTTTGCTATCAGAGCACGCCGCAAAGTTGCAACAGAGAAAGATTTCTTGGAGGCTGTGAACAAGGTCATTAAGTCGTATGCGAAGTTCAGTGCAACCCCTAGATACATGACATACAATTAGATGATAAAACACGAGGTATAATCTGCATTAAGATGTGCTGTACTCATTGTGAACGACCGTTCCATTGTCTCCCTAACTGTAAGAAGAGAACCCTGTTTAAGTGTAGATTGGAATAAAAAAATGTTGTAAACTATCGATGTCTTTGTACAGTTTATTTTAATATCCATGTAATTTACACCATCAAGTAATGAAGAAGCCAAGGTCATTCTGAAAACAAATCATTTTATTACTTATGATCTGGGAAAAGAATCGTACATCTTTTTTTTTCTTTTAAGCATACATCTCCCCACGAAGGCTGTTTAACTTTTAGCATAAAAATATATGTCTAGAAAAATATACTATCAGCAAATAAAGTACACTAATATTTTGGTAAACATAACATGTATTAAACTTTAGCACACATTTAAAACTAGTTAATCTGAGACATAGCGCCCCCCTCATGTGCACCACTGTGAAACAAACAACTTTCCATCACATGTGGCCTCTGTAACAGACCCGTTTATATTTAAATCATACTGTTTTTACCAATTATCCTGAGTACAGGTCTGTCAAATTGACACATAATATTAGGCTTACATGAATTTTACTAAAGGCAGAGTACAAACAATGAATAAAGTCTACAAAAAGAGCATCCGTCGCTTTCTAAAGTCATTCTCTTTACAGGTCCATATACCTATCCCCTAGAACTTTAATGATTAAATGAAATTTATATACAATAACTTTGTTGACAGTATGTGGGGCTAGTAATATTTAACTTTTAGGATTTGTATGATTTTAATGTAACCATAACAATAAATGAATCCTTCAAAATATAGGGTGAGGAGACAATTGTTTAAACCAGGTATTTTGCCATCTACCCCCCCCAAACAAACAAACATTGAGGCAGATTATTTGAAACACAGCATCCCCATAATAATAATTCTACTATGAAAACAAAATCACAAGATAGATGTAGCTAGACAAATTATGAATTTGATATTTGCCATGCGGTGTGCTTTACATTCTTATGATTTAGGGAACCATTTGTCGGCAATCTGCACAAGACGTGAACTCAGTAAGACACGCTGCACCCCAAAACTCTCACAATTCCAGATTTGGCATCTTTAATGACTAGTTGTGTTTATTCAGCTACTGGTGTGTTACTTTTTTTTTTTTCTTCATCATTTAACTTTTCTTTTTGCTTTCTACAAAACACCCATGTATCGTTAGATCCTGTAGTGTTATGGCGGCTTGACCTGTTTAGTTTCAAAGAATACACTTATCAAGGTTGGCAAACAGCATTGGCCATTTAAAACCTGTACTGTCCAGCATCATGACATGCTGAAATATACGCTTACATATTAACACACGCTCATAATAAAAACACACATTGTATAAACATGAAATATGTAGATGAAAATGTACGTGCCTCAGTAATTCTGACAATACCAAGACTTGACACTGACTGTACAGCCCATGTTACCACATCGTCATGCCTCCGGCACACGTGTTTCCTCGCTGAGACTACATGTTGGAGACAGCGAGTGTATACATCACTACCACTCTGTGGACAAGGTAGGGCCTTAAGTACACCTTTCTGTAACAGCTGATAGAGGTCAAAAGTCAGCAATCCAGATATTTTCATAGATATCTGTTTTTTTTTTACGGTTAATACATTTAAAACAAAAACAAGCAAACAAGATGAATTATTGTCATGGACAGTTTTGCTACCTTTTGCTAGTTAAGAACTGGAAATCCAATTGAAAATAATGGTTTTACATTATAAAACACACACTTTGACTGCATTGTGCACACTTTGCATAAGACTGAAATGTTATTTTAACTAGTTTTAGTAATATTACATATGAGAGAAGAAAAAAAACGGCATCATGGAAAATACATTAACAAGGGTTCAGATATTGCCAATGCAATGATTTTTGTAAAATATGATTCTAATGTTTCTATTCTCCGCAAAGTCTTCCAACAGTTCTAGGTTTTAGGAATATAGCAAAATGGTCTGATTCCTAAACCTCTGCTAACTCACTCTTCAGTCTTCCCAAAAATATATCTGCTGTTCTTGATTACACTAGACTGATCCACTTACACATGCAGTGTAACAAAACATATCTTTTCAAATAATCTCTATAAACCTGTGGTTTTATATATATATATATATATATATATATATATATATATATATATATATATATATATATATATATATATATATATATATATATATATATAATGTGTAATAAATCAGGGCTCTGTGAGGTTTGTCTGTACCAACATATACATCTCAGTGCAGTGAGAGGAATCTATAGTAAACACTGGTTTGATTTGTCAATAAGAAATATAAAATTTCATGGGTAAAAATAAGAAAATAACTATATTAACAGTGCACTATTAATATTCCACTAACTGCTGATATAAAATTCTGTACCATGAGTTCACATCTGTTATTATATAGTACTATAATTGACAAACACCCAGGAACAAACGTCAAAACCCATGTAAAACAAACTAAAACTAGAGAGAGGTTCATTAAAACCATTTCTAACGCAACAAGTGTAACAGACACTCGACAATTACAACAAATAAACAATTTTATGTATCAGGAAGAGTAAAATGGGTAATTGGCGATTGGTTAAGAAGTCACAGTTTAACGGCATTAAGGCTCATTTTCTATCTTCTTCCCCATAAAGATTATTCTAATTTTTTAGGATCTATGTGAGTGAACTGCTAAGGTCTTCAATTCAAATCTTGACTGGTCTTGTCTAAACAGGAGGGGATGAGCACAAGGTGGAACTGGCTTGACCTTATACACGCCCTGTTGGTTTGCCACCTCCAGAATATCTCCATATTATGTTTCCCACTATTTATCCAATGCCTCACTCAAGTCAGGACACAACTTAATCCACAATAGGATTGAAATATAGTTTGGCTGCCTGCACAGCTGCTTTGTACCAACATGGCCCATTTACCAGAAGTTCAGTGCCATATTTTTACCACCATGGCCGAATAATAATTTTGTTGTTGCAAGGTGTACCCGTCAAAAGACTACACGATAAAATCAGAGCAATAGTGACGCAACATGAAGAATGCTATCATCTACTAAAAATATATAAGACTGCATTATTTCATTTGTTTATCACATACAAAAACCTTTTTATGAGTAACTGAGCTTGGAATGGATTGTTGAGAGAACCATGGCTAGCCCTTCTTGTATAAGAAAAAGGTTTAAAAAAACAGCGGATGAGCAAGTTAACTTGCTAACTACTTCTCCACAAAATCATAAATTGTCTTCAGATGACGCAGGCCACACTAGAATAAAGCAATTTTAACCCTTTGTGCACTAGAGAGTGACCTCCCTCTGGCACTAAAAGGTTTAAAGAGGTTATTGCACTGTTGCCTTAATGCAGAAGAGATCAAGTCTGGCTTTGCGTGTCTGAGGTCAGAACCTGCTCCTCTGAAGATGTGAGAGCTGAGCAGGATGCCTTAAACTTGCAGTGGATCACAGCATCATGAACACTGTGGAATACACAGTCTCTCTTGATGGTTTGGTCAAAAAAATTTAGCCTGGTCAAATCTTGCATGACAAGTCCTATGGAAAAAAAAAGCCAGAAAATGTGGTTACCATAACAATACCCGATAAAGATAGATGTTGCATTGCTATGTAATAAAAGCATCCTTATGAACCCCTGTAGACCTCAAAGAATAGCAGACCTTTATTAGGGGAGCCGTCTACAGCATAACATCCTATAAATATCGTGAGTAAATTGCAGCTGCATTTCTGTGAAGCTGCAATTTTTTTTGGGAAAAACATCTCTCCACACAATATTGTACATATTGTACATGTTACCTTCATTCATAATGGACGCCTATGCTGATCAAGGACAAAGAGCAAAACTGCCTTTCGATCGCTGCCTTAAGGTAGGAGACCAACAGTCAGCATTCTGGGGCCGCTAAAAAATTCTAAGAAGCATAACTGAAATGGGACACAACCTGCAATTAAGCCGACATTCTTTTTTTTAACAAATATTATAAATGTAAGCCAGAAATAATCATATTACCCACATTACTACATATACATAGTATAGGAACTTGTCAAGCAATTCCTTATTCCTTTGCGTAACTATTCCTTTACTTCATTTTACTATATGATGTACTATTACAGACAAATTCCATTTTGGTTATGCTTCCAGGGTTACTTACTGATAAATATTTAAATAACAAGCGAGAATGTATAGCAATTTATTTCCATAAAGAAACAGAAGGAATGACTTACCATTGCAACCAGATATGAGGATATCGACACCAATTTCTTTATACTCCTTCATTAGCTGTAGAATCAGCACAAGAACAGTTACTTACTGCTGCCAGAGCAAACACGGAATTTAGGGGCAAGGAAGCAAATTAGGAGCAAAGAAAGGGTTCTGGATAAAAGAAGAGCTATGAATACCGTATTTGCTCGATTATAAGACGACCCTGATTATAAGACGACCCCCCCAAATCTGAATATTAATTTAGGAAAAAAATAAAAAGCCTGAATATAAGACGACCCTATAGGAAAAAAGTTTTACCAGTAAATGTTAATTCATGTAAACTATTTTTTTTAATAAAAGCTATGATTGAGAAAAAATATTTTGGTTTTATTTCCTTCTATTTTCCAACCTGCCCCCCCAGTTATGCACATCTGCCCCAGAAATGCCTTATACCCCCTATATGCCACTGTGCCCCATGATATGCCTTTTAACCCTATATGCCACTGTGCCCCATGATATGCCTTTTGACCCCCTATATGTCACTCTGGCATTAAGGGGGTTAAAAGGCATATTATGGGGCAGAGTGGCATATAGGGAGGTTTAAGGCATTTCAGGAGGCAGAGTGGCATATAGAGAGTTAAAAAGGCATTTCTGGAGGCAGAGTGGCATTAAGGGGGTTAAAAGGCGTTTCATAGAACACTCTGCCTCCAGAAATGCCTTAAGGCCCCCATTTAACACTCCCCCCCCAAATTTACCGGTGCTTCTGACTCCCCTGTCATGCAGCCGGGGAAGGTCTGCGCGATGGACGCAGACAAACCCTGCTGCTAGCCACACCTCCTTCCGGCTGCAGCGTAAGTTGTCTACACACTGCCCCGGCTGCACACCGGGGACTAAGAAGCACCAGTAAGTGGGGCGAGGGGGGGGGTAGACAGGAGGATCCAGGTCCCCTGCAGCTGCGGGGGATCTGGATCGTCGTCTCATAGTCAGACCTATTTTTGCTCTGAAAAAAACCTTGTCTTATAATCGAGCAAATACAGTATATAGAACTTATTAGAGGTTACAGGGAAATTAGTTCAACAATACTCTACCACCCATCTCTAATTAGTGTTTAATTCAAAATTTTCCTTTTCACTGTTTGGACAACCAAAATCCTTTGTGTAGTTCTGGCTTTTTGCATTTGTTATTTTTTTAACCTCTCTCCCAAACATGCAGCGTGTTTACTAAACGTTGATATGAAAAGGCAGTTTCCCGGAAAACTAGACAAGGATTTCAAACTTGTGTATGTAGTCAGTGGCCACTTAGATGAAATTAACTCACAAATTAGGAATTTTACTATTCATTATTTCTATACTAAACGAATACCCATCTGCATGAAAACAGATACAAATAGAAATTCCCTTTTTGATTTTAATGGATCTTCTGTAAATGCCTATCCAAATTCAAACTTCAATGGTGACTGGCCTTTTTAGTTAGGGTTCAGAAAGTTGCTAGAGCCCCCATGTTTGCACCAAGAATCTAATACACTTACAGATTTTAGTGTTTTCGCTCCAACAGAGTCTATAAAGTTGACTGGAGTAAAGTCAAGAATGATGGAATGGACATTGATGACTGGGGTCATAAAGTATTCCAGCTCTTCTGATGGGGTGTTATGTGTGTTTCTGTCAGCGGATCCATTTTTCACATTAGCAGACAAATCTGTCATTGGTTCATCATCCATTAGTTCATGTTTTACAGCCATTTCTACATCGTTGGTCTGACAAAAGAAAGAGATACAAAATAAAATACATTAAATGTCTCTTCTCAGTATGCCTACTTTACTGACACTGGGTTTAATCATAAGTGAATTCATTTATTAAAACTAACTGTGGCTTATCTGTTATTGTTATGGAGACATGTAAATGGTTAACCTCATGTAAGCATGACTAGTGGCAAGGTATGGCAGGGCCAATATTTATGATCAATTTTCTGTCCTGAACTTCTCTTAGCTATCCTCACCCTTACAAAGATTTGAACCAGTCAGAAATAATGTAACAATTACATTAAAAACAAAAGTGAAGATAGCTTTACTCTGGTGTACACGTAAGATGTACTATTATATATATATATATATATATATATATATATATATATATATTATGTTTTATTGCTTTTATCTTTAAACACCATTAGGTTTCTTTAGGGTACAGAACTGTAAAAGTGTCAGATCCACTTTAATGATTTGGATAAGCAGTTCTGCAAAAGTTTTCTTTATTGCATACGCCAACCTCTTTTTTGCTATGAACCTCGCCCACCGTGTTAAAATACTAATCGCTGGTGAAATAATAATTTAAATAACACTGGCAGCAGATGAACAATGACTTACAAGCTTTAACACAGCTCTCTTCTCAGTGCTCTTTGCCTTTTTCAATTCTTTGGCATGTCTCTTCTGGGCCTTTTTCTTGGCAATCAGTATAGCACCAGGATCAATTCCAGTCTTCAAGAGACAAACGAACCAGATGTTAACCAACGACAATAATACAGATGTAGCAGTAAACCCATTTTCTATAAGATTCCCAATAGATAAAACCTTTTATCCAAAAGAAAAAGATTATTTTTTCAGCTGCTCATACAATGTCAGATTTTATGTTAGACAGTGCCTTCCAAGGGGAATGACACAGGTTTGAGTGTACCAAGTTTACATACATACCTTTTTCCTAAGGGCGCTGACGTAAAGTTCACTATTAGCAAAGTAAAGGGATGTGTTTGCCTGAAATATTTTTATCCCGGAGAATTCTTTAATCTATGGATAAAAAACAAAATTTAAAAACAAATGCGACGATTATCATAGATTATCATCAATTCACGTTTTAGTAAATTATTAAAGAGAGACAAAAGGAAAGAAGATTGGAGGATGTCAACTTTTTTTCTGTGCGCGTGCAATAATGTAACTTATATGAAATAAAACAAAAAACAGCTGGCAGAAAGACATTTCTCCCCTCCGACTGTCTGCATTGTTTACACATCCTGCCATTAAACGTTATTAGAGCCAATAACTTTGACAATTCATTTATTTGAATACATTTCAAACGTCTCTGTGGGAAAATTGCCTCCTAGGAAACTTTTAGCAACAATAACTGCAATCACTTACTAAGGTAAGTTAATCGCTTACCTCTTCATATTCTTCTACATCACAGTATATGTCTGTGTTTGGAACCTGACCAAGGATTTGGTACCGTGCACTGGAAATAAATAAATAAATATATAACAGCTTAACATAATCATTATAAAACAGAAATCTAACACAGTGCTTTACTATGTATCTTTACATTCATGAGGTCTGGCAACGAAAACATTTGGTGAATGTTACATTCCCCTGTAATGCTGCTTCTGTCCGTGGTGAAGTGTAGGTTTTATTCTAACCAGTGTTAATACCCCTATTTAACCTGTCCTCTCCCAATGCTGCCCATGTATAGTTAATGTATAACGTTACTTAAAACCTACTGGTAGTTCTACATGAGATCAAAAGCAGAGCATTGCCCGGTGTCAATTACAACGTTATATAGCAGTGCTGACCAAGGCAGTGACAAATAGGCTAAACTACCAAAATAATCCATCATCTCATGTATAAAATGTTGATTCAGGTATGATAATTAATGCAGGTATTATTAATAAAATAATATTGAGGACCTAGTATAAGTAAAAAGGTGTATTTGGATCACACGGTGTAGGCTAGGATGTTTATTACAAATAGATACTCAGGAAAAGTGGAAGAGAAACATGCTTATCCCCCATTTGGGATTTACAGGACAGGTGTATATACCCTAATTAGTTATAATCCTTACACACAGGTGAGTTCTCATAAGCACTAATCATGATGGACATTAGTATGTAACAAGGAGATCTTCCTACTGAGACCTAAAAGGACAACCAATGTAATATATGTACATGTTCTAACAGTTCAGGCAATATTATGTTATAAAAGAAGTAAAAACCTGTCGTCTCAAACCTTTGTGTGCGGTAGATCACTGTTACGATTGCAAATGCCACAGCTACAAGCAAACCATAATCCAGTCCCAGGGTGACAGATGCCAAAAAAGAGACTACCCAAATTACCTGAGTAGTAGAACAAAACCACAAGTCACTTATTTTCAATCATTCGCAAGCAATAACAATTTTTCATTAAAAATTCATAAGATTATGTATGAATGTATTAGTGTTGGCAATAACAGACACAATATCAAAAACACTTAGAACTGCTATTAGAGTTGTAGGTTATTAGGAACTCTTCTTATTCAGAACTCTATACTGTTATGAGAAAATCAGTGCTATTATTGATACACAGGAAAGTCTTACTTTAATTTGGACATCCTGTAGTAGAGATATGGGTACATGTGGCCCTAAAATTTGTAGATCCCTGCTCAGGAACTAAATTAGAGTCCTCTATTGCTGAACTTCAATCTAATTCACACTAGAGCTGAAACAACGAATCGATAAAATCGATAATAATCGATAACGGAAATCATCGATAACGATTTCCGTTATCGATTAATCGAGTGATCAATTCGTTGTTGGAGCACTCGGCTCCTTTTACTTACCTCCGCGAGCGTTCCCCGCTTCTGCTACACGCTCTGCAGTCTCCGCCTTCTTTTAGCTACGTGACGGATGTGACGCGTTCCGGAGGTAAGTATTCTTCATGTCTATGTGCACGGATCGCACAGAGCCACTCGCACAGAGCGAATCGCTCTGTGCGAATGGAGCCACTCGCACAGAGCGGTTCGCTCTGTGCGAGTGGCTCCACTCGCACAGAGCGGTTCGCTCTGTGCGAGTGGCTCCACTCGCACAGAGCGGTTCGCTCTGTGCGAGTGGCTCCATTCGCACAGAGCGGTTCGCTCTGTGCGAGTGGCTCCATTCGCACAGAGCGGTTCGCTCTGTGCGAGTGGCTCCATTCGCACAGAGCGGTTCGCTCTGTGCGAGTGGCTCCATTCGCACAGAGCGGTTCGCTCTGTGCGAGTGGCTCCATTCGCACAGAGCGGTTCGCTCTGTGCGAGTGGCTCCATTCGCACAGAGCGGTTCGCTCTGTGCGAGTGGCTCCATTCGCACAGAGCGGTTCGTGAGTGTGGGTGCAGGGCAGAGTGGGGGTGGGGGTGCAGGGCAGAGTGGGGGTGGGGGTGCAGGGCAGAGTGGGGGTGGGGGGTGCAGGGCAGAGTGGGGGTGGGGGGTGCAGGGCAGGAGACTGGGTGCAGGGCAGAGTGGGGGTGGGGATGCAGGGTGTGAGTGTGGGTGCAGAGCAGAGTGGGAGACTGGGTGCAGGGCAGAGTGGGGGTGGGGATGCAGGGCAGGGTGTGAGTGTGGGTGCAGGGCAGAGTGGGTGCAGGGCAGAGTGTGAGTGTGGGGGCAGGGCAGAATGTGGGGGCAGGGCTGGGTGCAGGGCAGAGTTAGAGACTGGGTGCAGGGGCACAGTGCAAAGTGCTGGGTGCAAAGTGCCAGTGCTGGGTGCAAAGTGCCAGGGCTGGGTGCAAAGTGCTGGGTGCAAAGTGCCAGGGCTGGGTGCAAAGTGCAAAGTGCTGGTGCAAAGTGCTGGATGCAAAGTGCCAGGGCTGGGGCAAAGTGCTGGGTGCAAAGTGCTGGGTGCAAAGTGCCAGGGCTGGGTGCAAAGTGCTGGGTGCAAAGTGCTGGGTGCAAAGTGCTGGGTGCAAAGTGCTGGGTGCAAAGTGCAAAGTGCTGGGGCAAAGTTTCTTGAACAGTAATAGTCCACCTCTTTTCAGAATGTTTGGGGTTATTTTGTTTCATAAATATTGTGTTTGGGTTCTTGTACTTTGAAAATATTGTTTTTTATTACATCATAACAAAATAAGAATGTTAATGTAAATTTTAAGTTGTTTTTTAACATCCAGTTCATTAAATTCTTTTAAATAAACGAAAAATTTGCATATTGTTTTTTTTTATCCGATTAATCGATTAATCGAAAAAATAATCGGCCGATTAATCGATTATTAAAATAATCGTTAGTTGCAGCCCTAATTCACACTATATAGTTGCAGGAAAAAAGTATGCAAATCCTTTGTTATTATCGGGCCTTCTGCAGGTATTTGGATGTAATTTGATCTGACCTTCACTTAAAAGTCACAACAATAGACACACACATACAATTATATGTTTGTTATGTCTGGATTGAACATTCCATGTAAACATTCACAGAGCAGGGTGGGAAAAGTACATGAACCACTAGAAGCTTTTCCTGATGTGAATCAAACCTTAAACAAAAGAGATTTCTGAACCTAAGATTAAGAATAGTTGAATTACATCTCATAAACATTTGCAGAAGAAAGTAAGGTAAGGCTATCTGCTCACCAGTTGAAGCTCAACAGAAGTTGGGTGATGCAACAGGACAACGACCAAAAGTACAGGAGTAAAACAGAATGGTTTCAACAGAAGAAAAGACGCATTATGGAGTGGCCCAGTCACAGTCGTGAGTTCAACTGGATTGAGATGGTGTGGCATGACCTCAATAGAAGGATTCTCACCAGACACCCCAAAAATATTACTGAACAGAAACAGTTTTTGTAAGGGGAAATGGTCCCATATTCCTCCTGAGTGTTGTGCAGGTCTGATTCACAGATACAGGAAATGTTTCTTTGAGGTTATTGCTACCAAAGCAGGGTCAATCAATTTTTAAATCCAAGAGTTCAGATACTTTTCCCACCAGCCCTGTCAATGTTTAGATGGTGCATTCAATAAAGGCATTCAATATATATGTGTTGTTATTTGAATCAGACTGTCTTTGTCTATATCTATTGAAGATCTGAAATTTAATGGCCGATACGTGCAGTAATCCAGGAAATTCCAAAGGGTTAAACTTATTTTATCCTGCAACCGTAGGTATGAAAAGCCAAATGCTGACTATTCTTGCCCAATGCCGCACCTCCCACATTGTAGCCTCCCCTGGCAATAGTGCACAAAAGGTACCCACTTTGTGTAAATAAAACTCAACATTTACTTTTAGTTTGTGCTAAACATACTATTAATTGAATAGCTAAGTAATAGAATTAATAGATTAACTTGTTTGTCTCAACATTATTGTGTTGCCACTGCCTGTAGCCTCATCAGTAGTGTAAACAGTTAATTGCCAGTACTGATGTATTCATTTTATAAAATTAACTTTGGATACTTAATTGATATTGTTAGCACAAACAGAAGAAACATTAAGTTTTATTTACAGAGTGTTATTCTGAGAACCTATAGAATTCTTAACCTCCCATTTTTTTTTCTTGGGCACTGTAGCCCCCTGGGTGTAGACCCCGTTTTCTTGTGGTAAATTCCTAATTGCCCATGGGGTGCAGTGGTACCCTGCAAACAGCTGACCAGTAACCCGATGCTGCGCTAAGGAAATCATGCTTAAAGTGTTTGCAATCTTATGGTAGTACCTGAGGCAAAGGGAGATAAAGTGACTTGCCCAAGGTCACACGGAGTTGGTCTTGAAACCAGGTCACTGGTCACTGTCCAGTGGTTTAGCCGCTGAGCCTCTCCTACCCCCTATGACAATCTGCATGAATAAATGTTAGTTTATGTCAGCTCTGTATCTTCTAAAACACTCAACACTAAAATATTAGAGTGAGAAAATGTTCAGTACACCCAAAAATGTGTTTTGTAATTGTATTAGTAATTTAATATTAATTCACAAATCAGTGGCGAGCAAAAACATATGGACAACCTGGAAATATCCTTTTGAAGGCCATCACTTATAAATAGAATAAAAGATAAAGATATTTTTTGAGAAAGGAAGACATACAGTATTTGAAAATGTTGCATTCATACACATTATATGTATGTATTACAGCAAGAACTAACCAGCTCTATTTTGCTACTTCTCCATAAGTGTGGAATATCAGCAAACTGCTTAAACATCCCCTTCAGGTTCACCATCACAATGGCAGCCAGCACGGTCTAGGACAAGGGACATTTGCAAACAAGGTTTTAGTATAAAATGTCAAAAAAAATATGTTTTGATTTACTTCCTTACTAATAGCGCTTATAAAAGTACTGCAAATCCACCCAATATAACGGTCGATAAACAGTATCACACATTAATCATCGAATCATTTGTGGGAATGATTTGTGGGAACAGCATTTTATTTAAATAAACAGTTATATATTAGAGACATATATTTCACAAGTATTTAACATCTCCATCATTTTTTAAAAAATACCTTGAATTTTTAGATAAATTACAACTTTATTTGAGAAATAAACTGCAATAGCACTGTTTAATAATATCAAATTTTAAATTATCAGGACTGCCCCTCTTGCTGTGACTACAGTTCTCACAATACCCCGCAAGCCTCAAAAATCTGCCTCCCCAGAAAGACTCCACTAGTAGCTTTATAAACCTTAGGTGAACACAAACAGAAGAAAACATTATTAAATAACATTTATCAATGTATCCATGAGAATTCCCTCTAGCTAGGCCAAGAGTTGACACTTAATCAATAAGTAAAGAACACTCTCACAAAGGCTTCCTATTTATATAAATGATGACATCATTTATATAAATTGATAAATTCACAGGGCAATTTGATCCAGAATATGGGTTTGAAACTACTTAAGTGTCTGATTTTTTCAAAACCTACCTGGGGTAAAGGTTCAAAAAGATAACCAAGGACCAGAATGACCAATAGCACCATAATAGATGACAACAGGCCTGCAATCTAAAGAAAAAAAATATATAAATTATTACTAACTTGTATGTCCACAATATATCTACTAAACATTTTGCTATATGATACATAAGCAAGCTAGATCTTGTAGCAAAAATAATCTGACAATGTTGTTCATTTAAAAAAGAAAAAGGCTCCAGGCACTCAAGGGTTCCATCAGGCAGATTTATTGAAGGAGAAAGACAACGTTTCGACCTCACGATGAGGTCTTTGTCAAACTTGATAAAGACCTCATCGTTTCGACCTCATCGTGAGGTCGAAACGTTGTTGTCTTTCTCCTTCAATAAATCTGCCTGATGGAACCCTTGAGTGCCTGGAGCCTTTTTCTATTTTGATTTACTGGGGAGCTGGCCCTTCCTGGCACAGCTAAGCACCTGAGTTCCTGTGGGGAGTGTGTGCAGATTCCTGATTTTGGTGACTTGCTAATGTTGTTCATTTAGTCCATCTGGACAAGCAAATAATTTACAATGTACAACGCTACCTGCGTATTTCCTCCAGTGCTCTCCTGTACAAGGCTCCGAGACATTGAACAAGTCACTGCGAATGTTTGGAAAAATGAGCCTACAGAATTGCAGAGCCCCAAAGCAATTAGTTCCTGCAAATAATACACATGAATTTAACACACATATTATAAATATCACATAACATAAATATTAATACTACAAAAAAAAAACACTGTTTTTTTCATTCATTGTAATAGCAAACACTACGGATCCTTTTTGCACCAGGTTATGGTGCAAATATAGAAGAAAGAAGATGAAAGAGAGAAGATATAAGATGAAGAATAAGAAGATGGGGAAGGGGTCAGCAGAGACGATAGGAAACATTTAGAGAGTGTGAGAGAGAGTGAACCAGAATGAGAGTGTGATTGATAGTATAAGAGAGTGTGAGTGAAAGAGCTTGAAAATTTCACAAGAAAATTCAGAGCTTTATCTCTTTGTTTTGTCCGCTTCGTGGGCAGTCTGGCCTCATTTTCGTGGCTTCGTATGAATTGCAGAATTTGGTAAATTTTGCATCTTGTACAAATGCAAATGCACACGTCTTATGAAAACCCTAAGAACAGGAAGATACAATTCTCCACAGTATAACGTTTGACTTTTAATAATAATTTAATATATATTGCTAAAGTGATAAGTAATTAGAGAGGAATAATTATGCAAATCCAGAGGAAGGAAAGTTAAGATGTGCAGCTAGCTGTCTACTCGTTACAGATATATTACTCGTTACAAGGGTTTATTTTGTGTATGAAACTGTTAAATGTAAGATTTTGGAAAACTAACAGATCTGTTGTTCTGATTTTAACTTAATTATTAATCACACATGGCCGATTAATAACAATAGCAGTAAAGTAGGTACAACTGTGATATGATGTTACTGTCGTCTAATTCAATTAGAGCAAAGGGCTCTTCAGTATTACTGTGGTGATGGATAAGAAAATGAAACAAACCTGTGTTATCTTACCTGATTCCCATTTACTGCGTAGCCATGTTTAAGGGCAAATATTTTGGCCATAGAGATTGTCATGGAGAATCCAACAACAGCAATGGCCACCGCGTCCACAAACACAGCTGAAAAAAGGTTGTAGTCAGGTAAAGCTGGAGGCCGAAACCTGTTGTGGAAACCCATACAGTCACACACAGCTAAAATCTCCTCACAATTTGAAAATTTATAAAAAAAAAATTATAATAACGGTCAGCGGCACAGTAGTAGAGATAATTTACACATAATAAAAAACATTTTCACTTAGATAGACAGTGCGCTCCTCTATATGTTTACTAATATAACCACTTACCCCGTTGGGATATTTCCAACAACATCTACTCCATAAGTGTCTTTGAGTGTTAATCCAGCTGAGATTCCGGTTGAAATGATTACCTAGAAATAAGCATTACACTTTTATACGTTCCAGTATTAGTAAGGACAGTCCTGAGACTGGCAACTGCATCATTTCTGTTTCGGACCCGGAGCGGTTTGCATTTGCCTTATATTTAATATTAAAAGTGGGTCAATACGATCCGTGGATAGACCTACGGACTTATCGAGGACAACTGGAAAAGCATTGTGCAATTGGTCCTCTCAACCCCACTATGGAAGTTATTAATCTAGTTTTCCTGCATAGCTCTGGAAGGTACCAAGTATGAACTATACTGACCCATCAAAAAATATAAGGAAATATACTTACAACAATAATCTCCATAGGAATTGGGACCGGTAATTTCTTCTTAAATCTATCGTTAATTTCCTTTGCTCCCAGAAGTAACGCAACACATACGAATCCCACAATCAAGGAAGCAATATTTGTAGTTTTGATATTGGAGAGCACAGCAACTAAGCTCTAGAAATCACACAGGCAACAGCTTATTAATAATTATTTTATATATAACACTCAGCGGCACTTTACAATAGGATATAAGCAGTGCCTCACAGAAAAATGTGGTCTTACAAGAACAAAAATACTATATCAACCTGGTTTTGTGAACTATCGTAGTTATGTTTAGACAAAGGCAAAAACAGCAGCTGCTATTTGCAACAATACCAAAAGAATCCGACTGGTATAAATACATAATGCACTTTCATAATAAAAAATACCGGGAAAAGGCAATGCCCCAAATCATGGATATAAAAAACCCCACTTTCTTCATAGAAACCATTAGCTAAACTATAGGAACATCTTTCTTTAATCTAAAGCAAACTTTTAAAACCATGGATTGGCTGGCACCGTCTTGCCCAAGGACACGTAGGCTCTCCCCAGCCCTCTCATAACCAACACACATACTTACACCATACTGAAACACATACTTGCACAAATTCTGTCTTTACGACAGCTCTCGGGAACACTACTATGTGATCCAGGGGCAGGCTGGGCCGGGGGCAATGGGGGGAAAGTCCTATGCTTCCATTCTGGGTGTTGGGCAGATTCTGTGAGTGAAATCTAGGTGCTAAGGGAGGGGGGGGGCATTAAATCATGAGAGGGTGCTAAGGGGGGCATCACATAAATCAATACTAAAGGGGGGCTGGGCAGTGGCATAAATAGACAATGTGGGGCTAGCCGGGGGCAACATACAAGGGTGCAGGCGCATTAGGGTGACTGCATTGGCCATGTTTTCCAGGACACATATAGCTTTTACGTTTTTTTTTCTGCTGACCAGCCCAGATAAAATGCTGCCCTGCAGTATGGGGGATGTGTAGACTCGTGGAAGGAACAAACTAGTCAGATATACATCCCCCATACTGCAGGGCAGCATTTTATCTATGCTGGCAGCATCAATACACAAGGGTAAAAACTGGGGCCATTACACAAAGAGGGCAAAAACACTAAAAGGGGGGTCAACGACAAAGCAGTGTGGAAAATACTTTTTTTTTTTATTATTATTATGATTATTGTTGTAGCTTAGCCCGTCTGGTGGGTGTCAGAGCATGTCCTGGTGTGTGTCTGGGTGCCAGTGTGACAGGGCCTGTCCTGGTGTGCGTTTTTTGCTGTTGGTGTGGCAGAGCCTGTCCTGGTGTGTGTGTTTGGGTGTCGGTGTGGCAGAGCCTGTCCTGGCGTGTGTGTTTGGGTGTCGGTGTGGCAGAGCCTGTCCTGGTGTGTGTGTTTGGGTGTCGGTGTGGCAGAGCCTGTCCTGGCGTGTGTGTTTGGGTGTCGGTGTGGCAGACCCTGAACTAGTTTGTGTGTTTTCCATAGGAATAAATTGAACTATAGTCACTTTAAAGGACAAAACTTTCTAGGCCCAGAAATCAGTAAGCAGAAAAGTGAAGGCTTTGTGTTATTTACTGTATTTCAATCTGCATATTTTATTAAAAAGGATTAGTCGTGTTAAATTGTGGATTCGGGCATCCCGTGTATGATGACTGGCGTACTCTCAATCCCATAACATTACATCAACATGTGTAAGAAAATCAGGAAAAGATGGGCATGGATGGTGGGCCGATTCGGCGGCACAATGGGCCACTTGACTAGACTTGCCCCCCCAGGTCGTAAGCTGCCAGCCCTCCCCTGATGTGATCCCACTATGCCCCTGCCTAGTCCGCCCCAGATGGAAACGGATCCGATTCTCAATATTCTGGCAAAAAATGCTATGCCAGATTATTATATTATATCGGTCAACAACTCCAGGTTCTGTCAACACAAAAAGAAACAAACAAACAAAAAACTTACGTAGATCACTGAAAGCGGTCCACTGTATCTTGTAGTTTTAATTCCTAGGAGGTATTTTAGTTGCGATGTAAAGACATGGACGGCAGCTGCTGTTGTAAAGCCACGTACCAAAGGCTCCGTCAAATAGATGGCGACAAAGCCAAACCGAAGGATACCTAGACATAGCTTAAAAAAATCCCGTTATTAACGTTGGCTTCTTTTATTTATTTTGAAACCTTAAGAAAATGAAAAACTATGTACTATATAAGTGTGGTGACAGCCCATTGTCTCTGCTGTCAGAAAGAGCCGACATGGTTGGTGCTCAGTCCAAGCGCTGTTACAAAAAAAAGGCTTGAACAAAGACACAGCAAAAATGCTGCCGCTGCCTACACTGTCGGATATAAAATAGCCTGTTTCTAGAGTTCTGTGAATCTTGGATTTTAAATCAAACCAGGTCAAACATTTTCAAACTGATCCTGAAGCAATTCAGTCAATTTTACATTTTATATACATATATATACACATATATATATACATATATATATATATATATACACACACACATATATATATATATATATATAAACAAAATTACAATGCAAAAATTGGATCAATAAGATACAATCATTCTCTGACCTGTCTCCTCTCCCTAACATTCATTATTATTATTTATTATTTTATACAGCACCATCATATTGTGCAGCGCTGTACAATGGGTAGACAAGACATATCAAGTAGTATATAACATAAAAATTGGACTAACACAAACAACAGGTGATAATAAATAATAAACACACTTTGCTACCAAACCACCTCACCTCCACCCCAGTACTTTCTTGCCATCTCATCATGTCCTCTTTTAAGTTCTTCTTTTCTGTGGCTGCCTCACGCTGCGCACTAATTTCACACAGTCATGCGTCAGTAGCGCTGCCGGCTGTTCTTTTCAGTCTCATTGGAAAGCTCAGAATTGGTCAGTTTAAAGCCAATCAAATACGAATCTTCATTAAAATGAATTGTACTTAATTTGGAACAGTTAGGTTGCCCCTTAATAGGTTAATGCCTTTATAGTAGCACACAGAAGAAGAGGCTTATGCCTCTACTTTACCACTTACAATTAAAAAGTCTTTCGACTGGTCGACGTAAGAACACTAGATTTTGATGAAGCCCAACAGTACAACTTGTGGGCAATCAGACACATGCAAATCGTACGAATCCCGTAACTTGTCTTATGTTAACAGGTGAAACAGATAAAAGATTTAGTACCTGGATGAGGCCAGTCAGCAGCGTGATGGCGACAGCTACTTGCACCCTGAGAGCGTCTCTTTCATAAATCTTCTCCAGTTCTTCAGTGCTGTTTGTTGAATTCATTCCTCCAATTTGGAACCTCTCATCTGGGGCTATTCTTACAGCAACCCCACCAATCATTAAGCTTATGACTGCGAAGGTACCTGCAATACATATTTCATTAATATATACTTCTTATAAAGAGTTTTTTTCTCTCTCGAGATGAACTGGAACCACATATTCATTTTTTTCTACTAGCTATATTTAATTCCTAATTTTATAATTCATAAAAAAAATCTGCCTTTATTACTATGTACAATATAATGCAAGAACAATAGTTAGTAACAAAATTGCACTTTTTACTCTAATAGCTTGTAGGAACAGGAATATATAAAATATATCTAAAGATGTCCAGGAAGGAAATTTGGGTGCAAACATTTCTTTTTGTCGGCATAAATGGAACTTAATTTTCAGGACTGTTATCAGCAATAGTTTATAGTTAACCGGCACATAAATTGAATATGAGTGGTGCAATTAAACAAATTATGGCTGTATATATAATGTACATGTACTTTACCTGCAACATTTGGTCTAAATGACACATCCGTTCTAATCAGCCGTAAGCGTTCTCCGGGAAATGTAATGGTAATACAAACACAGCCCTGCCCAGCTATCCTTATATTTCCGGCTGAATGTTTTGTGAGCAGCTGCCAGGCAGCATTATCTAGGTGAGCTGCTGTGCAGTTTCACGATAGCGCAATCACTTTTTATCTCTCACACTCATTCAACCATATTCACTGCTAATTTGTCATATCTGGTACATTGAACAAGTCAATACAGTTAGCCCGATACTATAATTAAGATTCATGTTAATGTTTGCACTTACTCCACACCCTTTGTGTAATATATTTCACAAAACATATGGAATACTACTGTATATATATATATATATATATATATATATATATATATATATATATATATATTACGTCCATTAGACATTGTGAGTAATTTTGGTGCAAGGTCGTTAAAGCAGATACATTTCCATAGCAACTGATGCAATGACTTAGCCGAGTGTTACAATGGTAACATAATACAGCAGAACTGTTCTTTATACATTGCCTTCATAGTGAAGTCACTATTAGTTAACAGGTTAAGTATTGTGCTGAGGCAACAATTGTTTATGAATGTGCATGGTATGTATACTATGCAACGATGGGCATGAAACCACAGAAATCTTGGTTTTGCAATCTCTACTGTAAAGGGTTTCCAATCAACAGGTACATCAATCAACCAGGGATAAGTATATTTAAGCAGTTTCATGTGACAATTAAATGTTGCCTCTGGAGTGATAGTGTTCTGCAGTAGAGTACATTTTTGGGTCTTTTTACTAAATTGAGAGTTTACAGAAGAGTTGCAGTTTCAACTCCCTCACTTCACTATTCATTATGAACAGTCAACCCCAGTGATCTTATCCATCAGGAAGAACTTGGCTGGCCCTGTATAATGCACAATTAAATCTGTGACATTTCTTCAGTCTCCTCACACTTTGAATTATCCATTATATATGGCCAGCTCTGCCCTTTATAATGAATAGTGAAGTAAGGGAGTTAAAACCACAACTCTCCTGACAACTCTCCCTTTAGTGAATTAACCTAATTTCCAGATTATAATTATCAGGTGACTGAGAACCTGGTGCAACGCTTCAGATTTTTTAATATTTACCTATCGAGATATGTCTTGATGTTCCAAAGAACGTGTAGAGGAATACTGGATAGAAGGAGGAATACAACCCAAAGACCGGGGGCACAGCTGCCAGCAAGGCATAGGCTAAACCTAGAAGGAGACAAAATGCAACACACAAATAGTCTTTAACACCACATACAGTGTCCATACACCTGATAACGTCTCACACTCCTTGGTTGACACCCATACCTTACTGGTTTCTTCAGTACCTGGGCAGCATTGTGGCACTTGGTCACACCATTTCCCACCCACAAAAGTCAGAGACTTTTAACATATGATGACACGCCGACACTTACTATGGGGGCTTCAATATTTAAGGAGCATGACACTTACCTTGAGGAAGCTGCATGACTCCAGTACTCAACCCTGAAACTATGTCTCCTAAGAGATATTCCTTCACTGGGTAACGTGGCAGCCATTTCAAAATCGGGAGAAAACTATAAAGTTGGGACTTTGCCTTTTTACCAGAGCAGCTGTGAACAAAACATAGGTACATCACACTTATGTTCATATTTCAATAAAATACCACGTCTGAAAGATATCACTTAGCATCTGGGTTAGCGTCCCTCCCACCAGACCACCACACATGTCTCATTACAGATGGCCAAACAGGAGATAGTCGAGGACACTTTAAACTGTCCCCTTAATTTCAGTACCAAAGAAACTCCATGTACACAGATATGTAAGGGTATTCTAATTTCTTACTGCATTACCAGGGATTTTCATAAGAGTTCATTTATACCCCATATTTTTCCCCAACTTTTCTCACCGGCAAGAATGTGATATTCTACGAACAATTGATGGCGGTTCGTTCTTCCTCAAATGCAGCTGTTCTTGTAGATATTCCTGGGTATATATTGGTCGCTCAACACAATATCTTTGTCTCTGGCAAAGACATTCATCTTCCCCTGAAACTAATTCCATAGCACATTGCAGTTCTTGGCTGAATATTTAATGCCCCTGTAGAAGATGAAAACAATTGTGGCTGTGATACATGACAGAACCAGAACATTTCATAAATGATTTGATATTTACTCAGCAAGGTTTGGTGCTTATTCTAAAATGTACCACTGCATGTAGTCATAGGTGATTTTGTTTTAAACTAAATGTTAAATCTGAGCTATTCTGCACTTTAACTTTTGTATAGTATTCTCCATGTACATCCACCCCCTACCGATCACGTCATATACAATTGCATGGACACATGGGTTGCACATTCAGATGTCCGGAAGAATAAAGGACGTACTCTCCATTAATGAGACATTTGGCTTTTACAGTGTGCAAGGAACAGTGGACAAAACACACAGTATTTTAACCCCTTAAGGACAATGAGCGGTCCCTAAACCCATTGAAAACAATGCATTTTGAGCCAGTACATGTACGGGCTTTGTCATTAAGGGGTTAATAGGGTAATCATATGGACTTGACATCACAGTCAATGTGTACATACAGCGCTATTGGTATTTCACAATATTTTATTATGGATATCTCAGTCTGCCGTTAAAGCAGGAAGTGTCTTCATACTTCTCTGCCATGATGAATAAATTGCTTCCTATCTTGAGAACCAGATAAGTGTTATTACTTAGTAGTGTAAACATTTCTTAACTTTTTCAATGGACTCACTTAAGTTATATGTATATAGCTATAAATCTGACTACGCAGCTTACAATGATATACATGTCATACATGTATGACTCAAGTGTACTTAAATTATATTGATATGTTGAGCAAATACATAACTCTTGAAACTTAAACAAAGAAATATCTTTATAAGGCAAATCTGGCAGAAATAAACAATAAGCTAAAGTATTCCTTTGGTTTCTATAGTGATTGCATCACTATTGAATACTGGTCTGTATATCTGGTCTGGTCTGCATATCTGGTCTGGTCTGCCTATCTGGGAAATTCCCATGGTAGGGTACCTGGTGCTCTCCCTCTTCTAGGGGAGCGGTGTCATGAGGGTGCAGGACTAGCCATGCCTGGGAGCCAGACTGGCCACACGTAGGCGCGGGGCTGGCTCATGACATTAAATTTTGACTAATTTTTCGTTTCTGGTCCATTCATTTCCAGACAATAAATTCTGCTTCCTGTGCGTTTGCTTAAGGTAGCTTTTAACATTCTGAAACTAAATTTGTTGTCATTCACACTCATTCAGACTTTCATGCTATTAGCTTGTATCTTCGTCTACTGCTCCAAAAACAGTCTTCTTTCTTCATCCGCTTCTCTGCGGACAACAGGGCTGGGACATTCAATTTCAATGTAAAAGCTCATGGGTGGTTACTAACAGGGAGGTCATGTTCCTGTCCCGTTGTCTACATAGAAGCTGACAAAGAACACCTTTTTGGAGCAGTGGAAGAAGACAGGAAAGAGAAGAAAGAACACAGAAGAACAAGACAATCCAAGACACAGGGACAGAGAGAGCATGAGAGAAATTATTGAGAGTGTGACTTTGTTTGTGATTCATATCAATATCTAGTAGATACATTTATCTAAAAAGCTCCTACTTATATACATGCAATTTAGTATTAACATTCAAGAAGCGAAAAAGAGTTATCTGTTGGCCCGACCAAAAATATAACAAAAAATAATTCCTCTTTTTTTGACAAATATATATGTATATATACACATTTAAATATATATATTTTATACTAAAACTCAGCACACAGAACTTGCTGCAAACACTTTGGTCATAAAGGGATGGACATGGTCAGCAACAATAAGTTGTCACATTTAAACGATGCTCAATTGGCACTAAGGGGCCCAAAGTGTGCCAAGAAAATGTCCCCCACACCATTACACCACCACCATCCTGAACCATCGATATAAGGCAGGATGGATCCATGATTTCATGTTGTTTACGCCAAAGTCTGACTCTGCCATCTGAATGTCGCAGCTGGAATCGAGACTCATCAGATCCGGCGATGTTCTTCCAGTCTTCCATTGTCCAATTTTGGTGAGCCTGTGCGAATTGTAGCCTCAGTTTCTTGTTCTTTGCTGACAGGAGTGGCACCCGGTATGGTCTTCTGCAACTGTAGCCCATTTGCTTCAAGGTTTAACGTGTTGCACATTCAGAGATTGTATTCTGCATACCTCGGTTGTAACGAGTGCTTTTTGAGTTACTGTTGCCATCTGTCATCTCGAACCAGTCTGCCCATTCTCCTCTGACCTCTGACATCAACAAGGCATTTTTCACTCACACTACTGCTGCTCACTGGATATTTTCTCTTTTTCTGACCATTCTCTGTAAACCCTACAGATGGTTGTGTGTGAAAATCCCAGTAGATCAGCAGTTTCTGAAATACTAAGACCAGCCCGTCTGGTACCAACAACCATGCCACGTTCAAAGTCACTTAAATCCCCTTTCTTCCCCATTCTGATACTCGGTTTGAACTTTAGCAAGTTGTCTTGACCACAACTACATACATAAATGCTGCCATGTGATTTGCTGATTAGTTATTATTCTTAACAAGCAATTGTACCTAATAAAATGGCCAGTGAGTATATATTCTTAGGGCATTGCACACAGGAAAGTGATAAAAGTATAGGACAGCATGTTATGTATTTTCGCCTAGAATGGCTCATTCTCTGTATTAATACAGGGCACATGTCATCGACCTCCTTCAACTCTGTTCTGCTGTTTTCCCTGTTTTTCAAGAGATATGTTTCGCAATGCTACTGATGATAAATATGTGCCAAAAGGAAGGCACAGCAATGTTTAATGTGGCTGTTCTCCAGACTGTTAAACTGTCTAACATGGCCAAAAGAAGGGAATCCTGGTTCTTATTCAAGTTCTCTTCTTGGCTTTAAATCAAGTCCTGGAGCAAGGTTAAAAAAAACACACTGTAAATGGGCCAATGAGGTGCTAAGAACTGGGTGAAATACGGTTAACTTCATTTTTTTATAAACTGAAAACTTTACAGTAAAAGAACCCATCAGTCAACATAGAGGAGCTCTATTAACTGTAATTTGCATATACCATCTCTTACACGGCTCAACAAATTCACTGCATCTGCAAATTGCATCCACAGAAACCTACTACTGTAGCCTAATGTGATGTTGCATTACGTTTACTTCATAGTTGCCAACTGTCCTATCTTTCCAGGGCCCGAGGAGCAGAGCCGGTTGGCGTCCCTTCAGACCTTTGATGCCCCACAGCACTGTGTGCCGGCGATTGATGCTGTGCTGAAGCAGAGGTCAGAAGAAACAGACATCGCATTCCCACCACAGGAAAAAGGAAAAAGGAGAGGGAAAAAAGGAAAGAGATGGGGAGAAAGGGGGTAGATGATAGTGAGAAAGGGGAGAGATAATGACAAATGTGAGAGAGAGAATGAGGGAAAGGGAACAGATAATGAGAAGAAAGGAGGGAAGATTTGTTTTCGTAAGTTTTGTCAGAGATTGCCCTCACTT
Source organism: Spea bombifrons (assembly GCF_027358695.1). Taxonomy (NCBI): domain Eukaryota; kingdom Metazoa; phylum Chordata; class Amphibia; order Anura; family Pelobatidae; genus Spea; species Spea bombifrons. Next base: position 61,680,029 of record NC_071090.1, on the reverse strand, counting down.
CTTGTTGATTCGTATGAACGCACAAAACAGGCATTTTTCATTAAAAATACAGTCTGTACGAAAACGAATGCATAAGTCTAGTATAGAGTGAGAGAAGGGGGAGTGAGAAAGGGAGAAGGGGGAGTGGGGAAAAGCGAGAGAGAAAAGGGGAAAGCGAGAGGGAATGGGGAGGAGCCAGAGAGCGTCCTAAATCCTCTCTTATAGAACACGCTCCTCAAGGTACAGCAACCAACCCAAACCTTCTACCTTTCTCAAAGCAGCCTCCAAATTAAATACAACCTGCGCAAATAGGAATAAGCAAATATCATCTGCAGTCCATTTCCACTGCTATCGCATGAGCTGCTGTTAAAAAACAGATGCCAAGAAGGAGCTTAAAACACACTGTTTGACAATTTTGTTATTAAAGAAACCTCAGATTACCTCAACCTGTTTAGTAGTATAAATTACACTAGCCAGGTGTACTGTCATAGGGCAGACATATGTAAAATGGTAACAGTGTGTCAATACATACAGTACATCATTTCCCATTTTTAGTACAGAAAAAAGTCACCTTAGATCAGGGCTCGACAAATCGCCTAGGTCACGGGCGTCCAATGTGCGGCCTGTGGGCCAAATGTGGTCTGCCGGACTTCAATGTGCGGCCCGCGTGAGCTCACGGTGTAGCACGGTGTGTGCAAGCCAGCCACCTAATAAAATGAAAGCCGCCAGTGTGCACACACGGCAGTCTTACTACCTCGCCTTGCAGCCATATCACGTGAACACCGAGGACTGGCTCACCGGGTGGGCTGGCAGACCAATGTTCACGTGGTGCGGCCGCAAGGTAAGACCGCCATGTGTGCACGCCGGCCGCTTTATTTTTTTTAGGCGTCGGCTTGCACACACCATGCTGCTGAGTGGCAGTGCCTCAGTGAGGCTCTTCGTCCTGCCGCTTTCAAGACGTGACGCTCAAGGGGGTGGGTCTCACAGAAGAGTTCCTCGTGACGGAGAGAGGATCGTCACGTTGGAGGAGAGCGGGGGGAAAAAAAGAAAAGCGAAAATGTAAGTATTTAAAAAAAAAAATAAGGGTTCAAGGAAAGTGGATCTATATTTAAGGGAGTGGGAGGGGGGTTCCCTTGGGACATCATTAATTTTTGTCATTGAAAATAAAATGTTGTTAGTTTAAAAATAAATCCTGGCTCCTAAGTTTTTTAGCTGGCCCCTACATTTGTCGAGCCCTGCCTTAGATGGAAAGCAATTGTACGGAACCACCATGAATACAGAAAAATATAAATACTTAAAAGTATTTGGTAACCCCCCACGTAACCCATCCTTTTGTGGTGGACACTAATGATTTTTACAAGTTGTTGTTTGGACATTTAGCCACTCCAGGTCATCATAATTTACACTATCCTCTCCCAACATGCCAAGGTTCCTGAACTTAGTTTCAAACTGTTTAGCCAAATGTTTGTGTGTATTGACAACAATCTCATCAGTCCATCTCTGAAGTCCTCAACACATGGGAAAGACATACTTCTCTTGGAAAAGCCTTAGTTCCAAAGTACCTTAAACTTAAAGTACCACCGAAACCAAGCAGCACATGGAAAAACACTGACATCCTCAAAGTGCCCAGAAGGAAGCCAATGTCTTCCCTGTTCCCCTGGGCTATCTGCAATGCCAGCTGCGCTATCGCTAAACTTTGAAGTTTGTTTAGTAAACTGCAGCGTGGTTTAGCAGTAACTGGCACTTCAACCATGCTGGCACCAGGCCTGGACTGGCCATCTAGTACTGGGAAATGTCTGGCGGGCTGCTGGCCAACATCACCCCATACTCACCTGATCTACCACTTCAGGAGCTGCAGTGTGTGGCCACCGGCTGGACATGCCCAGCTGCGTGCTTAGAACATACCACTTGTCCTGTTTATATCCTGATTAACTCAGATTATCCATAGGGTTCTATTCCACCGGAGTACACTAGATATAACTGCCCTCTACACCAGATAGCAGCCACACGCTCTATAATGGACAATGTTCTATGAACGTAAAAACACATTGCGACCACCAAACATGCACAATCAATAAGCAGATTTCTTAAGGCAGCCATGTCTCATTAAAAACGGAGAAACAGTGTAACCAAATACATACAGGGGCACTCCAGCTCCCACATGCACTTTAATAATGCACGTGACAGCTGCACGGCCCCTTACAATGTTCATGCTGTCCCTTTTGAAAATGCTCACAGGGTACTTTAATATACATTTGACAGTAAATGGTCCCTTTAATGTCTAGTTCTAGATTTTCATGGGGTGATGGCGCGTAGTATCTCCGTGTGGATATCCTGCACATCTGCTGGATATGAAACCAACAGATATTTAGGAATGGGAGATTTTTAATGATTTCTGAACATCCGGTACACACGAAAAAGTGCTGGCATCAATAACGGGAAATCAAAAGTACAGAGAAAAGCTGAGTCAGATATGTTCTTCGCTCAGAAAACAAACAAGCACCAAAACAATAACAGTTTTTTTTAAAAAAAACCATGCAATTGTTGCTTTCAAAGATTTTTATTAGTTAGTTTTAATAAAATTATGCTAAAAGCTGTGACGGCGACAGTTCTCCTTCACTTAAAAATAATAGCCCTGCAGATCCAAAGTACATGAAGATAGCTGCTCCCATAGTATACAAATATGACATTCTGCTTATACATATATGTGTGTGTGGATATAATATATATATATATATATATATATATATATATATATATATATATATATTGAACTGAGTTGACCATACTCTACAGGTGACAATTCTTGATGAATGGAAACATTGTAAACATGCACATGAGCCAAAGGGGGCATTTACTTTTCGGTCTGTAAACTGAACACATCGTATTACAGTATCCAGATTTGACATTACATTACATTTATTTATATAGCGCCAGAAGACCCCGTAGCGCTCTAACAATCATTTCTATCACAATTGGTGAATTTAATGAAACAGCTCTAGGAACGTCACATTGAAAGAAAAATCATCATTCCATGGGCAACATCAACACATAACTCGAAGTGGACATTAATGAGGTAATTACTGATATGTAATCTATGGGGAGCCCTGGGCAGAGAAGGTAATTATGTAATACCTGTGTGCACCGTTGAGTTCTCTCTCTGGATCACTGATAATGGATGAATATTTTATCGCTAAGAGAGAAGGGTCATTCCGGGTCACTTACCTTTATGACTCCTCGAAGCCTCCCTTCCGTCTTGCGACAGGACAGTAGCAGATAACTATGGTTACAATTTAACAGCAAGCAGCTCCCACTTCTCACTTAGAGAACTAACAGCTCCTTGAAACGCGAGAAGCTACTGATAGGACATCACTACGCCTGTGTAGCGCAGGTCCCCTTCCCGGTGCATCATGGGAAACGTCGTTCTTTTCGCTAGCAAAAGAAAAGCGCTGACCGGTCAAAAGAACTTCAATTCCCACAATGCAGCGCTCTCGAGTGAAAGGTTAGCCATACAGTAATAGAGGTGGATCCTCCCATACTGGTAGTGTGACATTTGGTACAGAACTCGCCGAAGCTGTGTCATTGTGACATTTGCGGAAACGGCAGTGTGGGGGCTCTCTAATTTACTAAAATAACATTTTATGTACCCTTTTGAGGTTGGGGTCTAGTCATTGACATGCCACTAAATCATACAAAAATATTGTAATTTATTTAATATTTCTTTAAAATTACATATTTAATATTTATAATAATTGTATTTAAATATTCTATCGTGAAATACTAATTCTTAATATTTGCGGCTTGGACCCTTAACATAAATTGGATCATTTTCTTAAAATATTTCCCAACTGACCTGCTATGATATTAGCTGCAAATTTCAACAGACTGTTAATGGCTAATAGTCCTTTTTTTAACCTCTGGATTGCCAAAGGGATGTGCAATGATTTTGCAAGGCATTTGCACTTACCCCAGACTCGTGTCATAGAGAACATAGCAACACAGTAACTGTCCCCGGTTTACGATTATCTTCTCATACTTTACAATGGCTAATTCAGCTAGATATATACGTTTCCCGGTGTGTTATTACGACATACAAACCATTAGATATATCGGTAAACTCTATGGAACGTCTCCTGGCCCACTGGGTCAAACCCCAGACAGACTACAGTAAATAAAATCTGAGATATAACATTTCCTGGGAGCAGACATTTTGCTACCCTAGGTGGCTGCATATTGAGATATCGTCAAGGCTACCTCACAAATAATCAACTTCTTACCATTTTATAGATAATATCTCCCATAAATGAATAAAAAGCTATTACTGGCTTTGTCTCACCGCTTAGATCAGAGACATGTAGCGGTCATTGACCTATAACTCACAAACCTTAATTACCAGCAAGACTGTCTTGACACCAGGCCTATTTATAGTCATTTTCACACTCGCACACTTCTATTGCCAACACTGAAACGTTTCAGTGACACACAACTAGTGTTTAACCCGTTTGCTTGCCCTGATTGACCTTGAGTACTGGAACCCAGTCTAAAAATGACATGATACTTTGTGCACAGGGTACTCGCAGTGCCTCATGGTGTTCGGTGTGTACATGAGACACTTTACGTTTGTCTCGTGTCCCACTTCTGTCATCTAGGAGTTTGAGGAAGTGTGACAAAGCAGATTTAGTGTTCTGTGTACAGACAACAATGCGTAAAATGGGTGTGATCTTTAATATATTTTGTCACCTTCTTCATGAATGACGTGCTATGCCCACAAAGATCTATTGATTTAACCCGAATCCGGGTAACTTCTTCTCCAGTCTTTATAGGGCATTGAGAATAAATCCGGAGTCACAGGGAGAGGCTTTGACACGACTCTGTATCTCAGGGTGGTCTTCCGCACAGCAGCCCTCTGCCTGGTAGTCATTCAAGGAGAATATAGATCTGTGACTCTACAGGTGCAGATAGTGACATAAAAAGTAATGGGGTAAAAAAACAAATTGTTCCTAGTCTGACCTTTTTGAGTTACTCTTTACTTTGTTATCTTTAATCTTTGGTTTTGTTGTTACTGTGTACTGTCAATGACACTGTGGGCACAAGGTCATCATCTCACAGTCCTGTGCCTAATCGTTCTTTCTCCAGGAGGCTGGAGAAGAGCAATATACGCGGAATAGGAATGTATTTCAGTGTTTTTAAGATGGACCACCAGGTACAAGCTGCTAATCCCATTGTACAGCTCTACGGAATTTCATGGCGCTATATAAAACAATAAATAATAATAATAATAGAGGGAGCTGATATCACTGTACAACTCAAACAAGAATCAATAATGTTGTATCTTAAGCATACCTAAAGAAGAGACCTAAACAGTATATCCTATATGATTTGTGCAAAGAAGGTAAGGATATGATTTGAGATATCCCCGTTCCATATGAAATGGTTTTATCTGTTGGGTGACAGTGGAGGACGGTGTAAAACTGAACTACCTGCCATCATCAACCTTATCTCAAAGCATGTGTAATCACATCAGACATGAACCAAAATGTACTAATTTATATATCTTGTATAAATTCATAAAGAAAAACTGTTTTAAACATTTCACATAGATAAGTTTTCTCCATGTGTAAACCCGTTTTAGAAACTTGTCACTGTAAAGGACATTGAATTTTCGGCTCTGCTTTTTTGCTCTATACTTTGTCCTCCTAAAATGTCATCCTTTTCAGACTTGAGGACAATACAATCTTGTCCTATAAGTTCTTTCCAATAGTGAGAGTACCTTTTATCTATAAACTGAAATTATAATTTTATCTGTATTCATTTGTATTAGAAGCTGTGTGCTGCCTAGCATTCCCGGGCATTTACTGCTTTTAGTTGCTATTTCAGTTGTAGTGGACGCTCAATACTGATGGAGCTGACAGGATGGTACGGTAGTCACGTTAAAGAGACATGCCAGCCATCATATTTATTTTAGTGCATATGGTAGCTGAGCAGTCCCCTTAAATTTTTTGGTGTTTCCCCCTTGCAAATATATGGAGAGATTCTACAGAAAGCCACCATATCCCTTTGGCTTTTCCCTCCCCCACAGCACCTAAGCCTGTTTAATCACAGCTCCAGAGCCGGCTCATGTCAGAGTTTCAGGGAGTCTGATGAGATCCAACGGTAGCCAACAGTGCTACCACGAACAGGGCCACAATATTTAATATTGCAAATATTTATGTTTTATTTTCGAGCCTGAAACTATATTTTAAGAAAAAAATGTTTTTTTTTTTTATATGTGTATTTGTGTATAGAGCATACAATTATGGAGAATGCTTGTTAAGGCACTGGTCCATCCAATCTAGCAATAGAAGCGTCATTCTTATAACGTTTGAATGCCGAGACCATGATGTTCAGTCCAGACTTAATTATTTAACTATATGTTAAAAGATTTCTATTTTCTCATGTGACAGAAGGAGATATCCTAAAAATATTTAATGCCATTGCAACAACAACATTTTTCTCTGTTTACTACGATGCCCCTTTCCTCACAATTCCCCCTCTATAAATAATAATGTGCAATGCTAAAATATACCTTTACCTTGAAATTGCTTTTATCATCCTGTAGTTGTTCATGGTGTGCTAGTAAAAGGGTGCTTTCAATGTGCTGTATGTAATGAAAATCCACATTTGATGCTTATAATACCTTTTAGTGTTCCAGCATATTCAGAGTGATATGTAAAGTGGGTTTGTAAGACCTCAGAGGTCCCTTCTTCAGAGAGGCTTAAATGACTTGTTGTAGCATAACTATACCTACCACCTGTTGACTTTAATTTAGCTTACAACCCAATTTACCTCTTTTTTGTCCTCCTGTTCTAAATGGAGCGCAATCATCATGGCAACAAAGGATTGTTATTGCTTATTTCTCTATATAGTTCTTAAAATGTTCTGTGAATCACCTTTGCCATTACTTCTCATCTTTTAAAATCTCTCTTTCCCTTTATACTTAATATGAAGAATAATCTGAATTGATACCCTTTACCAATCATGCATTCGCTTGTGATTAGGTGAGGGAATTCTGCCAATTCTTGGAGGTGAAATTCCAGTGCAATTAACATATGTTAAAACCCGCTTTGCATTCCCAGAACATAAATTAACCAATTATACTTGATTATTTTTATTTAAGAGTCAGTAATGCCCAAATATACATGGATTGACGGTTTATGACAGCAACATAAGAGAAGAAAAGCTTTCGCATTTGAATACATCTTTATCAGGTCACAGCTTTGTATTAACCATGCTTTATCCATACAATTACACAATAGCACAACTCAAATCCTTTTCCTAGTTGGTTGCTTTGTACATTTTTTAAAGTAAGTTTTTAATTGATAAATTAGTGTATATATTAAGAAACAGAGTATCAGAGGGTATTATTTTGCCGGTAGTGGTGATTTATAGCCATTAATTTGTATCATGAGAAAAACCATTCCATGGAATGGAATTTTTGCCTAATTGCTCAGTATTTAAAATCTTGGCTTGAAAAATGGACTTGTTGTGCTGATTGCACATTCTCAGGGCAACAGCGACATCTAGTGGATATAGTTAGGTATGCTCAGGGTGTATATTTTTTTCCTGGTCTTGCAGCACCATTCTTCACCATAGGCAGTAGGCCCTGCACTATACACAGATAGTGTATAAGTGACAAACACATCTGTGTAAATCCATTTTAATCCCACCTTCTAACAAAATACAATGCAGAAATGTTTAAACAGACACTGTTTGTACTTGAATAACTGAATTAAAATTTTACATTTTGCATCATCCATAAGTGGCAGGTTTGATGGTTGAGACAAGTGTGTTATCTCATTAGAAGGTGTCTGCTACAGTGATTTTTAAGAATAGCCAGACTGAGGATTTCATTTTGCTGCAGTTCCTAGTATAGAATACACTGGGCACCCTTTTGAACAAGCATGGATACCTACACTGCGACACATGTGATCAAACCCAAGATAAAAATGCTACACAGCTATGTTTAGGTCAAATAATGAACAATAAAAAGGTCAAACATTCAGAACAGTTTATTTCTGCCATAACGTCATTATAACAGTTAATCAGATAAAAGGAGATCCATGACAATGGCGACAGTTGCAGTTAATATGTTCAAGGAGGTCAATGGTATGTACAGATTAGAGTCCACAAGACTGGAGGTCAATTATTGTTCATGTGAGAACTGCATTTAGACATGTAAACATGGCTTTAGTTCGGTTTATCATGGAGTTATGTTTGTGAACTTATAATACAGTAAAACATTTCTAACAAAGCCTGATATCAAGGGATCCTTTGCCTTGCTACTGTTGCTGGTGTAGGTACATAAGCAGAATATACACTGACCTGCAATAAAAACAAATCACAAACGGGAACACAATGAAAACAGTCACTGAGTACAATGCGCTCCAAATGCCACAGACACCACGAGGCAGGTACTGTCAGGTTTATTCACCTTCAAAAACTAGAACACTTGTTACTTTCAAACTGGTAATTGGTTTGGGAACTATTCACAACTTTTCATTGGGGAGATCTTTTGAGGTCACATAAGCCTAGTCACAAATGTAACATTACTTTCCTAGTAGCATGTCCATGCGACTGCAAGATACACGTGTCTTCAAAAGTGAGTGCACCTTCAGCTTCATTACGTAGATTGTATGTACTACCCAACATGTACATTCAGGAAGCCGAACTACACGCGGGAAATTGTACAGCTACATGACAAGTTGGGGCACTGTTGGCACGTGATGTTTGAGAGTACATAAAAAGACAAAAACATGATAATTTAATCTTATAAAATATGATACATAGATGAAAAACACTGCACTTAAATATTTCAGTGGCAAAAAGGTTGTTTAAATACTGTAAATACTGCACTTTTAATCATTTTAAAGATTCAACGTCCTTGTGCTCTATGATGTTTTCACGTTAAACAGAATACATTGCTTAGTTTCAATACTGCCGATTAAACTGATATTACAACAGATCACATTTTCCACGGACACATCAACATTATAACATTTACCGATGAGAAAAGAAGTCACTTCTCATTAGTTCACAGTGTGAAAAGTGGTGCATGGTCAGTCTTAGACTTGGCTCTTCGTTATTCGAGCCAATTACAGGAAAGTCTTGATACCAGATGCGGTGTTTTGATTGTATAGAATGAAAAGCGACACATCACATGATGAGAAGGGATAGACATATTTTAATTCCTCATGGGTATCGTCTCAGAGACCTTCGTCTTCTGTTGTAGAAATGCCTGAGCCCATGTTGCCGTGAAAAATTCATCATGTAATTTTGTTTGCGTGTGCTGTTGGAAGAAACAAACAGAGGAACTTTTCAAAATAATTGCCAAGACTTCTATGTCTGGGAAAAAAATGGGAACTTTAAGAAATGAAAAATAAAATGGTAGCATGCAAAGTTTATGTTCTGTAAACATAAAAAAACCCACTCAAAATAATTATTAATTTTAGACATAACAGTAATTTATCTACTAATGTATAAATCATGGAATATGCAGAAAAAAGGAAAATTCCACTTAAAATGAAACATACGGTAATTGCCAAGTTACTTCAGAGAAAGTAAAGTGCTTATGGAGGTGACAAGACACTGAATCCAATGAACTTTTATGAACCATTCATTGAAAATGGAAATTAAAGCTATGTTTTTTTAAATATATATTGGAGTCAATTTTGCATGGACTTTTTATTGGAATTAGAAAATGAGACCCCCGTCTTCCTTTCTTCCTCTTCTGCCTGTTTTTGCTGACCATGGACATGCTTGCGAGATCAGTGCCAGTAACATAGAAGTATGCAAGCTGACACATGTGCAGGCAGCATACTTAAGGGATTTTGCTGCGTCAGTAAAATCAGCCAGGGGATAAGGAAAATGAGACAGAAGCAAACATCCAGTGAGAAGTTTACTGGGACGGGGCACAGAAAAGAGCTCCAATTTATACCAATTGGAGTGCTTACCCCAATACCATCGATATAAATCACCCAAAAATCATCACCACTGATATAAATTCAAACACCCAAAAATCATTCAATCACCCAATACTTGAAAAAACGAGTGGTGCACTGCAGCTCTAGAGCTGTAGCTCTTTAGGATGGTATTTTTTTTTGCTGAAACTATGGAATGAATATTAAAATACTTACTAAGCAATATGCATTCTTCTTTGATATGGCAATATGGGAGATTATTTGTTATTTTTTTTACATGAAATCTGGAATTAAAGGGATACTCCAGTGTCCCATGCAGCTTCCCCAACAAAGAACGCATATCAAAGTACTTTATAAATATGCATTCTTAAACAAGTTCAAAAAATCACTTGCCCTTAGGAGAAACTACACTTTCAAAACGGCAATGCAAGCGAAAGCATTAAGTTTCCTTAATGTGAATTAAAAGCTGTTTGTGTCAATATTCCAAAAGGTTTCTCCCAATTTATGGTGAGGTCGAATGCCGCTACATGGAACTTTCCCGTTAAATCAATGCACACAAACTGAAAGGGGATAGTAAACGTTGAAGCCCACTGCAATAAAATGGAGGCTTACATGGGTATAACGCTCCTATTAAGCCAGGGATTTTTGAGAGGTCCTGATTTTTTCAGATAATTTGATTCAGTCTCAATATTATACTCTTACCTAAAATTAACATTAAGTTAACTTTCCTTGGAGCTAACAGCAGGAAGGGTTTTTTTTTAAGTGTCAGGACATCAAATCCCAAAGTTCCTCGCTATGGGCTTCAAAATTTACATATCCTGTTAAATCCAGATTTTTTTTTTTTTAAAAAACCATGTAAATAAACAGTTAGCATTACTGTATCATGTTGCTACATACCTCATGGTACAGTAACACTAAGAACATCAAGTGCTATTTGCATAGCACACCAATGCCAGAAATACATTTTTAAATGGCTGTTAGTGGTTTTTCCGCATGTCGGTTTCATGAATTAACAATAATGGTGGTCATTAACAAAAAAAGAAAATTATAATAATTTAAAAAAATGCACTTTACTATGAATAAGGATATTTTTTATTGTTAATGTGGGTTTTAACGTGGGGAAAACAATGTTTCTTAGTATTCCCTGTTCCAGAGAAGAAGGGACCAGAGTGTTTCCAGTCAAGTTATGTCAGTTACAACTTGCAAGTACAAACCAGCAAGAAACACTGTATGTATATATATATATATATATATATATATATATATATATATATATATATATATATATATATTTGGAGAAAGTACCATGGGAACTGATGGTGACAAAGTTCTAGCGGAGAACCAAAAGGTTTTAAAAAAATCAATAACCAAGTTCTATATATAATATGTGAGAAAATGTTTAAAAGACCGGTGGGTGCATAGGTCCTAGATGGTTTACTCTTTACTTAATATATGTAAACAGTAATATCATCTATGGGAGATATAGACAAAGATCCAAAATGAAGCCCCACTCCTATATCTTGATTGAAGAAAAAACACCCCTGTATATTTAAGTGATACAAAATACTGCAGCAGTGATACACAATAGTCATGCCCTTTTTTGTGTATCTGTAAAGAAAACTGAGCTTGCCTGTCTGGTCACTATTTTAGGGAAAACCAAGGAGAGTTTAAATGAGGAACGATGCTCATTCACTTGCCCAGCAGCTGCCTGTCGTATACTAGACTGTTAACTAGTGGCCTAATTAAAGTCCTGACTTGAATCCAATTGAGATGCTGGGGCATAAAAAATGGTAGTTCATGCTCGAAAACCCTCCAATGTGGCTAAATTGAAACAATTCTGCCAGGAAGAGTGGCCAGAATTCCTTCACCACCATGTAAAAGACTCATCGCCAGTCAAATGTTTGATTGTAGTGGTTGCTACCAAGGGTATCACAACCAGTTATTAGGTTTAGGGGGACAACTACTTCACATGGGTGATACAGGTTTTTTTTATTAACTCTTTACCTTCGATAAATTAAATAATAATTTAAAACTGTATTTTGTGTATACTGGTGTTGCCTGTCTTATATTACAATTAGTTGGATTATCTGAAACATTTAAATGTGACAAGAAAGCAAAAATACAGGAAATCGAGAAGTGGCAAAAACTTTTTCACAGCACTGTATCCTCTACAATATATCTATTTGTGTTTGGTTAGTTATGTATGACCAAAACAATACTACTGATGAGGAATAGACTGTTTCATCTACAGAGAACTAAAAGTAACCTAGATGTTTCTTAGAGCAGTAGATTTCAAGGAAATGTTCATTCCTGACTCATGTCATTCCTACACTCGGTGTCTCTCCAAATACTCATCAAGTACAATGTATTGTAATTGTTCTGTGCAACAGGAAGTTCTAAGCCCACAGCAGATGACCCACATTGGAAATATGAATTTAGTCTTTTTTAGTCATGAAAGCAGATCCAACATATGATGACCTTAATGGGACTTTAATCAATTTAATTATATAGATCTTCTGCTATAGCCTAGAATATTGGCTTAATGCCAGCTAGAGCAACCTATTGAAATCTTCTGATTACAACACGTGATGCTCAATGATTTGGTAGTGTAATTTTTGGTTGATTTAAAATTTAACTTGGCTTCATGGATGCTGAGATTGACAGTCTGTGGCCAACATAATCGCATCCATTTCATACACAGAAGTTTTGTCCATTTTCCTCCCCTATCTTTACAAAGGTTACCTGAGCCAATCTACAGCCATATGATAGTGATAAGAAAATGTTAGGAATAATCTTGTAGATTATAAGAACATGAAATTTAGATGGCTACTCCCATAGTATACATAAAAATGTGAGAAAGGGTTTTATTGGGTCTGCACCTACCTGGATCCTCTCATTTTAATCAAAGCTAATAAAATATTAATAAGGAATTACTGAAAAATTACTGAGGTTTGCTCAGTTGTGGACCATACCATCATCAGAAATACGTGAGGGCCCCTGGGGAAAATGTCAGTGGATAAGGTAACCCTAAATGTAATACTGCTTATTTTTTGCATTTCACCTAAGCAATGAATTATAAGTCATATCATTTAATTATCAAATAATTGAAATCATAAATAAATCACTCAATGATTTATGTAGATGAACAAGAGCACCCAACGAAACATTTCTATATGATGCCCAGGTAACCTCTTCTTAATATATGGAAATTAAATGCTTGCTTTACTTTTTTAGTCAGGTATTGTAAACAAAGGGGGACAGAAAAGTGCACTTACCTTACTCTAGTGTAGAACCAAGGAAAGCAAATAATGAAATATAACACAAGTTAGAAAATGCCTTTCTATGCATGCAGCACTGTGATTACTCATAAAAGACGGATGAGGTTTAGAGGCAATAAGCGACTTTTCATCTCTTATGAAAACAGAAATTGGAGATAATACTTTTGTTATAATATGTAACACATAACGTTTACTTGCTATTTATGCCCATGCAATACAGAGAGAAAATCACAGCATACAGAAACATCATGAGATGAGGAATGAGGAATAACAGATGTTTGTGGATGAGAGTGAGTTTTATTTACATTTTTATTAATATTTTACACAAAAGTAGTTTAAACACAAAGCAGCCAAATATATATATATATATATATGTAACTATTAGGGTACCAAAAAATTAAAGCTTTAAATTACTATTTCTGAACTGGCAGCATGTCATGTAGAAACCATTGACGTCACAGATGAACACACAGATTTCTGGTTTTGTAAATGTCAAATTTTAAGACTTAAATATTTCTTGCGGAACAGTAATGCAATATATTACTCTTGTAATGGTTTCCAGATGCACACGCCAACATCAAGTGCAGTTACTGTGCAGCAGACAAGCGAGTGTGTCTAACAGCAGCTTAGAAAACAGAGAATGTGCAAATGGTACGCACAGACCATTCCAGCAATCTACAAGTGCATATCAACAGATAGTGGTTGCAATATAAAGGGACCTTGTATGTGCATCACATGAAACCTTATAAGCACATAAAGATAAAAAAGAAATATCATAGAGAATTATACACTTTTGGGTTCAATGTATGGGAACGTACTACACTAGTTTAGAGTTTATTCTCAAGGGCCATGCCGGCCTGAAAATGTCCCTCAGATGAAATCATTTATTGAAGGGTGTTTTTTGCCAATAGGCTTGAATGACCAACTTCTTAGCATTTTCTACAAGCGTGTCATGAGTTAATCCCTATTTTTAATAAAGTCCCTTATCTCTCAGAAAGATGTGTTGCATTGCTTTGTTACAACACACAGTGAACTATCATGCCATAGACTAAATATAGTCCTATAGATTGGATTTATGACCATGGCTGGTACTGAGTATTAAAGAGTATTGAGTAATCTTTTCTAGAAGAGCTGTTATCAAAACATTTGTGGCCACCAATGAATGACTACAATATGAACTTGGTGATGGACTGATAAAGAGCTAATACTTGAAGAATCTTAGGGTAAGCTCATTTCCAACAATCTCTCACAGTACATCATACATGAGGGGCTCTGTCCGATATTAAATTCTCAGATTAAATCAAATCTAATTAATTTCATTAAATTCATTTGTTTGTTTTAAATGTGCATCATGCAGAGAGTGTGGAATTATTTTTATATGGTTTATATTTAATAACCATGCCAGAAACAAAAACATAAACATGCTCTGGGTAGAGCAAGCCTTAAAGCATTTTGCCATTTTTTTATTTTGTGTTACTTGTGAGATATATAGTATCTTTCACCAGATACTGTAGCTCTGATCTACAAAACAGGTGGTTAACCAAAAGCCATCTCAAATTACACTGGTAGTAGTCTTGCACCTCAACAACTAGCAGTGGAAGGATGTGGATGGAATTTATATCCAAGGCTTGAACAGCACAAAAATAGATGACTTTTAGTTTGCAGCTTGGTCACAACAGGTGAGAGCAGCTGTCTAGAAATACTGGCGGCTTGGGAGGGATTCAGGCCACCAACATCTTTTATGACGTGTTACTTGTAATTTTATAAAAACTGAAAAAATTTAATTATATACAGAGAGGCCCTCATTAAACGGTAAGTATTATAATTGGGTGGGCCAATATGGACTGGAGCCACATGCTTGGCTCCTGGCAGTGGGTCTACACAGTGTCCTTCCAGATAAACAAAGACACCAACGCCTGCAGAGAGGGCCTCTTACTCTGTATGGCTGAGACCTCAGGCTGGCCAGCCCAACTCCATGCCTTTTTACCGTACATACTTTGGCTGGAAGGACAAAAGAGTTCCTTTTTTTTAAATTTAATAAGACTTTCCACCGATGTGGTAAAGAAAAAGGGATTACAATTTTTGCTCATGCAAAGTCACCTATTTATTTTCCCTTAGACATGTATTTAAACACAAAGTCATCAAAGTAACTTTCATTTCACATACACACATTGTCAAACTCTTATCAGAGGATGCCTTATTGGTAGCCCATCTTGTTTCATTTTGGGACCTATTCACCAAAAATCTGTGAGTTGTGATAAAATAAAATTAGATTAAATCTATGTATTATAAAGGGCCAGTCACAGACAGATTCCTCAGCAACGGAGGTCAAGTTATTTCTTCATAATATACAGTAATTATTATGAGATTTATTTGCCATCAGGCTACAAACAGCTTCAGTGAATGGACAACAAACCTTTTGCCTTCCCTTTTTTGTCTAGTTGGGGTTTTACATATAATTTTCCCTTATTAACCATATAACCACAAACCATTTGTTGTTAGTGGGCAAGTAGACCTATATTAGTTACAGTTCTACGGCTAGTGTGGGTCTCTTCCCAAGGAGAGGAGTAGATTAGAAATGCCTGACCTTCAGATATTTATAGTGAAGTTTGAAGAAGCACAAAAGACAGTAGGAAGAGATAGGACTGAGAGGTGGGTGTAGAGTTATGAGAAGTAGAGAAAAGCATTATATGAACCAGGTGAACAAAGCTGAGTATGTTGTGACTTGATACTTACATTAACACATTGGCTATTTTTAATCAAGGATACGTATACATTTTATATGACGTGTTTTTCTGTAAATGTATGCTTATAAAAATGACTGATGTGGTTGCCCTAACATATATATGTGTGGGGCACCTATCCATTTGACATTTAGTTGAAATAATGTCAGTCTGAAATCCTATTATATAGCTTTGTGAGATATGATGTCATTTAATATTTATATTTAATAGTTATTATAATGGTTTGACTAGACTCCAAGTTTGTACCCTTTTATCACTGACCTTTATGTTGTTTCAATAAGACTGTCGATTCTTACATACCCACATGGTAAGCATAGTGATGGAGAGTGGATGTGTCTTTATAATGACTGAGGCGGTGCAGATACTCACAGTACAACCTCTACATGATCCAAAGCCCATTGATCATGACCTGTTCCACCGTGCCGTGGTTGCCACCAACGTAGTAAGACTCCTTTCACTCGCGCTTCCCTGCAACACAAGACCACAGTCTCATTGTGACTCAACTGCAATAATATCACAGTTAACAGAACATTTACTGGCCATATTATGACAATAGGGGAGGCTATACATTTAATAACTGGGCCGCTAGAAAAACAGTTTTTTAATGGAAACTCAGTGTCAATATATGCAAAAATATATATATATATTGTGCCTGTTTCTTCTTTATCTCTGGATATGTCGCTGAATTTGTTTTTTATCCTTTTTAATCTTTACTTTTAAAGTTTTAAATAACATGGCTGTAAGAGAATAGCACAACAGTTTTGAGTGGGCACAGTTCTGTAAAAGAGTTGACTCTACTCAATTACACACCAATGCTGTTGCATAACATCCATAAACAACAAATAAAGAAACAATGATAAAATACAAGCAGCATATAAATATATATATATAAGCAGGATATAAAACACAAGGTACAAATAAGCGCCTTATGCACACCTTGATGAGTAGGGTTTGCTAAAAGACATGTGATATAGCAATCTTTCTAATTTCAAGGTATTACAATTGGTCCATTTTTATATTTTATATTGAATCAAAAGAATCAATTACTTACAGTGGGATGTTGTAAGATACTCGCTGGGCCTGTATAAAGTCTTTTGGCTGGTGCTGGGCAATGACTTGCCATGTGATCCCATTATTGACGCTATATTGTAACAACACAGCCTTATCTACTGTGTTCGAGTCACTGAGGTTGGTATTGCAGCTCTCGGTCTGTGCAATGCTTCCAATTTGAAGGACAAACATAATTTTGCTTTAGAAGGAAAACAAAGGTACAGATTAAAATATGGATTAGCCAACAGAAGCATCTCCAGACTATATAACACCACTGCAATTAAAGTATAATAAACAACATGCTATAAGGAGTCACAGAGACTGTTTAAAGTATATCATTAAATGTCTTTCGATAAAAGAGAAGTCTTACTTTTCTGGTTTAGTTTATATATTTTACAAGATTATAAAAGGTTAGTTATTTGTAGACACAGTAGATGTTCAATAGGCAGTTCCATTTTGCATCTGGCAAATCTAGCTTTGCCTTACACTTTGGATACATACACTGTTAGATGTGCTGCATAAATTGTTGGCGCTATATATAAATAAAATATAATACGAATAATCTAATGTATTTCCCTGTAAACCTGGTTAGAATTATATTTATTTTGACAATCCATTGACATCCACCATATAATCTAGATACAGATACCTGCTAACACTGGCACTCTTTCAGAGATCAGTCACAAAAATATCACATTATTTCCTTGTGAGACGCTTTCTTTTTAATTTATAAAGTCTATTAATGAACTTTACTATTTGCTTTTTTTGCAATATTGGCATTTAACTACTAAGATGAAAAACCTCCTCACTATGCTATTTTATTCAGACCATGTATGAAATTAGTGCTCTTTCTCATACGATAAATTGTCTTTTAATCGTAAGATATGGTAATTGGTGTTTTTCCATCATACATCTGGATAAAATAGGCTTGATCCAATGACGCATCTAAACCTTACTTGGTATTAATGTTGGTGGAAATGGTTACCGATCTAACTACATGTCTTAAATTCTAAAAGAAAAAAACACTGAATATCAATAGAAACTGACAATTACTATGTGACGCAGGGAAATGTGCATATATTATTTTGTTGATACTGGATACATATTTATATATACGGTCATGGAAAACTTTATCTAGAAAAGTTTAGACACTCTAAAGAAACAGAAAGCAATTCAGCATCTGCAGAGAGAGAGAAGAAACACTAAAGCAGTGATAAACTAACCCTTCCAAATGAATTAACTGCATTTGTTCTGAAGAATCATACTCGGATGAGCTAACATCTAACTAAAATTACTTTGCGTTCGTTAAGAGTGCCGTGTTTTTTTATCTTATAAAATACACATTGGTTTTCGACAAGGAATCAATGATCCTAGGCTGTGATTACAAAGGCTTAACATTTATATAAATCTTGTCTCCGTATCAAGCCCAATATATGCACATTTGAATGTAGGAATCACAGAATGACTAGATATTATTACTTATTGTATTGTATATTAGTTGATTTGGAAATTATAACCTACACTTGAGTATCTCTTGACTTTTTGTTGCAGCAAAATATTAATTAAGTATAAAAATATGGACACAAATTAACAAACAAAATGGTCATACCTGGCTCGAGTAAGATCTAGTGGTTTCGTTATGGCTTGTCTGATCTGGCATCCATTGAAATAAAGTGAGTCTCCGTGTGCATAGGGAGCCAGCTGTCCACATCCATTTCCTATTACACCTCCTTGAATATTTTCCCAATTTATTTCTGTTACTTTTTCAGATTCAAAGTTGTCTTTGATGTAACTTGGGAGGTCATGGTTAAATATGGAGCAGTCATCACCTGAAAACAATTGTTAATCTTAAAAAAAAAAACTTTCATCCAAAGTATTACATTTTAAATATGTACATATGTATTCAGTTTTTATATTTTGGCACTTTACTTTATAGCATAGAGGAAATAGACTGTTGTAGGTTTCTAGGACCCTAAAAGATTGTATGGGGCCCAATCTAATACTTAGAACCATGGAATTTGATGTCAAATAAGTACCATTTGGCCCATCTAGTCTCGCTATTTTTCCTAATATAGAGTTATGGGCCTTAATCAGTCATTGGACTTGCCTTAGATTCAGGAAAGCTTTATGCCTTTCCCATGCATGTTTAAATTGCCTCACTGTATTAGCCTCTCCCACTTATAATTGGACAATATGGTGAATTTACTTGTGTTTACAAGAAGCTGGATCATATAAAAGAGGAACGGCCATATAGAAAACAATTACATTTGTGGGCAGGCTTTAAAAGGACCCCTAAATAACGAATTGTGAGGAGGACCGACTGCGTGATCTAATACAGATGCCTGATTCACCAGTATGACAGGACTGGAGTCTCTTAAGACTCATAAGAAAGACCATATGGGACACTTAGTACCTGTGAGCTAAAGAAGATTACTGTGTCCACTAACAAATACATGTAAACTAATTAATGCAGTAAGGGACACAGATTTATCATGTTTTCATATATATAAATGAACCTCAGTATTGCATATTGTAAGTTATGTTAAGTCCTTAATTAGAGCTCTTCTAAACCTAGAGTCACACTTGTCCCATTGGCGCCAACAGTGACACTGCTATTAAACTACACACTACAAAAGAACTTACCTTGGTACCCCTCGTCACAAATACAAACAGTTCCTGTTGTACAGTATCCGTGTCCACTGCAGAGCTTAGGACAAGCTTCTCCAATATATACATGGTCAACCGCCCAACTCTGTTTTTCCGCCTCATCGCCTTTCTGAATCCAGCGGAACTGTGTTGCACTGTAGGGAAAACAAGGTTAGTTAATGCAGCGCACCGAGTACACATTGAACACTGAGTTATATCACCATAAAATATAACCGAAACATACATTTCACAAAATACATCATAATATGATTCTGCTAATAAAGAGGACCTACCTTGACGATACGTAATCTGGAAGCTGCAATGTTACTCTTTTCCAAACCGAGCTATTGACAGAGTTATAGATGGTGGCTTCATGGAACTGAAATGGAGAGCAGCCAATACTATTGGTGGAAGAAGGAAGACACTGGGTCTGCACCAACTGCCATGAGTCTGTCCTATTTCAAGCAATACAAAAGGGCAAAAGAGTCAACATACCTTATTTTCTCTTCCTTAATTGTGTTAACATTTAGCTTTCTTTAGTTATTTTTTCCATAGTTTGACAAACATAAGTCTAACATCTGATCAGTTGGAAAAAAAGAAAAAAGTTCAATAAACGATGGAAAGTAATAATCAGCCCCTAGCGTTCAAGCGTTAGCAAGAAATTTATGATCATGTGACACCTCCTAGTTCTAGTCATACATTCCTTTAAAAGCTGATTTTTCTTGTTACATTCATTATTGAACAGTGCAATATTAGCTTCATAAAATCAAATAAAGTGAGTTTCAGGATACATATTTCAAAATTTGATGAAGCCTTTGTGGAGTTAGTATTTTATCCCATAAATAATTTGATTCTGTCTGAAAAGAGACCTTAAAAGAGGTCGTAAAAGCTTATGCCACACTACATAATTTTCTGCAGTGGCAGACTGATGATCTAATATAATTTATTAAGAAATATACAGAAAGCATGCACATTGCTATGGCCCTTAGGCTGCAGAAACACACAGAGCACTATGTCCAAGTATGGGCCCCTTATAAATTATCTCCATTGTAATAAAGTGAACATACCTGGCATCCTTGCTATATTCAAGCATTACAGAGTGAAGATCTACACATGAGTTGACATCACATCCAACCACAATCTGTAACCAAGAGGTACAAAATTATGGTAACCAACTCAATTCTGGAGCTAGATTTATACAGAGACATGCTATGTGTTCTATGCAGCACGTACATTTGATTTATACCATGTTGTGAAGTTTTTCAGGAATTCAAGAAGTAACAAGAATTATCATAAACATAAAAAGTAATTCAATATTCTGTAACTTGGATTGCTGAATAATAACACTATAGAAAAGGGTTGCCTCTTTACTTATTTTGTCATATTAGTTCCTTCAGCAATAGTTGTATCCCAGACACATTATATATTGGAATATTTGTTTATGTACATAGTTTTCTTCTTGTTCTGGTGTTCTGGGGCTGGTCTTCATAACACATAGCAAAGTCAATAAGTTAAAGCTACAACTCTCCTGCACACTAACCCTTTAGTAAAAAAACATAATGATCGAATATGAAGAAGGATATCTTAGAGGTCTTGAAAGCTATTGAATCCATGTTCTGAATATGTTGGCCCCTAAAAAGCATCACATAGTTCCAAGAGTTATCTGTACATATTGTAAGATTTCAGTCAATTGTCAGAACAGCATCTAAAATAAAATGCTACCTTGAACTGCATCATGTAACCTGGCTGGATAATCAGCTCTCTTGAGGACAGTATATTATGCGTCTTGTCTTTCTTTTTGTTGGGCCAGTAAAGGTGAAATGATGGGTTTCCACAGAAGCCAGCAGTTCTTACAGCATTAGGAAAAAAGCTCCAGTGTTCATCATGGGAAGTACCCTCTAATAAGTAAAAAGAGAGGTATTTCTGGTACAGGTATATATGATGAGATATAGTCACAGTTTTACACATTACAGGCACATTAATGTCTGCTTGGAATGTGCAGTAAATTATTTTAATGTTTTTCTGAGAAGCCTACCATCATCAAAGGTGTCTACAAGTTGACTAGGATTGATCTCAGCTCCACCAATTAAGATATTATCAAGGGCCCACTGAGAGCGATCCTGGCCTGTAACGACTAGGCCGTTGCTGACTGTAAATGGCTGCCACCAGCGAAATCGTGTTGTATTAGTCTGTGCATGTTCTGGCAGAAGAATGTAATCATATCGGACTGACATGTATTTTTGGTAATCCAATTCATGAAGCAATGTCCATGTAATTCCTAAGAGAAGAAAGACAAAACAGCTTCAATTCTTGCTGGCTATTATATAATACTACAGAAGAGAGATAAGTACATAAAATATTTCATCTTCTTCCTACAGTATTTATTTCAGTGCAAACTTTCTGAAGCAAGAGTCAGCGGGTATACAATATACACCTGCTGCTCTTGACAAAGATGTTGAAAAATCGTTGTTACCAAAATGGCCATTAAGATGTAGGCCTTAAAAGCTTTCAGCGGATAGCAGGAAGAGTACAACATACAGTGGCAAAGAAATTAGAACTTGCCTCCATCAATAGAATAATCCAACAGGACGCCTTCTTTTCTGCATGTGGGTCTGCGACACGATGTCATGTTCTCGCTGCCAATTCTTGCCCAATACTGCACAAACCTAGGGGATTAAAATAATGTAATCACATTATATGTGTTTTCAAACAAGGCCTAGCTACCAAGTTCTTGGCAAATGGGTAGAGTTGACTAAATCTCCCCATATCCTTTGCTTCATCTACGCCTCATGGAGTGAAAACCATGCAAATCAACTGACAAAAAAAGAAAGATACCTTGAGATTTTAATTTTGCTTCTGTTTCCTAAAATATATCTAACAATAATCACTGCATAAGATGGACAGCACCTTATTTATATAGTTTAGAGAGGTTTGTACTCAGGCTACCCTAGTGGAGGATGTCTGATTGCCCAAGGTACAACAAGAGTCCAGAGCTCTTTATATGCATATTATACACTATACATGGACATAAACAAGTCTTAGTTTAATTATAAATTCCAACAGCAGGAAAATCAGAACAAAAAAATGTTTACAAAGATTTCTTAGAGGAATTGAAGCATATACCATATAGAAAAAAGTATTGGGACACACCTCTTAATTATTGAATTCAGGTGTTTCAATCAGACCCATTGCTACAGGTGTATAAAAATCAAGCACCTGGCCATGCAGTCTGCATTTACAAACATTTGTGAAAAAAATGGGTCAATCTGAAGAGCTCTGTGAATTCACTGTGATAGGATGCCATCTTTGCAGTAAGACGGTTTGTGAAATATCATCCCTGCTAGATATTCCACGGTCAACTGTAAGAGGTATTATTGGAAAGTGGAAGCGTTTAGAAACAGCAGTGCTGAGGCGCATGGTGCGTAAAAGTCTTTTATAACTGAAGAGTTCCAAACTCCCACTGGCATTAATATCAGCACAAAAACTGCCCGGCGGGAGCTTCATGGAATGGGTTTCCATGCCCGAGCAGCTGCATGCAAGCCTTACACAGACAAATACAATGCCACCACTGGACTTTGGAGCAATGGAAATCTCCATCAAACACCTTTGGGACAAACTGGAATGGAGATTGGGAGCTAGGCCTTCTTGTCCAACATCAGTGCCTTTTGTCAGCTTCATATGATAAGTGAGCCATCTACTAAATCGATTTTTCAAGCTGTCTTACAATTCAAACATCCAAAATAGGATACAGATGCCACTCACTTTGCACCTCTGAGATCCAGATCCTGAGTTACTGTTTGCCTCACCGCAGCTGACCCAAAATATAAAGCTGTATCTTCTGCCAAAACCCCACACTCCGTACATGTCTTTCCTCCTTCCGTGGATAGCCAGGAATCTGATTTCATTTCCTCACTGTCAAAACGTTCCTTCAGAAATGTCTGTAACACACACCAACATACAATTCAGTCCAAATTAGCTTTATTCTAAATATGTCATATTTTTGTATACTTGTTACGGGTGTCATTGCCTATGGTAATTTATAATAAACAAATTAAGATTCGAGTTCTTTAGTATGTGTAGGTGAGGTATGACTGTTATGTTTTTGTTATGTTATGTTAGGTCATGAGATAATATGTGAAGTATCTCGACCTAGCTAAATTCTGTATTACTAAATGTTAAGATGCTTAACTATACTACAGATAGATCATAGACATATTTTTATGCTATTTAAAGAATTTCTACTATTTGTATTATTGTTTTGTATTTATGTTTTATTATTTAATAAAAAAAAACACAGAAATACGCAAAGGCAGATAGAAATAGACCACATGCAGATATCCATAAAAAACTATACTGAGCTTTCAGCAGGAGCACACAAATTGATGTTTAGAAACCAATATTCCTTGGTATACATACCTTCAGAGCTTGTGAGAGGTAACAGTTGGGGCCAGAGTATCCTGGATCACAGATACATTGCTCCTTCAAGCAATCTCCATGTCCCTTACAATTGTCTAAACACCCTGGTCCAATGTAGAAGTTGTCTATTGCCCACTGCATATCTGAATACTTCTGGTAAAACCTAAATCTGACAGAACTGGGAAGAATATCATGTAGAATTATTTAGAGTAAGCATTGCAGAACCAAATTTACACATGTTATCCTGAGTTAATTAGAAGATTCTAATTTGTAAAGCCAATAAGCTTTTGCTGTAATTACAACCAATGGAAACGTGTATTCATTCAAACACAACTAAGATGTTAGAGGTAACAAACGTCTCTATAATAATTACCTTAAATGTTACACCATGATTAAGAGCCTATGATAAAGTGTTTTTTGGGGCATGAAACACTTTAAATGATTGTCTTTCTATCTGTATACCTCATTTTCAGCAATTTACAGCTTAACAGTCTTATGGTATTTTTGTACTAGATGGTGGTTTTTACTGTCCCTGGATTTCTTCTTTGTTAGACCATGTATTATACACAAAATTGGAATTGGAAGAGAACCACTTACTTGCCAATAAGGTTATAAGGAAGCGGATAGATGACTCTTTTCCACCCTTTAGCTGGAAAGAAAACGGATGGCTGTGACACACCACCAGAGCACTTTGGATCAGCAGGTAAGCATTGTGGCACTAAGTAACTCCAGCTCACACCAAAATCAGTGGAGTACTCTATATGCACTTGGTTCTGCACAATCTTCTCTGGGTTCCGGCAGCCAACGG
This sequence comes from Spea bombifrons, assembly GCF_027358695.1. Taxonomy (NCBI): domain Eukaryota; kingdom Metazoa; phylum Chordata; class Amphibia; order Anura; family Pelobatidae; genus Spea; species Spea bombifrons. Next base: position 61,655,152 of record NC_071090.1, on the reverse strand, counting down.
CGATCTGATGTGACAATTAACAGGTACAATCACATCTTTGGGTCTAGCAATGACTTACTACAGCAATCTAGCTGTATATGAATTAGTAAAATAAGAAAACATTATTATAAATTTATGGATAGTACACAGCAGGGACAATCAGTAGTTTGATAGTAAGTATTCTTGTTTTGCTTTTTTGTTTTAAAATCTTAGAGAAATTATAGTGCTAATGGGTAATAAAACAATATATTTCACAAAAATGGAGTTACTCTAGAGAGGAATAATCTATTTATTCTCATGGTCTAAGTATTAAGCATTCATGTACACAGAGTAAACATTCAGGTAAATATTAATGTATCTGTATTAATTTGCACATTGACAATGAGGAAGCATTTTCTACAAAAACTCTAAATTGATTATATAATTAATGTCTTCTCCTTGTTCCTCCTGTTGTCCTGTGGGCTGGTTGAAGCTTTCTTAAAATGCTAAGATGTGATTACAAACACGTACATTTTTTATACTAGTGTAAAAACAAAACTGCAAAACCAAAAAATAGATAATACAAGTTTTGGGGACTAACTTTGAACTGCATGATCCAGCCTTCTGCAGGTGTAAGATCGTGAGTAACTGTATTCACTTCCCGCCCATCATGGCTTCCGCAAATCATAACTCCATCTGAAGAATCGCAGAATCTCTCTATACTGCAGTCATCGTGGAACAGCCAGTGTTCGCTTACTTGCAATTAAAAACGCAATTGCTTGTGAGTGAATACAGTGATTATCAAATGGAAACCATGCCTAAAGTTCTTCACAATAGACTTGCGCAAAAAATATTGGGATATTTTTTTTTGCTTCATATTAAGTTTTCAAACAACTGGAGGTGCAGAAACACTTCTTGAATCCATCTGCAATATTCTGGCCTCTAAGAGTACTTCTGCAAAAGGGCGGAGCCACGGTGATCCCAGCATGATCACCGCCCTTTGGCAGAAGGGGCCTGGTTAAATGAGCTGATACCAGGAGTAGGGGACAAAGAAAGAAGAACAAGAATAGGCAAGAGAAGAAGCTGAGCTGTGAAAAAAAGATACTGAAGCAGTTAGCAGAGAAGGTAGGGAGACATTGAGAGTGAGCATGAGAGAGTGAGTAAGTGTGAGAAAGCATGAGAAAAGTGTGAGTTTGAGTGACAGTGAAAAAGCAACAAAATCTAAACAAATATTTGGAGCCCCTTGTTTTCAGACATTCGTATGAATTAACAAAACTGGCAAATTTTGTTAAAATATAAATTCATACCAATCCACATCCACAAGAATCAACGTTAAAGTACAGTTTAATGTCCCAGAGAGCTTTTCTAAAGTTGATATATACATTATTGACTTTATGCATTATTCAAATTGCACTACAGACCTGAAAAGAGAATTGGTAAACATTTTCATATGACAATTTGGTGGAAGGTTACAGACGGAAGCAATGCAGATTTACTTTAAGTGTTTTTTTTAAATTCACTTACCTTATGAAGAAGCAGCAGCTCTTCGACTCTGACCATTCGTGCCACTGGTGACAGCTTCAAGCAGCCAATCAGTGTCAGGAAGGTTTCATCATTGAAATCAATAGGAGTGCTTTCCATGCTTGTGTACGGGGGGAGGTGAGGGGATCTTGTAAGACCCCCATGCTGTTCACAGACCCAGAGTTGACTAGCAGTGGACATATAATGTCTTAGCAAATGTGTTCAGACCTCTTGGGCAGCCAATAGCTGGGAGTGGTGAAGGGGCAAATGCATTTAAGGGAATTCTGCAGAATCCACCCATGCATTAGCAAAGGGGACACTACCATTTAAAGAGGCCACTCAGCTATCATATGCATTACGGTGAATGGCTGTTGTGTCATTTTAAAGATAGCATTCCACATTGAAAAGAAAAAAGTTCTCTAATGTCTTGCGTGGCTGTCACATTGATTTAGGGAGCTTTGCATGGCCATCTCTCTGTTTAAGAAAGCTTTGTGTTGCCTTCAGAAATATAAATCAGAAAGGCATACCATAAAATGTATTAAACATAGTGTCCCCAGGCACTGTGTAAATTGCACACTTTTTAATATAAATAATATAATTTAATATAAATAATATAATTTAAAAAGTAATTTTGTTTTGTGATTGATTTGATAATGCTGAGTTGGAGAAATTGTCCCAGAGGAAAATAATGGATTTGTTATGCTTCCCCTGACTCCAGGGGAATTAAAGGGGAACTCCTTCAAATCTTGTGCTGTTTTCGTTTTTTAAAATAGTTCTAGTTTTTGCATAATATGTTTTCAGGAATATGCATATAAGCCATTTGTATGTGTTTTAGCTCTGTTATCTTAGCCCAGTCTACCATTCACAACAGAATGTTTCACCCAGCAATGACTTATGAGAGTTTGTGGACGATTGGACTTCATTAGCATTGCCGTAAAGAACCAACTCACTGCGGTGTTTGACCAGGGAAAGTCCAAAATATCACATGGTTGATAACAATGTCAGCCTCCAGGAGTTTAAGGATGTTTATTGGAAAACAATGAGAAAACCCTAGGTTTTTGTCAGTGCTAACCTACATTACTGTATACAGCATTGCATTTTATGTTCAAAATATTTTTTCTGTTACTTTGCTTTTCTATCTCTGTGAATTTTTAATTCTATTTTTTGTATTTTCTAGCTCTTTCATTTATTTTGATAAATTAAATGTGAACAAGAGACATATCCTGCGCACAATCAAAATAAACTAGAGACACAAAAAGGAGAATTGGTAAACCTGTTTATATGGCAGACCATACTTTAAAAAGTATACTTGTTAAAAGCATACTGTGGCCTCATCTACAAAGCTTTGTGTGGCCCTCATCCTGATCTAGAGAGCTTGCGTGGCTCTCATCCTGATCTAGGGTGCTTGACATTCATACTGATATAGCATCAAGAACTAAAACAATAGCAGGTACAAAACATATTCTAAAATACTCTGAACATTAAAAGCTAATACAATACAACAGCAAATAATAGTAGTTGGAAGAACACTAATAATGAATTCAACAACTATACCTGAAGTTCTCTCTTCACCAAAAATCTCAAACGATATCCTTCCTGTGGGTCCTGCATCAGCAGGTGTGCGCTCGTGTTGTGGAAGTAGGGCCCCGCTGAATGTATCTAACATTACTGTGCTCTGATCTGCAGAGCCAGATACCAATACATTGTCAATGGCCCAGTCATTCTGCTCCAACCCATCGTGTTTGGGCTGCCACCAACGGAATCTGGTCCCCACAGTTTTAGCACTAGCTGGCAACAAAATGTTCACAAATCTGAAAAAAATGTGAAGAAAATGTTTATAATGTATTTTAAGAATTAATGTTTAAAATGTGCTTCTTGCTTGTACATACATACATACCCTGGCTTCCTGTAATCTTCATAGAAAATTTCCATTAGAAGGTGCCAACTAATGCCTCCATTCACAGAAAACTCTAGGAGAACACCTTGGTTTCGGCTGTGAGGGGTTATCAGACAACCATACATGAAATAAAATTGAATAAATTCGGCGCTGGTGAGATTCAGGTCCACAGAGACTAACATACGGGTACATCCCTGGGGAGAAAAAAGACATTCCATTCAGCAACAGTAAAATTTACAAAACACTGCATGTTCTTACATACAATCATCTATCACTAATTGTTGCTGTGAACTCCAACCACTATTATACTCAACAAACAGCTGGGGGTTGTAGTCTGCAGCAGCTAAAACACTGCATATTGCCTCCCCGGGCTGTTACAGCTAGCATTCCGTTTCTGCTGTAAAACAAATCCTAACTCCAAATGTCATCATGTGTAATCACATATGTATTCACTAATTTACACATACGTCTTGTATTATTGCACTCATACAACTAATCACATACAAAGGTTGTGTTTGTATTTTTTTTGCCTGTAGGAACACTACTTCATGAAATGGTTTTCATTATGTTCCTAACCTTTTCCCAACACAAAGAGTTTCCTTCCCGCAACTCCACTTTATTTAATTTATATTGCACCTGAATGCATCAGCTTTCTTGGGATTTTTTACATTTTCTTTTTTAACGTCTTTACAGAAAGTAGTGCCTATACACTGTTCTATGTACCCATTTCCACTCACAGGTTTTTCGGTATAGAATTTTTGGAGGTAAATGGTATACCGACACACTGCTTTTTGATCCATGATGGGGGTCTTTAGCTGAGCTTGGTAGATTTTATTGGGCCAGCACAGACAAATATAGACATGCATTTTAAAGACCTGAGAGATCTCTTCTTCATAAGAGGTCTCTTCTTCAATTAAAAGCTCATATAGTTCTACTTCTTTTTTCTATGGTTGCCCAATAAAAGGTATCATCTTTAACTACAGACCCACTGTTGGCTAAATAATTTTTCACTTATATTTTTTCCTCATCCTTGTTCACAAAAACAGAATATTTATTGACAATGTCAATCAAAAAATCACAGTGACAACAATTCGACTTACCCCACTGAAATGAAGAGCCATCCCTGAAGCTACAGCCCCACACACGGTGCTGAGCTTCCCACCATTTACAGTCAGCCAGTTCTGGCTGGCCGGAGCTCGGTTAAACATGTCCTTCAGTTGAGTTGGTAGAAACACCTCTGGCTCATCGCAGTACATGCCACCCCAGTAGTCATCACACCTATAAATCAGCAATATTACATGTCAGCATATGTTTACAGGAATAGGGTAGTCAAAAAGAAGACATGGTCTGCAAATATACAACAGTGAGTTATGAGCAAGTCAAAGAGCTCCAAAGAACTGATATTTGTTGTATATAGCTGTTTAATGGTAAGTCTTCATTGCAGTAAAACAGACTATGTAAATAATCTGTTATACTTACACACAGTTCCCTTGTACACATCGCCCATGGCCACTGCACATGTCCACACATCCATCTCCAATGTAAACATTGTCAATAGCCCAGGTTTGCTGCTTTTCAAAAGGAGATGGTTGGTTCCATCGGAATCGAGTAGCTTGAGATCTTTGGGGAGAAAATATACATATTGTGATAAGTGAACAACTTAAACTGTAAATATGTTCATGATCTAGGATAGGTTTTGGAGCATGGCCATCATGCAGCCAGGTGTAGCAACCATCTTCTCTTTCAAAAGCAAAGTAATTTCTTATCTTTGGGAGTAAGATACTTTGGAGCTCCCAGGGAGGTGGAGGCTCTTTATTACCCTGTCCTGAAGAGGAAATGACGGGTTTAAGACACTGTAGAGCTGAGTTACAAAGGACAATAATATCCAATGAATAGAAGGTGGTAAGTGGGGCTAAGGCTACAAAGTGAGGCAGGAAACATGGAAGCATAGGTGATAGTTATTTTTGTGAATGGTATATTTCATTTATTAAAGCATTTTAAATGGAAGTGGAAGACTGCGTTGTCTGTGTCCCCGTGCCTTAGCGCCTGTCAGACATACCAAAAGGTGACACTGATTGCCTTAATGGTTCATCTTATCCCAGATAATCTATATTAAACAGTATATTATCATGCAATACCAGATCATTTATCAGTTAGTTATTATAGAAAGCTGACTTGAAAATGACACTATAACTGGTATATATTTTTATTTCCATAGGGCCTCTATTCTTTTACAGAAAGAATACGAATGATCTGATCAGCACTTAACAAGACGTGTTTTATTTCTCAGTGTCATAGATAGCAATTCTTGCAAAATCAGTTTGAGAAAAAAAGGAGACCATTTTCTTGTATCTTCCAAATTTAGATATTTGTTTACTTATAAGGTCTGCTTTTGTTTTAGATTTAATAAAATAATAATAATAATAATAATGAAATATAACGATGAAAGGCAGTATCAGCACCCTTAAAACTATCATATTAAAGTAAGTTCTGTTTTATTAAAGTTGTACAGGTATATTTATATAGGTAAAACATTTGTGGAAGGAATATGTATAATATCACCAAGCTTAGATCAGGTAATACAGGTTTGACCTATTGGTGGCAGTGTTTAGCCTGGTTAAACAGAAGGAGAATAAAGGAATGTTGAAATATACAGTTAGACAGCACATAATCTAAACAAGTGTCATACACTAACTCAAATTGAACTAAAAACCAGAGCAACAATTATCTCTTCAATATCATATTGCACGATAAAATCTGAAATACAAAGGATTGTAAGATTACAACTTCTAAAATTAACATTATTTGGGGTAGGATCCTGAAAATAATGATGTGAACGTCTTGACACCTGCTTGTAAACAGTGTCAACCAATTGTCCAAAACGTAATAAAATGTATTTTGCCGAGTATGTCCTGTTTGGGTGAAAGGTTTTCTACTGTGACTTATATTGGTCAAATGAAACGATTTTTTACAATTTTACATAATTTACAGTGTTTTGAAGCTGGGTGCCTTTTTGAACCCTCATTAAGAATTTGGACATTTGTTGGAGTGGTTTGCCATAAAGTGTTTCAAGACATGTCCAATGGACCTTTTAAAAGTAGAGGTGGGCAAAAGTAAAGCATAATGTCCTTGTGTGTAGTAGTGCCTTGTACAACTATGGTTCTGTCCCATTGAAAAGATGTTTCTAAATCATCAGAATTACAACATTCCTTCTGTGTTCCTTCTGAGGCAAAATGGGTTAATAACAAATGGCTACAACTGTCCTATAGAATTGCTACAACCACATTTAATTACACTAAATGAGGCTTGAAATACCACCTCAGATTGGTGAGTCAGTACTACTCAGTACTAGAACCACAAGATGCTAGGTAGGGGATACATTCTACAAATCAATGAATTTTAATGGTCTAGTGCCAAAGACATTTTGGGGAAGAAATGGTTAAACCCATACAGACAATATTTTTGCATTGTTCTATACAAAATTGTTTAAAATTTCAGTAAACCATCATGCAAAAACTTTCCATTCTATCTTAAAGGAGGAATATCTGTGTTTTGTAAAACTTGTTGTTAAGGAAACACAAATGTCCTCAAATCAACCTGGAGATCTCAATCGTTTGTAAAAGAGGATTATGAGAGGCATCTACGCCCTACTAATTCACTCATATTGAAAGCACTGCTATTTCTGTATCTGTCCTGTTTGTTGTAAAGATAGTTCCGTAAGCAGATGGGATTGTAGAAATAATTGCTCTAAGTGCAGACACAGAACAAACACAAACCCAATAAACCTAACTCCAGTTGGCAGTTTGTTTAGTAAAACGTTTCCAATTTTTCAAGCTGTTTCCCAGTTTCATTATAATGGCTGCTTATGTTTTTAGAGCATACATTTTGAAAACTGTTTTAACGTATCTGAAGTAGTGTTTACCTAAACACAACAAGCACTAAATAATTGTTATGGGGTATTTTTCATTTAAAGGGATATAGCAACAACACAATAAGCTAGCTTATTTATCTTTGTTAAAAAGTAAGTTTTTCATACCACAATCCATTATGATATTGAAAACAGGAAGATCTATGTACTAAATTATAAATTATTTAGTCAATTAATATACAGACTGGTAAGTCTGTATAAAAAATAAAGCGGATTATTACACAATGAGATCTGGGAGTGGTCTATAGGCTGTTACTATGTGATTTCTTAGACATTGAAAGTGCACTCAAGTTATCTGACTTGCTATATGCCCACCGATCATGTGATTAACTACAGGAATAAAAAAAAAAAATAAAAAAAATATACACCTGGTGTATGGAGGCAGAGGCAAGGTGAACCTGGTCCACTTGTTAAAGGTGTCAGATACAAGGACCCTCTGAAGTTGATATTTATTGCATTCCACATTGGTTGGTAGGCAATCTTTAAGAACTGGATTCCATGACAGTCCTAGATCCACTGAATATTCCAATTCAATGGCTAAAACAAAAGATAAAACAAGGTTTTAATTAAACATATTGAAAATGAATATTACTCACAGTTTTTGTGTAAGATCTGTATTCTGATTTAAATGCAGCGTGTTTAGCTACCTAGGAATAATAGACATGATCACTTGCGTTGAAAGACTTTAGCTGCTGGATGGCAACAACCTAATGACTCTTTTTACTACTATACCGTATAACTTATTTTGTATGATTTTCAAAATCACTTAATTATTGTAAATCTTGGATTTCCTTTATGTGAAATCTGAACGACTTATTTCACATTCCCTTTCCTAATAGTACAACCACTTGCCATTGTTGCATTTTCTAAAAAGTATCTGATAACTGGTGAAAATATTACCCAGTTCTCATTCGGTACGTTGAAGTACAAATACATATACTATATCCCAAAAGTATGTGGACACCTGACCCTCACACCTATATGAGCTGATTGGAAATCCCATTCCAAAAAGGTCCCCTCTTCTTTGTAATTGTAACAGCATCCACTCTTCTGGGAAGACTTTGGAGTGTGTGGGCAAGTATGTGTGCCCATTGAGCCAAAAGAATATTTGTGAGGTTAGGCACTGATGTTGGATGGGAAGGCCTGGCTTGCAATTGGCATTCCATTTTATCCCAAAGGTACCAAGCTCCTTCACTCCAAATGCATTAAACCATATATTGGTTAACCTTGCTTTGTGGACAGAGGCACAGCTATACTGGAGCAATACTTGTACAATTGTCTAAAATATCTTTGTATGATTTGTAAGCCCAAACCTTGACAAACAGCCCTAGACCATTAGCTGTTCTCCACAAAACATTCTCCTGGCATCTACCAAACCCAGATTAATTTCACAGACTTCCAGATAGTGAACCCTACTTCATCACTCCAGAGAACGTTTCCAGTGGTGGTTTGCTAGACATTGATCATAGGGATCTTTGGCTTGTGTGCAGCAGCTTGGCTATAGAAACCCATTCTCATGAAGCTTTCAGAGGCAGTTTGGAACTCTGTAGTCAGTAATGTTGCAGTGGGCAGGCAATTTTTATGCGATACACACTTCAGCAGCCCTGCTCTGTGACCATGTGTGGTCCACAGTTTCGTGGATGAGCTGTTGTTACCCCTAGACTATAGATTATCCTAGAGGACAGGCGACTTTTAGGTGACGTGTGCTTCAGCACTCAGCAGCCCCGCTCTGTGACTATGCATGGTCTACCATTTTCTGGCTGAGCTGTTACTCCTAGACTGCATATATACTGTATATATTGTTCTGATATACAAGCAGTCTTACCATAACATGAGTCAGTAACAGAGCAAGATGCAGCAAAATCCATCTGTATGTACGAGTCCTCATTTACAACAATGTCTGTGGTCACCACGTAACGAGTGCTAGCCTTCTCTATGAAGACCAGGGCATCGCCAGTAGATCCACACACTGACATTTTAGTGCCACCTGGATGGAGAAGCCACTTTCGATAGTCTAGACTTGTAAAGTCATCTTCCAAAACTGTGTTTCCAGAGATATTCCCACCAATAAGGATCTGTAGGATAAGAATATATTGTATGACTTGAAAACTTGGGCTGAAAAGCGCAGCTTTGTATGTTTGCTTATCTTACTGAAAACATGCAAAATTATCAGAAAATCATAACAGAAAATCAAGACAAAACAGATGTATTATGATTCATCGCATCATTGTTTCATTTCTACACTTAATTACATGCCTTTTAGCATTCCAATGTGTTTTTTATTTTGTCAGGAGTTAAACGTAGGTATGGGCCAGAAAATACAGAACAAGTTGAGCATTTGAAATTTCCTCTTTCTTAACCTATTTTTATGAAATTTCAATTATTAAAATTGTCTAGCCTGTCTTTTCTACTCTATTCCATGCATGTAACCTGCTGGCTTCTATTAATGTTTTACTGTGGATGTAGGAAATTGGCTAGTTGAGGGTGAGCAGTAACTTAATTTAAAGTGCTACACATGCACAACCTGAAGATTATGTGCATTGTCATGTCATGCCTCCTTGATAGGACTCATAGTGTATCTCTGCTCCCTGTGTCCCCTCTGATTGCTATTGACTTCTCTATTACATGCTGTGTTAACCTGGCATTCTACATGAATGAAATGCACATCATTGTTTACTAACTGTAGTGAATCTCTTCAAGTAAATACACAAACTGACTAAAATTGAAGTAGTATGAAGTAACTGAAATCAATTGTCTTCTGTGAGACTGTCTGAAGACTTTGTTTATTGTGTGTAGAAAAAAAATTATTTCTTACTTGATCAATGACCCAAGGGCTGTAGAAATGCCCATTCTCAGATGGCTGCCACCAGCGGAGGCGGGTAGAACCTGAACGTGCCTTCAATGGGATTTCCAGTGCAACGTAGCGGCCCACATTACTGGAGTTGCTGAAGAGAAACTCCTGCAGAACGCTCCACGACAGCCCTCCATCCAGTGAGTACTGCAGAAGGACAGGCTGACTTCTGGGGTCTGGAACTGCTTTTCCACAGCCTAACCGCATGAAAAACTGCACAAATCTAAAAGGGGTTGATATAACATAATTGAAGCAGTATCCTCAGACAGATATAGCAGCTTTCTACATTTTGTTCAAAAAATGCCCACTAAAACAACAAAACACAAGTCAAAAAGTTTCCGCTTAACTTTCCGCGTCATTCTTTTTTTCTAATTCATATATAATTATTTTTTTCTAATATTTATTACTATTTTCACTGCCAATTCAAACTCTCTTATGTAAAAATTCACAACAGAGACAAATTATTGACGGTACAAGTAGTAGTTATTGTTAGGAGTGACTAGCTTCTCAGAAAAATCATGAAAAGAAAATGTATCTTTCCTGTTGCTAATTTTGCAAGATACCATTCAGTTTAATGTTACTGAGAAACAAATGTGTGTTTAATCTTCTAAAGTGACATAGTTACATAGTTATATAGGCTGAAAAAAGACATGCGTCCATCAAGTTCAGCCTTTCCTATATCTGTGAATTTGCTGCTGTTGATCCAAAGGAAGGCAAAACATCTGAGGTCCAGAAAGTTTAGGTAACTTTACATTATTCTTCTCTTTTGGACCAATAAAGGGTATCAGATTTCACTAAAGACAGTTTATTTAGGGTAATAAATAAAAAAAAATCTTACCTTGCTAGGGATAAATCCAGGTCTCGAGTCATGAGCATTCTCAAACCTTCTTCATTGAAAAACAGGTTATTTCCACTGGATAAAATTCCACATTTCCTAGAGGGCTTTCCACCGCTGACCAAAAGAAATCTATCAGATTCTAACTGGCCTGAGTGGACAGAGCATATAATAACGGGCGACGTGAGACCTATGGTACATTAATACTGATAAGACTCTTGTCTCAACAACCATATAAAATCCTCAACATTGTTTGCTATGAACATCACGCTAGCATTATTTAACCAATAAATGTATCTTGGTAAAGCTCGTCCAGTCCTGGATCACTAGAAATATGTTGGAACTAGACAGAATATATTTGGTGAACATACTTTGCAGAATCAGTGTTGAACTAAAATGACTTCCAAGCCTTCAGTACTTATCAACGCAATCAATGATTAACCTAGCACTGGGGTCCAGCTTTAAACACACGAGATGGTGGCCTGATCCATGTGTAGTTTATATTGCTAACACCAGACCACTCCAGACAAAGCTAAGAAAGGCTAATAAAAATAACAAAAGAGGTTTTGTTTTATTCCATGGAGCAGACATATTAGTACTGTGATTAGAATGGATTGATAAACAAAGTCTTAGAATATGGACCATGCATATTTAAATTACTTTAAAAGCGGTCTCTCCATTACTAACACCTCTGAAAAAAGATAAGTAATTCATAGTAATCAAACATCATTTTATGAAATCTTGTTTAAGTTACCATTGGAGCAGCCGATATTAACTTCTGATGCATTTGTTTCATAGAAAAACACATACCTTCAAAATCATCCTTTAGAAAGTCTGGGTTCTTAGTGCTGATTTTACATGTTGGACCGGAATAGCCTGGGTCACAGATACATTTGGTCCCATTGACACAACTTCCATGGCCATTACACATCTCTTCGCACTGGGGCCCAATATATACATTATCAATGGCCCATGTGACCGGCTGCATCATGGTTGGGTAAAATCCTTGGTACCACCTAAATCGAACAGAACTGCAAAGACAAAAAATAGAAAAACTTTTAACTAACTCAGAATGACATCACTATTAAGTAAAATCAGAAGAGTATATCAGATATTAAAACGTTTGAGTACTTTTTTTCTCTGTTAGTTTTTACATTGTTGTCATAAAACAATAAAAACTTACTTTTGAAGAACAGCCTGTGTTTTTTCCCTAGAAAATTAATTTCTGCACTAATGTATTATGTAAAAGAATAAAATAAATCAACAATATATAAACTGAATGGAAGCCAAAATTAGATATTTGTAATATAGACCACTGCATTTCATGTTAAATTACTATGGTGACTATGGTGTTTATTTACCAAATACCACATTGTAGATGAGTTGAGATGAAATTATAATGAATGCATTATGTAAACCACAGGTTTTTCTTGCAGGAAGTGTCCATCCTGTGATATGCATAGTTAAGTAAGTAATATTTCTTGAATTTAATATCACCAATTTCTACACGCTCTCATCCAAGAATCCATTTCCATGCCATTTTTCCCTCAAAGACAGGTTCCCCACAGATTCTGTTCTATGTTTTTGAACTGATATTCTACCAGTGTATACATAAAAAAAAGAAGTGAGGTTCTAGTCCTAATCCTTTTGTACTTTTTGAAACAGCAGGGCTCTTGATATTGTGAGTGGCCTGGCTGAAAGCTCAGAACTCTGGCTTACATGACCTTAGCTCAGGATTACGAGTGCCTAATGCTCCCGCTGCAGCAGCGCCACATTTATTATGTTGCTACTGGCTGTAATATCAGGAGGAAAAGAGGAATAAAACAAACACAATTATAAAACACAACAACTACTGGGAGCAAGGGGCTGCTAAAAAAAAAGATTAAATGATAAAAGTATGTTGACTTACCCACAGAGGTGGAGTTTCCCAAAGCTGATAACTTCCCTTCTCCATCCTTGCATGGTCCCAGCATAATATGTGCTACTGGGATGGTGCTCGGTGTTGCACAGGGAGCTGATGTGACTGCTGCTGTAGCACAGGGGGAGAAGCAGGTGCCAAGTAGCACCAAAATCCCGCGAGAATTCCAGCCTCACTGGATCAGCAGAAGAGCTGTCAGTTGTGCACCCTACATTGATCTGAGCAGCATAATAAAATATCTCTCAAGATAATGGAACATACACTGAGATTACATATAATCAGTGAGATGACTTTCAAAATATTTGAAACTTTTACCTCGGCATTATACGGAGCCACCTTAGTCCTCCATTGAGGATTGGCTTGCTGAGGTTGTCCCTTCACACCGTATTATGAAATGGCCACGCTAAAATACTAACTTAAACATTCAGGTACTGTGAGTACACCTAGCACCACTTGTATAAAATAACAATAGTAACAGCACTCTTTTTACCTTTGCTCAGACCTTACCAAAATAAATGTAACTAATTAAAATATTGGCCAATTCATATTTTCCTTGATTAGATTGGTTATTTCTAAGGAAAATGTTTTATAGTACAAGGAGAATGCACTGAAAATGCATTTGGTACTTTGTGAGAAAGGAATTAAATAAGAGATTTTCTTAAACAAAGCCATATTCGGTTTGAACAATGATAACGTAACCTCTATTTCATGTTCCCCCGAATACGAATACACAAGTCTAGTATTAATAATAACCACATGAGTTACAGAGACTTATAGGAAAGTGATGCAATGATCCAACCTCAAACTGGAGAATGGTGTTCTCATCAACATACAGATCCCTTGTGGTGATGGAATGTTCTCCAACTTCATTTGAAACAAATACCATTGCTGAATCTTCCTCCCTGATAATGAATAGAGCGTTGTTGAATGAATTTAGCAGGACAAGCAAATGATCACAAACATATAATGAATCTATCAAAATTAATGCATACACAGTTTTAGAAGTCCCTAAATCTACCTTTCTTGAAGATTAAGTAGCAAACAATACTTACGGTGCTCCCTTTGAAGAGTAGGGGCAATAGAGACCAATATTGCCACCAGGATAGAAAATCCAGTTATCTTCCTTTGGGCCAAGATCAAATGTATCCAAAAGGATTGCAGGATCATTAAAGGCATTGCCGTCAATGACAAAGTCTTCTATAATCCATATCTCATCTTTTTTACCTATGGAAGATAGCATATATTTGCAACAGAAATGACAATAAAAGAAACAGATTTTGTCCTGGCCAGGATCTTTATTTTAGGACACACTGTATAAACTTGCTTTATATAAGTGCCCAAAAATAAGGACGTCCTTCAAAGCTGCTACATGCAAAAAACCCATCAGCCTTAAGATGTATATAATGTATATACCATTATGGTAAGGTTGCCAAAGTCTGAATCGCGTAGCATTGGCTTGTGCTGCATGTGGCAAAGGAACACTGACAAATAATACATCTGTGGTTTGGGTAAAATAGAATTCATCCATCAGGTGCCATGTAATTCCTCCACTGACTGAGTACTGGAGGAGAATCGAGTGGGACCTCTCTGGGGTGCCTGCAACACAAAGTCAAATTTTTTAAAAATGAGTAAACAGTTCATCATTTGGAAGATATTCTATACACTGAAAAATCGTATGATGCATTAACATAATTCATTTTACTTTACAATAATTAATACCACTTCGACACATAAGAATCAAACAGCTCTATGTTATGTTAAATGTGGATTGTTCAGTTTGGATTAGTCTGAATTATCAACTATCCTGCTTCAAAGGGATATTTTCTACAAATCCAAGACATCTCAGATTTAGCTATGTATTCTACAAGGGCAGCTTGGTACTCCTTTCAGAACGTTTTCTTCAATAGTTAGGGAGTCTGTGAAAAAAAATTTCTCAAAACTGACTTGAAATTTTGCACATGCAGAAAAAAAGAATCACAGAAATGATTAAGAACGTACAGTTGCACGCAAATTATTTTAGCACACATCACTTACCTTTTGTAATAAATTTAAATGAGAATTGAATGTATAATGCATGCACACAGTCGAGATCTCTTGAGATAATCATCCGTAATCCTTCCTGGAAATACAGAATACACAGTTTTAGGATTTTACATATGAACAGCTTAATCCTATATTGACATTGTGTAGGGATCAGGTTTGGGCTATAAACTCAGTTTATTGGACTTTTCTAACGAATACCTCATTGCTTATCATGTTCATCATGTAACAAGTAACTTTGACATTTCCAAGGTTACAGAAGCATTACCGTTTTGCAACATAAGCCGGCAATCATAGTATACACTATATAGTTTAACAATAACATACCCCTTTAAAGATCAGCACGGTTCCTGATTTCATGGTTTCTCCATTCAGGTTTCCTCTCTCTGCCCCGTACACCTCAGGCCAGAGGTCAATATGAAGGTTACTATTGAAATCATCTTTCAGAATGGAGGGTAAAGGAACAATAGGGACGCAATATGGGCCTCCATAGCCCCGATCACATCTAAAACAAACAACATTTTAATATGGTGATCATATGTGACACTAGTAATCGGTAGGAAGATGTTGGAAGCAATGATATATAACCAGTGCTATTGCAGATCACAGTGGATTATGAAGTAATATTTGGACCTAATAGGATTTTAGTTTCTCTTCACTGCTCAGTGCTCTGCTCTTGTCATATCACTCTGTGCACCACCTTCCTGACTTATACACTAACACTATATGCAAACATATACATTCAGTCTAACACCATACACTGACACTCAAACAATGTATACTGACATGCACATTCTAACACTGTACATGGACACTCCATCCCATCTAACACTGTATAATCACACACACATATTCACTCTAGCACTGTACACTGACACCCAACACGGTTTAACACTATACACTGATACCCCATACCCATTCTCTAACACTGTACACTAACACACTTATAACCCTGTATACTGACACACACTCATTTTAATCAGGCATAGGATTGGACATGGTTCATGTCGGACATTTTTACAGTTGCTGAGCCCACCTGTTGCTTTGGCTGCCTAGTACTAAGACTGGCCATGCATCAGAATTGCACCTCTAGACTATACCTGATGCTAACATTAGGTGCTGATCTTCTCTTGTATTTGTATTTAAAAGGCAGGAGATTTTTGAATTCTACTTTACAACAATAAATATTTGGTAAAACCCTGTTTGTACATTTTCACATTCCACTTTTGGAAACTTATTCTTTCATAACTTATTATTTCTTATGGAAATGTATTCTTCAATAAGACAACTAGTTGCTTTAATGATTGTGCCACTTTTACCACTCTGTGACAGAAACGCTCTAAATATGACCATTATGGAGCCTTATCACCATAGAAACCACCAGGATGGTTAAATCAATAAGATAATTTTGGTAGCTTTAGTAATAACGCGATTTTTCTATACGGCCCACATCACTTTATATTCCTAACTCCTATTATATTTATACCAACAATGATGTTTCTCTCTATGAAAATTTTACTAAGCTTAAGAAAGCTTGTTAACATTTCCATAACATCATGAAGAAAGGAAGAAAGGGCTACCTTGTCTTGTTGTTGTAGCCACTGCATCTGTGAAAACTGGGTTAAAAAGTAAAGTATTTTCTTTTACTCACACACAACGGCCTGAATCACATATGCCGTGGCCTGAACACATCCAAGGACATCCTGATGAAAGTACAACATTATCAATGGCCCAGGCATCACCTCCATGGCCATAATTATTTTGGATCCATCGGAAGCGTGTCCTTGGGGATCTACCACAAATGAACAATAAATAGAAACTGAATAAATACATATACTGTTTTATCTGGTCTCTATAAAATATGTTTTGTTGCAAAGTCAAGAACATTAAAAAAAACATGCCACTGGTCCAAACCTATTTTGTTTTGGTAAATTACATCATCATGTAAGCAGATAAAGCCAGCAGCAAGTGAACAAAGAAATAGGTTGACCAGAGTGGACAATGGTGGTGAGTAACACAATAAGTTAGGGAGACAGATAAAAATGACCAACAAAGAAAAAGTTATATAAGCTTTCAGATCTCAGAGGTCTCTTCTACTATTATGACTCCCCTTTCCTTGGGTTAATACATCTACATCCATATTTTTATTACAGTTAAAATATGATTTGTTCTATCTTTGCCAGAGAAGCATTTTAATCATCCTGAGCACGGCTCACAAAATGAAATAATATAATGTGCAAAATAGAAGGACTTACACGGTTGAAGGCGGAAGGTAGACAGTAATTCTTCTCCAGCTCTGGAACCTTTCAGGTGAGTACACAGAGCTTTCTGTATAGTGCAGACAGCCAATGCTAGGTGGTACACATTCTTCTGTAACTTGTTGCCAGTCTCTTCCGTTATTCAGAGAGTACTGAAGCTGAACCGTGTGAGAGTCACTAGATGACTTACTGCATCCCATGTTCAACTCAAATTGCAGAGAAGAGGAAGCCATTACATGAAAGTCCCATGTCTCAGCATAGCGGGGTTTCCCTATAAAAAAAGTACATCGATACATAGATAGCGAACATAGAAAAGAACAAATTATCTGTCTTTTTTGAATCTTGTTAACTTTTTTTCTGGATAATATCCATATCCTTTCTTGAACTCCTTTACTGTGTCTAAATGAATGAATGAACCTACATTTTATTTAACTTAAAGTAAAATATTGAAAACTAAAAGCTGAATAGGTACTTGTATCCTTCCTAGAATAGCTGACTAGGGAAAAATAAGATGACTAATAAGTTAGTGGATTTGTACGATATTTCTAAAATTGATATTCCCTCACACATCGCAAAATAGCAAAAATCTACTGAAAGTATTACTGCTCAAATGGGAGAATCAAAAATCTAATAATCGTCTTCTTTGCATGCGCTGTAGCTTCAATAAGAACCTGGAGCCGCCTCTCTAGTCAGCTTATTTTTCCCTAGTCAGGCATTCTAGGAAGGATACAGGTACCTATTCATTTTTTTGTTTATATCCCTCGGGGAAGTTTTTCTGTCCTTCAATATTTTATTTTTAGTTAAATACAAGTTAAGTTTTGTATACTATTAAAACCACATTAGTTCTGGGATTTAATTCCCCCATTCAGGTCCTGGCAGTATTTTGTTCTTATAAACCAATGAATAAAAAATGTCATATTTAATAATTAAATCAAGTTTCCTGATGTATGTTGCTCAATGCATAGGTCTAATATACACCTAGCACCCGGGCTCTATTTAGACTTCAAATAAAATAATAACATCAATTGACTTTTTTGTGTCCAATGCCAGTGGGCCTCTCTTTTGATACCCATGCTGTAAATAAGCTGAACAACAGAACACTTGCGACGAATGTGCTATAGGGCATGGTTTAACTTTTTAGCGCAATACTGTCAACTGAATTGTTGCACATTTTTACATATCCATGGCAGCAGTCAACTCACTATTCTTAGACCAAATAAAAACTAACACTTTCCTATCATAACAACTATCATAGCTACTTTCTTTACATTGGCTGAATCCCAATATCCCAGGCTTGGATCAATTTGTTGTTATAACACATACCTGTACTCTCACTGAACACAAGGGCAGTATCCCGAGACAAGCAGTCAACATCTACCTGACCACCCTGTATTCTGTACCAGTTGGCTTGCAGATCTACAGAATCGTCAAACTTGTCCTGAAATCCAGAACGTGAACTGTCATTCATCCCAATCAGGACATCATCAAGGGCCCATTGTGCCGACAGTTCTCCTAGAAAAAAGAAAGGCAACAAAGAGTAGTATCACGATATGTCAAATCATTGATGCAAATTACAAATAAATGAACATCAGTTTTGTAAGGTAAGCGGGTCCAGGCATATTATTGTTCAAATAAATTCTGTGCTCCGCATAAAACAATACATTCAGGACATGGCAATTTACAGTTGCCAAGAGGCACATCTCCTATAGGGCAATATGTTCATGAATATTTCAGTACTTTTATTCTTCAGGCTTTCTGAGATAGATCTATTGCCAAGTTCATATACGCAACAACAATACCTAGAATTCTAAAAAGGAAACACACGCATAGTGTTACGATGATCTCCTTTTTATTTATGGGTTCATCTTACCTCTCTGTGGCTGCCACCATCGGAATGCAGTAGCAGGGGTTTTGGCATCTTGGGGTAAGTCTATAGAAATTATTTGTGGCTCTAAATACGACATGAAATCCAGTTCCCGCAGTAGATTCCAACTGATCCCATTGTCATTTGTATATTGGACAACAATGCCTGAGTTTCAGAAAAACATTATTAGACACACACACACACATACAATCTGCATGTGTCACATTAAAGCTAGCCTATCGCTAGCCTATCGCAGAATGTCCAGCAGTGCTGTAGCAGAATATTTAGAAATCCATTAAATATGGCCAGGTATATTGTATATTATTTGCCTTTTTTAACATCTGTAGTACTTAGAATGGACCCAGACAGCGGTAAATTTGCACCTTATATTATAAAAGATATTATTAAAGTTTGCAAAGAAGAAATGTGTTCTACATTTGTAACCTTTTTAGAAAACATTCTACATTGATGTGTTTATTCAGTTTCAAGTAAATCATGGGCGGCCAGAAAGTTAACCACCTGATTTTACACAATAAATAATACAGAAAAGTTAACCTGAAAGTTAACAGTAAACAAAATCATACAAAGCTAATGCATTTATTCTTAGATTAACTAGAAAAATGTAAATGCATGTTCATTTCAGAAGTGTGTCCTGTAGATAGTTTTGGGATGAGTGACGTGCCTTGCTAGAGTGGGATTGTTTTTGCTTGAGTTCCTTGATGTTAAGATTGATTTTGGGATATATTACTTGGCATTATATATACCATGACAAGCACAATATTTATCCAGAACTGTTTGGAGGGACGAATAAACATCCAAACCTCAATGTCATTGCTACTGCCTAATTGTAAAGTGCAAAACACAAATTCGAATGGTGGTTTTGCCCTAATATCCACTAGTTATACAGCATCTTGGGCACCCACATCTTCCTTGGGACATTTCCTCGACCAATTAACCTAAACCTTAATCCTGACATCCATAACAGAGCTTTGTGGAATGTTCCCCACAAGAGGATTTAATCAAAATTATAAAATTTATATCATAAATATATATTCAACCTTGAAATGGTGTCAATTTTAAAATGATAACAATCTTCAGTATGCATTAGCAGTGTCCTATTTCAAGCACAAATACTATTCTGGAATTCTGAATTTTTTGTGTACTAACTGAGATCTTTAGTTTTACTCCTACAAAGTAAAAGTAATTAGTTACTGAATAGAATGCATTGACATGCAATACATTATCCACAGTTAGGGGTGAAAGTCACTTGTTTTGAAGTTGTTAATAATACATTATTATCCTTGGCTAATGAACAATATAAATCAAAAATATATTGCACTCATTTGTCAATATACATGTAGGTTTGGTGACCCTTGGGCTTTACTAAATTATGTAGGCACCGTACATCTAATTAGCAAGCCGGATACACAGAAATAGAAACACCTCTATTTACTTTTTCACTGAAAAAATCTCATGGTCACATACGGGACAAGATGTATTATGATATAAAAAGGTGTAGTCATGGTTTAAACCAAAGGATGTGTTTCTGGGAAAAACAAGGGATGTGGCATTGCCCAAGAAAGCAAAGAGGAACAAGATGAGAGAAAGGTCGACAATTTGTGTGGTCTTAACTGAAACCAACATGGAACAAGTGATATAGAGGAAATTAAGACAAAGGGGGTCTAAGACAAGGACAACACATCCAGGAAACTAGAATTATTAACCAACTTATGGACAGTTTTTGGAGAAAGCTCTTGATGGAAGAAAGAAGAGGGAACCATAACAAGAGCAATTAAAAAAGTACAAAAAAACAACAAATGAAACCGTATTCAGTACCTTATGAAATCAGGAAATAAATTTTTATTCATTATATTTTTTTGTATTTCTCTGAGATTTTATGAAGTATTTTCAAAGTCTTATGTATAATTCCAATGATGTATATTTAAATACACACATTAAATGCAATTACATTGAAAAAAATAAATTAAATAAGCACTGTTAGCACTGCTAAATAAGGTGTGTAAAAATAAGTATAATTAGAATGTATTTAGTATTTATACTTAACAACTAGATCATAAAAACAGCCATAGCAAATGGCATGCGCTATACCTTCATTTCTTTCACTTGGCTTGAGACAAGAAGAGCCACCATTTTTACTTCCAATTTGTATGTAAAACTGGACCAGTCTGTTAAGAAAAACAGCCATATTCAAATGAATAACTATATAAAATACAACATATAAAAAAAATGAACACAACAAGAAAGAAATCCTTTAAGACTTTAAGTGCTATTTTAAACGCAAATGCCTATAGTAGTTTCTATTGTAAAGCCACTGGGCAATTAGTTAGGCTAGACCGTTCAGGCAGATGGCACTTATAGATATAAGTTCTACCAAAGTCTCACACCTTAGATGAAACACTTGATTTAAATATCATGGTTTAGTAGTCTCCCTTTAAAGGCTATTTGTCAGCTTAACACTTTACATATACATGCACACATAGAGTTAATTAAATATATTTCCATTTCAATTACATAGTAATATAAAAGAAGGACTGTTAATAGGTTTTAGAAATTAACAATTTTCTTTTTTTTTCTTTTCATGTGCTAGCAGCTGGTTTACTGTATCTTGAAGTATCCCTCCCCAATTGTAAACTGTGTTTACCTATAATAACATACCTAAGGCAAGAGATTATGTTTAAGGCTTACATTAATTGTTTACATTTTTTTTCTAGCTAGGCACATGAAAATTTCAAAAATAACCAAAAGACACTATAATGTTGTCTGATTCATTTCCAGAGACAGAGGGATGGACTTTCATGTGCTAATAAAACTTTTATTGACCTTGTGAATGGAAACTAAATTCTGGGCAAACAGGAAAAATCCACAACTCTACTGACAGCTTTTGTTCTGTAAATGTTTTCGAAGTTTTTCTGAACTTGTTTCCATAAAGAGCATCTTTTATTCTAAACATGCAATGGCATAGAAATTGGCTACTAGCACAGACAGTAACAATAACTTTCTTTTGTTCCAAACATTTGTTTTAACGTGCCACACTGCATTCACCTGGTATTAGTTGTGTCCAAAGCGGCCGTCCTTGCCTCTCTTTTTCCAGGCCCATTAAAATAAAGATATTTGCCATCGCTCAACACTCCGCAGCCAGCCCCCACCTGACCTCCAGAGATTTTATACCACAGGTGGTTAAGTTTGCCTTCAAATCTGTCAAACATTTCACTTGGGTTAGGCCTGTTTGAGATGCATGTTCCATGTTCAGCTAAAACAGAAATATAAAGAAATCTCTGAATGTGCTACAGGAACATCATGACAGGATGACAAGCCAAGTGTAGAACATTCTTTGAACACTAACCTAGATGGTTATCTTCACATTTAGATTACAACATAGATGAAATTTGGCTGACATTCAATGACATATGACAAATGACTTATTGAGTATATGTTGTCATTTTATACACTATGATACAAACAGAATACTGGGAGATCCCCCTAGTTAAGGAGCTATGGTTATGTTCCGAAACAATATATTCTGTACTGTAGTGTTAAAGTGTTGCATTTTTTTATTGTGTATGGTGCATTATAAAGCAAATCTTATGACATTCACCTCTCTGCTAAGATACGTATATGTATGATCACGTGGTCTTCTTTGAGCTTCACAACTCGTGTATCTACCTATTAAGCATGTCTGTATAACAGTCCAAAACATAATGTTGTCAAGTTGGGGATAAACATCAGAAATAAATTCCCTCCATTGTACCAAAGTATAACTGCTTGTATTCATCATAATACATGTTATAAAACATATATTTACAGGTGACATTAATGTTCTAAATATTCATATTTATTATTATTTCTATCATATTCCTTAGTGCTGTGCAATGCATACTTTTCCTCATTCCTTCTAATGAACCTTCTAAACTTTTGTTTCTCCATATTCAAATTGTTATGTGATATACTACGTATTATGCCATGCTTGCCCACTGTACAGTGCTTCAAATACGATGGAGCTATATAAATCAATAAATTATAACAATAGCAACGTGTTAATTGATTAAATGATTGGTAGGTAAATGTCTATAAGCATCATAAACATATGTGTTATGTGATATATCAATTTGCATTAACATATCAATGAGTTAATATGTGTCCCGGGATATACAACCAAGAAATCTGCGTGTGTATGAATGTGAATTTTCAATTTTATATCTTGGAGCAATCAAAACCATTCAGAACAAATGCAAAATAAATAAATTCCCTTTAAGATGTTTTAATGTAATAATTATTTTTTTTCTAGCACACACGCAAAGTCTTTGTCCCAAATAGCAGGCGCGTTAATACTGACATCAGGGACACAGATTAACTTGTTATATTTACTGATTATAATGAAGCATTGATTAACTTCTGCTCCTAATCTAAATCACTAAGGAAATGTATAGCGCATTGTTGTTTTTACACAGATAAAAAAAACCCACAAATTTATACACTGCTTATTATTCAGCTATAGATGATTTCAAAGTAAAGCATAAATAATGAATTATACATGGATGTTGGTTTAAGGAAAAACAATATAAAAAAACTGTAATGTTGTAACATATGTTCAGCTCTGGTCACGTGACTTCCCAAGAGTCCATCCCTATGTAGGTCTCTAAATCCTTTTGAAGAAGCATCAACATTTCTAAGTATATACATTGCTCACCTTGATGAATTCTTTTTAATTACATTTCTAATTATCTAACCCAACATCATGAAAATTGCAACAAAAAGGTAGTGGAATTGTAAAGTATTAAGGTATTAGTTGTTTAAATAGCCCTGACTTTGATGTGGGAAAATGTTTGCCAATCACAAGCTTATAGACCGGCATATCTATAAGTAACATACATAAATCCAGATTATATTATTTAGTATAAACTACATCAATAATTATTTACAACAGGCATACATTTTAGTTATCCCAAACTATCAATAAAAATATTGTAATGGATACCATGCCCATTGCCATTTTAAACCCTACCCTCATCCTCTACAGCCTACTCTGTTTTCAAAATCTAGCTGGTTCTTGCAATCCGTACCGCTCCAATAGTGGTCAGCAGTGCCAATCTTAGTGCCAAGTGAGATAGGCAGCTGCCAACCAGGAAGACACCCACAGTCACCCAAAAAAGCCCCCAATGCATAGTAGTTGGTCTGGTATCTGACAGAGGTGCAGAAGAAGCCTCCACAATGCGTGACATAGATGTGAATGAGAGCTCTTTGTCTATATCGACAATTTAAATATATACAAAAGATATGGCATGTGCCTGTCTAGGCCGACGAAGGAAAATCTTGCCTGGGGCACCACATGGGTGGGGACAATCCGTTTTTTCCAGAGTTCCTTATCCAACATCCCCCAAACAGTGAATGAGTGAGCCTTAAGGAGACATATGACGAAAGAACGATTTGTGTCCATGAGAAGAGATCTCGAAAACCTGAGAGCAGGGATCTACTGGTCTAAATTTTACATATATTGGGGTTCATTAGATGGAAACATTTCATCTCATTACAAAGAGCCAACTCTGCTTATCATGCAATTCGTTTTGAGGTGGCCTTTTTATTGCATTGTTAACTCTCAAATTTATTTTAACAATCACCAAAATCCCCTAGACACTATAGAGTTATACTTTTTCAGTAAAGGAAGTGGAAAAGCAGTGCTACCATAATGGAACATACAATTATTGATCTAGGTTCTATTGATGTAGGACTCATCTAAAGGGAAACCTGTATTTACCTGTATATCCCCGATCACAAAAGCAAACTCCAGAAACACAATCACCATGGCCGTTACAGTAGCTGGGACACGGTTCTGATATATAGACTCCATCAAGGCCAAAAGCAGGAACATTTTTATGAGCGTTAGTCTCCTGTATCCAGCGGAATCTTGTCTTACTGCAATAAAATGTTATTTTGTTTTTTTTTTAGAATAAACCATGGATCATACATGTAACTAACGCATTACAAAACCTAATGCACAAATAACTTTCTTTGTTATATGTAACTGACTAGTTTAAGGGCATACCCTGTCCAACACACACTATCATACTAAAAGTTTTAGGATTTAGTTTCATTATATCCTCTAGAGGTTTCCTATAATGGTTGCTGATGAGCGTATTCCTACATAACTGTTTCTTCATGGTTTCTTCATGGTTACTGTCTCCAAAATCAGGCTTTTCTTTTAATGTAAACACTACTCACTTGTCCTGCCCATGCTTGCCTTTGTTCAACTCATATATGAACGGCATTCTATGTTTTAAACATTTTTTAAAGACCTGTTTAGAAAACCTTTACATTTTTCGGGATACAGGGCTCCAATAATTTTAGATGCCTCGGAGTGCCTAAAATGTAGATCAAACCCCAACTTAACATAAAATATTATACAGTTAAAGCCTTTGACAGAGTACTTGACATACAAAACCCATCAGGGGTTTGCATTGCTTCAGAATGTTCTGGCGCTCACTATGAAACTGGTGTTTCTATGCCAGGTGACTTATAATAATAGTTTATACATTGAGTTTGTTAAATTGAACCAGTTTTCATTTGGGTTTCCACGTGGAGACTGGTGTTGGAGTTTGATTATTTATACAGCCACAGCTTGAACTTGTTCTTGGTAGTTACTGTCACTTGTGTTTTTCCGTTAGTAATACAATATATTTTATGGCATTTTTAGCAGTCTCGGTTTATGTATACAGTCTTCTGCCACATTTAGTTGTTAACTGCCGCTGTGACTTTCACAGAACCGCTCCAGAAACAAGCTGCTGACGCTCTAGAGACGTGATAGTATTCTGTTACAAAAGGTACAAACAAGTCAATCATTTGCTTTCCTTTCCCTGGAAAGAGGGAAAACTGTTAGACAGATGTCCTTGCTGTGCTGGAGCTTCTCACCGTCTGGTCCATTGTCGTGCCAAAAAAGTGGATATTTCAGTCTCAACAAACCCTGTCTATCATAACCGATAAAAATATGTTAACCAAAGATTTTGGTCATACATGATTACGCTGCCTTCTTTTATCAGTCTGACTTTTAAGAGTGGACATTCTATGCTGTAAATATATTTTGTCAAGCTGCAGACATTTTAATATATATATATATATATATATATATATATATATATATATATATATCTGTGGCTCTCACAAAGGCTTTTTCAAACAGTTGGTTTACCAGTTAAATATTGTCTTTATTCTATGTCCCCAAAATTTTATTTTTATTTATTTTTTAACGTTAGAGTCCATTTCCATGGATTCCAATGCATTTTACTGCATGCAAAATGGATCTAATTGTTTGGTTGGCATCACTGGTTACATTGGTAGCAAGCAGCCATATTAGATTCCTGTTCATTTCACTTCAATTTACTCAAAGAAAAGCTGTGAGGCATCATTCTTTACTGGAGACACTCCCCATTGTTAAGTAAATTTATATTCACGTGTATGAAAGTAGCCATGTAGGCAATGTTCAATTTTGAGTCTATAGTACCCTACACCTAAATATCGTACTTTGCAGTTTTACACTAACTTTATTAGCATTGTGCTTCCTCACATAGTTACCTCCACTGGTTGAAATAATTTTCATTCTAATTACTGTCATTTACAGTTTGAACTACTCAATCTGTTAAAAGATATACAGCAATATCTCATTAGAGAATTAATAATAATAACGCCCTACCTAGAAGCCAATGATCTTGGAATGACAATGGTTATTCTTGTCCAGTCTTCATAGTCTCCGATGTAGTAAGTGGTGGGCTCACATAGCTCCCCAGCACCTCCTTCATAGTCTTTGATGGCCTGTGATGCAGGAGAGCAACCACCGCTCACCAAGGACCAAGACAAGCCGGCATCATGCGAGTACTGCAGGAGGACTGGGGTTGTATTGCTGAACACATTGGTGCAACCTACAATCAGCTGAATCAAACAAACACAGGACCAGTCAACTTTGTGATGTCTACATGCTATATAAAAATTGTATGATATACAGCATACATACATACATACACACATACATACATACACGCACAAATAGAGAAGCAACCAGATCCTTGAACCCCAGAATATACCAATCTAACAACTTGGTAGTTCTATTAGATGACGTTTATCATGTTTTTAACTGTTAGTAAATTGTAAACACTATATACATTAACGTGTTTAGTGAGGAATGTGATTATGAAACACTTTTATATATTGCCTTGGCAATGTATGTGTATGATATATTCATATAGATGAGACTTGATTGAAAACAAAATATTAACTGTTAACATACATACTGTGCAAACAGAAGGCAAAAAACAAAACTTCAAAATTGTTCATAAAGCTTGAAGTAGAACATATAAACACAAATATATATTTTGATATAATTTTTACACATGTATGACTGAATCGATTACATTTTAAGATCAAAGCAAAGCAATGTTTCCATGTGAATGTGCTAATTCTGTATTTAAAAATTATACTGTAAAAATGTTCCAAAATAATTTTCCCTTAAACACTGCCAAAATATGAGATACAAAACAACTAAAACGTGGTTAGTCTCATTCTTCGGGTTAATAGAAGATTCCTAATAACAGGAAATATCAGTACTGAATCATTGAACTACTGTCAGTCAGCATTATTCCCATTAGTCACACGATTCAGAATGCTGCCAACAGCAGTTATGAAATATACATATTTTGCATAGTCACAGAAAAAAAACTTATTTTAAGGAAGACACCTAGTGTTCAGCTCCAAAGCACCCACTGTCCTGCCTCTGATCATGTTTGACCCATTTTCTAACGATGGATCTGCTTCCGTTAAGGATTAAAATGTTGATCCATGATGATAAAGCACTTTGGTACTTATACACATCCCTGCGATGTCACAAGTTACGCACAGAAATGCGTCAATGCGAAAGGTGTTGATGACGGTGACAAATATTTTTTGTAACACTTTGGGATCGTGAGCACCGATTAGCATGTTAACCCTTTGTATAGTTCTGATTAGGGGCTTTATTACAGGTAAAATGGGTTCCTCAATGCTCTTGGCCGCTTTAGCTTGCCCATCATCTGTTTTACCGGTTTATGGAGACTTTGTTATATCTCAGTGTTCTCACAGGTAATTTTTATAATTTACCCTTCAACTTAACTTCAAATAATATCAGATTCCTGCAAACCAAGGCACAGGTTTGCATTCAATTCCTAGGTATTTTCTCATCTAATCCCCGGTCATTTGCAGGGTTATAATTCGCATAGTTATAGCACTTAGTTAACTGAACTTTACATGGAAAATGTTAGCTTGCAAGTTCTCTATGAACGCTGCTGTCAAAATTGATGTTTTCAGAGCTTTCTAGCACAATAGCGGGCTAATGTGGCAGTTGAAGAACTATAATTCCCGTGTGTTGGCAGTTAGGAGTCCTCCATACCCGTTATTATAGCTCGATATAGCAAAAGATTTGTACACTGTGTGGATACTAAACATTACTGATTATTTCCAGGTAATGTCCTATATTTAGAACTGTGGAAATCATCTTTGAAGACTTCTCTGTAAACATCTGATCTCTTTAATAATTCCACATGTAAATTATTCATCATTTGTATTCACCAATTATGTAAGGGCCATGTAGTGGTGACTATCTCATTAAATTTACATTGCCGTCTACCCTCGGAAATTCACAAATGGGAATTCATTATAAACTAAATGAAAATTTGATCAGGGTTGAGAAACAACAGCTTGTCAAACCAAATAAGGCAACATTTTAGAGTCACATTGAAGTGTGGTTCTAGCAAAGAGATCAAAGACAAAATAAATAAGTACATACTTACTGAAACAATTATAAACCATTGTTACATATTACTAGCACTGATTTCTATAAACAATATCCTGTTCACCTGATTTTGGTCTATCACTCGATGTTTGTAAGCTTAGGTCCCCCTTTTCCATTATGGCCCATGTGCATCACATGCATACCACCACAGAAAGTGTACCTTGAACTGCAAAACATATCCAGGCTTTAAGATGAGGTCCCGGGTCACTGCAAAGCGATCCCCATCTGATTTTCCAAATATCATGGCAGATGGAGTAAGAGTGCAGAAACTTTCATTTTTAATCATCCCTTCGTTAGCCAGCATTAGCCACACACTCAACTGGTTCATTGGATAGTCAAAAGCAGGTTTCTCATAGAAGTTCTGTAAGGAAGTAAACATCTTTGTGAAACTCAATCCTTCATAAAAAGTTATATCACCAGATGACTTGGTAAACAGCAGTTAAGACAAAAATCATTGCACCCAGAAGACAAGTGAAGACACATTACTTTCTTATTTATATGAAGGATAAATGCATGTCAGTAACTATACTAAAACATGTTATCTGTAGATACAATACCAACAGATTTCTCTTAAGCGTTACCTGTGGCAGTGTTGGGTAGGTAACAGGTATAACCTGCTTTTGGTTTTCTGATAAAATGATGACATCATCAACAGCCCACTGATCATAACCTTCCCCTGAGAACACTGGCTGCCACCAGCGGAACCTTGTGCACGGTGTCCTTGCAGCATTGGGTAGTTCAAGATACACAAACCTGAAGGCACAAAGATCATATTTTTATGTTTAATGCATTGGAACCAAGATTCAAGGACTAAGCTAAAAATCACACTGCTACACACAATGCTTCTCCATTATTTTGCACTTAAATCAAGAAGAAATGTCTAGTAGCAACTCAATTACAGGGTTAAAAGTAACATGTGGACAGGTTACACCTTGTTTCCCAAAATATAGATCAGCCTATACAAACCATTGTCCCATTTATATGTTACTAACTGAGGCCTCCTCCCTAGATAAATACCGGTATTAGAAAAGATCTGCTTGATCAATCCTCACAAGGTAGACATTGAACTTACTTAGGTGTACTGAAGTCAGAAAAGTACATTTCCGCCATCAAATGCCAGTTGATCCCTCCATTGTTACTGTACTGAAGTAATACACCTTCTTCGCGGCTGTCTGGCTTATTACAGGAAGAACTGTCTCCACCAATTTGGATATAAAATTGAATGAAATCTACCCACGTAGTGTCCATGTCCCAACTAACAAGTTGTCTTCTTCCATCCTTTAAAAACATGTCAAAAGAAAAAGAAATCAGTGAAATGCATTGGTGACGCTCTGTATTAAAGAATGGAATTTGCCATTGACAGCAAGTGGCAGGAAATCAAGGTACAATTACACGGGTGGAATCATAAGGACAACATATTATAAACATTGTGCCTAGGTATTACAGATATCTGATATGTTTCCATGTATGTTAGGGATGCTAAAATAGATATAAAGCAATGTAAACCAGTATTATACCACTGCCAGAAATATGATGGTTTGATGTTTGAAATAGTCATATTTATGGTTTTGGACATCCAATTTTCTTCACAGTGAAATGGCATAAAATGAACTTGTCTTCCTGGAAGCAAACGGTTGCATTTATGAATGCCTGTGCCAAAGGCAATATAAACTAGTTACATCTTATCTTAATCTATCCCCTAATGCAACCTGATATAAATATATATAAATATGCTAAGGTTCATGATGTCAATGATTTTGGAAAATTTTGGAAAACAGTTAAATATATGTTTCAAGACGTGATATACTGTTCAAAAGTTTGGGGTCCTTGTTTTTTTTTTTTTAAAGAAACACAAATGTTGTCCATTAAAATAAAATAAAATGCATAAGAAATACAGTTGTTAATGTTGTAATTGACTACTGCACCTGGAAACCTGTTTTTAATGGCTAACTGATGATTAGAAAAACCCTTTTGCAATTATGTTAGCACAGCTACAAATTCCATGACCCCAAAGTGGTGAAAAACATGAAGTAGTAAAGGTACTTGGTTAGTTGCTAAACACTGAAGTACCGCTACTACAGAAACAGAAGGCCGAAATCAATATTGTTTTGTTATATTGTATTTTAATGTATTAATCATTTTGTACTTTATAGGAGGGAGATACCTTACTATAATTATGAATTTCTACATTCACTTGACAAGTAATGCAAATGTAATGTATTGGAATTTGTCACTTGGGGCTGTTTAGCTCATTGTCACCAATGGTCAGAGCTGTAGCACACGCTGTGGTTATTTTCATACCTTGGAGAAATACAGAGATGACCCTGATGAAATGACCCCACATCCTTGTTCGGGTTTAACAATCTCTCCTCCAACCACTTCCTGCCAGTCGGTTTCCCAGCCATTCAAGCCTTCAAAGTCTGATATTACAGTCGATGGAAGGGATGTTTCAGGGAGACACTGCGAGCCTTGGTATCCGGTATCACACCTGAACAAACCAAAGTACATACGGAAGATCAAAGCTACATATCTTTGTAAATATTACAAATCCAAAACGTGTATTTTAAACGAAATAATGTGAGGGATGCTTTACCTGCAGCTACAGTACTTCATTGGTACACAAACATGTATCAAACGTTACTACCATGTTGGTGGCCATCATTTATATGGTTTCTTAATGGGTAGATTTATTCTTCACATGCATAATTAGCAAAATGCTACAGGAATACTAAAAACAATTAGTTTAAGCTTTAGGCTTTATGCCAAGGGTAAAATTGGATTACAATTCCCATTATTCCTAGTGATGAGACGTAGTGAGAGTTGAAACAGGAGAATCTGGTCACCATCGCTGATGGAATTCATAACAGACTAATGCAGTAAATGAAGAAACTAAAAACAGAACACAATAACATGAATGTATTCTGCTTACCGGCAAGTGCCATGATCACACCAGCCATGACCGCTGCACATGTTTGGACATTGTTGTCCAATGTAAATATTGTCTAAAGCCCACTCATCTTCTGATGTGTAATATCGCTGGCTCCAGCGGAAACGCGTCGCACTAGACCTTTAAACAATAATCAGAGTAAGGAACAATAATAAGCATTAACAACTTAAAAGGAAATATGCCAACATTAATTATAATTACTTTTCCTTTCCACATAAAATCCAATTTACCATAAATAAACTACAGTGATATGCTTAAAACAGCAGATGTTCTCTATTAAATGGTTAAAACTGTATTACATGACTATAGGACCTACTTGGGCTCCTAGCGCATATAGAGTTATAGTTTTTTTTGCATGCAGTTATTTTACTAAATTGCCAATTTCATGTTTAATCTCGCAGCCATGGCCAATGTTCCATCTAATTTTTCTTAGTTGGCGTGCGCAGAAAATTTCTCTTGTGCAAAAAGTTTCATAGAGCAAAAATTTTGTGCGCACAATATCCGCGCCACATAAAGTTTCAATAAAATTATTATTTTTTTCTTTTTTTGGGAAAAACTGTTGTGCGCACAATTTTTGGACATGTGCGCTCTCTAAAAAAGCTATGTGCGCGCGCACAAGCGCACAGCTTAGAGGGAACACTGGTCATGGCCCAATTTCAATATCTGTCTATCTCAGCCTTTAAAACTTTGTTATATTACTTAACTTGCAGAAATGCAACATACATATTTTGCTTGACCAAAGTTTTGGACATATATCTTAAGATTTATGTATGTTGGACAAGTAATGTGTGCTGAATATGTAGCATTTGCTCATCATTGCTTTAATAATCATTTAAATGTGTTTCTGTCCTGGAAATTAAGTGGTAATTTTGAGAACAAAATATAGTTTTGCATAAATGCCTACAATTGGTTAATTAGATTTACTTAATTACATGGAATGGCTCATT
This sequence comes from Spea bombifrons, assembly GCF_027358695.1. Lineage (NCBI taxonomy): Eukaryota > Metazoa > Chordata > Amphibia > Anura > Pelobatidae > Spea > Spea bombifrons. Next base: position 61,622,359 of record NC_071090.1, on the reverse strand, counting down.
CTAACATTAGGTGTTGATTTGCCTGTGAAGTCACAAGTTGACAACTGCATCGTTCCAAGCTTTCGTGTAAATTTCTCCTTATGTGAATTCATTAATTTACGAGGCAATCGTTAAAAAACAGATTATACTGTTCTTTCACACAACCTTCTCTTTCTTAGCTTAATGCTAGATATAACCTGACTCTCCCATATTTGCTATTTCTAATAAAACAAATTTCTGATGTGGTCAGGGAAAAAATAATCAAACAAGAAGATTCCTTCAATAACCCATCCCAACAAATAACTAGTACATTGGACAACAAGTACTGATATTCAGCAGACCTTTACCTAAATGAGTGGGTCAAAACATCTACTTTGTAAATATTAAAAGTAACTAATTGACTACAGGTAATCGCCTGGGTTGGGACTCACAAGAATGCCAGACAAACAAATGGAGTTAAGAAAAAATGAAAATATATGCATTCATTCGTTTTGAATTCAGCATCCTGCTGTGAGCAAGGAACTGCCTGAAGCGTTTCATCACATTGGCTATAGCGTTAGGTAGTTGTTGCAGCATCTTAGACACAATTTACCAATTTCCTTGCATCAAGTATTCTTTTTCACAAGTCTTCACTCCGTTAGTGAGAAGCGCCTTATAGAACACATGGTCATACTTATTTCCTTACAGCTGGGTGAGATAGGCAGTGCTGGAAAAAACCCTGTCTTATGGGGAAGACAGCAAGGGGTAGACAATGGTGGAAAAGTTGACTTGAAGAAATTGGGCCTCCAGAATTGGGTTTTTATATACAATGCCGCATATGGTGATGTATATTGGCTCAGCCAGAAGGCACAAGCTCCAGAAGGTGCCAGCCCTGTGCTGGCCTAAAGTCAGCCCTGATTGGAGACTATCTGTGCTTACATTGATTTTTTTGTTTACAAGGTGTGACTGCCAAATGTGTTCTTGGACTCATTCAACATTAACCCCCTACTTCACTGATGCAGCATATATAAGCCAGACAGCCAAACAGCACATTTTCGTAGGATTAAATATTAATAACATCTAGAATGAAAAACTATTTTTTACCCGGTCTTATCATCATGTCAAGTGAATAAATGACTTGTGTTATAACTATCTTATTGCATTCCTTGTGTTTTGAGTTCTTACCAGGTTTTTTGTGGCAAAGGCAAAGTTATCCTTCTCCAGTGAGTGAATTCACTTGAATGGTAAATACTAGATGATGTGAACTCCTGGCAGCTTGGCATGCTTGGAAGACATTCCTAATGAGAATGGGATTTCAAAATTACATCACAACCACAAATACAGCCTGATATGATGCAGAAGGCTCAAGGCCAACAAATCACTTCCTAGACATACAGATTACAGATAAATGAAGGAAATTAGTAGAAATCTCTGTATTAAACCACAACAAGCAAAATCGAAATTTTCTATATGAGCACAATTAATGTGTGTTAAAATATAGAAATGGTGTGAATAGAAAGTTTCCAGGCTCAATTTATACAGGTGAAACATTTTAAAATTAACCCTTAGCATTGTTGGTGGACAATGTATGCAGTGAGGTCTGCAACGGACAAAGCGTATGAGCTGCGGTCTGGTTTGTGTTTAATAGGGCACTGATATGCACCTTGTTCTTTACCATAAATGTGTAGCTTTAACAAGTCCACATTTCTCATGCTATATTGAGGTTTTAAAAGTAAACGAACAAGAAAGTAAAAACAGACAAGTTTCAAAATAAACATTTTCACAGCAAGGAAGTATGCATATGGCTATTAGTTTAAAGTGTTTAGCCGTCAGTAAATAAGAGGTATGCTATTCAGCAACTTATAAAATAATAACAATATTTTACATTCTGAGTAGTCTGTCAACCACTTCTCCCATTTATTTTGACAGATTTTGCAAAGGAGAGCTCTCAGCACTTGTTAAACCTATTATTTAAGCGTCTGTGTATACGAAAATATTTTGAACAATGTCAGCGTGCTCTCCTTGTGATCTTGCCAAATCACATGCTCCATCACTTACCACTCTGATTCACTAGGGACCTTATTTCAAGGGCAGAGCTTGCCACAAAGAGAATAAACACAGCTCTTAATGATGCAGTCCAAATATTTTCAATAATCATCTCTCCCAGAATGAATGTGAACCATTAGAAAGATGTTAAGCGGCATCAAAAACCTCTCCAACTGAAATTTTTGTTTGCTTTCAAATTGTTCCCCAAAAAGTCATTTGCGTTCATTATTATCCTTTTATCGAGAAAACACCTGGTGGTGTGGCAAAAAGTAATTAAGCGGCAGGCTTTCTGCTCAGCACTCATCAGGACCAATTTGAGATAACACAAAGCACAATGGGGACAGAACACACCATATTCCTCAGCACTGTCAAAAAAAAACTATGTCTAGAAAGCTTCATTGCAACTTTGTTTTTTTAAGATAATCAGACGTCTGCTCTTAGGTTCATTCAGTAAATCATGGAATAATATAATAAATGCATTAACATATCTTGATTTATCTGGAAGGATTACATTTTTGGATGTACATATCCAAACTAAAATATAATTGTTAGATGCAGTGGTGGTATGTCCTGCTTCATTCATGTCGTTTATCAAGTTTTTTTGTGTGTTATAGAATGTATATATATATATATATATATATATATATATATATATATATATATATTATATTTAGCCATGGAAATGTGTTTTTCTAAATAAGTAGCATAACACATTTCTTAAGGTACAAATACCTCTCAAATTCTAAATCTCACTGAGTAATATGAATAACATATAACTGATTCATTGATTCTGATTTAGAGAGAATGGGTCAGTCTGGATATTTTCTATAAATAGGATAGAATATTAATTTTGTGATATATTTATCTGAACTGCTCCTGTTGGTACTGGATAAACATAAGGAAGCTTGATTTGAAACAATACAGAATTAAAAATAAAACCCTTTCCTGCAAAAGGGATGTTTGTTAGCTATACAGTGCGAACACATAAGCCAGTATTTTTGTTCTGGTTGAATCAGCAACCTAATACACTTTAGTGGAAATTCTAGTCAGGATGATAATAAACAGATAGCCGTGCCATGGGCTGTATATCCTCTAAATTGAGAAAGAACCCTTTCCTTGATTACTTGTCCTCCAACCTTTCATTAGCTTACCATTAGCTAGCATACACTCCACTAAATCCAGAACACGTTACACTTTACACCAAGCCACTCTAGAACTCAACAGCCCTCATCTGAGACACTTAGGGAGATTCAAAATGGTTGCTACACGGTATTGCTTTATAAGCTGGCTGCAAGGCCATACTCACAGACATTAGATAAAAAGGTTGCACAAAACACAATGTTTCTCATGGAACCTGACATACTACTCATTTTAATAAGTTATGAAATATAATAGGATAAAAATAATGGCATAATATGCCCACATACAATTAGGATATTAATGTTGATCTTTTTCAGGTAGTATGGCCCCAAAACAGCAAAGCTTCATTTCTTTGGATTACTTATACTTGCATGACTTATTATTATTTAACCTTACCTCTTGGACTAAGTGCCACGTGAGACCATGGTTTGTAGAGTACTCTAATTTGACTTGATTGTCCATATGCTGTGTAAAGCGCTCTCCACATCCCATCACTAAGTTGAACTGTATCATGTATGAAGCTCCAATCTGCATGGACTGTGTCTCCACATAACGTGTGCTTGAGGCTTGCTTAGAGTCTCCAGTAAAACTGAAAAATACAGCACAGAATGAACATAGTACAAAGAAAGCATTCTGGTGTTGTGTTATAAACATGTTAATATGGCTCATGGAAGGACTGGACTTCATGGAATTTAGGAGACAGACAAGAACACATTTCTATAAACCTTCTAGATGTCACCCAGAGGGTCCCTAAACCAGAACTGATTACAGAGTCTTCAAGTCATCATGTTTTATCTCAGGGTGGGAAGCATCACTTGGCCCTGGTCACTCTAGCTTATTGCCCACACAGGTCTGCCCACTCCCCCCAGTTCTACCCAATACCACCTACTTTCACCCCATTTCAAATATATTGATAGCTCATTGACTCTTAAAACTTTATTTACAAAATAAAAAAATACTATTTGTTCTAGGAAAAAAAACTCAAAATCAATGACCCCTACAAACCAACTGTAGTAAAACACCTAATAGCTTTATAACACAACAAAATAAATATATCATAACAAATATAACATGAGTTTTAAACATCTATCCATGCTCTCTCTCAGAACCTTCTTGGGTCACCATACTTTATGTTGTACAAAATATGTCAGGTTGTGTTGATTTTTATTTCCATATTAAATACAATTTTTTTTCAGTTCGGAGATAAGAACTTATACTGTGTACATTTACTTTGTCAACATTTAACAGCCATTTCTCCTATGCAGACAGAGATGTAGTTAAGCATGTCACAAAGCCCAGTGATTTATAGAATACTGATGTTAGTTATTCTAATTAAACAGCAATTGACAGGCTTTCCTAGTGAGGATAATTTTCACCATCATAAATCTAAAATTATGTGAGCCCGCGCTAGCTAGAGAAATGAGGACCAAAGTAGCCCACAGCTGGAAACAGCCCATCAGAATTAAACCACCAGCAATTTACTAGAGACCTGGTGTGACCTTGGCATGTTCTCTTGAGAATAGCAAGGTCAGTGATTGATGTAGTTTAAGAGATCCAACAACTGAGAAGCATAAGCAATACACAGAGGAACAGGAAGAGATTTTATTTAGGGTGGCCACATCAGATATTTCAATTCAGGACACAAATACATTTCTACCGTGCAATGTATGAATGAGATATACTGTATAAACTCATTATTATTAAATTATTAATACTCAGTAATGCATACTGCATACAGCACGGAAGACCTTTATATGTGCTGATCAGTAACTGAAATGTATTTATATCCCAGAAAAAACCTACCGTTTTCTTGGTAGAAACATAAAAGAATGCCTTGTGGTAGATGTGTCATTGTCACCACTGACAAACAAGCCAACACACTTACATTTCTCCGGAACAGTGAAGGAAAAACAACAACATCATAAACAGAATTGTATATTTGTAAACACATCTCCACCTCCAGGTTAAATCTAGTGTGGACAACTCCAGTCCCCCATTTTTGGAAATCTCAGTTTGCGAACAGGCACCCCAATTAAAGAAATCATTAAACTAGTTGTTTTGAGGGGTAAACAGAATCCCTGACCTGATTGTGGCTATCAAGGGAACTGAATTAAAGAATAAAACACACAAAATAAGTTAGCTTTTATATAAGAAAAAGCAAAACTGATGTGTTGAAAATACAATAACCTAATCATCATAAGATAGATGATTAAATTCAAAACATAAACTTGAACACATAATAAAACACAAGTACAATGCCATGCACACGGTTTCTTATTTGTATTCCTTGATTAGAGGAATGAAAGCCATATGAGACAAGCAGTGTTGCCTCACTATAATGAGTGATGAGAACTTTGCATGTCCTTTTTAAAGTGGATAATGGTGCCTATACAACCTCATTATCACTGCAAGAGCATACGCTCAGGGCTTGGCATACGCAAGCCCCTTCAGGCAGGAAGATGATCAAAAAGTGGAATCATATTATTGTGAAGCTCCTGATAATAAAACCTCTCTGTTGTAGATGCCTATGGGGATATGACAATTATTTCTGCTTCCTAAGGTTTTTTTTTTTATACACAATTGCTCTGATTGTACACCTTTTATGTAAAGGGTATAACAATTAAATGTTAAAATAATTATGTATTAGATATGCATAAAAAGGGAAACTTCACAGTTTCCCTTTTATTTTTATTATTGTAAGTCAAATACAGCCAATGGATCTGTATGAGGTCAGTTTCGAGCTGCTTACATAAGAATAATAGATATTGTAGTATTAGCCTAGAGAAAATTAAGACTGCATTTTATTGGGCCAGTTACAGAAACCTTTCGGGACCCAAGAAGATGAAGTACTTTTAGGAATTTCTTGGGGACATCAAAGGTGTAATCTGTAGAGACCACTAAGGCTGTGAAAGCTTAAGTAACATTACATGCTTTTTTTCTATGTTGGTCAATAACAAGGGCTTTGACTACAGACCAAAGCTGATAAACTAACACCAAATAATATCAGCAGGTGATACGGTAAAGAAAAGTAGTGGATCTCCTGTAGCAGATGAATTAGCCCTCACAGACTATTTTCTATTAATGTCTCATGAGTAAGTGTGAGAAAACGCATGTTCATTTCATAACAGAGTTTAGAAATGTAATTACTTTACCAGTCACACATACAACATAGCCCTATAATGTATTCACAAATTATTAGTTTTCAAATTATTAGTACCATTAATAATTGGATTGGAGAAGAAACACACTCACCATAGAGTCCAGTCATGTCCACAATATGGCTGTACATTTCCAAGGTAGAACCCAAGTGACTGAGTGACATCTACTAGGTTGGTGAAGTCCAAGCTAATGCTGTTGAAGAGGACTGAAGTCATGATGATCTCATCAATGGCCCATACATCTTCACCTTGGCCGGAATGATATGGCTGCCACCATCTAAATTGAATGCCAAACTGCTTTGCTTCCTCTGGAAGTTGGACTGATATAATTCTAGGACAGGAAACAAGTTTTTCAGTCGACGATATTAACTAGTGTATGTTATCATTACATAAATGTCACATGAATTCAGACCATTACATAGGTATCCACATAAAATCTGAAAAACATCTTGCATTAGGTAAATTTAAGCAAGTGCCCATATATAATCATAAAAAATACTAAACATAAATCTGAGTACTCAAATTATTATTATGCAAATGTCTCTAGATTTAATTTGGCAGCCTTGTATCCATTTTCATTATTCTACAATTGTCATTTTGTCAGAGATTAGAAAGTTTTCCAAATGCTTTTACTGTGCTACAGAAATCTGATTTAATCCCGTTCCCAGGGGTGAAGCAGGCTGTGTAAGGTCATTTGATTTGTTGTGGCAGCTATGACAACAGAGGTGTAGCTGACAAACGGCAGAGAAAATTAAGAGTAATATCTAATCTCCAGGAGCAATTACTGAATATAAGCACAAAGTAAACACATTCATTGCCAGGCCAATGACATCTCCTTGAATATTCAGTAAATCACTCACTGGCATGATCTTTCCCACTCGGGTGACGAGTGTAACATTTGTCTTCCCGAACATACTATGATGTCTACTAAGGGTTCTCCTGGTAATGGAGAATTAGTAGTAAAACAGCATTTTTACCTTTCCACTACATGGATTACTAATGGTAACAATTTATAGTATTAATGCACTGTGCTTGTTTTCAACTTAAACTCTCCTAAATGATATATCAAAGATATATAGAATTCTGATTAAAGTATTATTGCAAATGGGAGCTGGAGAAGGCAATTACAGATCTGTATCAGATGCATATGGTAAATATGGGTGTAAGAAAGGAACCCTGTCCCCATAACATTGCAGAGGGAGGTAAGTGAGAGGATACATCTATAAAGTTGTTCAGTCTCCGCTAAAATAAAGGAAAGCAAACCCAAACTATGTATTTCACCATCAGTGCTCCTTCAATTTTTCTTTAATCAGCGACAGAAAATAATTCAGCGAGAGAATAATGAAAAAATGTCCCGGACTTCATTTCTGGAGTGCTAAAAAATTTACATTTGCGTTTTTTTAAGTAATAAAAATGAATCCTTTCCAGTTACTACATAAGAAATTTCTAAAACATAAATTATATAGGTGAAACTTATTAAGACAAGCCACTAATATTCAGATGTATGTCATGTATTATTCAATGCCAGAGAAACACCTTAGTAAAAATGTTATTCTTTAATTAGCTGTGTGGTCTTCACAAATGCCACTGTCTGTGAGCTTAAAGTATTAAATGTCAGGACGCTAGCCTAGGAATTCCATCATACTGACGGCAGATTTATGAATGAGTCTAGAGTGCTTTGTAATACCAAACACAGCCTACATGCAGACGTGTGTGATCTGGATGATGCATAATGCATGTCTCGCTCCTTTTCATTATGTGAAATATATGGATCCTCAGTTGAAGGGAGTGTATAATGAATCCCCTTAGTGCCCTGGGATCTGGGAAATAAATCCAAAGGCAGCTCATCAGTACCATGGAATGCACTGCAAGCCTTAATACTTTGAGGTTTAGGTGTTGGAATTGGAGTACCCCAAGCTTGAATAATAAACTCAAGTAAAGAGAGTTAAAAAATACAAGTTACTTTTAAACTACCAGTTAAGTGGTAATTGAGTTATAATGGTAAAATAAATTAATTTCAATTTACAAGCTTAGCACTTTTCCCTATAACCACAACATATCTCTGATACACACATCATTCATTCACACAAATCCATTCATACACAAACGGATACATACATATTGAAATGCACACATATATACACAAAAAGCTGCCTGGAAATTGGTGAACTCTCTGGACTTCTGTCAAAAGCATACACTGTTATTTCTCTCTGTAAACAGTGCAAACCATCATACCTGATTAGAGACAGAAACATAGAATTTGCATGTTTAAATTCCCATACTGCTCCATGGCAAAGAATGTGGAAAACTGACTTATAATTAATACATGTACTACTCTGCATTATTTGAATACAAATAAATGTATAATTCTATTTTTTTAAGAATAATTTTTCAACCAGAGTATATTTTTTAAAGCTGATTTAGTGATTTGAGAAAATATTATTTTCAGCCTAGATTTCAATTCTCTACTGCATCACAAACGATGTATCACTCTGGTAATCCAAGCTGCATTATATACATCTGGGGATGAAGATGAAAACTGATTGCTTCCAATTCTTCTCCACTATCAAGTGTATCTTTGTTAAAACATAAAAAAAAACCTGGGCCTCGAGAGAGCTATATACATCACTTTTGACATGCAAACTCTTCACATACCTTGGCTCATGATAGTTGAGATAAGAATAATGATCCAGCAGTTTCCAAGTAATGCCATTGTCATGTGAATAGTGAAGCAGGATGCCTTCTCCAGGCTTGTCAGGTGCTTTGCAGGTGCTAAGGACAGACTTGCTTCCAATTCGCAGAGTAAATTGCAAAAACCTACAGGGAACAGGGAACTAAATTATGTGCAATCACTGGCCAATAGTACCTTTTCTGGATGTTTTTTTTTAAATGATTTATAACACATTGGTGACAGTGGCCTCAAAATTTTTCAACAAGACATCCGAAAAAAGGCACCCGAATCGCGTTTCATAGAGGAAAGAGTTGGCTTTATCAGAGCCTGATTGCTCAGTAAAATATGCATTGTACACTTTTCTCCTTTAATGTCTTGAATGTTGATCACCATTAGGATTTTGAGTGTTAGTATATAACTCTGCTTTGTTTTTCTTGATTCAGATTCATTATTCAGATGTTGGACATTAGTTCTTTCTGTTTCTAGTGGTAAGAATTGCTTTTCTTTGATACTTTTGTTCTGACTACTGTTTAACAAATGAAACATGCTGTAGACTAGAACACAAGAATGCCTTATTCTTTACGGAGGGCAGTAAAACATTTCATATATATTTTTTTCCAAAACATGTATTTCTGTTTATTGATAAGAGCAGTAAGCCTTCTTAATACGCATTATTCATTCTACTATGTTGTGTTATTTTAGTAACACCACCATACCTCATAATCATCTATGTATACATGGTGGACATCTACGGAGATGGGCTTATGACCCATATTGTGTGTCTAGTCACACACATAGACACACAGTTCTCTGGATATTCTGGCACCTAATTATTTAAATTCAAGTAACTCTATAACTAAATGCTTAGTAGTCTGATTCCCTTCTGATGCTTGGTGGTCCTGGTTATTGGTCCATGGCTTGTTCCTGGTACTCCCACTCATATCCTACCCTAGGCCCTTGCTTTACTTGTTCCTCAAATATTATGGTATTCTTAAAACAACTTTAGTGTGTACTTGTTCAGCCCCAGCGTGCGGGCAGATGCATCTATGATCACGGAATCAGGATCCTTGTCTTGGCTCACTCCTGACTGCTATTCTTTTTTAGTATTACAAACCTGCAATTTACCATAACGTTTTATTAACTTATTCATCCCAAGATACATTGTATTTTTATGACAAAGAAACATTTTAACATTTGTTCACTAATCTATAATTGTGGCACAATTTAAATACATTTACTGTTTTATCTTTATTTCAAGAAAAGTCTAACAAGCATTTTTCTTTTTATATGTAATGGTTTCATTTATTTTCCTTTCACGTACTGCACTACTCAGATTATTACAAAAGAAAATTATAGCAATAAAACCAAGTATCCTCATATCCTATTCCAGGGCACATAATAAAAAACACACGTCACTCACTTTGACTGGGAGCTGTCAAGAAAAGCGGTAATGAGCTGTCGCCTCCCATCCTTATTAAAAATTAAAGCTTTGCCACTTGCAAGCACACCACAACCAAAACTGACTTCAGCACCACGGATAGAGTAGAAATTATGGTATGAAGAAAGCCTGGAGCTAGTGAAACTTTCTGATATAAAGATGGGGTAGCTCTGAGAAGCCATTTCACACGCCGGACCAGAAAAACCAGGTTCACATCTGTAATGTAGAAATTTAAAATGACACATTAGAGTGAGAAAGAAAGCTGAAAATATATGGCCAACTAGATGTGGGGTCAATCTCAATTCTGAGATTCTATAGCAAATCTGCAATATTAGGCAGACACCTACTCTCACGTGTTAGTTAGGTACTTTGGTCTCATGCCAAAGCCAGCTGATAAATACCTTTATAGATCATGTTTGAAAGTAGAACTTTTTTGATACTTCTGCTAATTTTTTTTCAGAAGACATCTGCCATTTTGTTTCATCTGAAGATATGTACATTGCCAACACTGTTAGAAATATATGTGCAAAATCTCTTCTTGTTAATTTCTGAAGATATCACCTGTGCATTATCCCAAACTTTCTATTTTTAAGTGCAAAATGTGGTCTTTTGATGTGTCTACAAAGAAAGTAAAGCTGATGGATGTCAAGAATGATTCAGCAATGGAAAGCAGTAAAAATCAATATATGTAAATCTTGTTTCTTCCCCAGTTGAAGTGTCACGTGGGAAATCTGACAGACTTCATGGTAAAAAAATAATAATGCAGCAAGCAGCACACGTGGCATTTACAAGACGTGAGACCTACTTGCAGCCAGTCCTTGTGCACTGTCCGCGGCCAGAGCAGAATTTCAGGCACGATGGTCCAATGTAAACTGTAAAATAATTTTTGTATCATGTTATTATGGTTGGGGATAAGTGACTTTCCATCGTTGCCCTTATCAAGACACAAAAAGTATGATAAGGCTAATGATGGAAAGACAATCTGCAAATTAATTAATAGGTTTTAAAAGTCAGTACATAAGAGTGATGTATATTATATCAGTTAAGAAACATTCTGATAAAGTATATAATATAATTTAACCCTCTGAGTTCCAGAAAACAAACAATGCCTTACAAACCCTCTGATAAGGCATTTTCTCATCTTGACTTAAATGCCTTTTTTATACTCTGTTGAGGCATCCTCTAGCTGACCTAGAAGGCACAGTAGTACAGTAATTCTGAGCTACCCTATTTGGGCTACATTCCTACATAAAAAGTTTCAGTAGCAATGGTATTCAACTGTTGCTCTGTTTTCTTATACTTATTTGTTAACATAACAATACATTGCTTACTGTAATAATCATTGACAGAAATACCACAATGTTCCATAGGAAGTGTTACTGCAAACACATCAATGTCTATATGTTACTGCAAACACATCAATGTCTATATTATGGAATAGCTTCACAGATAAACAGTAAATGACCCTTGTAAGAACAACCCTTGAACATGGGTTGTTCACCTGCCCATGTCACCTAAAGCAGGCTGTATTGTTACTGGAATTTCTACCTCCACATGTCCATGTCATTCTTGCCTATTTGCTAGTGTATCTGTGAATTGTAATCAGTGGCCTTTACATAACAGAGTTGGGCCCAACTTCATTTGTTGGAGCAATGTATCCAGCCTCTGATGTTTGCGCTCCTTGTATGCATCCTGCTGTCATTGCCTTCTGTTTTTTTTTACCTGGCTCTGTACTCTGCTTTGTTGTCACCCCTTTGGTATCATTTAGATTTGAGTCTTATTATTTGGCCCAGCTTAGACTCTCTACATGGTGTCTTGTCTTTTTTGGGACCTCGTTTGACTGATTACCCAGTTATTGACTCAGGCCTGGACTTTGTATAGTTCTTTGTCATACCCTTTTGTAGTGTGTTTTTGTTCCTACCGTATAAAATTTCAGCTAGCTACACCATGATTATGTCCATGCTGGACTCCCTGGTGTCTGTGCTGCCAGTCTGTTGAGCTCCTACCACCAGTCTTCAGTCCTGAGAGATTCACTGCTGTGCACAGTCCTCTACATTCTTGCCCCTGTCTACAAACTGGTTCCTTGCCTTGTCTGGTCTACATAAACTGTTCTAGCAACATACATGAAGATATTAAGGCCTCAGTGCAACAGCCTCCATTAATAGTGACCTCTTTTGGACTTCATATATGTTCATAGTCCATTATGCGCTCTAAAGGGCAGTTAATTATTGCCACCACCCAAGAGCTGGTGCTTCTGTGGGTAGAATTCCCTGCCACCAGGTATCTTCACATAGTTTACTCTTCACCAAGGTTTAACTAAGTTTTCAAAGCCATTCTTATATCACTTATTTGACTCTGATACTTTATTGATACTTTTACAGATACATATTATATTATGAAACATCTGATGTGTATATTTAAGGAAATTGCATAGCAGTAAATGACAAAAACGTAATTAAAATATTTAATTGGGCCCTAAGACTGAGACATAATATAAAAGTAATACATGGAAAAGCTAGTTCAATGTAAAAATAAGCATGTTTAGAACATGTGACACAAGAAGCACATGGTACATCTCAATGGAGTCAGCTGCATTAAAATGTTCTTTCTTTCTAGATTGTATATCAAGACTAAACTCATGGATATCAACTGGGGGTGACAGATTTTCTTTTGAGTGCCATCCCTCACTTGTATTGCATTCATAAAACATTTGTACATACCTATTAATATTAGATGAGTTGAGTGAGGGGACCTGCATATGAAACACTATGAGGTGACACCTAATGTTATGTGCTATTTAATGTGAGTATGTGGCTGCATTATGATGCTAGAAGTGAGAAGCATTATTCTACTAAGTGCATCCTGACACAAATAAACACTGTATGAGAGTTTTTGCAATACCACATGAGTATTTTAATGAGTTCCAAACCGATGAAAGAATGAACATCAGCATGCAGAATATCTTTACAAAAGAACAAAAACAACGAAAGCAAAAAGCTGTTTTTAGTGTTGCTGGGTTCTTAAAGAGTTTTATGTATTAAGGGCAGGCATGAAACCCCAGTGTTTTTTCTTAATGTCTACAGGTCAATCCTAGTACAGAAGAAGTGTTCTGCTACACATTCATGCACATCAGCAGTAAAAATTGAATGAAGTACGTTCTCTGGCTATCATGCACCTCCAGGCACTGTCCATGGTGCTGAAAGAAGCTTCAACATGGAAGAACAGTGTCATTTAACACCTACTGTGGGAATACAATTATGATAATAATAATACTATGTTTTCCTCAAATGCATACATTAACCCTTTTCTTCTCCCTCTTCCCCAACTATTCACACATTTTGCTTTACTGTCCTTGGCTAGATGAGAGACGGGCACTGGGAAAAACAGGGTAGGAAAATACTTTTTACACATTAGAAGTAGTAAAGTTAAAATTGTGAGGGAATTAAAGCATGAATGCCATAAGCATATGACTAGTCTGATTACAATAGAAGATCATGTAATAACATAATTGTGTTTTTTGCAGCAGACAAAAATAGGCAGAATGGATGGTTATCTGCAGCCATATTCTGCTTAGCCTTAACATATGGGAATAGGCTACTTTACACCAAATCAGTAATTAGGCTGCTTCATTCTAGGACTATGTAGCCTAATTAAGTATTGTACATTCATATCAAATGCATTGTTTATTTATATTTTTGGAAATGATATCTCATACTGATGACAAAAAAAGGTTCGGGGAATTAAACTAGAACATGTTTTTTTTTCTATTTTGCAATCATAATGTATTCTTTTAATGTATGTGTGTATACAGCATATACAGCATATTTCATATAAAACACATTTAAATTTGTTACTTTTCATGAGGGAGGGAGAGGATGAAACTACATGAAAAGATTGGCTAATAATACAATCCTTTTAAAAGAGTCGTGAACAACAAGTAGAGAACGAGAAGAGAATGGTATGAGATTAAATGGTTGTCAGGCGTAAACCTTAAATTCCTCCATAATCCAAGGTAGAGACATAGCCCAGAAGACCTGAAAAGTCTCCATTTGTCAGGCAGATTGAATCATACGTGTCACTGGATTTGCCTTTATTTTAGTTTAACAGAAATTACATGGCAGTCTGGCAAGCAGTGCTCATCTGAGCCACTTATCTAATATAGTGTGGAGAGGCGTAAGAATGCTTTACATCAGAGCCACATGGTCTTGTCTACATCAAATAGCTTATTGCTTTTTATTCGATTCACACGCCACCTCTGTAATCACCGCCTCAGCTGGCAGTCTGAGCGCAGAAGCCAGCAATTAAATAGACGTGCTGTTGGTTTGCCTCCTGTCGTGACTGTCACTTCAGAAATTGCTGAGCCAAACCTAGATATACTGTGAAGAGATATATTTTGCTCTTCCTGGATGTCATCTGCACATGCGGTGGTTACACGCTGTTTTAAAATCTTCAAGGTAACATGCGAAAGTGGCTTCCATAAATATTTTACACCTGAGAAAATCTACATATTATTCAGTAACATCTTGCTTGTACCTCTAGCAATCAGAAGAATAATTCCATTTTAAATTAATCTGTGTTTACCATGGCTGATTTTAAACCGGATGTAAAAGTTAAAAGGATTTCCACTCAATAAAACTTTAAAACAGATAGGCCAATTCACATCTGCATTAAAATTATATTTTCCGTTATTAGAGCCTTTACTTTTGTAGAAATAACAATGTAATAAAGATATGAAACATTCAGGAAGGGAAGACGTTATTAGAATTCTTTGTCATTTTCAAGATCAAGAAACATACACCAAGCATCATGAATTATAAAGAACTAAAAGCCAGCATAGGCTAAATTACCCTATTCCACGGGGAAAGGCTGAATTTAGCACTTATCTCGGAATCTGCACAGTAAAGACCCCAGGGCTGGATTGAGGAATGTGAAGCCCAAAGACACAATTTAGCTGACAACTCCCCAGTATCACATAATTCTCGTTCACCTCTATGTATAGGGTTATGTCAGCAGCACAGGTTGTGAACTGCCAGAAACACTGTTCTAATTCTTAATTTTGATATATTTTGATATGGAAAGCCAAGCATAGTACTTGTTAAAGCCAAACATTGGTTGGGCAAGTAAGGAGATCCAGAAATTGCTCCTATAAGATTGTGGAGTTTTTATTGCATTTAAGATTAACCGAGGTATCAACGCACGTAAAAAAACAACAGATCTGTGCCTATTTGAACAGGCTACTCATCAGGTGTTAGTTGAAGATGCACAATACTAACTGTTGTCCAGAGCCCACATGTTTCCTTTAATTGGCCCATTCTGCCTCCACCGTATCCTTGTGTCACGAGTAAGAGCTGCGTTGGGTAGGGGAATAGTAATTCGGCTCCACCTGCATTAAAAGGAAAGTTTCTGTTACGTGTATACTTGCTTGTTAAAGATTTAATTTAAAACGTTGTACTCTCTTTAATATAGGCAAATGATTTGCTATGTGTAACTTCCACAAAGCAATTATATTCTCTCTCAGTCAGGTCTGTTCACTAATGAAAAGTGCATGCTAGTTGGCCAAAAATGCAGGTTTACAACAGCAATCTCACGCAGGTCCAAGTTAAGTCCAACCGGCATATTCTCCATTGCCAACTAACAAGAACACCATTCCACTCAGATACATGCAACTGCAAGAGAGTTGTGTTGATGATGTTGGATAAAATAAGTAACACACACATTTGTTAACTAATGAGTTTGTTTATTAGCTTTCCCTTCAATACTGCTTACCCGCTGTAGTTATCTGATGAGTAGATGGTGCTGTGAGGGAGATGAGAACCAGCGCAGAGTTCAGGGAGACATTCAGAGTGCATCAGGGACCAGCTACGGCCGTGGTTAGTTGAAAACTCCAAACTTACACTGGTAACAGAAAATGGAACTTTTTTAAAATGGAATCACTGAAACAATATGGCAGAGCGATAGCACTACTCATAATGAAAAATCAGTGATATATCACTGCAAATTTCATGGACACTGAGTAATTTGTACCCCTTGGTGGCCTTGACCTCAAGTTTATTTGGTAACATTGGCCATAGTAGGATCTTACACTGTGTATGGACACTGTCAGCATCTGTACTCTCAGAGAAAGCAGGAAAATAACTCAAAAGCATAAGATAGCAATTATGCAAGCCTTGCTTTTTATGGAGTGATATTTCCTTAGTATCTTTCTTAAGTAAGCAAAAGATAATTTAATGTCATTATAAACAGATAAAACAGATAAAATGCTTCATCTGAACTGCAATTCATCTCTAATTGAACCAACCCCTTACAACTACAACAAGAATCTAGATGGCAGCTGTATTTATTTTAAATTATTAACAATTAATTCATAATTGCTGGACCGCCACAGCAGCCTTTTGTAGCTTATACCACTTTATTTTCCTAAATTTGTTTTTAAACCATGAATTCATTTTAAAGCAAAATTGCATAGCCAGTGAGTATATCTAATAGCCATTCTTTGTTTAAAATGACTACGTTGTGTAAAGACACATCAAATAAATGTCTAGCTCCACATGTGAATTATAAGAATACATCTGGTCTCAGTTGGGATCTTTCAGTCTATTACAGCAGTTTCACTGCATGTAGTAAATACATTAAATTGAGAAGGATTACCGATGACCAGCCATGGCTATTGGAAAAAAATGAGCATGTACAAGTGTTCCTTCAGGTCGAGAGCATATACTTTATCAACAAGTAGTTATCATGCTGACAAACAGCCACAAAATCAGTCTGCAGATCAAGATCTAAATAGGTGGTACATTTCGATGGTGTGCAAGTCATGTGATAAGAGGTATATAGGTGGAAAATATGTGGAATACCCTAACAGACGAAGTTGTAGATATCAGAAATGTGAGTGATTTTAAGCAATGGTATAACATAAAAACCTGGTGCCCCTACAAGCTGTGTTAAGGGCCTCCGCTGCATGTATGTTCCCTGTTTTGGATTTATATGGCTCTGACTGATTTATAAGTTCTATAATTTATAATTTAGGAGTATATAAGTATGCACTTTACCTGTTTCCTGGTTGATGAGATCCACAGCCTAGATTAATTGAAAACTGTATCATATGTGATTCTGTGGAAGGAAGGACAGGAAGCACATGGAAGAAATCGACAGCCCAGACATTAAGGCTATGTCCTCTATGGCTGCTTTGCTTCAGACAAAACTTTGTGGCTGGAGTCTGTAGTTCTGGGTTTATCACAGCAGAAACCAACGATGGAACCTTTCAAAGGAAAAAAAAATCAAATTAGCAGGGAAACAACATAACGTTGGTTCATGTGATTGTGCTGTGTTTATTTTCTAAAAACATTCAACCATACAAGTACCATATCACCCAGTTTGGGGTTGTAACTAGGTGCTGCATAGTCTTGGGTTCCCCGTTTGCCCATTGATGGCCTGTGCACAATATGATGTGATACATGCTGATGAACACACAAAAATTTCTGTTTGAGGTTACAGGGAAAGAATTTGATGCCCTTTAAATGCAACCTGTGGCAGCTTGCCCCCTAGATTGATTTCATATTTGGTCCGGTACATACCTTTCCTAAGAATGGAGTTCCTTATGGGGTTTGTGTTTATTTTTTAAACTTTTTAGGTGTGGATAAATTTATATCAACTTGTCCCAAAGAAACCTGATTTCCCATGAAAGGAACTGGATTGTGATTAAAAAGGACTGGGACTGTTAACCAGGCAGGTCATTCTGAAAACCATTCCAACAGCAGATGTGCCTGTTATACCTTATAAGAGGAGTATGACAGAGTATCCATAACAATGTGTTCCTTCCTCCCATCAACTTGTGCATATAGAACGACATCGTTGTCATGAGATTCTCCTGGATTACACAGTCCCCCTAAGAAACATTCAAAAGCACACAGAAATATTAACTTTTGATTACACATAGAAAGTAATTACCAGCAGCACAAAAGTGTAATGATAAATAATTGACATTTTATTCCAAGATTTTTTTATTTAGTTGCTTGGGATTATTACTAATGAGGACAGTAGAAAACGCATAAACATGACTTGAACTTCATACATTTCCTTTTTATTACACACTAAATATGTGAATATCACAATTAAACTCTGGAATCTGTAAGAATGGCTTCATTTTGCTGAACCAACAGTTTCCACCTCAATGTCCACAGGGTTAGGAAATCTCTTTTCCTGTTGTTCTCTCAGGTGTTTAACTGCCTAGACAACCGGGAGAATTTCTGTCCTGCTTTCCTGTGATTATTGAGGACAAGTAAGTCCTGGAACTACCCAGAAATGCCATAGGCCACAACAGAAACATTCTTGTTTCCTAACATGAGGAATTAATGTGTTCCTTTGGATTCCTGGATTTTAGATTTCACAAAGAATAGTTACCTATGTTCATACCTAAAATGACTAATGGAAGTGTGGAAAAAGTTTTATGCATTGCCTCACAAACAGTTACAGACAAAAATAATTTGCTAAAACAATGAGATTGCTAATCATGAAAACATATTTTCTTGGTTATCCACAAGTTTCACTTTTGGGTGAATCTCATTCAACAGCAATTAACTGTTTCCAAAAAAAGTATAAAGTGAAAAAGTACAGAAAAACATGTATAGATAGATATGAGAACTGCAAAAATACTTCACATAGACATTTGATGATGACAAACATATTACAAGGACACATATAACATATCCCAAAAAGACATTCCCAATCCAGGAGACACCTAATTCAAATGCAACACAATAGCATTATGTCCTTTCAGAAAAAAAGACAAACTTTTGGGAACCCCAAGGCCTTTGTTGATATGGGTTTCCTGTAGAGTTAAAAAGTACAAAAGTATTGAGATTTGTTCCGATACCCATCACTTACCATTGCCGGAACCATTGCTTTCCAAACTGACACAAGTCATACATATGTAGGAGGCAATTATTTGATTATATGAAGGAATTAAATCCTTACGCATAGTAAGTAGCAAATGCTCTAAAATTCTAAGCAGTGAACTAACACTGTAATTTAAATCCATGTTTTATTTAGATAATTACTTAACAATACATTCAGTATCTCTGTAAATAGACTACAAATGTTGCTGGTCCTGGTGGGATGAAGGATCTTTTGATAGGGAGTCTAGTTTTTAGCATGTAAGAGCAGTTGAAATAGCCAATTAAGGAGCATGCTGGATGTTAGATAACACATTTGCATGTAGAATTTGGAAAAATAAAGATCACAACCATGTGGACTGTACAAAAAAGAGAGCTACAGTGCTTATCAACAGGTATATAAAGTATGTAAATTGAACCCACCATTATAAAAAATAACAAAAAACCCCAAAGGAGGGTATTCAAATATACAATACACTACAGCCTGCAAATTCAGGAAACGGTAGGATATACATCAAATAACAAGATAAACAACACAAGGGACTGCAATTATTCCAGAGAGCTTTTACGTGTATAACAGGTTTCTCACACTAAACTAAATTGTAGCAATGGTTAGCAGTGAGCAAATGTTCAAGTATGCAGGAGCTAATGTAAGAGGTTGCTAAAGCACTCAAGATAATCTGAAATAAAAAGAACAATTGCCAACAAGAGATCTCAGACACTGGCTCAGGAAAGCTTTAACCAAATCAACTGTAAATTCACATGTGAGATCCCAACAATTACAAAGAACTTAAATGTTGTGTTTTTTAAGTGGATCTCTAGATCTTCTACTGGCTGTCCCCAAGCTTCATAATAGACAAAGGTCTCTTTGGATTAGCAAATATCTGAAAGATGGTTACTGATTATGCCACCAGTACATGACTGGAAACTTTCACTGCTGGAGGCATGGTATGGGTATTGAGAACAGTACAACAGGCGGAGAAGTTCAAAATTCTGTATTGTCTTGTTTAGCACGGACATAATCCTATTTCTATCCCGCTACTTCTATTTGACGTTATACAGTCTTGCATATTTTATTGTGTTAGGGTATTAAATTGTTTAAGTCTGTTTAGGGAAGGACCTGTCATTATGATGCCGTATTTCCAGACGGACCCGGTTAGATACTAATATTCCATATAAAGAGCTCAATGTGACCGTATTGCGGGATTTATTTATTTTGTGCATATAGGTATGTGGGCTCTTTTTCTAAATATGCTCGCATGGTCTTATGTAGAAGGGGGCCAAAAATAATTTACAGTAATTATACATTTCAGCAATTCTTCCCCTTAAAATGAAAACATTTTGCTGGCTCAGTGCATATCTAAGTTCCAAAAACAGAACAGAAAGATAAAAAAATACACCTGTATCTTTTACTATGATTGATTGCTTTGTGACTAAGCTAAATTAATCTGACTTCACATTTGTTTTAGTTGTTTGTATAATGTCAACTTTGAGCTGGCAGTTAAATTTAATTATAAGAAGACATTTAATGCACTGTGTCTGAATTTTTATGCATTATAAATGCAGCCTTAACTGCTACAGTATATAAATTGTTTTATATCAGAGACATGTAACTAATGAATATAAAGCTGCTTGCTCTTTAGTATATCATGCCTCATTAAATAGCGAGAAATAGCACCTCTATTTGGCTCAAATGATCGGAACTGAATGGATAAAAAGCAGAATGAGCTTTTTGTTACCGAAGTGATGCACCAAAAATTCTGGACTGAAACTGAAAATTCAGGATTCATTTGGCCGAAACCGACCCCCCTCCTTAAATTATTTTTTATTAAAAGTAAGTAACACGCCAAAATTGGACAAAAAATTGCAATAACAATATTAATATATATATATATATATATATATATATATATGATTGTTAACAGCAATCACACTCCTATCATGCCCAGGCATACCCAGATTCCAGCATGTACTGGAACGGAGCAGAGCAGAATCATGTGACTCTGCTGGGTTCCTGCTTTTCCTGTCCGGTACAAGAAAAGCTGCTCACACACTGTACGAGCAACACACAGGTAAGCAGCCTGGCCCCTGCGGATGATTATTTTCGGCCATTTTTTTTATTTCGCCATTTTGCCGATAATACCCTTTTTTCGATATATCGGTGCATCCCTAATATTCTCTGCCGGATTAACGTAGGTGCTGATGGAGCTGCGGCTTCAGGCCCCTGTCTGAAAATATATAGCGGCCTTATTTCCTGGTGGGCCGGCCGCGCACCTGTGCTCTTGTACAAGCAGGAACCCAGCGGAGTCATGTGAATTTACGTCACATGACCCTGCTCTGTTTGTGCTTCCCCTGGGCGGTAAAAGAGAAGTTGTTTGCACAGAGTGTGTGCAACACAGAGGAAAGCAGTGGCCCCTGTGAAAGTCTATGGGCGGCAAAGTCTTTTTGGGGGCAAAGATGGCAAGTCCTATGCTTCCAATCTGGGTGTTGGGCAGGTCCTGTGGACACAATCTGGGTGCCAGGGCTGAAATTATACTAAATGCAACGGTGTGGGGGCATTCATTCACAAGGGGGTGCTGGCTGGGTGGTGGGATAAATATACAATGTGGGGCAATGCACAAGAGTGTGGGGGCATTAGGTGACCACATAGGCCATGTTTTCCAGGACACATATAATTTTTTTACATATTACTCACCAGCCCTGCAGTATGGGTATTTTATCTGGGCTGGCTACATCAATACACAAGGGGGCAGCTGGGGCCATTACATAAATCAATACAATTGTCCTGGTGTGTGTCTGGGTGTCAGTGTGGCACAGCCTGTCCTGGTTTGTGTGTTTGGGTGTCGGTGTGGCAGAGCCCATCCTGGTGTGTGTGTGTTTGGGCGTAGGTGTGGTAGAGCCTGTCCTGGTGTGTTTGTGTTTGGGTGTCAGTGTGGCACAGCCTGTCCTGGTGTGTATGTTTGGGTGTCGCTGTGGCAGAGCCTGTCCTGGTGTGTGTGTTTCGTTGTCGGTAGTTTTACTGAAGGTCTATTGTCACAGTTTAACCAAATTAAGTTATATAAATCAATATTTTGTAATTTTGTTTGTCAATCAATGCAATTGTTTTAGAGATTATGGAAAATGGGAATGGTCATGCATACTCTGTGAAAGCAAAGGTAACGTGTGCTTCATTTTCAAACACAATTAAATCTCTGGTGCATTTAAATTAAAAATGTGAAAATCTGGATTACCAATGGATACAGTTTAAATAAATGATGAAGGGAGTTTTCATAAGATCTTATCAGGTTGAAAATAAGTTTAAGTATCTAGTCGAGAATGGTATCTCGATGCTGCAAATAGATACATATATTGTTAGTTTTTATGAAATTGCTTTTTTATGAATTATTATTTAATAAAATATATTATTATTATTATTATTATTATTATTATTATTATTATTATTATTTAAAAAAGGATAGAAGACCACAAAATCCAAAACTTTATAAATTCTCTAAGAACACCTCTAGAAATATTGAAAACAAAAAATCTCTCTTTGTATTAGAAATTCTAACTATAAACAGCACTCACAGATGTACCATAATAAAGAAATCATAAGCTATTGATATCACTAATTCGTATTTTTTTTTTCCATTTAGGATCTGGGTTTTTACGGATATCTTTGTGTATTCTACAATCTAAAATATCTATCTATCTATCTATTAATATTTTCTCCAAAGCTTTCAATTATAATGCTCAATGGCTAAGACAAAACATGGCTGTGTTATTGAAATTGTGAAATCATACTAAAAGTGGCATACTAATTCACTTACCCATAGTAAAATAAAACCTAAGGTTCCCATATCCCGTGGTATCCATGTATGGCGTACATAATTTTCTCTCCCCGTCTTTCAGGAAAACAAGAGACATGCCTGATTCTATTGTTCCACATTCTGAACCAATGACAGCTCCAACAATCTCCCACCTGTAGATAGCAGCACATTATTATAGGAATAATAAAACACATACAAATATTATAAATATTTAAAATATAAAAATGTTGTTGTATAACTGTTAGCTAAAGGAAAAGTTTCAGTTTTTTTCAAGTATTTTAGCATCTGTGTTTGTACAATAAAACTGCTTAAAATATTGTTAGAAATCCCTGTCACTCATGTTAAATTTGCAATGATTATCCAGCTACCAGAATGTGTGTTTACTTTCCTTTATTCCTTCCATATCATTGTATTAGCTATACCCAGATTGAAAAATCATGTATTAAGTCTCTAGTTTTATGATTCGGCCTCTTAATTTCCATGGGGAGCGAAGCAAAGTATATTGAACATGACAAGAAGATCATACAATAAGAAACTGCTAATTCGCTGCTGTTCTTTGTTCTTCCAGGGTAATATATGCATCTGCATTGATGCTTAACCATGATTGTCATGCTTTATTCTAGAGAGTGGAAGTGTTTCAAAGTTATAATATATCATTAAAATATAGCTTAAAAATAACGGTGCCTGCTATATATTTGCTAGTCCTTTGTATCTGGCAAGTCAGAACTATGACATTTACATTCCCAAGAAAATAATGCTTTTTTGGAGACAAAGACCAGATAAATGCTTGATTTACTTGACAGTCTGTTCCAATTGCCGTGATTGTTACAGATCACTGGCTACCAAGATGCTTCATTAACACTGAATGAAGTGTGAGGTTTACCCTTTGACCCAAAACATACCCTAAGATGGCAATGTAGGTTATGGAAATAAAGGGCATGTCAGAAAGAATGACATTTTATTGCCTGTCCTCTTCATTTGTGCTGGTTCCTCTTTGGGATCTCTTACTGAAACACTAACAGTGGCAACATGCTTGCGTCGCCTCAATGCCACTAACAAAATGGCATGCTGCACACATTAGACCAATGTTAATTTGCACTGTGAGTGAGTAGCAAGCAAGGTATATAAACTACAAGCCTCCAAAGCTACAACACTGCCTCCAACAGCCAACTTAATCAGCAAAATACAATTTAGCAGGACGGAATAATGTGAAACAGATTTCAACATACCAAATGTAAGTGAAATTAAGGTACAAAAAACGAATTGCTAGTGTGGCTTAGAAATGATTAACTGAGGAACCTCCATTGTGCATGCTAAACACTATTCAGCATTCGTTGCAACTATGTTTTTTAGCTCTCTTAATACTTACCCAGCAGGATGACTTTCAAACTCTTCAGACCACTGATCCTGAATGTCTTCTGTGGAGAGATCTACATCTCGTGTGGTAGCAAAGTTATATTCACTGCCTTCTGTACCATGGAAATAAATGGCATTGCCATCCGACTGACAGCTATGCTATAAATACAAATAAAGACATTGTTCAATTAAACATATACATGTTTCACTTCATATAATTATTATTACTTGTCTATGAAAATGCTAATACAATACACAAAGTTCCACAAGAGGAGGTCACAGCATCTACATTTTTTTTTGTACCAGAAACATATTCAATATTTTCTGTTATTAGCTTAATTGCATAATAGTAAAATATCCTACTATATTTAACAACAAAAAAAACATTGAACTTTATTAAATATCTTAGGTTAGATTATTTGCTTTACAAGTACTGAGGTACTTGTTCTTTCATGGTCTAATAAGATTATATTTGTGAAAAGCCATTTTTCTGTTGCAATATATTTCCCCATATGTTGCAAATAATGTGTTTTGTTAAATTGTACTTATCCATTAACAATTAACACTTGTCTTTTTTAACTTATATGTTTTGAAGATCTACATAAGTTTTACACATGATCTACGTGAGCTTTTCAGTAAATTCCAAGTTGCCTAACATTGCTACAGGATTATATAAGCCTAGTGTTCTACACAAATATCACGCACAAAATAAAGAGCTGCATTTTAGATTTTTTTTTTAAGCTGGTTATAGGATACCCATAAACTTTTCAATAAAAATAATGTCCAATTGCATCTATATAGAATTCTCAAACTGTATTAATGTTCAAATCAAATATAATGAGATACAAGTTCCAAAAATGTTACTAACAATGCTGAATGTAATGCCATGCATTGGCAGAAACCCAGCTCAACTCTAAGAACTGTGGCCTGGAAGCACAACACTGTTACTGGCAGCATCCAGACATGTGAACCAAGTACATAGGGCCGTGCCACTGAATAATTTCAGGACCCCTTCCAAGTTCTCCTTCTTTATTTTGCCTTTCCATTTTCAGTTGTTACCATAGTAGGTATGGTGCACAAATCCAATGGGTTAGCAACACCGCACATCCATCGAATCAAGAGAAGAGTGAGACTCATGCCCATCTACCATACTCATTTATGTTAATTGGATGTGGTGAATGAGTTTGTTAATATGGTAATATTATACCTATTGCCATCTTGTATTGTTCCTGTAGATTGGAATCTAGCAAAAAAGACATCTGCACCATTGCCATTCACAACTGCATCCCATAAGAACCACCAACACCGTCTCAACCTTCTCATTTGTTTATCTACTAATTTGGTATAAAAAAATAGCATCACAGTTTAACTAGGAACTAACATATAGCACTACTTAGTATTCTGTATTGTACAACCTATTTCTGAAATAATATTATCTTATAAATAATTATAGATTATACAATTTGGACCCTGGTCTTTTATTTTATATTACAATTCAATTATCCGTCTTTGATTTTTGTCTTATTGTTAATGTCATTTAAATAAAATGTTCTGTCCAACTGACAGTATGGA
Organism: Spea bombifrons; assembly: GCF_027358695.1. Taxonomy (NCBI): domain Eukaryota; kingdom Metazoa; phylum Chordata; class Amphibia; order Anura; family Pelobatidae; genus Spea; species Spea bombifrons. The sequence goes on along the minus strand of NC_071090.1, from coordinate 61,596,320 downwards.
GTGCTGTGGCCATTGAACACTGTGCCCATTCCAGTGCCCTAGAAAAGCAATGTCCAGTTTAAAGGACACAGTTATTTTTAAAATGATATGTTTAAGTCCAGCCAGAAAACCACTGATCCTTGTTGTTGGCATATTACCAAGAGCTGAGCATCCTGCTTAAAGCTGATAACTTGAATTGTCCTCGGATGATTATAATCCATACATAAATCCTCACCAACACATTTCCATTCGGAGTCAAATTCTGACTGCTCGCTATCGGAGTATTGCGAAAAGAGCACTGTGCCTAGCTGAAAGCTCTATGATGGACACTGTATGCAAGGTTTTTTTCCTCTAAAGAGTCTCTGTTCCATGCCAACGCATAATAATGCCCCACTCCTAACCAGTAGTTTATCCTTGTCAGCCAGTGCTGAATCCTTTTTGCCTTTGTAGTTGTTTTGGCATGGTTGATAGTGATGATATAGCTCTTATTATACTCTTTAACAAAGTGTAACAACTAATTATAATAGTTAGAATATTTAATAGTTATATTATAACACTGTGTTTTGCACTCATCTCATCATTTGATGAATACATATACATATATACATACACAGTATATAAAACATTCATTCATATACATTTATAATCATTTGGCAATGTTTTGCTATTTTGCAAATTCTAATTTTAGTGTATTTTAAAATAATTTAATTTTACCTCCTTTTTAATAACAAAACTCTGCCTTTCTTTCTTTGTGTAATTCTTAAAGAAAGATTTTTTCTCTTTTACACTACATGGATTTATACAGCACTAGGGCTATCACAATGGAAGTGAAAATTAATTAAAATTAACACAAATGAACCTTGGTATAGGAGGAGAAGAGGGCCCTGCTTTTGCAAAGTACAATCTATTTGGAGGTTGAGAAGAAATGAGATGGAAGGAGACGACTGATGTTAAGAAGTCAGTTGGGTGGAGGTCTTAAAGGTGGGGTCAACAGATGCTTTCTTCAGGATGCAGGTTGAGGATATCAGGAGGCGAGGCTATGTGCTTCTCTGAATAGGTTGGTTTTTAAGTAGATAGTTAAGAAAGAGTTTTACATAACCCAGAGACTAGGTCACAAGTTTATTCATTAGATTGGTCTCACATTTTGCTTGATCCCATAATAAGAGTAATCTCTAAGACAAAGGGTGCTATGTGACTGAGTTTTTGTGCAATCACTCAGAGTTGCTTTTAGGCTTAGATTCTTTGCTCATGTGTGATGCATGCTGATGAACACACACATATGTCACGAAACAGGTGGGGAGGATCCCAGGTACAGAGGGAGAGAAGAATGTTCACCCCCCCAACTACCTTTCCCCAAGGGTTGAGCTCCTAGGTGCGGGTAGCCATGGGACTAGTGGAGGCTCCAATAATGTAACAGTAGGCAAGCAGGAGTAGTCAATAACAAGCTGAGGTTAGTCCAGGCTGAGATAGGAGAATAGAGGGGGTCACAGCCAAAAGGTCAGTCCAGGCAGAGGTCAGATAATGGTCAATAAGCAGGCAAGGGTAGAACACCAGGATACAATCAAGACAGCTAAGAGAACACTTAACAGGATGTGTACCACACAAGGGCAAAGTACATAATGACTCAGGGGTTTAAGTAGGGAACTAGACAGCTGGAAGTCTGATTCAGCCAATAAGCAGGCAAAAACAAAACCTAACCATCTGAGGTCATAGCGCAAACCCAGGGAAAGGATAAACAAATGAGGACAATGTGAATTTAAGTTTTTTTGCACATTATTAACCCCTTAATGACAAAGCCCGTACATGTACGGGCTCAAAATGCATTGTTTTCGATGGGTTTAGGGACCGCCCATTGTCCTTAAGGGGTTAAAGCTTTCTATAACCATTAAATCACGGCTGTCAATTTACAAGCTTACCCTTGCAGCCTATATAGGACTGAAGCCTGACTATTCATGTGCCTCAAAAGTTTTCTGTCTCTGTGTACTGTCTGCACTTTTGTTTTAATTCCTTGTTTTCAAACCTCATTCAGTATCAGGACACATAATGGGGACAATATTGAATGCCTTACTAAATTAAGAAAGGCGATATCAATAGCTCCTCCCTGGTATTTTATTTTAGTTACCCAGTCAAAAATAAATTAAGTTAGTTTTGTTTAGTCACTCTGTAGTAAGCCTGTGCGGTTTCTGATCATGTAAACCATAACATTCCTATTCCTTAGCATGGTTTCCATGATTTTGCCAACTACCGGCGTAAGGCTTACTGGTCCATAGTTGGCAGAGTCTTCCCTGCTACCTTTTTTTGTGAAGTGGTGATACAGTTGCCAACCATTCTCCTGAGACTACTCTTGCCAATATTGACAGACTAAGTAAGTCCACCAACGGTTTTGCCACACTTTGAAGCTCTTTTAATAACTTTGGGTGTATTCCATCTGTTGCCATGGATTTGTCTGTTTTTACATTGGAGAGTTCAAGTTGAAGTCTTCCTCCGTAAACACAGATGTTTTACATGTCACCTTATTTTCCCTTGCAAACAAGGGTTCCTCACCTCCATCTTCCTCTGTAAAAACAAAACAGAAGTATTTTTTAGATCTTTATCCTCATTTATATAATGCCCTTTATTTCCCAATTATTCTTGATTTATGCTTCCTTTCTCACTTATACATCTAAAACATGTTTTAGCAACTTTTTGTTAACCTGGCTTTGCTTTTATTTTATCTCCTTTAATATATTTGCCACATCTGCAAAGGACCACAGTGGTTTCCTTTTTTCCTTTAGTCTTACTAACATGTTTAATGCGATGTTCTGCTGCCTTTAGTAGAACATCTCTTAAATAGCTCAGTTTCTCCTGGACTCCATCTAAAGGTGTCCAGGACATGAAAGACTCAATTACAAATCTACGTCTTTTGTGTAACTATTATACAATTTTGGACATTAATTATGAACAACATTGTTGTAGCAAATAGAGAAAAACTCAAGCTTTTGTGTTGTTTGTTGTATTTTATAGCACCTCCAAGCAATAAAGCATTATGAAAAATGCATCAAGGATAAAGGTAATTGGATGCATAAGAAAAACCTTAAATATGAACTACCCTCCACAAATGGTTTAAACTATGCCACTCCAACATTACATGGTTCTACTTTCATTACAATGTACTATGGTTATCCAATATATGTCACTGTTCTGAAATTATATATGGTCCAGAAAAAAATGGGTGAATTATCTCTCCAAAGTTCTGCTAGATGGAATGATATAAAATTATTCCTTTATATATAGAACAGACATTTACTACATATGTGACTGTAGTATGTTGAATCAATCCCTATTGTATTTCCCCTGAAACTATTCCTTATGCATTACAATGAACGCTAATGACATAACTCAAAACGGCTTCAAAATCTTTGCATAGACTGTTACCATTATTTAATTATGTTTACATCGGAAATGAACATTGATGCCTCCCTTCGTTTTTCTCCTTGGGGCACTATATACAAATGAGTCTAACAGACAGCTGTAGCCCGGCAATTTACTTTTTGGCGACATTGCTTTGATTGGAAAGACTGCGTTGGGTATTTGGTGACAGCCAGCTTGCAGAGGCCTGGTGGCAGATGGAAAGAAATCTGTCCAGTTTGCCTTTACCTCTACATGAGCATAAAGTCATCAATTTCTTCCATTAAGAGGCTTGTCATTCAGCCCATCTGAGTAGGAGAACATTTTCTGGTCACCAGATTAGCTGATAAACAATGCAAATGCGGAGGACACTTTGGGACTAATGTAAAACACAGTTTGTGTGCAAATTGAAAATGCAACAGCCAATTTTTGTAATGACTGTAATATTTTAAGTGATTATGTCACTGCAGACATCTCCTTTGAGAGAACTTTTTTAATTAAAATCCAGGCCGCCAATGTAAGAGAGATATTAGAGGTAAACTAAAAACAGGAAGGCGTTAAGTGGTAACCTGCAATGCAATCATATAATTTATTGTGGAGCAATTAGGTATTTTATATTTACATGTCAACATCTAGTACATTTTAGTACAATTTATATTCTGTACTCAAGAGTAACATTTAACCATTTCAGTACCAGGAGGTGTTAATTTTTTGCAATGCCTCATTTAAACTGTAGTTATTGTGTTATTGATTATGTAACGGGATCTTGGTGTAGCTGGAGCATTTAAAGTAACAAAAAGGTATTATTATGTTACTATCTGAGAAGAACTGGAGTATCATACACACTTTGATTAAAATAAAATACCCTCAAATCAATATGGGCATTTCTAAAACAATTCTGAATATAAATAATATCACCAAAAGTATATGATCTCTGCCATATTGTGTACTTGCTTTGTAGACCAGGTCCTATACATCCGGCCACTATAATCAGCCTAAATAGAGCGCCTCCTAGAATATTCTGCCGCGTTGACTGTCCTATCCTTTAATTATGTTTCTTATTGTTCACGATGGTTATCCAGTAATGTTTCAAAATGTCTGTGTAATAACAGTACATTTAACAGTTTAATCAAACTCTTAAAAATACATAAAAGACCATTTAACTATACTTCTAATTACCCACCCGAAAACAGCATTCAAAAAAACAGGATTAAAAGACAGGGTTAAAAGAACCAACAGAGTCCATTATTGTGTGAACTTTCCGACATGTCAGCATATTACTTAATTGGCTCATCTTGAAACCATCACACTACAATAACTGATCTCATTGTGACAAGAACACTGGGAAGCAATCTATAAATGAAACACTGCTATGCTAGTCACTGTCAGACTGCATGGGGATCACAGGATCTGAACAATTCTAATGAATAAAAATCAGCTGTCAATTACTCTCAGTATATTCCTTCCCAGAAATCTTTTGAACATCTACTACATTAAAGATGTATGTATGTATGTTTATATATATACACACATACATACACACATCAGAATAAAAAAAAACAAGAAACTAAGTGTTTATTATTTTAATTATTTCGAGTCTATTTTAGTTTAATAAAAAAACAATAATATTTTTTTAATTGCAAATAAAAATATTGTTCAGCATGGTAAGGTTGGGAGATTGGTTATAGAAATACTTTATCAAAATACAAAATTGAATATGTGGTTCATGTAAATGATTTCTATCAGAGATAAGACTCTAAGGAGTAAAAGGGCTGACTCACCATCCCAAGTCCTGCTTTGCATTTGGCCAGTCCGGTTTACTGGTGTAAAGACTCATACTTTGCTCAATCCTTGACATTTAACTACATTCAGTATAGCTTAAACTGGGATAGTCACTACCCCTTCTGTGAGTTTGGTGCTTGTTTCAATTCCTTGATGTGCTGATTAAACATGCAATGTCTAGGTGTGAAAAAGTTATTAAAGTCAGGTGTTTGAGGACCTCATACTAATGCTCAGGCATGACGGGGGCACTGTCTTATTGGGGTTATTCAAGAAACTATGAATTTTGTGTTGTTTTAGAGAATTCTGCAGGGGACTGTCAGGCCCATCCATCTATCAGCTTAAATCCCATTAAGATGTTGATACACAACCTGAAACGAGCAGTTCAGGCTCAAAACTCCGCTAGTGTCAGAGTTAAAGCAGTTCTACATGTAGGAAAGGGATATTAGAGATTGCTACTACAAATGGCATAAACATGTTTTGAGTCTGATTACCTTTTCACACATGAGCACTGGGCTTCATACATTTCTTAAATAAATAAATGACAGAGGTATCAAAACCATGTGTTTCTGTCAAGCTCCTATTTATCTAATATTGGGTTTTAGTTGCATAATAATGCTTCACTCGGAAATATTAACATTAGGTAGAGTGGCAGAGTACAGCAGCTTAATTTACCGATTTACAAAGCTTTCTACAGGGCTCAGCTACACATACGTATAAAATGAAGACAAGAGGATAGAGACAGATCTCTTTCATACCCTCAGTTAATTATCCATGCATATCATACTGAAAAATACAACTGACAGCCAACAATCTAGCAAATTTAGGAAAGAGGCCTAAATGAACTGAACAGGGAAATTCTGAATAGTGTTCCACATGGTTATATGTTCTACAAATTAGCTAAACCTCTACAAGGTATGCTATTGTCACACTCTTAAAGACAGAGAAAACAAGTCACACATAATTCAAACACAGCACACAGGTTTCCCCCCAAAGCACCTTTAAGCTGTGGGTCTATTAAGAAACAAAACTCCTCTGTAACATTAAACCCATACATTGTTTAATGTTCAAGATCGTAATTTTATGATTGATCATAACCAAAGTAATGTTCATAGACTGAGCATCTTGTCTTGATCTAAAATATGTAATAATGTCACATAATGTTCCTCATTACAAAGTATTATATCGTCAGAATGTGCTTACACAGCATAAATATTACTAGATTATAAATTAATATAAATCTTTTTTTTTAAGCCAAAAAATAGCAAGCTGGTATCACACAGGCATGAAGAGAAATTTAACATGGAAAAGTAAGCATTTTGCCAAGGTAATTTGAGTATATATATATATATATATATATATATATATATATATATATATATATGTATATATATATGTATATGTATTTATACACATATATTGCTATTGAAAGATCGTCACTGGAACACATTAACAAACTCTTAGGAATACTAAAGGACAATGCGCCCTCTACCAGTTCCATCATACATAGGCACCCCCATGCTTTGACATATTTTATATTATGCACATATAACACATCTCACAAAGCATGCAAACTCCTAGAGCAAGGTCACATCTTCCTGAGATGATACATGTGGAGACAAACAGAGCAGAACATCTGTCTATTATCACAGTCAGATTCAGATTAATGGATGAGAGAGGTGAGGTATAATTCAGTAGAATGACCAATAAAACATTAAGTCATGCTCAACCAAGGACATATAGCTTCTGATCATCTTGTGTTAAGGCTGAAATATGTATTAATCATTTCAATCTTAGCTGGAAGACATGATTAAAAACCTATAAAAAAAAAAACCACGGGGCTGCCGATGAAGTTTGTAAGACTACATCCACCTGTGGAATATACCCTAATAAAGCTACAATACAAAATAATTTAGATAATCAAATAATAACCATAAAATTTTAAAATATGATGTATTTGGCAGCTTTTTTTTTTATAATGTCCCTAAATGCACTAAAAATAAAAGTGACAAAGAGGAAGGGCCATGACAAATATAGCAATAGCTTATAGAAAAAAATCAACCCCACCACATTTTTTAGCATGTCAATGTTTTACCATCTGCCAAGCTAAAAAAAAAAAACAAATGAATACAGAGCCACATACCTTGACAGTAGCTCCAGGAAAAAAGAGCCAGTTCCCAGTGTCCATTGGATCTAAATTGTCTTCTAACACAACTTGTTTGTGAGCGGCATTAATGATCAGAATGTTGTCCAAGGCCCAGCAGGCTTCATACACATCTCCATCCACAGTGTTCTCTTGTTTCCAGCGAAATTTCACATTCTCACCCTTGGCTTCATGGGGAAGGTAGATAATGTGGATAATTGTCGTAACGTTTGAAGGTGCACTGTAAAATGATAACAAGGAAGCGTAAAACACTAAATCTAGAAATGGCACTTCTAGAAATAATGTAATTATTACTAATAATTATTAATACTAATAATGTATTTACCCACCTCTATTTTGCAACATCATCCAACACTATGCACTGGCACACCATTATTTATGTATTGTTCTAAATAGCTCTCTATTTTATCAATTAGGATTTTATACCCAATTAAGGAAACCATACAAACTGACATAAAGGATTATTTTTAACTGATGCAAAGCGATTGTCATCTATTTTCAGACACATAATTAATATATTAAAGAAAATTCCTTGATATGTCTGAGTGATAATCGTATTAATGAAAGTGATTAAATGTGAACCACCTTTTATGATGTAATTATAATTTTTATCTTATACTGTTTTATATATTTTTTTAACTTAAAACTAAATCTTACTTTAGAAGACTTACGCTGATTTATCAAACATTTACATGTCCGTGATATTATTACATATTATTTGCATGTTTATTTTTACGTCATTGAATAATATGCATATGCATATACATAACGATAATACAGTATGTCTTCATACTAATATCTTATGAAATAATAACCAATTTCACTGACAAGCTAACAGGATAATAGTCTGAGTAGCGCGATTGATAGGACAATACAAAAGAAAACTTTGCAAGTCTTTTAAATGTAATTCAAACCAGATACAAACAAAAATAAATAATCCTCTTAAGAACACAGACTGTAATAATAAACATCTAAGTAGACAAACACACCTGATTCTTCCCAGAACAGACCAGCTTGAATTATTATTTTTTGTGTAGGACACCACAATACCAGGATCTGAGTAGCTGAATCGACAGGATCCCGAGCCTGTAAGATATAACCGTGTTAAGGAAACATTAATTGTACCCTAATAGCTCCAAATGGCAAGTGACCCCAGTACACAGAACTCATTTTTTTCATACCTTAAATTACTAAATCAATAATGAAATGTCATTAGAGCTTTCGCTGAGAGTAAGCAGCTGATTTGCCAATGCTTTAGAAGTCTGAATTGATATAAAAGTGATAAATCACAACTCAACTGTGTAATCTAGTACAGATTTCCCAGGGGAGCAATATGAATTATGTGCACACTATGAAAATGTACATAGTACTGACATGTGACCTAAATAATCAATTTCAGAAAATCTATTGAGTTATATATTGTATATATATATATATTGTGTATATATATATATATATATATATATACATATATATATATATATATATACATATACACAAACACACACAACTCTAAAATAATAACAAACTGTAGTAACCATTAATTTTTAAAAATTAATTGGCCATACTGGATTTATTTGTTATTGGATATATGGGAGTTCGTATTTGTGAAGGACAGAGTTTATATATATATATATATATAGAGAGAGTCTGTATTTGTTTAATATGGGATTTTCATGCTGTCAGCAACACCGTTTGAGCTGAGGAGGCGATCAAAGCTCTTTTGAAGCAGATGGCTGCCGCCATTGTATATGGCGCATGTTGTGCAATCACATGGGGCTCCTGAAGCAGTTTTCGGTGTTGCTGAATGCCTCAATATCCTGGCAATAGAGCAACGCCGGTTGGGAAAAGAAAGCAATCTTTAATCACTTTCTAAGCTCAATAAATGCCATGAGGTGCCAGGCATGAAAATTTTTCCTTAAAGGGTTAAAGTTCCATGAAAGGTTTAATTGTAGCAATTTAATTTTAGTTTAATTGGCTGTGTGCCTCTTGTCAGCTATGCTATGCCTACAGAGAAGGTGTGAGGCATCCATTTTTTTGATGGCCTTCCATATTTCACAACACTTTTCTTGCACATTTTAAATGTAACTGTCTATTAATGGTGCTTCATAGACAATAATTTAAAACTTACACATGCTGTGACCTTAACCTGAAAGGAGTTTGGTCACGATATACATATAATGCCACGCTTAATACGTTCCATCATTTATAAAAGTTTATAAGACTTGTATGAGGCAAAACCGAAGGGTAATGAAACCATTTTTTAAGCTTTTATTAAGTGTGTACTATTTTGAGGTAAAGCGCTGTCAACTTGTTCGATTTTGTATATAAATAAATGAAGCAAATGAAGGGCAGTTGAAAAGTCAATTCATGTTTACTTTGAGCCCATCTGCTGCCACTGCCAGTGTTCCACTAACTGAACATCTGCCGTCCATCTTTATACTTTGCACCACACTAGGGTTCCAAATTTTAATCATATTCATTTATTTTACTTAGATGAGCCACGTTCATAACCAATCAACCTCATCCTTAGTTTGTCAAATACATTCATACAGCATGAAAGATGAAGCTAAGCTCTGTTCTATACAGTAGAATGAATAGACACATAATGAGAGGAAGATTAAGACATCTCCCACTGTTTTAATTTGCAAAAATTCTGCATCAATGCAAAATCACCGTTAGTTATTTCAAGCAATGAATTCTTTTGGGTTTATTGAGTCACTACATCTATTGTTCGCAGAATTTAAAACGTAACGGTTTTTAGACATTTAAACATATCTAAGAGTGTTTGAGTCAAAGTTTATGTGCTACACATGAAAGTTTGATACAGTATATGATATATGATATATATATATCTATATCTATATATATATATATATATATATCCAGAACTGAACTTAAACAAAATGCTATTTCTAGCCTGAATGCACCCTTCATATCATTTTGTTATATAAAATGTAGAACCTTGCATCAATATGTTACTGCAGTATTGTATGAAGTGTAGAAATAATAGAGGTCAGAGGGGGTAAAGCTACGAATGGGCTTTGAGTCCCAAGAGATACAAACACTCTGCTTCTGCTGATAATCTATAGATTAGATTATATAAACTTCAGTCTCTACCAAGCAAGAGAGAACATGTATGTGCTAAGGCATAGACCACCATACCTATAGACTTACCAGAGCTTCCCCCTTGACCTCTTAAGGTCAGGGTTTAGCCAGTTCATTTATCCTGCACCATACTTTGTGCTATTTTAAATGCATGTATGCCATGTGTTAGTAGCTTTAAAATTCTAATTCAATGTAAGAGTGATGAATCATGTATTTTATTAGTCAAACATTGTGTAAAACGGATGCACTGTTTGTTAACATGTACCCCAAACTTACCAATAGAGAACTGCAGAATGGATGCTGTGCTTGTGTTAAGGTTCACTGTTGTCTGAAAAGAAATATTGGTATTAATAAAATAGTGACAGTCTAGTGTCCCAGGCAGCCCACAATAAAGAATACATTTCAAATCACCTTAAAAGTACGCATTCCCTAACACTGTCCAAATTTCATGCCATTATTGGCCGGTAAAAGCAACCAATCAATGGCAATAAATCATTCTCATTGAATTCCATATGAGTGTTTTCTGCACATGTAAGCAGGGGTCTTTCTACTTGGAATGCTTGCACTAGTGAGTGCTGGACCCGGTTTGCTTTTAGTATACCACACGTGTGCACTGACAAGCAGGAGATGTGTTCGGTCAAACATATATCCTTCAAGCCATGAAGCTGAGGGTTGGAGGGAAGGCAAATGCATAGGAGGAGGGAGTCTGCTGAATCCCTCCATGTATTTGCTACTATAATTTAAAGGGGAAGCTCAGCTAGTGTTGTTTCCGTCACTGAATCTTTGCTAAAAATTGGGTTTTAGATTTAAAGGCCAAAGTGTCAAGATTATCAAGGATTACGTTTCCTTTTATAGCAATGTGTACAAAATAATACTTTAATCAAGTAAATTATTCATACTTTTTGGCAGTGAATACTGTACTAGAAAACCAAATCTAGTTTTTTTATTTATATTAAAAAACCAAATGTGTTCTTGTGGATTTTTCCTCTTGGATGAAAATGATAGATTCTTTCTTTCACCAATGTGCTCCCATTATGTGAAAAAGGGTTTGTTGGTTGTTTCTTTTTGCTGTCTAAAATCATACTGTAAATACATACTGTAGTGTAGAGGCATATTATATAATTATTATATTTATAATGGCTGAATTTAATTTAACCAGCTATTTTTTCAGTGTTGCGAGGATCACACCTTACTAAAAGTAGTTCAATCGATTTGCAGACGATCTGTGATCATGCAACAGTAAATCCATTATGTTGGTTATCAGACGTTATTAAAAGACAGTAGAAAATCCATGAAAAATAGTGTTTGAATAATTACTGTATATCAAGGATGAAAAAAAGAACATTTAGCCTGCCAGTGTTTTCTTTTTTGTTTATATGGTTACTCCATAACATACTTCATATAAGCTGGGTGGTATTCAATGGTTTTTAGTATACCATTAAATGTCTTGGTAATTGGTAGGAAACAATTGCAATTTATTTTGCTTCCTGAAAAAATAAGTATTCTGGATAGACTAATCTACCACTAGTGATCTCTGATTAAAAAATTGGGAGCAGTGTCCACCCGGCTACAATGAAACATAATTTGGTAACAAGAACTTGATGTACTTCAAGCTGCGTTTGGAGTTGAAATTGAATCAGAAGAAAATTACATACATTTGTGATAACGTTAAATGTAGTTGGAAGTACAGATAATGTAGAGCTGGAGGAGCTAACCTTGAGATATATGGATCGAGAGGGCCCAATGAACAAAGGGTGCAAGACCTCAGTGAAAAAACAACTAAAACACCAGAATAAGTAGGAAAGAATATGTGCTCATTCCATTTAAGACAGGGACATGAAGTAGCCCGTTCCGCACTTCATTTACTCAATTCATATAGAAAAGCAGGAAAAGAAAGCGCAATATGCTGCTATATGTGTTATGCACACAAAGATACTAAATTATAGGCCAGGATGATGGGGAAACGTGGCTTGTTTCCTCCCTTTGCGGTGGATGTTTTGGCTGTACCTGTCAGATATTCCACATTTAGATCGTAGAGCAATGTAGCTAATGTACACATTCTATTATTTTTTTTTAAAAAAAAATGATGCTATCCTTGGCCAAGCGGACACTACGATAAGCTGTGACAGGTTGAAACAATACATTTACGGGCTTATTTGTTGCAAGGTAAAAAAAAATAACTTTTGATGTGATTCTTTTATTAGTTGACTAACAGTAGTTCTGCCCTTTTCTTGAATGTTTCCACCCATCACAACAAGAAAAGACCAACTTACCAATTCTCTTTCCCCGTAAGGATCACAGAATGTGACAGCGCTGCCATGCATAATCACACCACATTGTTCTCCAACCCCACAGTTCCTGCACTGCATCCTGCACAAACAAAAATAAAATCTATGACACCCGCAGATCCAGAGGATGTGCCAGGAAAATAAAGAGCATTATAAAATATTAGCACTTAAAACAACCACAATGCACACAAAAAGACTATAAATAGTTATTTCATGCAGTAAACGGCTGCTGCCTTTACTTGGGACTTCCTGGGTGATAATTTCACTGTTTTGCTCCCATCACTGTGAGCCATCGCATCCTGTAGGGGGCTTTCATTTTATGTCATTCATATTTTACATGTTTGGATGATGACTCCCAATCTGCGTCATTTTACTCATATGCACTTGAATCCATACAAATGGCAACTTTAGTCTGTGAAGGTTCAAGTTGCTGAGTTGGATTTACAGGTGTTAGTCACGTTAACCCAAGGGAATGAATCAGCCCCTCTGAGTGCAACCTCTTATCCATCCCTGTAACAGCGCGCAAGGCCATTTCTTATTCTGAAAGGCTTTGCTGCCTCTATTTATGCTTTTAACAGGCACAGAATTACTGTGATCTACAACATACCTAACAACCAATTTGTGGTTACTATACATATCTATATGTTGTAATGTAATATACACGATCAATTCCTGGCACTACAAAACTGCTGGTAATGTGTATGCAAGAAGGCCATGAGACATTCCAGCATGAGGACTACTGCAGGGAGGCCTCGGGCTAGAAAGCTGCACCTGAGACTCATTAGGGGCCTTTTCAAAGCTTTTCAATATGCGTCCAACATTATTACTGTGGTGCTGCTGGGAACAGATCATCATCAAGGGCAAATTAACATCTAGTTCCAGGCTAATGTTTCATCCGGATTCAGATAGACACACAAGGTTTTCAAAGACTCGGGCAACCTTACCGCAGGGAGGAAGATGACACTTGCTTAACAGCAACACGTGCCCAACTTGTATAAAACAGTGATGCAGGCAACGTATAAACATTTGAGTAGAGGCAGCAATATAGGAGCATTTTTGTGGATACTGATGGAATTATGGACAGTACACAGCTATAGGAACAGGGCAGTGCAGTATGCTTGGTACATATAGTTACATATACATGAGTACGGGAAACTGGTTCATATGGAATAGGTATTTAGTGGCGTCATACTTGTGAGCGCAAGGTATGGATTTAGGAAAGTAAAGGAATATTAGCAGAGAGATCACACATGGGAACTGTTGAAAATGTAAGTTATTCCCTAATTAGTTAACACTAGCTAATTTTTAATCAGTTATGTTGCTGAAATCTTTGCTGAACACTTTCTATGCTTCATCTCACATTTAAGATTCACATCTAGAAACCTGCTTCAAGAGAGCTAAGATAAAACATTTCTTCTGCACTGAATCAACTATGCATGAAATAGGGCCAGCCCCGGCTCTGCATTATGTATACCTATTTCCAAGCGTGATTTCTTAAAAGATTTAACTATGTATTACCGTATTTGCTCGATTATAAGACGAGGTTTTTTTCAGAGCAAATGCTCTGAAAAATACCCCTCGTCTTATAATCGGGGTCGTCTTCTAATCAGACCTCAAATAGAGGTCTGATTAGGAGACTAAGATCCAGATCCCCCGCACCGCTGCAGGGGACCTGGATCCTCCTGTCGTCGCCCCCCCCCCACACACACTTACCGGTGCTTCCGGAGGTGAAGTTGGCAGCGGGGGTTTGTATGCGTCCGTCGCAAATACCTTCCCCGACTGTCAGAGATCAGAGTTCCAGAGTTCCTGATCTCTGACAGCCGGGGAAGGTATTTGCGACGGACGCATACACACCCCCGCTGCCAACTCCACCTCCTTCCGGCTGCCGCGGAATGAGACGTCAACCCGCTGCCCCGGCAATACAGCAGGAAATTGGAAGCACAAGTAAGTAAGTGCGTGCGTGTGTGTGTGTGTGTGTGTGTGTGTGTGTGTGTGTGTATAGGGCATTTCTGGAATGCCTTACACCCCTATATGCCACTCTGGCACTTAGGGGGTTAAAAGGCATATTATGGGGCAGAGTGGCATATAGGGAGGTATAAGGCATTTCAGGAGGCAGAGTGGCGTTAAGGGGGCATTTAATAGTGCACTCTGCCTCCTGAAATGCCTTATACCTCCCTATATGCCACTCTGCCCCATAATATGCCTTTTAACCCCCTAAATGCCAGAGTGGCATATAGGGGTATAAGGCATTTCTGGAGGCAGAGTGCTCTATATAATGCCTTTTAACTCCCTTAATGCCACTCTGCCTCCTGGAATGCCTTATACCTCCCTATATGCCACTCTGCCCCATAATATGCATTTTAACCCCCTAAATGCCAGAATGGGATATAGGGGTATAAGGCATTTCTGGAGGCAGAGTGGCACATAGGGGGTCAAAAGGCATACCATGGGGCACAGTGGCATATAGAGGGTTAAAAGGCATATCATGGGCCACAGTGCCATATTGGTGTGGCAAGCCTGGGGGCAGATGTGCGTAACTGGGGGACAGGTTGGAAAATACAAGAAATAAAAACAAAAAAAAAATATTTTTCTCAATCATAGCTTTTATTAAAAAAATAGTTTACATGAATTAACATTTACTGGTAAAACTTTTTTCCTTTAGGGTCGTCTTATATTCAGGCTTTTTCTTTTTTTCCTAAGTTAATATTCAGATTTTGGGGGGTCGTCTTATAATCAGGGTCGTCTTATAATCGAGCAAATACGGTATATATGGTCAGTCAGGGCTGGCACTGTATAATGCATAGAAATATTTAATATGAAATTGAGCAATCTATGGTTTAATGAATTAAACCCTAGTGTGTACCAGGCAGAGACTAGCGATCACAGTAAGGGACTGCTTTTACCCTCAGGAGGCATGACACCAGCTGGCTTATCATTAATAACCCCTACTTTGTAGATACTCCAATGTAGCCTGAGGTTCATGGTTCACAGCAGTAAGTGTTTTACCCTCTTGAGTGCCAAAAAGCATGTGCCAGACTTGGCAGTGTATTACCTTTTACTCATGGTACCCAAAGAGCTCGAATACTTCACTAAATGTTAGAATAAGAAGCTACTCTCTGTTTGGAGACTAATTACAAGTTTGCATGGCAGACTAGGGATTGCACTAGAGTCCCAAGGAAAGGACGCATCTTTCAAAGAGAACCTATTATTTAATGGACACAGTGCTCTTTTTGGGTAACCACATCAGGCATTTTTTTCAGAATACATATACTTTTTGCAGGTTGCTGACCAGCACATATGTGCCCTGGAAAAAATGATTCTATATATTCTATATTATGTGTAAGCTGAATGTGCGAGGTCATTTTCAAGAATCCTTTCAATTATGAATGACTGTTTCAGTCCTTCTTACAGAAGGAACCTGCAAAGTTTGGGCCTTCATTACAATGGAGTTGGTGGCTTAAAACTGCTGATTTCCATGAACCTCATCTACAAGCTCCCACATTACTGAATAAACCCCTCTATTTGATGAGAGTGCTTCAGAGAATATCATAGGAATCAGAGAGATTTCATGAAATCATTTTCTCATTCACTGGGCTTTAAAATGTAAACCTCTGTGATGTGAGCTGGGTCTTTCACCAGCTGCTTAATATAATGTTTACGGATGAGACACACTAACTTGCCTAGACATGAAGCATAAATGTTAAGTCATTACTATTGCCAGTCTTGGAGTTTAAAGCCTTTGTTTTTTTATTCTTCATCCCTGAATGTTTATACAGTAGTCCAACTGGCTTTAAAATATGTATGACCTCCAAACGGCACTGTGTATCCAACTCTACATGTCACTGAATCCATTGACACTTGTCTTGCTTATCTTCTAATATCCATGCCTGGTTGCCAGGATGTTACCTTTTTGCACCGTATCTCATCCAGCATTGTAATGAACGGGAAACATCTGCTGCCTCTCATATATCTTTCACACTTTCATTTTCTTGCAGTTCCAAGTGTCAGCAATGCAACGCAGAACACACATAAGTGGACCGGGAGAATTTTCTAAATACTTTTACTATTTGTAACTAAAAATGGGACGTGATGAACAAGAGCTCATAGTGTTCTTTCCTTCTAGTAGGTCATGTATTTTGGCTAAAATGAAATCAAAACAGTAAACTTTGTACCTCAAAAGGAAGCCCACATTATAAACATGTAAATGTTTCTATTTTTCTGCTACTGGCCCAAACAAGTCATAACTAAAAAAAGGAGCTTTTGATGGCAGCGGGGGTTGCTACCATGTCACCTTTTCCAACATGAAATGAAGCTACTGATGTCTCCATGTTGGGATTTAGATGCCAAGAAAACCTGTACCAACATTGCACAATGTTTCTGGCGAATTATTTGAACTAAGGCTGACATTTGTTACAAAGGTAAAAAGCTGTCACATACCAAATGTTTGGATTAAGTTCCTGCTTGAAGGAGTCAAAGTCGTCTCTCAAAATGATACCATCTTTGTGAATTTCAGCTGAAAAGAAATGCATGGATATTTAATAATAATAATTATAATATGATATAGATAGATAGATAGATAGACAGATAGATAGATAGTGGTAGGTAGATAGAAAAAAAGCCTTTTCTTGTTAAGTTTCCTGTAAGCCACAAGGAACTGAGTTTGTAATGGGGGGAATCACATTCTTCTATCTATTCGCTATTTATAAAATGTATAGAAAACAGTAACATGAGCACTACGAAATATTAAATTGACAGTTACTGTGTAGGGTATTCAAGATATGGTAACTAAGAAGTATATTAAAAATCTGTTGAGTGCCAGCTAATAACAGACAGCTAAATGCTTAGTACCTAGAAGTCCATGCACCATATAGAGGAGGGCATGTTACTGTTGCAGAGCTCACCTGGGGTCCTGTTTTTAAATACACTTTTGTGGATACACAAACATGTTAATTAAGAAGAACAGGGCATTTCCTTACATTTTTTTTCTTTTTAGGTAACACACCTCCTCAGTGAGGCCACAGCTGCCTTCATTAATACTGGTACCTAGGACATGCATCTGCTTCAGGGTCTACAACCTACCACAGGTGCTCTAAGCACTGTTTCACTCGTTGTACTACCCTACTGTTTCAGAACGTCTTCTCTTCTCCTCATTCCCCCTTCTATTCCTTTATAGGGAGAATTATCTTTAGTGGCATGAAACAAGACTGCTGACCCACTATGACCAAATATGATCTGTTTTATGGCAGATGGAATAGCATATTGAAAAGTATAGTACCGTTTGACCTATTCAAGACATTAACAACATCATCATCATGAGAAGAGTAACAGAGGAAAGCTAGCACCATATCTTGTTCATTATTAGGTAGACCATTTTGTCAGCAAATGTTTTGGGGGAAAAGTTATGTTTTGGTTCCGTAGAATGTGTTGGTGGCACAGATCCAAGTGATAAAGTATGACTGCATAACTCTTAAAAAAGTTCAAAATGTAATTGATGGCAGCTTACCTAAATTTGGACGTAAAGGGGCTTCTGTTGGAGCTGAAAAGATAAAATGAAATCTTTGAATGAAGTCTTTGAAAACGATGTTTTTATTATATAACCACCTTAAACTATCAAATCAAAAGAACTTTCTTTGGAAAAAATGCCATAAAATAAACTCTTAGTCATGGTTTTCTTTAAGACTTGACGTGACTAACACACATCATTGTTATATTATTATAATTATATAATTATAATTGATGTTACCTTCAAGAGACTGCAGTATTTGATTTTTTTTTCTTTTAAAGCTTCATCATTTGAAAATTCTGGAAATGTTGCCTAAGGTCCTCCTTGTCTTAACTTGGAAGTCTGATTAAACTTCTTTATCTTAATATTGTAAATTATATAGAAGTCATAAAAAAATACAATTTAATGAGTTCTCAAATTAAGTTTTATTTTACCTCCATGAGATTAATTCCTTTATTAAATTCAATGTGTGATGGTGGTTGCTACAGCTAGAAGTTTCAGCAGCAATGATGATGATCGTTAACGTTATATAATATACATCTCCCACACTGTTTTGAGCTCCTTTTGAATAGTCTGTAAAGCAACCGCTTTGTTGAAACTAAGTTATTTGTGATTTAATTGTATCGGGGTTTAATAGATTTTAATAAAACTAGCTGCGCACCAGGGAAACTAATACTAAAACCGATGCTAGCTAAATTGTTACTTTTGGTAACTGTTGCATTTGACCACTCTTAGTAACTGCTGCCATTGACATTAACAAAGAACACCAATCTATTTCTTTTAATTTTATGGCAGAGGCAGGGAAAATGTATACAATGTATGTACAGTGATTGGGAGAGATAAATATAATAAATACATACAAAAATACATAATGAATAATGATAATCAACTTATAGATTCAATTAATTAATCAATCCATTTATAAATGGTATATGTGTCTACATTTGTGAATCGTTTTGGCTGAAAGTTGTCTGTGGGTTTGTGCTGAGACAGCACTTAAAGTAAAAAGTTTGGATTTTGAATGTTTCTGCTAGTAGTGATGCCAGTGGAGTTATCCTCCATAAAAGAGTTTGATGTAGTGTGCTCCATACGTAAAAAAATAAATAAAAAATGTTTTGTTTGAATAGTAAACCACTAAGAAACAGACAAACACGTTTTTAGCCCTGGCTACAGTATTAAGTCTGAGGGATATTTGTTCCATATTTACAGTTAATGAGCTTAATGGTTGTAGTTGCAGGTCATTTATTGATCTATATAGATACATATTAAGAACAATAATACCAACAGCTTTCACTATCATAATAAAATGTGTTAGGTTTGTCATTTAGATACTTAGAATCAGAAAATAATTAATAGTCTCTCTCCGTATATCTGGGGAGAGCAGCAGGGTAAGTAACCAAGCCTGGATCAAAACTCAAAATGCATGGATTGCATACATACAGGGAATAGTG
The DNA here is from genome assembly GCF_027358695.1 of Spea bombifrons. Lineage (NCBI taxonomy): Eukaryota > Metazoa > Chordata > Amphibia > Anura > Pelobatidae > Spea > Spea bombifrons. The sequence goes on along the minus strand of NC_071090.1, from coordinate 61,576,661 downwards.
AAGCATACTAGTGTATATCACTGATCCCGGAAAACAAAGCATTACTTTTCCTTGACTCTGCTGAATGTACAATGTCATTAAAAAGAGATTGTGAGCTTTTTAGCTCTAACTTCCAGTTAGACAAGCATGCCTAAGCTGAACAAAGTTAAAAAATATATTGGACACACCAGACAACACAAAAGCAGGTTGGATAACTAGATAAATATTGAACGTAACCATTAATCATCAATGTACATTCCAACACCGTGCTATACAATAACACACCTAGCATGTTTCGTCTAAACAGACATAGTTAAAGGCTTACCTCATATGCAAAATGAAAGTGATTAAACACACGCACACACCAATACCAAGTGATTTGGATGCTGAGTCCTCCTTTTAATTAAAAGCTTAATCAAAAGGTCTAATGTCTACGTTGCACCTACTGTTAGTCTTACATAATGAGCTTTGCATTAGACACACTTTAATTAGCATTTGATTTATTTTTTAGAACCAGCTTTGATGTGGCCCATCAGACATTTAAATTATTTTCCTTACTCAAGGCTTGCAGATTTCAGAATGAGTTGAGGACAATTTGGCCCCAAGAACTGTAATCATTCACTGTTTTGGAATAAAGAGTGGATGTGACCCTGAGGGGAATGCAAGCATTAATAAGGGCTCAAAGTCTTCTTTCTTTGTCTTTGGGTAATAGTATGAGGTAAGCCTGATGATGGTTTTAGTGCTGTCTTTCTGATCCCAAAAACTAAAATGTAATGTGGTGGAAAAATTCACTAAATTATTATCAAGACTGTGTTTGTCTACATGCTAAGCACATTTGTAAATGCTTTGCAGGCATCAAGTATTTGTATAAATATCTCTATTTTTTCCTACATTTGTGCAAATGTATAAGCCAAATACGAAAGCATTGTTTATTAAAAGTAGCAGAGAGTATATTAAGCAGCTAACATTTTTGTACAAAGGGTCTTGTGTTTCTTTACTACATGCCTCCAGAGAATCAATTTATCAATATGATGACTAGGAGGCCATGTTTACTCTTCATAAATATGTAGATATTCTTTATATTTATTCTGGCATTTATGTATATTATGATTAAATATTTACTATGTGAACACAGCTTAACCATGTTTTCATATTACAAGGTGATAACCAGTAAACATTAACACTAACTTTACTTTTTTTCTTGCTGGTCTTAAAGCTGAAGTCCCATGGTCCCTCATTAGTAGACATGAAAGTTAACAACCATGAGAATTATAAAAGGACAAATGCCTTAAGCGTTTACAAAAAGATGAGCTGTTGTCTTCTTTGATCACTAAAATACTGCCTTACAATGACAGATATTAAAAGGTCCAGGGAAAACAAAACAGATATTAGATTTTAATGTAACGTAACTTACCACCGTGCTCACATAGCTGCTGTGCCAGGGCATCCTTGAATATCACTTGACCCCTGTGTGTCGCTGTAGCCCTGCAACACAAAAAAGGAAGTCATTGTTATGAGTGCAATGGGTTTACTGGTGTTATCTTGTATACAGTTTAACTATGTTTTCTATGTTTCCCTGCTCATTTTCCTGTCATCAACTAGGATTATGAAAGATCTCCTCAACCTCCAATAATGTATTAAGAAGAATATGTGCCTCTGATGACTCCTTATGACAACATTGTGATATCACATATACTTTCTTGAGGCTGTCTCGGCAAACCTTTGCTTAAAGGAATGGTTAAACTTCTGCTTAGAGCAATGGGCAAACGTTTGCTTAGAGCAATGGGCAAACTTCTGCTTAGAGTAATGGGCAAACTTCTGCTTGGGGCAATGGGCAAACTTCTGCTTAGGGCAATGTCTTGGTTCCCCAAATTTCCACCTTTCCCTCCTGACTTTCTTCGAGTTAATCACTAATTTGCTTAGCTCTAAATGTTAGCATTCTCCCCCACCCCCAGATCCACTTTATGCTTAGCAGATAATACTGCAGGGCCTATGATAGGTATCCCAGATATGAGTAAGTGACATCGCCCTACTCATTTTTTTTTTTTAAACCAAGTTTATCTACTTGTAGACACAGGGAAATGTACTGATGATAAATTAAATGTAAAACAGGTTTATAAAGGAAAATAATGACATTTGTTATTAATATACTGTGTAACATTAGCACTGAAAAAAGATTTACCTTAAAGATGCTGTTACACTTGTAACAAAACTGTAATTGCAAAAGCTTTCTAACGATCAAAAAGCCTTTTAAACTTAAACCTGGATGAGCGAACAGAACGTGCCTTGGGAACACAGGAGTGACGAGAGTGATAAAGGGCCTCTGTACACATATGAAGGTAGTCCATTCAAAATCAGCCATTTCCAGTTGTAATAGTCATGTACAATATTAGCAATGTGAAAACTGTATTCCTGATCCCTTTGATGTTATTTTAATATACATCATTTGTTTTTCTTTCAAAAACAAGGGCCGAAAACTTTTGAACAGTCATATATACTAATATATATATATATATATATATAGTGGCATTTTTTTCCTGTACAGGTGGCATGAAGGCATGTTGCTTTATTAATATGACAGCGAGGATCAACAAAATAATTAATAACACTCCTAGGAAGATAAATATATCTGCAAGCAGCTTTTTCGAGGGCATGGTTTATATGCTGTTCATTTCACCTTCAATAAATTCATACCTATGCCACGTTATCCTGTATACCTTAAAAAAATACTGTGAAGGTCATAATGAGAACAATCTTCAAAAATAGCAAGTTTAATTTCAATGTTGACACGATGCCAAATACCTGATCATTTCTTTTCTGAACATGACTTGAAAAAAGGCTCATTTCAATATCTAGGAAACCTCATGAGACCTCTCTTCTGACTTCTGTAAGTCTATAGTCTGCAATGTCAACCTCTAGGGGTTTTTTTTTTTCAACCCAAAGCTGTCAGCTTCATTCTATACTAGCAGGAGTAGGAGTTTATTTGAGGCAATAAACTACATGGAATGCCTGAATATTTATATTATTTGCCCTAATTTATAGCTCTTGGTATCGTTAAAGATGATCCCAAATATTGATGCTAATTGGACTGCTAACAACCTTGAAAGAGTGAAGAAGCTTCTGCAATGTTTGGAGAACAATACAATTACAGTTTTTGCAACACAAATCTTTCCAATTTGTTAGCAGAAGAAGGAATACTCACCTTGACCAATGTGCCAGCCTACTGCCTCAGAATCTCTAAAAACTACTGATGTCATTTCATTGTTTAAATTGACCACTATGTAGAACACAATGCAGACAGTTGATATGACAGGTTTCCCTGTTTTTGTAGGGTCCCGACATAGTCCTCTAACATGCATTGCGTCAAAGATATTGAGAATGGTCCTACATGAGGTTCCCTAGTCTAAGCTTATATGTGATTCCTGATTCCATTTTTTGTGACATAGCACCACAGTGAAAGACATATATATAGGAAAGCATGAAACACACAACTGTCACTGAAGCAGATGATTTTTTTTTTAAATGTAATGATGAAAATACCACATACAAAAGATTATTAATATTATTAGATTATTTCAATAATGAAAATGTAATGGGCATTTCTGTGCACATTTGGATTGCTGAAACTGTCAGAATGATATCCCTATAAATCCCATCATGTTATATGCATCCCTTGGTGACCACATTTTACGCCAATCAATCTATCCTGGCACAATTTACCCCCATCTTTGTCCTGACCTAATTGCAGGGGCTCTTAAACACCAATAGAGCATTTGACTCACAGTGTCAAAAACAATAATAAATATATGATGCTTTTTTGGAGGCAGAATGAAAGGATTTTGGAGGGAAGTATTTTTAAACACTTTCTGTCACAGCAAGTGTCTCCTGTAGACCATAGGCAGTTTCAACAAAATTTGATGAACCCCTTCACTATGTTTATAGGACATCTCTGTTAAGATAAGCATTTTATTTCAAAGTAAACCAAGATGCCAATTCAAACACATGTTTAAGAAAAAGCTTTAACCAGATTGAAGACTGGGCCGGATTTACGGTGGAGCAATTGTTGTGAGGGCTTTTTGTCTAATTGCTCAAGGGCCTTAAGTGACTTAATCTGACCACAGAAATATTAGGGTATGTGTATTAGGAGCAATGATATCAAGCTAGGGAAATATGGCACAATAGGTTTGACATCAGATAATGATGGTTAGATATTTTTAAGATACACTATTAAAAATGTAGACCATTTATTGTTTTCCTTTGCATTTACTACCAGAAAATGAAAGGTGTATTATTTAGTTATAAAGCAGATCAATTGTGGTGTTTAAAATTCACAATACTTGTTATCTGGGTTCTAATAACAGTGATACAACATAGTCAATATATAATATTCATTTTTACTAATATTTAATTTATTTTAATAAAATTACAAGCGAATGTTGCTTTTGATTAAGAGTGCATTGCTTATCTTGAGTGACATTCTATGGAAGAGTTTAATTAAGTTAATAAATGTACATTTAATATAACTCTTGTCAGGTCACATTATTCTAAAGATTTGCTTTTAGCTATATATTGCTGAGTCCAATTACCTTCATAATCTCTTAATTCACTGTCACAAACTGTTTCACATAATTAGGATAAAAACCGTCAATTATTTGCATGAATCTGTGACATTTTATATTGTAAAGCTGCTGGCATGGTCAAACACAATAACATAATGCATAATCTGCTGACATACAACTATTTAACAAGTGGAGATGAATCAACAGCAATATTAATATTTAAAAAATAATACTAATATTACAATCTTCTTTTCTCCACCTATTTTTTTTCTACCTTAAATGTTATATTTACAGTGTCTAAAATAAGAAATGACTGAAGAAATAAGTAACAAATCAAATGCATTAATAATGTAATTGATGTTATTTCTCTGATTTATTTTCAGTTAAAAGCATTATCAAAATTTAATAGCACCTTTTGGATGGTAGGCATGAGCCATTAAATGGTGCCCTCCAGGCTTAGTCAGGTAAGAACTTTGGGCTCAATTCAATGACCTAACTAAACCTTAAAAAATATTTAACAGCCTGACTAGACTTTATACAACAACTGACACCCTACTGTACACATTTACAGAAAATGCTACATTGAAACCATCAAAGCCCTGCCCTTACAGCGATTCAATGAGATGTGCAGCGTGTAGGAACTCCTAAAGTGGATTCATTTTTGCCCGTATATTTAAGATCATCAAATACATTTGAGACAAAGAAACCTGACACTTTTCAAATCAATGGGAAAGAAGCTATGGGGACACGTAACACTTTAAATACATTAAAAACATGAAAAGAATGAAATTGCATACAGACACTCAAAAGCAAATATTGACACTGATTCATACTTAATTAGAAAACTGTAAGATTCCAAATTCCTAAAAAATCATGTGGGTCTGATGGCATTAAAAATACTTGAAAGCTAATGGCTAAGATTTATAAAACAAGAGAAGCCATGTGAGAAACTGGCTCACTTCTGGTTCACAATCATACAATATCTGTGTTTCGGAAGTCAGTCTTTATTTAGTAGTGGTTTGGAAACCCTAGGTGTTCCCTGTATATGATACAATTCGTGCATCAGTATTAATTACTGCTCATTCATTACTATACATTTAAACATAGAAAAGGTATAGATTATTTTTTTTACACAGTCCATCCTGCCATACTATGGAGTAGGCAAGTTTAATCAAGCATTGGTACCTTGCGTACACATATCACGTACTAACCAAGCTTCCCTTGGAAAACTGTACTTTTGTGTCATAGCCAAGAACATAGCACCATCTGGGATAACAGTGTATGTATTTACTATGCTCAACATTATGTTTTCCCTACAATTACCATATGGGTAATTATCATTACAAACAAAATCGTGCGTCATTTATACATATCAATAATACTGCAAATTTGTAAATGGAGAAAAGAAGATGTTATGATAACATCAATTTAATATCATATTTTGCATAGGTCTCAGATGTAGGTTTGATAGCTTGATTTATTTTACAAAATAGTCAATATCATGGTGTGTGATCCTTAACGTTATTGATATCTCTAACACCTGCTCTAACAAAGCGAAAAAACCATTAGCACATAATTTCATCATACTCATAGCATTTATTCAGCCGTTGGCCACACTGGATGAGCAGATCTGCTGCTCGAGAGGTGGTAAAGGAAAGTGCATGACTAAATCCTGTATTTGTGTTTCCCCAGTCACAGTATTTGTGTTCCAGTCTAGAACACAGTAAGAAAAGTTTTAATTTAGTTCTATGTGAGAGTACTGGTAATTTTCCTGTTAAAATAGTCCCTAGAAGAGGATTTACCTAAAAGACTGCCAAGATTTCTTTTAATGGGAGCTAGTTATGTTTAATAAAGAATTTCAAGATATGCTATAGAACAAATGGAGTTGGTTAAACTAGGTTAAGATAGGTTAAGAGAGATACAGCTCTACTTAACTATACACACGGTGTATATATGTCTCTTTATTGTTAGGGGTTAAGGTGTAGCACGAGCTGCCCTGTGACAGTCTGAGAGAAAGATGTAGCTCATAAGCTACCAGCTGTAGAAGAAAACCCTATGATTATACCTGGAAACACAACTCTCTCTGTGTGTGTGAATACTGAAGGGCAATTTTTTAAACCTATTAGCCCATTTACTAGTTGGTCTAGTGGGGGACTAAGGAAATTGGTTCCTCAGCAGTCATGGACATATTTTCTTCTGTGTGCTACCTGTCCATAAGTGCTGAAGTATTTGACCACAATAAATGCTGTGCTTGGCTTACTTTTCTCGCCAAAGATTTTGGACAATGAAACATAATTTCGAAAACCAAAATCCTTGAAATGCATTTATCAAACCTTTTGTGTATTATTCTTGGCATAAACATTGTTATTTTCATTTTTTATTCGCGACCCTTTCACTACATTTACCTGCAGCAAGACATAAATGTATCATTAGCACGAACCATTATTTATCAGAAAAAAAAACCTGCTAGGGAATGAAATATGATGATTTCCTATTTTATGTTGATCATAAAAGCAATGAATCACAGAACATGATGGATAAAGGCATATAATTATGAGCACCTCAAAGCATGTTCCCTCCCCATATTTATAAAAGTACATAAGCTTATTGGAGTCCAGGTCCCAGCAAATGTGGTAAATGTAGCCAAAGTACTGATTGATGATCTGGACAGCAGCCCAGAAGCCTCTGTTGCTTCCCTGTGTACTTTCATTTCCAGTAAACAAAACCAATAAAACATAATAAAATAAAAAAATACTTCCGACTGATGACAAATTAGTCACAGAACTTTCACTTAGCAATTAAAGAAAACTTGTTTTGCATCTTCTATGCTTTAGGAGTTGTGCCCAAATGTAAAATTACATTCAGGAGTATAACCAAAGCATTCAGATATAACATCTGTTGCTGGACAGTACAATACAAGTTTAGTGTTAACCCCTTAAGGACAATGGGCGGTCCCTAAACCCATTGAAAACAATGCATTTTGAGCCCGTACATGTACAGGCTTTGTCATTAAGGGGTTAATGGTCTAGACCTGTTTCGTGTTCGGGGGGGTGACAAAAAGTATTTACGTCATGTTAAGTTATCACCAATTTATACTTTTTTTGTCCCTATTGTACATTTCATAAAAAGACAGAATTGCCAGCAAGTGCCTTTGTGTTGGCAGACTTTGCCGATACTTTCAGAAACATATTTCTCATACAAAGCTGGAATGTGGGGTTATAACAAATTAATTACGGAAAACATATTGATCTAGGCCAAAATATTATTAGACTTGAAACTGTTTTTCTTTCGCATTAACTAATACAAAAACTTGAACATTTGGAAGCAGTGAAAGGGGTATGAATAACATTTTAGATGCCTTCTTCTTTCAACCATTTATTCCATCTGGAATAAATGTTCTGGACAACCTATGTAACTTTACATCTCTTTCTAGGTTGGCCCAATAAAAAGGTATTAACTTCAACTAAAGACTCTATTTACTTGTAAACTAACCCGTTATAGATGTACAATAAGGTTTAAGGTCAAACAAAACACTATTGTATTTCCACTGTCTCTATAAAAAAGATGAATCCACAATATTCTATAAAAGTAGAGGAGGATCAACAATTAAAAAACAAGTAACAGATGTTCCACTGTAACTGTGTGTCTTGATTGAGCCACTGACTAATATAAAAATACATACTCAATTATGTTGCCAGGTAACAAATGATCATAATGCCAAAGAAATGTTCACTGTTTCACGAACGAGATGCAACATGAAATCTAGGACATCCTAATCTTCATGTTCAAATGACATTTATATTTTTTTGGGGGGAAACTATTTTCTAGATTTTGTTACACATAAAGATTACATCACATTAGTGCAACATAAGTGCAACTTTTAGGAGAAGCACAAGCCCAATAAACCCTACATACATAGCTGCAAAATATATTAAAATAATGATTTATATATATATATATATATATATATATATATATATATATATACTGTATAGCTGCAAAATATATAAAAATAATGTCTTAATTTGGTGGCAAACACTCTAAACTGTATGTATTAGGTTTGCATCACAAAAAGCAGATTTTTGTCATTTTCAGGATGTTAACTTGATATGCTGCTTTCAGAGGCCGAAATACAATAAAATATGTATATTTTGGTTTTCTTTCTTTTTTTCCCCAGCTTAGACATAATGAAACATGTATCTAGATTTGTCACTATAACTATTATATGTTTTTGTTTTATATTTCCAGATTTCATCTTTAATCAGTGTTGGTTGCAGGTCTTTAATGATGTCCTTCAAAATATAATAAATTACTGTAGCAAATGACTGGGGGATACAAAGGGCTTGGATGGTAGTTTATCTGTACTGAAGCAAGTTCTCCCAGGGCAGTCTAATAGCACATTCTATTTTCGGTTATCTTGTCCCACCAAATGTCCTTGTCAAATGAAGGACTTCCTTGGGAAGGGCATTTTTTTGCATACCATTCAGAAATGACATTTAGGTAGTGGGCTCTCTGTATAATAAATGAAGGCTGACTGTACAAGAGCATGTGTGGCTGATTTTGGATCTTTGCAAAACCATTGGTAACAGTGAGTTAATGCAGCATTATTATGCCATAAACCTTAGTTATGTTATACTTATGCAGTATTCTGTACCTCAATGCACATAGGATGGGAAAAAGGGCACTACACAGTCTCTCCTTGGTTAAGAAGGAGTCAAGGGCAATTGTACCCAATATTGTCCATGAAGGACTCCACAGACAATCAGATTCTTCCCTGGATCAATATTACCTACACTAACAATTAAAACCCTGAATGTCTGTGTTTGCTAGAAAGGGCCTCCCATGGACTTAAGGAAAGATGCGTATATGACTACTGGGCCAGGCCAGTGTGTTTATAGTCACAACAGCGGAAGATTCCCCACCTGGGACAGCGGAGAAGTGGTGTTACCTGGATGCAGTGCCCGTATGGGCTTGGGGAGGTGGGCACAACGGACGGCTGATGGCACTCACTGGGCCAGAAGTCTTGGTGTTAATGGTTTTGGAACCGTCTGTTGGGATTAGGTCTAACAGCTGGTGAGTTGTTATTGGTTAGTGTGTCATGTTATTATGTTACGGTTATACTGGCATGGGGAGTTAATAAAGCTGTGGCCCACGCTCTTACCCACGTTGATGGCTCCTGTTGAGAATTAGGACTCTGGGCCTAAGAGGTCAAGACATCCAACCTTTTGGTTTGGTTTGAAAATGCAAAGTATCTTGAACGGGGAGAAAGATAAAATACAAAGAGATTTTTGACACATCTCCCTATGCATTTGGATAAAAAAAATTGTCAGGAAGCACTCAGCTATCATATGCATTAAAGTGCATAGGAGGCCAGAGCGTACCTTGACTGTCCTGTCCAGGACAGTTTTTACTGATTTACTAAAATAAAAAATATTGGAGTATCATTATTATTGGGAAAAGCACAGGTGTACAGCATATAAAAAGGTTCACTATCTTTGACAACTATGGTTTGTTTATCTTCTGCGCTGCCTTGTGCCTAACCAGCTGCCCCCTCTGCGCCACCATTCCTGCTAAGTGTTAGGATATGATGTCATATCCCAGCATTCTGCCTTTTAAGGATGAGTAGTATTAAGTGGTAGTAAACTGTGGACAACGTGCCGAATTGACACAGTCCCTCATAATGTCAATAATGTCATAATGTCATATTGAGCAGTGGCACTACAGGGAGCCTGTTTCCCAGTAAGGAGATAGGCATCCTGTTGTGGCAGAGGGCCTGTCACCCCTATACCTGCTACCCTAGGGCAAGTCAGCTTAGGCCACTGAATGTGGTATGATAGTTACCTAGATATGCAGGTAAGAACATGTCAACCAGTACCGTGGTAATCGACAGAGGACAACAAGATGCACAAGGTAATCCGAACTTCATTATGACTTTAGTGAAGACATGCCTCAACGTAGCAAGCCCATTGTATATGCCTAATTCCACTTTACTAGTAGTAGTAAATACTAGTAGTTTTATTATGCCACATGTGTTTGCTTTTCAGATAGTTTAGGATCCAATTTTTCTCCCAAAGGATACTAGAGTTGTTTAATCAAAACATAGCCTTGAAAAATACATAAAAAAGCAACTGAACCAGTGTCACTGCTGATATTTATAGTTTTTTCTCTCACCTAATTTTGTCTGAAGCTGATGAAACAGATTTATTTTCCAAACGATTGCAGTGCTTTGCACATTTACAAAACAAACAGACATTAATGTGTGTCTGTAATAAATAAGCACCCGAAGACTATAAACTGTATTTTGACATTTCAATGGAGGAAAAGGCAATGACAGAAAAAGTCTAGTTAGATTTCCAACTTCTAAGAGCCATTATCTATAAGACTGTAGATGAGGCCAAAGCAGATCTGTAACTATTACCGAATGCTACAGTTCATAGTTCTATACATGAAATCATGGTATCACATTAGCAGAGTAAAATTGGCAATATTTATTTAAACCTATTCACATGTACACCAGATACCTTCATTTCCTGTTCAAAGAATCCGCATGTTTATTCCTCCCCAATAAGTTATCCTCATATTGTAAGTTTATTGTCATTAATTGGTTCAGGCATCCATTGTAAAGGGGTAAGGTGTACGTATAGGAATTCAGCACAGGAAACTGATGAGATAATGCTAGTTGATCCACTTTATGCATCATATAGATTTTCTACTCTTAGCCACAAAGATACTAAGACGCCATTGTCTTCTACTTTAGTAAATCTCTTAAATATATATATATATAGCCGTGCCATTTTTTTTCATTCCTTACCTGTGTAAGGTAAGGAATGAAACTGTTTCAAGAGTCATTCTGCAAATGTTTTCTGTTCTGCATCCAGTATTCTGGTATTAGGTGGTTTGATATGGTAAATTACTGGTATGTTTCATCTTCCGCTGGCATCAATAAAACTGACCATTTCTTGTTCAAACTTTTTCAACAAGAAGATACACTTTGCCTTTCTTTTCATGCTTGATATAAATGCAGAACCACAACCTTTTTAATGCTTTTTGGGAATACAAATACATTTAGCCACCATCGTTTGATAATTTGCAATCAAAGTAATTAAACAAAGAGCAGTGGCATTTATCAATATCTAGCCTAACTTTATTCCGGCAAAACTATATTTTCTGCAAGTCTGTAGAATTATGCCTATTCCCTTTTTTTCGATGTGCTGAATGTAACACTTTTCTATGTAAAGTCAACATTAGAAATGTAATTCCTAGCACTGTTGAATGCCCACAATCTTCCCAGAAATAAGTATTTAATGATGTAAAATTCTGCCTCATTCATCGCTTGTGCCACAAACACTTAATCGTTATATGACATTAAAACAGGCACAGATAGGCTGTTGACTTAGAAATAGAAAAAGCCTCTTAAATGTTTTTGTATGGTTTTTAGGTGATTAAACTTTCGAATGAATAAGTAAAACGACACATATGGTTTATCATTAACACAATAGACTGCCATATTAATGCTTTGGCTTTGGTGAACAGCACCTTTAGGTTATGCAGGCAAAGAGTCAACATATGAAAGCATGTTCACTTTCAGACCGTATGTAGTTTTTATAAATGGTCGATGAGCATGCCTTCTATATCACAAAACTAGATGAAACCCCAATTTCACATTTGTACACAGAGAATGTATGAATATATCTTTTGAATGTAATCACAAAAGGAGCAGCAAAATGTATTTATGGCACCTTTAACCTAACTTCTGCCTATTCAAGGGAGTAGTACACCTTATGAATTAAACATAAATCTAATTTATGTTCACAGTTCCCGTCTTATCAAAGCTAGGATTGCACAACAGTGCCACTGAATTCATTTAAAGATATTGATGTTTCAAATCAAAGAGGAATCCAAAGCAATATATATAGTACCTCTGGCCCTTATAAATCACTAGTCTGTAATAGTAACGGTAAAATAGGACACACAAAAGCAGTGCTGTGGGCTTTAAGATACCGATATAGTGGACATTGGTGAGATGGAAAATAAGTGTTGATCTACACTTAAAAAACAATACCCTAAAATATATATTCAGGGAATTTATATATTCCATATACATTCATATCTATATACCAGGGGTCAAGAGACATTTTCCATGTGATGCCAGGGTAATATGTGTTCACTTTTTACAGCTTACGCTCTTTTCAGGATGTTAAGCTATTCATATATGGCTACTTTAGGGCAAACCATGCACATCACATGATATAATGATATAAATGCCAATTATTAGCCCAGTCCAAGGGCCAGGAAACAAGTAGAATAGAGTAGCATGTAAGGTAATTTCTAAGGGGGTGGAAAGTGCTCCTTTTTGCCCTATAGTGTGGATGCCCATGTATATGCAGCTGATATAAATTGCATATGAAGCCTATATTGGTAACAGTGAGAACACATTCTAGCCTAGGCTACCAGAACAGCTGGTAACAGAACGGCATGGTTATACTCCTGTGGGAACAGGGAAACAATTCCAACACAAAGAACAGTTCTCTACAGCCCTTGTTCCGTGACATATGAATTTGTAAATTTTATATTTATCAGAGGAGGAGGACTTGATGTATTTTGTACCTGTGGTAAGACAGTAATAAAAAGGTACTATTCTGTTCGGAGTAATTCGGGGCATTTAACAGTAAATACATGGCTGTTCTCTTTAACGGACGTCTTGCACATACTGTTAAACGCATTAGACTTCAGTCTGGAGCAGGTAAGCCTCCCCCACACTACAGGAGTGTGTTCTCAATCTAAACATCGTTGAGAGAAGACCCAAGAGTGCCACTGTGTATGTGTAACATTACATAATAGACACTGGTCCATTTAAAGTTAATATAATGAGATAATGCTACATTTCTTTGATATGCAGGATTTTAAAGACCTCTTAGTTTTCAGTCCACATTTTTAGAGTTCCACTTTGTTTTACATTATATATTTTTCAAATTACTAGTATTATTTGGATAACATCATGCACGTCTACATTATCCCATGGACAGAATAACCACCTAAACTTTGTTTCTTTTAATACATTTTAATTATTTTGTGGGGATAAATACACTTTCAAAATATTATCTTTTTTTAGTTCTCTCGAAGATTGAGTGATAATTTCCATAACACAACAGGTTTTCTTTTAATTTGGAAGTAGCACAGTTAAAGAACATTCCCGCTCTGAACAGTTAAATGCTCTGAATGAACTACGGTCCGTTTGCAAGGACTGGAGACCTACGTTTAATATACGAGCCAAACTCAGCAGCAAACCAATTACAAGGGAAAAAAAGTAAGAAATAAAAACCAAAGTTAATATTGGAGCTCGGCAGGCCCACTTCGTGCTTTGTACAATACAGTGCCAGAAAACCCACTGCGTATGCAATTTAACAGTCTGCTATGAAAATGATAATTACAGTACTGAATAGATCGCTAGCTGGAACAGTTTTATATTGTACTTAAATATTACAGTCCATACACGCTATACCTTTAGAAACAAAGCTAACAGTACACCTCTAGAATGTAAATAGGATTATTATTATTCCATGCCTACTGTTTGCTTAAAAATGTAATTAACTGCATAATTCTATTGCCAGTTACGATTATAGCTAAAGCAATGTCTTTAAATAAGTAACATAGCTTTAATTATTGGTTAGTTTTGAATGTGAACCATCTTTTGTGGGGTTTTTTTATATGTAACATCACTAAAATAACACTGGCTTGGATTGTATGCGAATACTACTTCTAAGAGCACATACCTTGTATCTTTCCTTGCAATGCTATGCCATCAATTTAATAGTAATGTTCATTTATCTGATGAGACAGAGTGTCAGCAATCCAGAAGCACATGGGAACGTGAAGGGATACGACATGGTTGACCATTTTATGTTTGAAAAATTTTGATTTCAGCGTAATTAGCTCAAATTCTAGATAAGGACAACACCATAATCTTACATAGAATGGAAACCTAGAATTTGATGCAGATAAGAACCACTCAGCCCGTCTAGTCGGTCCATTATTTCTCCTGTAAAGACTCAAACATTAATCAGTCCTGTCTAGCATCCAGAAAATCCATATGCCTACCCCAGGCATGTTTAAATTCACTCATTCTAGTAACCTCAATCTTATCAAGAGATAAAATGAGGCCTTATAATTTAATAATTTTTCAAATATAAAATTTCATTAGCCATGCACATGATATCTGTGGTATAGGTATTTGGTTCTTTAAGAAAACAGAGCCTGACCAGCTCGTTATACGGAAATGAAAGCAGATGCACAATGCCACCTAGTGCCTTCACGTCTAACGGACAAGTGGAATGCAGTCACAGGACATTGTGTATGTATATCATACTGTTTGATGTTTTAGGGATATGCCTCCTCAGCTTCTGTACAGTAAGTTTCTACCATACTCATGAGAATAACGATTAATAAAAATGTTTATTCTGACATGGGATGTAAATCAGCGAAATTATGATTGGTAAGAAAATGATTATGATGATGATGATGATGGGTGTGGCTGAATGGAGGTGATATAAGGAAAATGATTATCTCTGAGACTGAACAGGCCCAGAGTTGCCATTGGGCTCATAGAGCTAATACAAAGTGCACGAATACCCAATAACCTCCATCCAGTTTCTTGGCCACTCTAATAAGGACAAAGTAATTTTGTAGCGGGCAGGGCTGCCTTCTTGATATGCGCGGCTGTGAGCTACACCGTTACACTGCTACAATTAGGCTGATGTAAAAGTGTAGCCTGCAATCTATGGGTCACTGATCTTTAATGTGTGGGGACATTTTATGACCAAGTGTGGTCCTGGGACTGAATCAATAATCCCATGTTTTGAGGCACAATTGGAAATTGCTTCAGTGTGCGTTTTTTGGCTCCTTCTGGATCAAAAGAAAGGTTGAACTTGATAGACACGTGTCTATTTTAGACCTAAATCATATATACTGTATAACAGTTAGACACATACTATATATAGTCTATATTATTTGCTCACGTACTTGTGTGAGAGCATAACAGATTCAATATTCCATATTATAATATATATGACTCTTGTATGTTTGACTCTAACTGATCTCCTAGTAAAGGATCCTGCCACCCTTGTTTTTTTTATTATTTATGCTTTAGTTGGCTGAAGTTGATATCTTTTACTGAGCCAATAGTAAAAAAATAAAAAAGATGTAAAGTCACATAAGCTTAGAGATGTCTTCAGCTCAGAGATTTAAAAATGGTTTTAAGTTTTAGTAACATGGGCCCTTAGCGAACAGAACACAAACAATAAATTAAAGCAAATCCATTTACTTAAACCCATTAATGGGATTCCAGTACATGTACGGGCTTTGTAGTGAAGGAGTTAAGAAAAGATATTCTAAGGCATATTTGTGCTTTAGGTCTGACTGCCTTCCATCTTGCTTCACATAATCCGTAAGACATGTAGTAAGTGAGTAAGTAAGATTATCTAGTAAGTGTGTATGTGTAGACATTGGGTAAGAATACTGCAAATGCCTATGTTCTTTAAGCCTAAACTAGACTAAACTGCTGCCTTGTTTGAATTCAACATTACATTACTTGCATCACATCGCTGATAAAAGAGCAAGCTAATTTAAAAAATGTGACAAGTGGAACAGGTTTGATTTTATTAAGCAGATTAAGAAAAATGCACACTGCATATATGTATGGCAAATGTGATTTAATTTATCTCTTCACACACACAACAATGCCTTGACAGGTGTTAAAATAATTAAAAGACAATAATTGTATTCTTTCTTTTAGCATTTAACCAGAGGCCGGGAGAGTTTTTTTCCTCGCTGCCCTGGTTCCACTATTTCATCTCTCAGTGTTTGAAATCTATGTTCTAATGCAATTGAGTACACCTCTTGTGTATCGCTACGGCAACCTCCAGGGACCACTTGCAGGAAATAGGACATTGAGTCCATAATTAAAGTAATCTCTTTCTAGGCAGATGCTTCTATTGGCTCTGTTATCACATATTACAGACAGCATATTGAGGCCTATAAAATCTGAACCAAATGGTTTTAGAGATGAGACGCATGGTTTGTTTGTTTTTCCCCCTACTAATTCTGAGCTATGCACATGGAAGCACTGTATCGCCATGATTTGATTAGAGGCCAAGGATCTATTATGGAAGTTGAAGTGAGCCTGGCAGTAACCAAAATTAATGTGTACTTCAGCTCAAAGTCAAAAAGTCCCTTTGTAACCATATTAGCAAATAACTATGGCAACACACCCGTATATATACGCAATAGAAGTGGAGGACCTTGTCAGCGTAATTCCCACAACAGTTTTAATGTGTTTCCTATTTTTTAAATACACAGTTTAAGGGATGAATCTTATATTACGATCAACTGATATCCAATTAGCATAACAGTAACAGGCACCGAGATGACCTACAAAATGTATGCATTCTGTATGCCTTTAACCATAGGGATGTTTAATGAACACAAATAAATTTAAGTTTCTGTATTTTAAAAGATCCTCAAGTTCTCTTTGATCAGAAGTAATTATGTCTTTTGGATGGTTAATGTACAAGGGTCTGAGGTTGATCTCATTGTGATGCATAGTTGGAATGATAGTTTGGTATTGGTATTATCAGAATCACTACTTGAGCCACATTCAATTATTTAGAAAAAAAAATTGTATTTATTAGAAAATGCTGAGCCAACAGCAGTAAAATCTACAGAATTGCTGCATTAGGTTGTTGGGTGTGCCTGCAGTTTATATCCTGGGCAGCTGATTTCTTTATGTTGTTATAAATTTGTTGACTGACACATGTTATGACATGACATGGTAAAAAGTTGCATATAAAAATGTATCATTTAGCCAAACAGTACAAGCATGACCTGAGGGGTTTAGGGTTCTATTATAGTGGTAACGAGTTTGCTCCTTTCCAACTGATGGCTATTCTCACATATAAATTATTACCATCTCAATGCAGCGTCTTCTGCTAATGGGTCTGACTGTACTATTTACACTCACAAACGACACAGGGAAATTATGTCGGACAATAAATTTCATTGTTTATTGCAAGAAACTCGACACTTGACTGTAAATGCATGGCATGCCCTTATGTTCTGAACACTTTTGATACATAACCTGTACTACATGCTACGGTTTATTGACTCTGATACTGTCAGTTCCTGTTCTTTTATACTCAAACACACTAACATTCCAAGGTCCCTTAACCAAGAAGAAGGTTCAACCACCAGCTTAATTACCAATGATAGTATAGGGGAAGAGCATCTATTTCTATTCTGGTGGACATCTTTACCTGTTCTAGATGTTATTAAATAACCAATACCTATACATGGAATTGAATGCTCGTTATTTGTTCTTTGCTTTTAAATATGGGTGCATTTCATTCAATCGCTGCTGCCCAGTAAATTGGGATAACACAGATTAATAAACCTGATAAGGTGAAACGCGTGAGGCTATATTCTCCCCATGCGGTGATGCTTTTATGATGTGGCAATAAAGCCTGAATTTGTATTTGGATGATGTTGGTACTATTTTGTGATATATTAGTTCCTTACGAGGTGCACAAGACTTTGCTAATTTTTTCTGTGAACTTCTTATTGTAGCGCAAGGAGACACTGCCGTGTGCTCCACTTAGTGGAAGCAAGCCATTGGCTACAGACATTGCCTATCCAGGGGTGCTACAACACTGCCTGCACATTATATATATATATATATATATATATGTATATATATATATATATATATATATATATATATATATATATGTTATATATTGCCATTGTTACAGATGCATGTAAATAAAGCCAATATAATATCTTGAATACAATTCGTCTTTATTTTGCACCACTCCACTGTCACCTTTTCAACACATTTCTAACAAACTCACAATTTTATAACTTTTTCCTTTATGTAACTATGCATCCATCCCTCAATTTCTAGGACTAGGTAACAAGTTACACGTTACAGAAATGTACCCTTTCCAAATATTCACTATTATGTGTAGCCACAGAAAGAAGATCCAATCTTTGTGATATCTGCTTACTCATGATATACACCTGGGTTGAAAATGAACCTGCATAGTAAAGAGTATCAATAAATTACTGTATATGATGTAAGTAATTCCTGTGGTTTCATTCCCCCCATTACAATATTACAGTTTTGATGATCATATGATAATAAAAAATCAATCACATTTAAGACATATAAACATCTGGCGTGCGTGACACACTTATGTTATTCAAAGCATTATTTGAAACATGCCTGATTTGAGTAAATATTCTGTTCATAATCTGCTTATACATTTATGCAGCTAAAAGCAGAGAATTCCACAAAATCACTTTTCGCTCCAAGCCTGATCATGATTTATAGGTTTTCAGAAACATTAACCTCAGATTTTCACATTCAAATCATCCTTAAGAACAGATTGCATCCCCCCTGTCTTCTTTAGTTCTTCCTACGTGGGTACAAACTAAAAAGAACTGCTAATTGGTCATGTGTTTCTTTTTTTGTGTGTGTTATTTAGAAATGGGTGGTAATTAATGCAAAAATGTTTGTTAACTGTATTCTGTAAAAATTCACAGACAATGTGGTAAATCCCCACATTCTGTTGCACCCACTCCTTTTTAATGTCATCAAAAGATGCCATAAACTGAAAATCAGAAGCAGTATGAAAGGACTTGCTCAACTATACTTGTACAGTAGGGAAGTATATATAAAAGAGGTTAAATGTTAGAACAAAAGGTCATTATCTAAAACTAGAGGGTCAGATGTTTAAATGTAAGTAAGTGTCCCTCTTCAGGAGGGACAGTCCATTTGTGGGACTCAAGTCCCCTATTGTTCTATTCTTCCCTGATGTCCCTCTGTTATATGAACTCTTAATGTTTGATCAATACGGGTATATTACAGTCCTGTACAGCTCTAAACGTCACAATGATGTATATATATATATATATATATATATATATATATATATATATATATATACATACATATCAGGAAATGTGTTCATACATTATTATTATTTTCCTAAATGTGTTACTCAATTACATATGAACTCACAAAAGTCACTAAAAACTTGTTAAAGCTCTGCCTGTCCAGAAATTGCCCCTCTTTGGCCTTAAGGAAAAATGCTTTTGACGCTTCAAATGTTGTAAGGCATCGAGGTGGTGGTAGATAAGTGAAACAACCTCCTGGCAGAAGTGGTAGACGTTAATACAGTGATGCATAGGTTCTAATCTACTGTCAAATTCTACGTTCTTCTGAATTTAGTAAGAACAGTATTGAGAAGGAAAGTAAGGTTCCCAAACTCAGTACTGGCTAACCTATCACTAGGACTACTTGAATAAGAATATTATAGCTGCAAATAGGAATACATAGAGGAACAAAATAAAAACATGCTCCGATAAATCTCTACAGGAAGACAAATTCAGGAGCTATCCCAATTACTGCTATGCAGGAAGGAAAGAAGGCAAGGTCTTTGCACGAAACAGGAATGGCGTTACTGAGTGATTTACTTTCCTTTTTTCTGGATCAACAACAAATTGATATGTGTGGAAGGATGATCATCACAGGTTTGTGTTTTTGACGTTTTTGTGGAAGAATTATCATCATAGGCTTGTGTTCAGAGACACCCAAATGTCCCAACAAAGCAGGTCATGTTTTTTAGTATGCAGAGTATGTTAAGTACACAAGCAAAGAGATGTTGCAGCTAAAAAACACTCAAAGCATGCTCTGTGGTGACATGTCTCATCAGTCATTTTATTTTCCCCAATATCACCTACTGTACTAATATTGTGTTTAAATGTAGTCGCCTTCTTGCCCTTCAATTGCACCTTTATTCCTGGGCATCTTTAATTCTAATGGACATAATTGTTTAATAATGTATAATTAAATCAGTGAGATTTCTTCACGGTCTTCTCATATATTGAACTATACATTATGAAGGTCCAGGTCAGCCCTTCTCGCTGGAGAAATAAACCCACAGTTGAATTTAAAAATGTATATATATATTTATATGTTTAGAGAAAAATGTATAGACTTAGAAACTACCAGTACTAAATATTAAAGGTCTCCCATATGACTTCCACTGCTCCTACTAGGTACCTCATCTCCGAATAGCATTCTATACCGTAACAATCCTTGAGCTGGTTGTGTGTATGTTGTTTTTTGCCCTGCTGCGCTCTGACTTGAGAGATGGATGATAGGAAGAATAAACTCTCTGCACTTCATCGTACACAGGTGTCCAATAAAATGTTAGTGTTGCCTGCTAGGAAGAGCCAAGGCCTCAGCAAGACATAGTTAAAAGTCCTTCCTAAGTGAAATAAGGTCACTCCATAAGATGTACTATTATCTGGAAAAGCTCATAACTCTGCAGGAGGCATTCTTTGTCAGCACCTACTTTATCATTTTTTATGTCCACAACCTGAAAAGCACAGTGACCAGATAGGAACATATGTTATAAAATCATTTATTTATGCATTAATAAAATGCACGTTTCACTTGGAAATGGAAATATGTTATGTGTTTTTTTAAATATTTAAATGTCTAGTATGGGTTTAGTGGTAGTGGACAAACAGTAAACAACAGTTTTCTGGCTGTCTGAGCCCTAAAGTTGCTCTTATCCTGAAGTTGAAATACAGGATAATGGGTTACAGGGTTAAAAAGTGGTTACAAAATTATGAAATAATGTTAATTTCCATATAAGTGTTTTAGAAATGATAATGTGATTTTTTCTCTCAATAAGGCTTACTTACTAAGAGTACAAAGGCACATTTTCGATTTGCATGTTATTATTATTATTATTTTTTTATTTATATAGTGTCATATAAGGGGTATGACAAGACGAGAATTGACAGACTAAGACAAACCGATACATTAGGTGGAGAGAGCCCTGCTTGCAAGCTTACAATCTAGAGATCATAGTCAGATGGACTAGGAAAGGAAAGAGCTGGTAACATTAGAATGCAGAACAGAAAAAAAGACAACTGCTTTGATACCCCAGCTTTAACATTCCTTGCAAATATCATTGATTTACTGGTGAAAGGAGTTTTTTGTCAGAAAAAAACAGATATACTTATATTAGCTGCAGAGAAAGGGTAGCCATTCCATCTAAGTGTGAGAACTTTGAGGTCCTGAAAGCTTGTATGTTAGTCTACATATATTTCTACATTTGCCCATTAAGAGGTAGCAACTTAATCTAAAGGAGAATTTATCCAATCCATACCTCATAATTGCCTCTCTGTCTTAGGAGCTCAGAATGTACTGTTATTATGTGTATCAGATCACCTACATCAGAAAATGCTGTTCTAAACATTCCAAATAGCAAGAATATTGGAATGTATGCCAATCTATGAGCCATCATGAATTTTCTGTCACAAAAACTGAATAAATTGACGCTTACAAGCCCAAGAGCACCTTTGTAACATTAGAAGAAGAACCTGTAGGTTCTGAAATACATTGACGTGTGCATGCTGCTAACTACACCCGTGGGGAAGGATTGCTAGTAGTGTATACATTAATACGGTTCAATTGTACAAGTGGTCTAGGTACGCCAGTCTACTAGTTCTCATCCATTAGCCTGTTCATCTTTAATATGGCCAACAAATGTCCATATGCCTAAGATGTATGTTTGCCTAAGATCTACATATCTTGAAGAAACAAAATGCACTGTAATGATGGGCCTAGCACGTGTACACCTGGCAGAGCATGGCAAAGCAAAGAGGATAGCTTTGTGCCAAGGAATTTCACAGGGACCCACAAGTATTGGCCATTGTGTCAAACCAGGGGATTTAGATAGAAGGAGCGGAAAAAGGGAAGATGTGATAGATGAAAGAGTACTGAGAGGGGAAGCATGGGCACCCAACCTTGAGATGCTCCCAGGCAGATGCATCAGTTATATTAGTAAATCACTTGCATTCATAATAAGCAGTACTAAATAGTGGTACAGTAAGGCAGTTGTGGAAATGCTTTTAAACAATCATGGTGATATAGTTTTATTCATTCTCACATGAGCTTTCTCTAAGGAGATAATGAGGGGATTTACAGGCAAGTAGTATGTATGGGGGATAAGTACATCCCAGAATTTATTCTGAAGCACTCACACCAGTGTACTTTTTACTTACATAAAGTTGACACATCCTGTTCCTGCTGGTGGGGCGATCCATACAAAACTCAGGTTTGTGGTTGGCAAGTGGCTTACGTGGGAAGCGACAACACTGCACATGAATTGGGTGCCAAACTGGTGATCAGACATAATACCTGAAGAAACAAAATGCACACAAAATTAAAAAACTGAGATATGCAAAAGTAACTTTTGGCCAAAACCTAATACGTATATATATATATATATATATATATATATATATATATATATAATATTTGGCTCTTGAAGAGATATTTATTTCACACCTGAAAAGAAATGTAATGAGTTATATTACATTTGCATTTCAATGGCAAGTCTTAGATTCATTATCCTTCTGCTCTAGGCAAGATATATGGTATGAGTACTTTGATAAAAAGTAGTATTCATTTTAGAATAAAATGAAAACTCTGCTTCACAAAATCTGAGGAAAACCCATTGTTTCTGGTCAAATTGGTTTAATTGGTTACTGTGCTGATAAGACTATTGTTTAGCTGTTTATATGAGAACAATGTTCAATAAAAACACTTAGAAATATGTTGTATAGGGAGAAATAAGAAACAATAGCAGTAGTGAAGTAGGGGAATATGAAATTAGAGAAATGGCTTGCTCAGCCACAGAGCAACACTTATAAATGTTTCTGAAAAGGCCTTTTTGAAAAACCCCATTAATCTCACAATTTCTAATGTACCGTATTTCACCTTTTATAAGATATTGAAGAAAAGAGAGAGTAAACTATATAATAAAACGAGCTCACAGTCTATAATACAGCCAAAGTTGTAAGAACACTTTATCATCGTCATTTTTGAAAGCTTTATAGTATACCCCTAGTTTAACCATTTATGGGAATATGATGTGATTTAACAACAATTGTAGTAGGAAAGCCTTTAACCAACTCACTATATGCTAAACTTTGGGTCTCCCAACACAGTTCCCATTGAGTTTGTTCAGTGAATTCACCATTTACTGATCATCTCTTATTATCTTTTTAGTTCTGAAAGAGACCCAAAAATCATATCTGAATCAATTTAACTTGGGAGCTCATTGGAACGTGGCTAAAACCTATACATGTGGTCTGTTTGTATTCCTGGTGTCCCCTAAATTAAGGACATTTATTGTTTTATTGAATATTTCCTTAAAAGTATATGTTCTATCACTTAGAGCACCAGCTGAAGAAGGTGGTTTGAAGATTGTGTATGTGTTTTTAAGAAGCTTCCAAATCATACTATAAGGTTAAAAAATGTCCATAAAAACATTCCCATCATCTAAATTCCCATCTGGTGTTGTTAGATAAAAACTGTAGCAACCAAAGGATTATGTGATAACATGCAAACTGATGGGTACTTCACATAATCCTAGTGGAGGATATACTAAATCGTGGAACAATTTCTTTTTCTTCCAGGGAGACTGTCTGCTTAACTTAGTATGCAGGGTCCTCAAGGTAGGATAAAAATGGGAAACAGAACACTATTACATACACTTACACTTTCTACTAACCCCTTAATTTTAAGTGGAAGGGTTTTCCTTTACCCACCAGAACTTTGGTTATCACTATTCTAAAACATAGCAAATGCAACCGTTACTTAATCAAAACAGACCTATAATGTATCTGGAGTTCATTGAATGAGTTGTTACACATCACTGCTTTTTAAGGATCAGGTCTGTATGTACCCAAAGATAGCACAAACTTCTGAGGGTTCTCAGGAAATATCACCATGAGAAAACGTGTGCTCTATTGTACTGTGATTGATACATTGAATGCTCTTCTTGGGTGGGGAAGAGGGGCTGATAGAAGATACAAATGTTTAAGGATCATTTACTGTAAAGTATTCTGAATCTTTAAACTGAGTATACATAAAGGAAGGCCAGATGTTAGTCAACAAAGAAAACTATAAATACCATTTGTTCATTTCACACCACTCAGATGACATAATTTCCTCCCAAGAGTCAGCCTTCTGAGACACACTGGGCATTGGGAAAATGAAAACAATTGGAGTTGTACTGATGTTGCCCTCTTGGAGTAGAAGTTTTCTTGGACTACTGCTTGGTAACAAAACTTAAAGGGACAGTCATGTTTTTTTCAGGGATCAGTGGAGCTGCCTTTCTGTCTGTCAGATAATGTTTCGCAGAGAAATACTGCTTGGTTGTTTACCCGGCAGCTGCTTTCTGAGGTCATTCAGACAAGAGCATGTGGTTGGTGTTGATATATAGTACACCTGCACAGGAAGGTAGCCATCCAAATACCTTTTCTAACTGTGACCATATTCAGAACTTATCCCATGGGCATCTGTCTATGCTATTGGCAAAGACCCCTGTTACACAGCTTAATATGCCAGTATAAACAAGGGGATCAAGTTTAAGAGCCATGCATAATGTTTCTGTAGAAACACTATGGGGAACACATACTTTTGTTGGTGTGTGTGTATGTATGTATGTCTCTATCTATGCTCAGATATGTTATTACAGGTGTGTACATTTTGTACAGCACTTCCGGACAGGATGCAATATAAAAAAATAGAATTGAAATAGAACTGGAGGCTAGAGCATTGAACGTCTAAATGTGAGATTAGCTCAAAAAGTTTTGCCTCGATCAATGGATTTTAAGAAACACAATTTGGCAGGCAAGTCAATTTGTAAGTAGCAAACATCAAACCAAGCCCACTAAAGGTATTCCTTCGAGTAAAATTGTCACATTTGACATTTTATTTTTATTTCCTTAGGCAAACGATGATGTACATTCTATGTGCATTCATCATTAATTACAGGAAGCATCTACAGTCCTTCATAAGTAGAAACTTCAACAAGTAATAAAACAAACACTAAAACCGTTTGCATGGTCATAGTGCTAAGCTGTGTAAATAAGAAAAGGGCTCAAAAAGTGCCTCACATTTTAGACATTAAAAGGAGGGCCGCATGCCTTGGTCTGCAGGATTCTACCTGGAATGCCACCAGTATAGAAAGTCAGTGCGGTCAATTACATTTCTGTATTGATCTAGACAGTAAATAAAAGTGTCATTGTCCATGGCTATAAAGTGACATTTTGGTAATTACTAGGATGTGGGAGAGAGAGTTTTCAGTTATATTTTTTTAGTCTTTGCATGTAGACTTTCCATTGGATGTGGTTCAGGCAATACAATTACCACTTTGTGTGTGTGTGTGTATATATATATATATATATATATATATATATATATATATATAGCTACGGTACAAAAATAAAGTGTGCTTTTGTAAGAAATCATAGCATACAATCTAGCCTCTTAACGCTCTCTATGTGAATCCTAAAGAAACCACCAATCCTCCCCACTTTCAAGATCCCCACACTATTGGCTTCTCCACGTCACCCTTGGTACAATCAAATCATCCTCGCTGAAGCGGTCCCTTGCCCCCTTCCATCTCAT
Source organism: Spea bombifrons (assembly GCF_027358695.1). NCBI lineage: Eukaryota > Metazoa > Chordata > Amphibia > Anura > Pelobatidae > Spea > Spea bombifrons. Next base: position 61,550,570 of record NC_071090.1, on the reverse strand, counting down.
TCCTGCTCAACAGATTGTGAGCGTCATCTCCTCCTTCTGCACCAATATGTAATTCATGCTATTGTCAATCCCATATTTTTTTAATTTTAATGGTATTAAATATTTTCAGAGTCCGTTATTGTAAAAGCGCTAAGGAATCTGCCGGCACTATGTAATCAAATTTAATATAATGCAATATACCAAAGATAATGTAAACTGTGGTTTTTAATATTACTAGTTTAGTAATATTACACAGTTTAGTAAAAACAGGTTAGGGCTTAAGGTGAGGCTGTGGGGGTCAAAACTGATATATGTTTATATGAGTTGTAACACTAACCCAAATTACATGTTCAACTGTGATAGCCTGGGGAAAGAGCTCTTAATATTGCATTAGTTGTCTACCCTGCCAACAGCAATGGTTAGAAAAATACACTTTGATTTTTATGGATTAAATTGTATTTGGACCCTTGTTACTGGCATTGATGCTGTACTATGCATGGAGCTGGTTAGCAGTAAAAGGATCAATAACATAAAATGCCATCCCAAACAGAATTAGCCCACATCTTCTAAATATGTTATAATACATTCTGCTTTATCATAGGTTTCATTTTCAATTTCCCTGTTTGACTAATACTTTTAAAATCTTTATATACTTAATTATTTTGTAATATGTCCATATAATTAATAATCACATAACTGAGTGCTATGTGAGCCATTTGATCAGATATGCAAAATATCTAAAATACTAGTATATTTTTTTCCTGAACAAAAAAACCCAGCATTTTGCCTGCGCTGTATAGACTGTTTCAGTTTTGTTCTTTAGTAAGAGGGAATTAAATCTTCCCTAAATTACTTTAATATGTGCTTGTTTCTAAACAAGCAGTGGTTTGCATTAAATTGTACAAATCTAAAATCAGCGCCCCATGTAGTCTTGTTAATGCTACTAAAAACATCAAAACTTCACAAAACACTGCTGGAAATTAAAAACACTTCCACTTTATAATGGTTTTTAATATCCAGGGAAAACCGGCAAGGCACTAAGAGGAGATCAAAAACCCAAAAAATCAATATTTTGCAAAATAAATAAAATGAAATAAGCTGGTCTAAAGTCCTTATTGATGTTATTCTGTTTTCTTGACCAGCCATTACTTGGCAGCTTTTCAAATTCCAATGCCATCCAAATATGACTATTACGAAGATATTTTATGTTACCCTTAATTAGTAATAATTTACTAGCAGCAAATTACCGGTACCTACGTCATTCCATTTACTACTAAAGTCCGTTTGTTTAAAATACATTAATTAAGAGTGGTAGACTGGTACATGTTTTGGGCATAATGTGTTTGATAAGTCCTTTTAAAATATACATGATCGTTGTTAACCTGAAACAAAAAACAGTATTTCAAAGGGTTAGAGACAGACCAGGGAGGCAAAGTGGGACCCATTACAATTTTCCCATAGCCTTAATGAGAACGCTGTGGGTCATTTCCCACTTGTTTACCATCTGTTGGTTTCTGGCATGTGTGTCTGCTTAAGCCAAGGGACTTTCATCTCATTTAACTAGTCACAAAGCAGGGTTGAAATCAGAAACAAGTAAGACTTTACTTCAGGCCATTTTCACAAATAATACTGAACATGAATATTAAAAAGAAATGTTTGTGATTGTTGCAGTCCTACCTCTGTCGCAGGCTCACAGGTCTGTGTGCGTCTGCTATGAGCACTGAGCGCTGTCTGTGGGGTAAGTGGGGTAAGATGCTGGGGAGTGTCTTTCAAGGGCACTGCTAGCTAGCTGGACTCTGGAGAGTGTCATTAGGTGTCCCATTGAGAAAACACCCCACTAGATCACCAGGGAACAATTAAGCAAGTCATGGAGGTGCAGAAAGGTAGGGGGAATGCAAACATTAATCTGCCGTGGGTGTTTTTACATTTTAAAGTGGGGTGGGTGCCAGCGGCTGTCAAATACTCTAGGCATGCTCTTAAGTGTGCCAGTGCGTATGTGAGTTAACTGGGGGGGTGGGCAATGTGGCCATTTAATTTTACCTGCCCCTCTGGACCAGAAGGTGCTAGCCCTCCCCTGGCACCCAAGAAAAAGCCCTAGGCTGCTAAACACTCCTGAATTTACCAGCCGCACACGAGGATCTGAACAAACACCTGTCCCTGCACAGACATCTACTTGATCTGGTCGTGACATGAGCAAACAATAAAATCAGTGTTTCTCAGTTTGTTTTGGCTCAAGCATATACTTGGTTTTACTTGAAGAGGACAACAGAGTTTAATGCAAGCATTCTTCAAGCTGTCAAAAAAAGATAATTAATCTGTGCATCTACGAGTGTGCATCGTACATTAAGCCTTTACCAGATCTTAGATTTCTTATATGTGCTAATAGGAATTCTACCCATAATTCTTACTTGTGGATATTGCTTCTTTAGTAAATCCCTATCCTTCCTATGTGTCTTTACTGCTATAACACCAGAAATGCTAAAACATTACTCTCTTCAAGAGTTGTAATCTAATTTATCCCCTTCCACTTGTTAACTAAACAAAATAATACACTCTGATACATTCCAAAACAGCTATGACAGTGGCAGTGGTTAGTGTTTAGGTAGGCTGACAGGATTAACACATTTCTCTTAACCCAAGAAAGGAGGTGTCTCATTTGCTGTTCATTCAATGTGATTGCCTTAAATATTTCTTCATTATGTCCAGGTCCCTTGTTACTACAGACTCCATCATTTAAAATAAATAAAATAACAGCTTAGTGACTTCTGTACTAAAAATATCTGGAGACTATTGTAGGCTTTTTCTGTTCGCTAACAGTTTGTATGTGGTTCTTTGGTATGATGGTATCAGCTGTAGGTAGGTGTTGGGCAATATACCTAACTACTTGGCATACTAATAAAATAATAGAATGTAGGTTTATATGTTCTACTCAAACTTTTGCAGCCTGTATGAGTAAATCTCAACCAAGCCTGAAACTGTCTAAAAAGGCCACATAAAGACACAGGATCAACTCTCCAAAGAAACTGACATATATTGAACATAAATATCAAAATGTTAATCCGTTGTATGGCGAAAACCAAATTAAATGTGACGACACTGAGAAACTAACATGGGTTATTTTGGTTAATTTCTGCTTAATTAGGACATGATTATATTTGTTCCAATTCATTGTTTTGCTAATCTTCATATATCCTATATTTAATTGGCTTCATGTCTAACTTAGCTAAATAATTAATAACATTGAAAAGCACCCAGTTGCCCGTGCCCACCTCTTGCCAACCCTTTCTTGGACTAGGAAGGCCTCAAATAAGATAAATAAAAAAGTATCCCTTTATTTAAAATATTTCCTTGACGGAAATGCTTAAGCCTTTGTTGTTAGGTCAAATTTGATTGTGCTTTATTATAGTGAACAGAAGGGACTCATTCACACAAAGATGTGTTAAAAGCTTCTCTGTAAGTGCAACAAACTACATATTTTTAGTTAATCTAAATTAAAAAGGGGAAATTATGAAAATGTTTATACACTGGATACCAATACAAGCCATTTTTTCTATAAGTTAAGTCTCATCATATTTTTTTTTTTTTAACATTGGGCTGTTCTGGCTTGGACCAGCCTTAGCTTAATATTAGCTTAATTTAGATTTTTACTTTGTCCAAAAACTCCCACTGGGGAGCAAATAATAAATTCAATACTAACATAAATTCAAACACCATAGCTATTGATGTGCATTCAATGGGAGTCATTACTCCAACATAATCATGCAACAAAGAAGGGTAGATGAAAAAAAGTAAAATATATTTGACATTAAAATTAGGAAAGGAAAAGCCAAGGCATATCACAGATTTCTGAATACCCAGCATATTTATGGGGCACGTGCTTCTTCATAAGCTAAGGACTGCTACCAACTGTTCAAGTTTCATGCAAAATTATATGCAAAATTAACAATATGCTTATCTATCCTGCTTTGCCACATGATTAATTTAATAAATGTGTATTTCATTCCCAGTTGGCAGTAGGGACACAGACAAAACCTCTTATAAATATATCAGTTGGTAACTGGAAAATGCAGAATAGGTGGATGAGTAGGAGGGCTTACCTTTAAGCCCTAGGTCTCTAAAATTATGCTCATGATGGCCCCCACTTGGACTGAGCCAAGCTTACGTATTTACATATTTGGGAATTCTCTGCGTTTGACCTGGAGTCTCAGGGTTAAGCACTGCTTTTCCGGGTCCCTTTCCTCATTACCAGTACAAGGGACAAGGATTTCTCCACTTGGAGAGGTAGGTGCAATCTAACATGCTTTCTCTATTTAAATGCAGCCTTCCACAACTCGTGGAAACAGCTCCAGGGCCCCAGTCTGATATGGAGCCCTGAGTCTCATCTTAGCTGCCTGTGAGCCCTACATTAATGTGAGGGCACTGCCCTGGTTAGATCTTTAATATGCATTCCTCATAGCTGGGGCTAGAGGGGACAAGCTTCTCACCGTCTCAAAGATTTAAGTAATTTAAATATTTTACTATGTTTAAAAGACTGGCAGTGTGGCAAGGAACTCATGTTTGATATGTATCCTTGATAAGAAAGACAATATTCCCAAAGAAAGTCTTCAACTACACTGAATTTTTATAAAAGTTATGAAGTGTATGCAATGCATAAGCAGAATAAAAAAGCAGAATCGAAAATACCATCCAAAAAGGAAAACAAGACTGATCACAACTACTGAAAAGAAATGAGGCAGTAAATGAGCCTTTAAGGTTGGTGATATAAGCAATTGTGAAGCATAGAAAGGGAACGCTTACAGATTTATATGCAGTAAGCAAGCCTTGTAAATGCGCAGAGGACAATCTTTCCAGATTCATACAAATGCAAATAAAAAGAAAATTAGATATTCTTTATGATGAATCTGTCCTGACTCTGCTGAGTGTCAATAGACATCGTTATAAAAATGTAGATTCTGCTTCGCAAAGAACAGCATAACTATTCTTCTATAGGATTCACACTTGGTTTGTTTGTTTCATAATGTAAAGGACACATCTGTGCAGCTCCAGCAATACAATCTTGAAACATCTGCTAAGATTCCACCTTCATTTCTGTTATGCATTCTGTTTACCTATAAATATATTTTGTATATTTCACATATTTTCATTAACATTATTGTGTTATTTTAACTGTCTAGATGCTCGGGTAAATTTCATATTTTCATGTAATTTATATTTATATGTGTAATAAGTTGCTTAAATCAGTGTATTTATTCACCCTCTAAAAAGGAAATAGAAAAGGACTTTCTCATATATATACATATATACACACACACACAAACATTTCAGGCCAGTGTAAAAATCCTGTAAAGTACGCATTTAATAAAACACAAAGTGAGTGAACAGAAGAAAAATCTAAATAAAATCAATACTTGGCATGACCCCTCTGCCTTCAAGACAGCATCAATTCTTCTAGGTACATTCACACACAGTTCTTTAAGGAACTTGGCAAGTAGGTAGTTCCAAACATCTTGGAGAACTAACCATAGTTGTTTTGTGGATTTAAGCAACCTCAGTTGCTTCTCTCTCTTCATGTTATCTATGACAGGGCTCTGTGGGTGCCATACCATCACTTCCAGGACTACCTCTTCTTTTTTAAGCTGAAGAAAGTTCTTAATGACTGTGGTTGTATGATTGGGGTCCTTGTCATGCTGTAGAATACATTTGAGGCTAATCAGATGCCTCTTTGATGGTATTGCATAATGGATGATTATCTTTCTATACTTCTCAGCGTTAAGGAGACCATTAATTCTGACCAAATCTCCAACTCCATTTGCAGAAATGCAATCCCACATTTGCAGGGAATCTCCACTGTGCTTCACTGTTGCTTGCAAACACTCACTCTTGTACTTCTCTCCAGACTCTTGGCGTATAAACTGCCTTGCGCTACAGCCAAATATTTCAAATTTGAACTCATCGGCCCAGAGCACCTGCTGCCATTTTTCTGCACCCCAGTTCCTGTGTTGTCAGGAATGATTGAGTCACTGGGCCTTGCTTCCACGTTGGGGGTGTAGCTTCCTGGCTCCTGGCTGCATTTATTAAAGGTATTTCTTTAACGAATATTACCATACACAAATAACCACTGGATAGTAGGGTGATCACATTGGCCATTTTGGACAATGTTTTTAGGATCACACATTTTCATATATTGCTGACCAGTGCAGAAAAAATGCTGTGTGTGGTTGGGCAAATCCAGCCAGATGCCACACACGCCTGATCTGCCTATAGAGTGGTAGATTGGATGATTATGGGGCACTGTCAGCCATCCACCCACTGGAATTTGCCCTGTGTGTGTTGTAATGTGATGTTACTGTTTATTGTTAGAATGAACATCACATTCCCCTGTTAAATTATGCTTAGACTTTCTATGTGTAGTTTTGTATGAACTGATTGCAAGTTAGCCTCAATAACAGTTATGAAGACAAACCATCATTATTCACAGATACTGTACATAAGTAAAACACAAACATGTTTTCTAGGAGGCACTAAACATCTCCCATTGTGACCAAAATAGCAGCTTATCGGCTTTTTTTGTGGGCTGCTAAGCATCATGAACTGCCAGAGCACAGGTACAGCCACTTCTAGGTCAAAACCACTGTCTTTGATGTACATAGTCTGGTGCACATGTCCGGACCCCTCCTGTCAAACACTGCTGCTCATGGTATCTAGAGATTTCATTCCATGCACACTGGATTTCTTATCAGTGGGGAATGATTACAGTGCAAAGCCTTTGCTGAATTGCCTTTTTGTCTTTTTCATCAATTTTCCTAATAGCAGAAAGGTATTTTATAACACGAACACCTACATAGATTAAATTCATACTGTTCAAATATAACACCTTTTATTATTACCATTATGACTTGAGTTCTAATACAGATGCTCAGCGCCCAGCACGAAACACTTTAAATTAAAATAGACTGCAACTCTGAAAATCATTTGGGGAGAATTTTAAATTACACTTAGGCAGCAATCATGTTTATGACACCATAATAATTTACGAGATGAAAGACTTGAGACTAGAACTGTTCTGGCTCTTTCATGATTACATATCTTGTCTGAGTTCTCGTAAGTAAGGGACTGATCTCCCATAAATAGGAGGATGGCAATGAGACAAGTGTTCTGGAGAGATGTAAATCACATCCGCTTGTGAGTCGTTTGTCAAAGACTGTGGCAATGGCTACACTTCTTACTTGACATAATGAAGGAACGAAAACCAGGGCTAGTAGAAGATTAAAAACCTTAACCAAGATTTAGTGAGTCATTTTCATAACAGTGCTAGCAGGCTCTATAATTTAGGCGATCATTTGTCTTTTTGGCATTAAGAAGAGACAAATAGATATGTTCCGATTGTTCCCATTGATTGGAATTTTTTTTGCTTCTCAATCATTCCCAACTGTTATGGCTTTAATGGTCTGGAAATTCTCATCTTTTTTGACTAATACAAAATAAACACAGAGATAGTATCTATTTAATCAATTATATAATCTAGTAGGTGAAATATAGATCTACATATGAAACCAAATAGATGAGCCTTTTTATGATTAACATAAGATTTTTTTATTTAAAAAAAAAAAAAAAAAAACATAAATCAGGTAAAAGAACATTATAAAAAACCTGCGCCATTCCTGTCTTAACCACATATTTACCAGGCTAAAAATAACCTGTTGGTTACATGCATTTTAAATGCACACATGACTAAAGTGTTTTTATAATGCATAAAGAGATATTCATAATTAAACAGTAAACTCTAGAGCTTTATGTTTTTAGATTCATATTGACAAGAGAAATAAACCCATTCAACATTGAGTATGCATCACTAACAGTGATCTTACGTACCTGCTAACCTTGATGTTCTCTTGGCCTTCAGGCTTGTTGTGGGGCAATGGTGCATGCATAACTTTCATATTTGTACCGCTTGCTGTTATAGACACTGATTATATTCTTAGTGGCACTGATTTTGGTTTATTTTAGCTTAATATATTTCCTCCTAGCTTAAGTAGGTTGAATGTATGTCTTCAATTCTACAGCACCAAGTACAACCACATTCTTCTGAAGCCATAACATGAAGAGCCATAAACATCTAAGCATAGTCTTTCAATGACAAATGATATAAAGCCCACCTTAATATTAAATCACAAAATAAATTCTGATCAATGCTTGTTAACACTTACCAAATCCAAATGCCTTGGAGCCTGCAATGCTTTGAGTGGCCTGCACGCTAGTAGAGGTGTATAATCCAGTCACAAGAAGCCCATCAAAATAGGTACTTGTTGAAATAGTCACTGGAAAAAAATGAATACAAAGATAGATCTATAAATATATCTGTATAGAACCTATAATATATACACAGTATTTAATTTTAATTAGAAGCTACATGTTACTTTTCACCCAAAACTTCTAGGATAATAGGCTTAAACAACCATAATAATCCATAGTTTACCAAACTAACCACACAGATAACAATAAATATGGTGCAAACATTCATAATTGGTGGGCAAACTCCAATGTGAAGACCAGTGGCTTAGACTCAACACACCGAGTAGAACAGCTAAATTCCCCAGCTTGAAGACACTAAAACATTGAAGCTATGGGTTTGTATTTATATTTCTAATATAATAATATTGAAAAGGTTAAAAAGGAGAAAAGTGCTATCTCACAATATATACCATTAAATGTAGGGTTCTTTAAACTTTGAAGGCATTTTATAAAAGTGGAAATTAAATCACACACATCATATGATTAGCAAGAAAAAATATTGATAAACAAACTGATCCCATTTCTACTGAAAGTGTTCAAATGGGACTGGATTTACCAAAAAAAGTTGCTGAACAGTTATGAAGTGCCATCACATCCAAATTATAGCTGTGACAGATACAACCATAGTCTGCTCATCATTAAGCCTGTTTCACTCATTTTGAGGGACTTTGCACCAGCTACATTGTCCAGCTATTATGCATTTCTCAGTAATAGACTTAACTTATCTACAGTATCTGCCTATCTTGAGGAGTGTAAAATAACGTGTCTTCATTCTTCTATGAAATATTTGGTGGGTAGCAACTAGTTACATTTTCAGATTCATAGGGAACAAACTAATGTTTGAATGTTTAGCTTAAACGTCAGAGAAAGGTTATGACATATTATGGTATATTAAACAGTTAACAAAATATTTTTAATAACCAGTACAAACGTTTTGATGATAACATTCATGAACATGAAGTGTTTTCATTTTGTTTTGACATGAAAGCCCAAAGTTTTTATCTTGTATGTGTACAGATCTACTTATACATGCCCTCTGTCTCACACTGAGCTACTGCTCTAAAGGCCCTTGACCCAAGGACATCACAGACCTGGGTCTGTGTACCTACTGTGAACAAAGCTGATAGACTGAATCGTATCCCTGTATAAATACACATGTATACTCTGTTTAGTTTTGCTCAAACAAAAAGAACATGAAAAAGTACCTGTAGAGTAGTACCGGATTTAATGAATATATGTAGCCGCAAATGTTAGAAACATTATCCAAAATCTACTGTTGCTTTACATGCATTTACATGTATGTGACTACACCTAAAAGAAATTCTCTTTTATTTTGATTTTCTAAACAAGATAAATTATAAAAAAAATTTGAGGCCCGACTAACATTCCATGGATCAATGTACTGTTTCTATCAGCATCACAAGTACTATGCTTAGTGTTTAAGCGTTATCACTTTTTCTGACATCAACATACTAAATATGTTTTACAGGCTTCTGTACAGGCAGCACTGACAGGGTTCAAGGCTGGGTTCATTACTGGAGATTGAGAAAGGAGCTTTATTAATAAACCCAGCAGCAGCGGAAAAATTAAATGGTAAGCAGGTCCCAAAGTAGTGTTTCTATGAGAAACCCATAACATGATATGTCACAAATAGATCCAACCACAATAGAGTGACAACATTGTAGCATCATGGCACCCTCCACCAATGTTACTTGAGAAGGCATTTTGCTTGATTTTCTAGGTTGTAAAGAAGGTATATTTTCTTTAAACTTAAAAGTAAATTACGGTAGCTTGGTGGACAATTGAAGTAACACACTAGTACATAAGCACTAACTGGTTTTCCGTTCTTTGGTGTTGGAGACTGGTATAGGTGGGTACTACTTCATAGTCGATTATACCAAGGTAATGCAAGATCTATTAGAAATAATTATAAACTATACACATGCAGCATCAAATCATGTCTCAGGCAATATGGAGTCCTATAAATCTTGCAGTTCTTGACATTTAATTTTTATTTCAGTTCAGTTATTCATGATTATCAAATGTCTAAATTTAAAGTATAAGTAGCAGTAACCAGCAACAATGTCACAGTTGAAGGATCCACAGGCATAAGACAAAATAGACATGTTTCTCTGAAAGGGTAATCCACGAAAGAAAAGATTGTGATCACATCTGCTGTATACTTACATCAGTATCACTAGAAAGGGTAACTGGGCCTTCCAACCACAGAAACCCTGTGAATCTAAATCCACAGAGCAGATTCCTGCATCCTATTGTTTGTTTCTTAGGAATCCCACAGTGGGATTGATAAGAATCTTCTACAAAAGGAAACATGATAAAGGAGGAGAAGGCAGTATTGTGAAGACACTTTGAACAGAAGGAACTACTAAAAAGTATGTGTGTGCAGATGGATGGAGAAGAAAGCAAAAAGAAAGCAAAAAACAGAGAAAGAAATAGGGAGCAGCTGTCACATAGCAAGCAAAATAAGCAATATTTTGTATTAGCCATATTAGTCCACTAATGTTGCAGAAGTCTGTCCGTTCAATAAAAAGGTCTACAAAAGATTCTACAACCATGTTACTTTGTGTATATATATATATATATATATATATATATATATATATATATATATACATACATATATACATATATATATATATATATATATATATATATATATATATATATATATGGAGAAATAGAGAGAAACATCTGCGCTTATCATGTTAATAAGCTTCAGCTGTCTACAGAATGACAAATATAAGGCTACATGCTTCAAACTGAATGAGAAAAAATGTAAATTATCTATGAACTCTTTTATGTCCTGTGATTGTGATGTGTGATTTTGCATGGTTTCAGCAGTCATATATATAAACCCAATAATTAAAAGAAACAGCTCATTTGAAATCCTTCAAGTGCATAGACAGAGTGAAATGTTGACATACAGTCACATACTGTATATGACCAACCACTTTTTTGCAAGTAGAAATGAATTACCTCTGCATGAAATGTACAAGAATATTTCAATAGCATCTAATAAATCAGCCCGGTGGTTCTCTTACCGATTTAAACTGGGAGATCTTTAATATGTGAACTGGGATGACTTCTATTTGTGTACAGATAAACTAACCAACAGCAGAAAAAGGTAATTAAAATAGCACTGATCATATCCAATAAGCAAAATATGGATATTAAACATTCATGGGCTGCTCACAAATATTCAGAATTAATCAGCTACTGCACATTTATTGTTTAATATTTAATGTCTTGGCTTCTACAATCCTCTGGAAGAATTCAGCATTATCATCTAACTCATCACAAACAGACAGGGTCGATTTGAATTCTAGAGATACACTTAAATTCCAGGTGTTTGTAGTTAAATCAAACAGGTCAACACATTGTATTTGCAACCTTGAGTGGTTTTCATCATGTGTAAAGGGAGGTAGCCAAGCCATTTTCCCAAACATCTGTCTGAAGACCATTTATTTGAGATATTATTAACAGAAGCTTAATAGCAGTGCATATACATATATATATATATATATATATATATATATATATATATATATATATATATATATATATATATATGTCCCCTGCTTCACATGGATGTTTAGGTGGAATGTCTCTTGAAGTAGAAAGTGAGAGTTCTAGAAATTGTGACACTTCAGACTCCTCAATAATGACACAGTTACAATCTGTTAACATTCTCTCTTATGCTGCTAACATGTCACATTATGTCTGCTGTGACACTTAATTTGGGTTTTAAAGACTAGCTGTGCGAGTAAGCAATAGGATGTGTGGTATTGGGATGGCAGGTGCTGCTCCACAGCTTTGTTATGGTAAATGACTGATAGCATCACGGAAAAAATAAGTGCAGCTGTCTCCAGCCTCACAAAAGACACCGCATTATCTACCCAGCAAAGCAACCCCAGCACCTGAGTTCTGGGTTTTAAATAGGTAATCTTTAATGACACTGAAAATCAAGCAATTAACAAATCACACGCATTAGAGTCACAGCATCTCTCATCTTCCATAGAAACAGATTCTGTACACTGATCCAAATCGTAATATCCGATCACCATGTATAATATCATACATATTTATCTTTTGAACAAAATTAAACCCAAATGGACACACACAATTATTTTGAACACAAGAATGATATCAACTGTTAATTTATGTCATGCTTCTTAACCAGTTAAGGATGGATCTGCATCCAGTACATTTTGGGGCTTACTCCTGGCTTACGCTATGAAAAATGTTAGAATCTTTATAGGTAGAGCCCAAAATGTCACCAAAAACAAAACCTGTGCATTTATTTTGGAAAGCAAAATCTGTCAAATCTGTTTATCTAGAAAATATTTATATAAAGCACAGGCAAATGTTGCCAAAAGGCCACATTTTCAGATAACCTAACTACTTGGAGCACCCCTGCTCCAACCTATAGTGTTCCTAATAAAAATAAGATGAAAACAAATTTAGATAATGCCTGCTACTTATCTGCAATCTGCTTATATTGATTGATAGCTAAACATTAATACTTTAAGTAGAAAAGAAAGATATCCTCAATGATTTCAGATATAATACTGGTCTGTGTGTTCCCACCTCCTCAGATAAAAAGCAAAAAAAAAAAAAATGTTCTTGTTGGACAGAGCTGGAGAGCCACAGGATTTAATTCCAAAATGCAAAAATGCAAATGAGTATCTCTATGAAATGTAGCATGAGATTATACAATTTAAGACGCTATTTAAATTAGAGGAAAAAAAATGACAGATTCACTTTAGCTTAATAATCACAAGAAACATGGGGGAAGGCATTAATAAAAAAAGAGAGTCTTTGTGAAATGAAAAAAAATGTTTGATTTACACATGGCTTTAGCGTGTTCGTTTACCCAAAGGATCATGCTAGTCAGCGCAACAAACAACCCAAGTTTGTCTTGTGTGTGATTGTTTCCATTGTGAAATATTTTGTAATATGTGGGTATATATGGATTATTCATTCTACCAATTGTCACTATTGCTTTTGAGCAGATGATTCACCAACAAATGCTACCTACCAGTACTCAGAGGTTTAAGCCTACATGGGGTTATTGGTTATTATCTAATAACCTGCTGATTAAAGGGTTTGTGCATTCTGTTGGTAACATGACCACTTCATAGAACAGCAGACATAGTAACTCCACCATAACATTCTCTACATTGCCATTCATGGTGCCATTACAAAAGTGTTGTAGCAAATTTATAAAGAGTTACAAATCTTAATTTCACGTAAAAAAATATTTGATGAAAAAGCTTATTGGACAAGGTTAGTTTATTCAATAAAAGGTCGGTTCTAGGAGGTCTGTTCACAAAATCTGTTTCTATGGTTGCTAGGTTAGAAAAAAGTAAAGATACACGGCCATTTGGTGTCTGGTTGAAAAGCGGTTTACAAAGTAAAGTCGTATTTAGGTTCATTTTAATTGGTACAAATGTCTGAAAAGACTACAAGCAAATCAATCTTAGCAAACATCTAACATGCAGCTGCAATTGAGACACCATGCAGCTTTTCTCAATTCTACAACTAGGAGCACACGAAGGCAGGGTTTACTTAAACATAGCACACGCATCTAGCATCACGTGAACTCAACTAACTTTAGGTTTTACAAAACATCACAATACAAACAAAGGAGACAGAACACAAGATAAAAATAAATATCCTGGCACCAAAAACTTGAAATCTAGTGTTTGTGCCAGAATACAGGATAAAGAAAGGGTAAGATATTGCATTATAATTGCCATTTCCAGCTGACCTGATCTGTCTTGCTGTATTTTACAGTTTGTGTATGAGTAATTGGTTCCCATGGCTCTTATACTATACGGAGATGGTGTACATTAATATGACTGAAGAGCCATTCGGTAGCTGGAAACACCCTCTATATTGAGTCTATTCACTACTAAGTTGAGTGGCATTCAAGAAAAGGGTGAAGATTTTATTAACCAGAGAGTGCCAAAATATAACCCCTCAGTCCAATTCTCCGCTCATAGGGGGCAGGAACCACAAACATGCTTCCTCTTCAATGTAAACATATTAACAGCCCTTAGGTGGCATAATTGCTCCCTGCCCACTAAGGGGAGGGGGGCTTAAAAAGTACTCAAGCAATAAAGACTGCCCTGGCTGTAAACAGTGGCTGGAAACCAGGGGCATACTGGTCTACACTTATGATCAGATACTGGCTTCTTTGCAATGTAAACTAAAATAGATACATTTTAGTATTACATTATGTCATCCAGCTTAGAAGTCCACTTTATGGTTAAAAGGTATGCATGTGAAAATAAAGTCACATCATGAAATGGTGAGGCTTGATCCTTTACTCATTAAGTATGGTATAGTGACAGTTATCTTTATGAATAAAATATGTCTATTAAAAAGGAGAAACCTTATTTTTATGAATCTTACCCATAACATCATAGCTATGAATAGTATATCTGCACATTTAAAGCATTATGCTGGTACACATTGTTACATGAGGTTTTGCAGTTATCAATTAAGGGTATAAAAATAATTTCCATGCAATGGTGGGAATTGGGCAGATACAGTTTGCCCAATTCAAGAAACAACACTGTAATAAGTGCCTTAGCACTACAGCCCTATCACATACAGCCCTATCACACCACATAGTGAGTTCTCCCATACCTAGTGGTTATCAAAATGATTAAACCTCCAGTCATCAAAAGGGATTTTCTGAGAGCACATGGTCATCATTTTAGACTTTAGCAAAGGAAATTTCAACATCAGTCCTAGAGACTGAAACAAGTTACTACCCACAGAGGTGGTGCTGCCAAATACAAATTGATGCCTTTAAAAATAGGATGGATGCTTTTTATCAGCAAAAATGAATCTTTAGATATAAAGATTAATTATAGCTTGTTGATCCAGTAAGAAATCAGATTGTGATTTTAGAGTCAGAAAGGAATAGTCTCCATTTCTTAGGCGCAACTTATTTTCCTTTATCAATGATCAACAGACTTGCATTTTATTCAACCTATATTACTGTGTTACAATTTTTTCCCTCTTATTAGACTTTTATATTGGACCTGATTCCTAATATCTAGTGTGCGTGAATAAATATGCCTTTTTGATTGGATACGTCTATGTTACTGGAGACCACTATTTTTACTCACATAAAAGATGGCTGCACACATTAAAAAAGGGTGCTCTCCTACCCAACTATGCTACAGGAGGACTATCGGTTCCTTATAATGCCCGTATGGTATTTTCTTAGTAAATAAGTCTATTAGTATATTTTCTTGGTAAATAGGAGTATTATAGTCATATATTAAGCATCCATTGCTAAATGTGGGGATATGGGAAAATATCTTTATCTTCTCCACCTGTTTTTGAGAATGTAGAAAAAAACCTCTGCATGTGAAGAATTATCAGACAGATCAGTTTCATTAAGCAATATGTCTGTTCGCCTTCATTGCCCAGATATAAAATCAGGGTATGCATTAAAGAGATAATAAAGAGAAATAAAATGTCTCTTCAATCACAAATAGGTATGTAAATTGTATGTAAATGATTGGTAATTAATAATTTTCTGTTCACTGTGACTTATATGGTACCAATGCCATTAGGTAATTTGTAAATGTTCACTTGGTTCTGCCATTACACACTCAATTTTTAAGACCTTAAGATTAAATACAAGGCAATAAGAACATTACAGTCATCATTATGATGAGACAGCTATCACTTAATAGCTGTGTCATTAGGCACTTCGTATTTAAGCTTCAAATGCATCCCGGCAGAATGTTCTATAATTGTATTTGCCCCTTTCATACCACATAGAGAACTCTGACAAGCACCAAGAAAGATGGACATCCACTAGCGTAAACCCGGTTTATATATAGTGAAAGAGGAAATGTATATTCACGCTGCTCAAGCAGTGTCTGATAAAACCTCACAAAATATCGGGATACATTAAAAAGAATATTTATGCAAATATTTTGTACTCCAACCGTAGAAATTATTAGTAAGTCTCCGATAAAACATGCTGCTCTATTGTGGACATTAATTGACAGGGCCACCATCAGAACTCTAAGGTCCCTGTAAAAGTGTAAAGCCTGTACCCCATGCCCCTCCCATCAGTCCACCCCATTTCTATTCCACACATTGCTCCGCCCACATTTCACCCATCACCCTGCCTTAGGATCCTCCCATAAGCACACCTTATGGTTCTGTTGCACGTGCTCTTCCCGTCGTCTTGCTTTAGATGGGCCTGTTAGAGCAGAGTTGAGCCTATGGTAAGTGGCACGTGGGTGCAGTGTTTCTCCAGTGCCCCTCATAATTAACAGGCATACATACTAACACGTATACTCATAAGAAAGAGGACTGAGCTGGAAAGAGTACAAACACCTTGTGTTGGGTATTTTTCCGGAGGTGAGAGGGTAGGGCCAGTACAAGCAGTGGGCAGTAGGTATGGTCACC
Organism: Spea bombifrons; assembly: GCF_027358695.1. Lineage (NCBI taxonomy): Eukaryota > Metazoa > Chordata > Amphibia > Anura > Pelobatidae > Spea > Spea bombifrons. Next base: position 61,533,833 of record NC_071090.1, on the reverse strand, counting down.
CTGCCCCTCCTGTATGACCACCTCACCGCAGACCATTGCAAGGATGGGAGCTGCAGTAAAGGTCTGTGCAGTCATTGATTTTATAGCTCCCTGGGTCGGCCAGGGGACATCAGGGAATCTCTAGATTTGGTCAATGATCCCTACCACCTGAAATATCATGAAAGTGCTGTAGCTACCCAAAACAGTCTCCAAAAATTGGGACTGTCCTGCAAAAATCAGTGCACTGGTCGGTTTAAGATTATGCCATTTGATGACAATGTTAAAGTGTTTATGCAATATAGTAATTAAAGTTGTGTATTACAGAACGTTGGTCTGTTGTTTAGTGCTCCTTTCCTAGTTATTACAATTCTCAGCAATAATAAAAAGCCATGTCTCTTTAGCAAATTTTCTTAGTTTTGTCATTCTATATAAAGTTATCCAATCCTCACATTATGTAATAAGGTAGAACATTAAAGACTAAAAGGTTACAATAAAATTGCCGAAACTAATTATATATAAAATGTTCTTGAGTTGCTTTTTCTTGTTACAATTGTATGTGCTCATTATTAAGCTCACCCGAAGGTGACCTTGAGGAAACTAGAGCAGTGGAAACCAAACATTAGCAGGTTGTTTCTGTAAGGTAACAATTAGATTTAAAAAAAAAAAAAATATTATAGAAATTACATTTTACACAATTGAACTGTAAATTTATATGGTATATAAACACGAAGTGACCTGTATCGTGACCTGTGAAGAGTTCTATGAAACAAACATTATGTATCACTGATATGACAAGTCTGTATGAGCAAATTAAAATAATAATTACCTTGATGGCTACTAACTGGCCAGTTATGTGCCGTTTCTGCAGCTGAGTTATGAAACGAAACCTGTTCTGCATTTGGCGCCCAGCCTGCCCAGGCATAGTTTTCTCAACAGTGAGTTTTTACTTCCCTTGGTGAAGTGTGGATGTGATTTTATTTAATCATTTCATGTTTTTTGTATATATTGTGGATTTTTGATTTTTTATTATTTGTGTTCTGTGTTTGTTTTTTCTTTTTGTCTTATATATATATTTGCCTTTTATATACGATATATATTTATATAAATATGGATTTTTATACTTAAAAGTTGTCTTAGCACTGTCTCTTTTCAGTTCACAATCATGAAAATATTATTAATTCGCATTTGATACGTAGAATTTCTGGTCTGTTTGCAGGCCTTGACACCTCTACTAAGAGAATCTTGAGAATATGCATAGGGTAACCAATCTATCGTACAAACCTTTATTATTGTGTAGTAAGGTATGCCAGTTATTCTTGGCATTCAATTTCAGTTACCTGATTCATAATTTCATTGTTTTCATATTACATTACATTACATAATATAATTGATCATATATTAATGATTAGTTATTATGATTGAAGGTAACAAGCTTGCTGACCATATACAATAACAAGCCACCTGACAAACCCTGCATAAGTACTCCAAATCCAGCTTGAAATATCAAAAGTATAGTAATGGACTGCCAATGTCTGCTATCCCACTTAATGTTCATTGTAAAGCCTAGTTTACAAGTTCTAGAGTAACAGTAATTTATTACTAAAACTCTATAGTAGTCCAGCTGAAGATTTTTACATTTTATATGAACATTCCAAATGCGAGCGACAGAGGTAAATAACAAAATATAGTCATTAATTTGGATGTAATAATTATAAAATGGATTTATATAAAATATTATATACAGTATATATATATATATATATATATATATATATATATACACACAGCAGATTAGTTCCAATAGTCTTACAAGCCCAGCTGTTTCCTTGTGAAAGTCAAAAAAATCCAGATCCAGTTGGCAAGGAACACACAACCATTGTAGTGATATATACATTATAGTGATGTTTAGGAATTTTAATATAATTACATTTATTCTTTAAAATATTTCCATAGTATCCTAAAAAAAGTCTCTTTTTTTTCTTATGTTCTAATGAAGTTATTAGTACCCACTTAACAAAAGTTGCATATTATTTAAAACACATGGAAGCATTTGTTAATATCATCAAAACAATAACATTTCTTAATACCATGCCAAATATTCACATAAAAGGGAAATTTAGAAGAGTTTGAGAAGATATTGCAATATCAATCTAAATCTCTCTCACTACATTGGAACATTTTGCTATGAACCTAACTTGTAGAAAGTGGTAATATTTTGTGCAATATCATCTGTAACTCTCTCTCTCTTTAATAAATGTGCCCAATGTAGTATGTCTAATTTACTCTTTATCTACTGAATCAATACTGCAGGTCAAAAGGAGCAAAGGTCATATAATAGCTGTCATCTACAGATAAATGCCAAGTGTTAGTAAACTCATTATTGCACAATGACTGATGACGGTGTACAATTATTTTTTAAGCTATGCTCCTAAAACTGAGCAAAAGTTTAATCTCCATATCATGTGTGCCCAATTTCAAATCAATAACAAGCCAGATGCTTTTCCTATGTGATGTAAAACAACAAATGCGTGCACGAAATTCTGGATTAACATTTTAAGTTATACCAGAAATAAATGTATTTTGGATACACATGATCAAAATATGTTTACATAATAGCAGAATAGTCGTTCTTTAAAAATGTATTTTCAGTCCAAGACCAGAAACCTGCATAGGTAATAATGCAACTCTGGGCACAATGCTTATTAATACACAATATTAATAGGTTTATTATATGTGCATTGGAGAAATCCAAATGTTTTGTCATTTATAGGTACATAAGATTCATTGACCATGTTTCTCAACTTTCGGGAGCAGTTTCTTATTAAGACCTCTGTATCCTGATACGTATTAGTCCATGGATATGTTCCCCAGAACAACACTGGTGTCAACACTGGTGTCACTGGTGCCATGGCTTAAGAAAGATCCCATAGTGGGATCGAAACTTTACTTTTCAAAAGAGCTGAGCTTGATCCTTATTTGTTTTCTATTGGATCTGTTCCCTGAGTCTCTATGTGTGGTCAATGAATTGGAATGCATTCGCCATTATACTATTATACTTTTGTATGAGATTAACCTTTAAATGGAAACAATAAAATAACATAATGATCATCACACTTCTACTTAGTGTGGTCCTATAGTATAGCCTTTTGTTAGCAAACAGATCTTCTAAGGTTATTTACTTAACATACCAGAAAATGCAATCAACATTGTGTGGAACCACAACAGGCCAATTTCCCATTTAATTGGCAGTGGTTATAGAAATATATACTGCAGGGCTGCATTTAAATCTCTGCATCTCTGTATGACACATTTTTTATGAGTTCCTGGGATATGGGCTTGATGTTCATACTGCTTAGATTTAATACATTAAATAGATTAGATTTCATAAATCATGCATGCTACCAGTTCTGTACACTTTACAGTATATATATATATTAAAGTGCAAAAGTTTGCAGGCGTGGGAAAAAAGCTGTAAAGTAAGAATGCTTTCAAAAATAGACATGTTAATTTATTTTTATCATATAACAAAAAGCAAAGTGAATAAACAGAAGGACAATCTAAGTCAAATCAATATTTGGTGTGGCCAATCTTTGCCTTCCAAACAGCATGTTTTTTCAAATATCTTGGAAAACTAACCACAGTTAGTTGCTTCTCTCTCTCTTCATGTAATCCCAAACAGACTTGATATTGATAGCAGGGCTCTATGGGTGCCATACCACCACTTCCAGGATTCCTTGTTCTTCTTTACACTTAATGACTGCGGTTGTATGTTTGGGGTTGTTGACATGCTGCGTTGACATGCTGCATGATAAAATGTGATGCCTTCCTGGTGGTATTGCATGATGATTAAGTATCTGCCTGTACTTCTCAGGATCGAGGAGACCATTAATTCTGACCAACTACCAACTCCATTTGCCTTAAATGCAGCCCAAACTTGCAAGGAACATCCACCATGCTTTACTGTTGCCTACAAACACTTGTATAGTTCTCCAGCCCTTTGGCAAACAAGCTGCCTTCTGCAACAGCCAAATATTTCAAATGTTGACTCTTCAGCCCAGAGCACCTGCTGCCAAATGTCTACACTGCAGTTCCTTGTTTTTTTTCATTAATAGTTGAGTGGATTGGCCTTGTTTCTATGCCGGAGGTATGGCTTTTTGGCCGCGAGTCTTCCATGAAGACCACTTCTGATCAGACATTAGACAGACACACAAGGGTCCCACTGTTTTCTTCTAAAGCTGAGCTGATGGCACTGCTGTACTTCTTCGACTGTCAAGGGATGTAGACATGTTGTGTGTTTCATCTGGTGCGCTTAGTTTCCTTGGAAGACCACCTCGTCTACGGTCCTTAACATTGCCTGTTTCTTTGTCTGGAGTCTAGACAGAACATCTAGACTCCCCTGTCTGTCTTAAAATGCTGTCTGGGAGAGATCTTGCTAATGCAGTATAACCACCTTATGTCTTGTTGCTGTGCTTAGGCTTGCCATAGTGTATGAGTTTTGACATTAACATCATTTGAGATCAGCAACCTTACATTGTTAGTGAATTTGGGTGCTGCTCATCCAATTGTATTCCACCTGCACAGCCTTTTCTGTTTCAGTTAATGATGTTAATGTTTCACCCTAGATATTAAATGGATGAACATTAGCACCTGTTTGGTATAATTGTATGATCATACACCTAACTCTACACAATGTACCTAGAAGAATTGATGTTGTTTGGGTATATACATCAAATATTGATTTGAGTTAGAATTTTCTTATGTTGACTTTGCATTTTGTTAAATGCTAAAACTAATCTATGAACATGTTTTTTGAGAGCATTCTTACTTTACAACATTTTTTTCACAATTGCCTAAAACACAGGTACAGTAATATATATATATATATATATATATATATATATGAGAGAGAGAGAGAGAGAGAGAGAGAGAGAGAGAGAGAGAGTTTTTATAAATAACCTTACTGTTGCTTTCCATGTTAATGTTTCTTTTTAATTTGCAAGCACATAACTATATAGTTTGTCTTACAGCAAATGTTATTCTTGCTGCGTGAAGAACATACATTGTTATTCTAAAACATATACAATTTACATAGTGTGCTGTGGCAATATTATCCCTTTTTCAGTAATTAACATTGGGGTTCTTATCTGTCTAAGCAGATGAAGTGCATAGTAGAATATTTTTAATAAGATTTAATTTATTTCTAACATCTGTCCCAGGGTCTACATTTCAAGCCTAAATATTACCATTACTGATCAAGATTTAACATCTCTTTTAAGATGGCTTTAATTTTCTCACTGATTTGCAAGCAGGTGTTTAATGTGCTTACCCTAAGAAAATCAATGTAATTAATCTCCGAACTACATCAATCACAAAAATAATAAAAAAAAGTACCCAAGCTTACACTGACATATATGAGGGGCTTATTGTTTTGAACCATGTACCCCAAAAGACACATATACCCCAACGCTCTAAGCTGTAAATGAATTCATGAAATCAAAATATAGCCAAAATCATGTAGTGAATTGATGATAAAGGAATTGTGGTGTCATTATTTTTTCCTGTGAAGTTATTATAGACATGGCAGTTTTAATGTGTGTTAAACACTTAATGCTCATGAATATTCTATACAACTTAAGTCTAATAGACAGAATAATGATATGATAAATCTGCCAAATTCAGTTCAAGCGATTTGGGAACATTTAGATCTTCTCATAAAGAATGTTCCACCAATGAAAAAGTGTTGTTTTTTTTTTACAAATGGGTAGCTATAGCCTACAATTAATATATTTTTAATAAAAACATTAAAACATATTAACATATGTTCTTATATTAGGCATGATTTGTAGATGTAAGGCAACCTCTGTCCTATTTGAGGTTATATGGGCAACCTCTATCACCCTCAGCCATTCATGATTGAATTTATAACGCTCTCATCTCTGCCAGTGGTGTAATAGACCTGTTAAAATGTATCCTGTTTGTGCCAGAAGTGTAAGGTAATTTCTATTCCATGTTATTTTAATGACTGTAAAGCACCAGTTACACTGATAGCATGGTTCATTTAAATCACTTAATCCTTTCTTCTGCTGAGCTTTTGTCTATCTCCTAATGTGTGCTGAAAAATGCAATTGTTTGTGAATGTCCTACACAAGTACTTGCATTATTCCATTTACATCCTACAATTTTCAGTTCTTGTCTAAAAATGGATTTGCTTTGAAAAATAACACTTGCCACCTGTTCACAGCCAGTGAAGTGAAATATTAAAGAGATCAATTCCCTTTGTGCATAGCAAATATGTATATATTCCAACATAGCTGTACACGAAGCCTTTGTAAATATGTAAATTGAGGTTTAAAGGTCTAAACTGGGAATCTCTGTTCAGTTTATAGCCTGTGTATTAAATACTTTATAAATTACCTCTGCCCCCAACACATGTAACTCTTAATTGTGGGAGACAGTATTATGTGAGATGCCATAGGAATTTCTGGCATTGTTTTCATCTGTGTCATTAGAAAATACATCCCAAACAAGATGACTAAAATATGCTTTCATTAAAAAAAAAAGGAGAGGTATGACCCAGGACACTAGCAATGAATGTTTGAAGTACCAATTTATTAGTGATTTTCTCATTAATCTTTAGGTTCTGTTCATATCCCAATCAGCAACATTGCAATTAGACAAAGAAAAACAAAATTTGAATGCCATACCCTGGTTATCTGAGGACAGCTTGTACTGTGGGCCAAGGGGAAAGGCAGGTGAATATAACAAAAGGGCACAATACACTGATTTAGGTAGTGAAGATCCACCCAATAAGCAGCCTATGAGCAGCTATACCAAAGGTTAGTACTATGTATCATACAATAATAATAGTAAATAAGTTAATAGTAGTCACAATTTCCTAACTGCAATACTATTGTATATTTAGGTGGGTTAACTAATATCTAATCCATTGAGGATGATGGACATTGTAGTCCAACACTAGGCAGAAGGTTAGCCACATTGTGATCAACATGGATTCTTTAAAATATAGGTAGGTTGGAGTTCCGGTGTTCTCTCCAATGGTATTTTTTGCAAAAAAATTTAAATCTGTATCATACAGACTAAAGCATTCATAAATTATGTGTATTTTTGCATGACAATGTGCGCTGTTCTGTCTAGAACTATGTGGCTTTTAACTGTGTTACAATTACTTTTAGCTGAGTTTGTTTCCAGAATTGTTCCTGGTTTCAATCTAAAAAAAGGGCTAAAGTTTCTTTGAACAGAAGATAAAGAATAATCAAAAATGTGCGGAATTCTTTCCAAACAGAGCATCTGGCACTGGTGCACACTGGCACACACAGTGTTTTCTGTGCTAGGATACATAATATAGCATCACACTGTTACATATATCTCTTTTTTTAATACTAAAGAGCATGACAAAATTAGAATAAAAAATCTGAATATTTAACAGTAGTTATATCAATAAGTAGGGATTTGTGTCTTACATTTAAACCACCTAGTGCTTTGGGATTTATGTGAAATTATGGCTATAGAACACGACTATATTCCTGTCAGCCACTATTTTCAACAGGTTTACTTTAAATGGACATAAATAAGTAAATAAGACATACTTTAATTAAGAAGGGAATATGTGTGTCTACAGGTGGTGTATGGTGTCATCCTGAAGAAGAGCACAATGATATAAAATCATTTAGGGATAACATGATTGTATTATATATGTATATGGACCTATGTGCCATAGGAATATATGTATAGATACATTATTAAATCATATAGCAAAAAGAAATATAAACACCCACACAATCTGCTTTTCTTAACATTCACTCCTGTTAAAAGTGAAAAAAAACTGCAAGCCAAATAATGGCACAGGACACAGGAAACAGATAAAGCAGTTTATCTCTCAAGTTATTGTTTAACACCCCCCCAAAAAAAAATATCCAATACCACGGAACATAATAATAATAATAATCACCAAAGCAGAAATAAATAACACCATGAGAACCATTCAATTTGCTATTTGCTGATAATTTCATAGTATTCCTAAATTATTTGGCGTTTAGTAAATTGTTTAATCTAATGAAGCTCTCTGTTGCTGTACCCTTGGAATAAACAATCAACTAAATTGTTTTTACCAATTGGCCGATCATAGAGGGAGCATGAGTTCACCACACCTTAAAGTTAGTTATCTCTCTAAAATAATGATCATTAGTCTGCTAAATATTGTGTTCCTACAGTATAGCCTTTTGTTAGCAGACCTAAATGAGGCTGTCTCGTTTCCAATAATTATGTCTACAGTCTAATGGAAGGCTGATCACTTCCCACTCAAAGTCACCCTAATGTTTAAATCGGTGCCCAGTCCTTGCATAGATTCTCTCCCAAAATGAAACCCTTCCCCACCTGTGATAGCGGATCATCCCTGTTGCCCCACTGCCCTGCCCACGGTATAACTTACCATGATACTCTTGTCCAGGTACATAGTAGCTTGGGTTTCCTGCGACGTGTAGGGAGATGAGCACCTCTCCCTGCTCCCCATCTCCTTCCAGCTCTCCGTGATGGGTGCAGAGGAAAAAGAAAGGGGAAAACCTGGGGTAATACCCCACTGCTCCGCGTGCAGCAGCACAATACATGATCCCCACAAACACAAGCAAAGTCCATTGTGCGCTGGGGCAGGTGTGCATCTTATCCATTATTGGGGGACCCCCTGAGGAGCTCACACTCAATATACTGCCTGCATAAGAGACAATAACGGAGGTCTTGGAGGGGAGGGGGGAGAAATCAAAGAAAGTTTCAATACATAAAAGTAAATACAAACTTCAGCTGCAAACAGAAATCAAGTCAGATGCACAGATGTCTACTCCCCAGCAGGCAGCATCAGTGCCAGTGATCAGGTTGCTGAAGGGAGAGCAGAAGCGCTGTACAGGGGTCTCACACACACATAAGACATGCCTCATATGCAGATCATGTTAACTGTGCTAGCTAACCACACCCCCGGCAGCTGATTGGTCCGCTATCAGCCATGAGCAGAGAGATGGAACGCAGCCCTGGAAAAAGGTGAATGGCTCGTAGCTGTTCCAGTTGCCACCAAATACTTCGTGGCATTCCACATTCTATAGGGTATGTTTGCATTCTGCTTTCTTTGTGTAAAACTGTTGCTATTTTGCTTGTGCTTAATTGGATGCTGTAACCGGTACAATACCTGATAAACTGTGGGGATCGGAATCCTATTTATTATAAAGGTTAACAACAAGTTAAAAAAGTCATATTTTTTTTAAAAAAAACTATTGAACTGGAGAAATTGTGGGGTAAACTTTTGGAGCAATTTCCTATACAAGTATTAAAATGTGCCTGCTTTACTGCTTGCAGATTTAGTGAATTGTATTGCTGGTATTAACCCTAGGACCATACATCCTAGGACATTGGCACATATTGCAATATGTAGGGCATATTTTAGATTGACATTTTAAGATCATGTTCTAAAATTAGAATTATTTTTAAAAGACATAAGCAAAAATAAATAAATCACTAAGAGTAGATACAGCTATATATGCCTGATGAAACTTTGAATCTAAGACTTACTGGACTTAGCACTTGGAATCCCAGGTTAATGCAAGGACTGCCTGAATAATGTGGGCACCAGCAGTGGTATGTTCTGCCTAGAGAGACAGGTCTGATGTGGTTACAGCCCCTGAGATGCTTTACTTGGACAGATCACTATATTGGGGCCAAAATGCCAAATTGTGTAACTATATATATTTAGATTTTTCAAAATTCTGCAAAAATATCCTTGCCTGAGTGCTATTTGGTATAGGACCGGCCCTGTTATTGCGTAACAAGCCTCAAGGGCCAAAATTGCTTTTTTGTGAGGTTAACACACTAGTCCTCTACCTACATTACACCCTAGCTCTATCTAGAAAAATCTGTTTACTATCATTTGTTGCTTTCTAATAAGTATTATTAAATAAACAACTTCCCGCAAACCCAGTGTTTGACGGAGCTTAAGTATATGGTAAACACATTATAATAAAATATAAAAAATTGGCATGGAAGGAAGTAATACATTTTCCCCCATCCTAGAAAAAAGGAGCTGGAAAAATGTGACTTTCTTGAATAACAGCACCATACCCAGTAATGTGTAATTGACTTTTTATTAAGTGTGTATTACCACTGGGAATGCGTAATAAACATCTCTGCATGTGCATAGTAAATGCCTTTTGAAATCTGCGCCTAGTTGCATTTTTCCTTTGTCTGTTGACAGATCTCTTCCCCTGCACCTGAATGTCCCTACCTCTCCCAGGGGCATTTGCATTGTTTGCTGTGCTCCAACGTACCCTGCTGGAGGATTGTTTTTATTTCCTGTGACTCAAACCAGAGATGATATGAAAGAGTTAACCTGTGCTGCTCGCCCGATTCTGGCATCGCTAGTGTTAAAGGGGAGATGGTTCGAGATTTTAGCGTTTCAGAGCCATGAATCGCATGTAAGAAATGAATGTTCTAGGTAGTTACATAAAGAGTTTGTTGGTGGATGCGCCGTGAATGTGATAACTAATTTGTTGACAAATCCTTATTTATGCAGTGATTTGAAAGCATGTCGTTTGTACCCAAGAAACAGATTCACACATACAGAAGCGCAGCCTTGTTCATTAATATTGCTTTTAAACAAGGGGATAGTGATTTAATGAAACATTAATCATAGCTAATCATATCTAGCATAAAGTAACCTTCAGGGGTTAGTCAGTTTTCTAAAAGGGTGATATGCGTTAGGCAGTGAATGTTGCCGTAGCTGATTCTTTATGGCATTGTGATGGATGTTGTGGTGTCACAAGGGATACACCACATGCATGAGTACTAGTGACAGGGGGAAATGAAGCAAAACTGGGCCGAAATGTCAATCACTGGAAAAAGCCTCGAAACAAATGTAGCGTTCTCTTCCTGTTCCCCAGTCAGCTGTATTTGCTGAATTTTTAAATATGCTAAGCCGTATGGCTTATTTAGGTTTTAGCAGTTTATTTACCGGGTCTTCTTTGTTAGAGAGCAAAATATAAAACTAGTAAGGAGGTCTGAAGCTAGCCCATTTATTATATGCGTGAAATTTGTCCTTTCAACCGTTTTACATTTCTACAAGGCCTTGAAAAAAGCTTTTGTGATGACATTGATTGTGAGGTGATGTGTACTTTGATCCCAGTGTGCAAAATTATATACAGTCAATGAATGCAGTAAGTGATGACAACCTTTTCCTGAAGTAGGTAAAAAAATGTGAATAGAGGTGAGAGAGGGTTAAAGAAAAAAACATTAAGGGGTAGAAATAAAGGTGACTAGAGGGGTAGGGGAGCGTAAATCTGTTACATCGGAGCTTTTATAATAACCAAATACATTTTTCAAAATATATAACATACGCCTTTTGTTTGGCAATTGATGTAAATGTTTTAATTTAACGGTTTACATCAGGGAAACCGAAATCTGTGGTAAAAGGTGGCAGAATCAGAATACCTCTAACAGACCGGGCCAGTTCTGTCAAAAGGAAATGGACAGATATCTATATGGGACGTTTTTTGTCCAGGAAACACTTTCAACCACACTAACGTGTTTGCCAGGTGGTGCCACAAGCAGAAATCTTTGTTTGTGTCATAGTGACAAAAAGACTGAAGTCTGAAGAAGGAGCGCAGGGGCTGTATTCAGATGCAAAAGGAAGTTATTTTTTGTGGCAGTTTTCAAAATGTACACAGAGAAGCCACATAAGCACTTTGCAGTGATAGGCTTCTCTTAGAGGCCGCTCTTAAAGTCTTCTCACTCCAGGTAACATTTTGACTTACTTTCTATACCCTAGCGCTGTGGAACCTGCTGGCGCTCTATAAACAAAATGGAAAGTAATATAAAATCACCACCATGATCTTGTGGTCACGATGCAGTCCATTCTGCAAAAAGCAGGGGTTAGACACTCTGTTGCTATGAGTGAGGGATAAACCAGGGACATAGTAGACCACAGAACTGCGTTTGCCAAACAAGAGACAGGAGAACAATTTGGTATCCTGCACTCATCTGAAAGAGATGTCAACAACACTGACAAAAAATACCTAAAATAATGAAAATTAACTAAATTATTTCATATGGCCCAATGCAGTGCCCAATGCATGCAATAATTCAGATATAATTCAGTATACAGCCCACACATTTACATGGAAAATATGGGGGAAGCACCAATAAAATCTTGCACTTGGGTGTCACGGATAAAAGTAGAACAAAATACTAGCTTTACTGGTCTATAAAATAGACAACGGGAAATCACTGACTATAGTTGGATGGCTTATCCATTTATCAACATGAAAAGAACAGGCCACAAGAATAACATTAAAAAAAACACACACTTTCAAAAGCTCAACAGCTCCAACAATTTACCATACGTGGAGATTATCTGACTTCCCCAGTGTTGGAGAATATTGAAATACCTCTTTCATTAATTAGCACACAAAAAGTGTTGAAACTCGTTCTTCTGCTGCTTGACAGCAACACTTTATTATATAACATAAACATATTAATAATTCACAATATGTATTATTTAAATTGCTTTACATATCAGTATGATATATATATATATATATATATACACACACACACACACACTGGGAACAAAAGATACACACAAAACATTATGTATATATATATATATATATATATACACACACACACACTGGGAACAAAAGATACACACAAAACATTATTTATGGGTGAATAATTATCACACATGAATCAAATTCATACAACAAAGGCATATATTACAAGTATAGTTCTTTGTAAGCCCTAAAATACATTGCACAAAAAAACATTGTTAGAAAACCTTATAAATACACATCTCATAAAAAAACCATGTATTTTATATTTGTGAAATATCCTCAGGTTATATAAAGGGTATTTATTTTCACTGTGACTGGAATCATCAACTATACCAACTCTGCTGTTCAGGATGGTCATAGGATGGTTCATGTAACATTTATATCTAATAACCTTCTCAGACAGCCTTGAAGAAGGGCTGCTTCTCGGCTGGGGTTTGCACTATGTTCACTAGGCATGTATATAGTGATGCCCAGGGTACAGGGCCCACAGTGCTTTTAGCCACAATGCCACTGGTTTTGGGGTTGCTATCTAATTCTTGATGGACAGTCCCATATTATCATAATAGGGCCGAATCAGGTGTTCAGCAGGGTGACTTTACACAATGTGGCTTTAAACACAGCAGCGTGCATCTCCATGTGAGAGTTAATGACCCTAAAACATAATCAAGGTAAGTGTGCATGAGTATACTTTTAAAGTGGTTTCACTTATTACCAAATTTGGTTTTACTAAAACATTTCAGTTTCTTCATTTGGAAACACTGTTAAACAAAAACATATGCAATAAATCTTCCAGAGTTTATTTCACAAAGGTCTTTAAACATTCAATGTAGTTATTCCTCTTGTTCATAAGCAATCAGTGTGCAGGTAAGGTGCAGACAACATATAAACAAACATTGTTTTTCTTTGCCACCAACATGCCTGCATAACAAGAATATGTCACAATAGCACAATACTATTAACATATGCATTAAGGGACCCAGAGGGTCTCAATATAGCACTGACATACAGTAGGGAACACTGACTTGTGTGCAACAGCCTATTGCAGATCTCACTGGTGACATCTAATGGGATATAGTGGTACTGCAGCACTCTAGTTTACACATTTTCAACTAAACACCTTAGAAATAAAATCTCTTAAACTGTCTCAAATTTGAGGCAGCTTGCCATATCTAATTCAGAACATCCAGATCCTTCTTACTTTTACAGAGATCTATAACACAAATGGTGTCACGTCCACCACCACATCTTAACATCTTGGTCTCATCGGACCACAGGAAATGTTTCCAGTTATCCATGCCCTTATTTTGCTTGTCTTCAGCAAACTGTTTCCGGGCTTTCTTGTGCATCATCTATAGAAGAGGCTTCCTTCTGGGACGAACAATTAATGCATTGTGCGGCGTATGGTCTGAGCACTGACAGGCTGACCCACCCCTTCAACCTCTGCAGCAATGCTGGCGGCACTCATACGTCTATTTCCCAAAGACAACCTCTGAATATGACCCTGAGTGCACTCAACTTCTTTGGTCGACCATTGCGAGGCCTGTTCTGAGTGGAACCTGTCCTGTAAAACCGCTGTATTGTCTTGCCCACGGTGCTGCAGCTTAGTTTCAGGGTCTTGGCAATCTTATAGCCTAGGCCATCTTTATGTAAAGCAACAATTCTTTTTTTTCAGATTCTCAGAGTTCTTTGCCATGAGGAGCCATGTTGAACTTCCAGTGACCAGTATGAGGGCGATAACACCAAATTTAACACACCTGCTCCCCATTCACACCTGAGACTTTGTAACACTAATGAGTCACATGACACCGGGTAGGGGAAATGGCTAATTGGGCCCAATTTGGACATTTCCACTTAGGGGTGTGCCTAGGTTTAGACATCAATGGCTGTGTGTTGGGTTATTTTGAGGGGATAGCAAATTTACGCTGTCATACAGGCTGTACACTCCATTCTTTATATTGCAGCAGAGTGTCATTTCTTAGTGTTATCACATGAAAAGATATAATAAAATATTTATAAAAAATGTGAGGGGTGTACTCCCATTTGTGAGATACTGTAGATCCACACACAGCGTCACAGAATGGTGCACTGAATCTAATGGAAACTTCTATAAAGCCCTGGTGGTAGTGTCCCAACACCCGCTGTTTCCTTTTAACTTCCAGCTTGTTTTCTGACCATGATAATCAATGCCTGCCTTAACCCCTGTCTGTTTAACATGTTTTAACCTTATCTGTCTGTCCTGTGACTTTTGGAATGTCCAACCACTGTCTTCCCTATTCCCTAGTACCATGTGTCTGACTGTTGGGCCCCCATGCTCACACTTTTTGGGATGTTCTGTTCTTCACCAGACTGCTTGGGTCAGTGGTGTCCTTCAAGGGGTGTTGGTTCCTGCATCGGTGACAAATGTCTATAAACATCAAAGATGTGTCTAACTATAGTACATTGAAAACATTGAGTGGGACAAGGTAACCAAGTCCACTATGACCTTAGCTTTAAGCCTCATCTAGCATGACTGAAATGGAGACATGTTAAAGTCAGCAAGTTTAACCTGCAAGTCTCCTGGAGCCTCTCATTTAAGTGTAAAAACACCCTTGTAAGTAGCACCAGGGATTTCAGTCACACTCCTAGTTATATACATGAGAACATCTGCCATATGAAAGGTGCTACAAAGTAATGACATATCTGTATTTAAAAGTACCACCCACAGTACAAAGCAAAGACAAGCTCGGACAAAGCTTGCATATTGAGAAAAGTGATATGAAAGGTACTTCTTTGGAATCGTTTATAAAGAGTTTTTAGATTGTAAACTCGCTTGAGCATGGCCATCTTCACCTTTTAGTTCTGTAAGTATAAATTGTTTTTCCATACATTACTTGTTGTGTCCTTTTGCACATCCATGATTACAGATTTTTTTTCTAAAATACATTTATTTTAGACTACATATTTATAGTAATATGCAATAATAGCCGGTACTCCAGAAAACAGACATGCCAAAAAACAGGTGTGAAATATTTTCAATGCAAATAGTCACAAAAAACAAATGTTTGCATGACATGTTTACTACAATAAACTAAATCAAATTTACATAGATAAATGATCACCACTATATTCAGCGAATGGAACAAAGTAATATCTAATATAAAACACAGCAACAATTCTTGTATGCCATGAATCATTTTGATGGAAAAATCACTACTCATTAGCCAAACATTACTTCAAACTCACCCACATTATACATGGTGTTCATAAACAAAATTGTATATTTATAGAATGCTAGCATTAAAATGGCTAAAGGGTATGTATGATAAAGACTTCCTGGCCCATTGGAAAAACATTCAGCTTACAAGCATCACGAGATCCCAAAACATACGAAAACACAACATCTGGTGTGTGGCGCAGAGAGTGCGAGGAACATGATAAGGTTAATTCATCGGACATACATTCTATTATTTTACAAACATTTAGTAGTTAACAACCTAATTAAGACTGGATAAATGTTTGTGGGTGGTTAGTCATACCATGAATAACAAAACTCTTCTATTTCAATTTGTCAAGGTTTAAAACCACTTGTGTACAAGAGATTTGAACAGTGTTTCTATATTGTTTCATAGATCCCTATTGATTCATAAAGTGGTCCATCTACCAAACAGTGAGTTGACATGTAAATTGACCTCTGATTGGATTATGAAGTGCATTTTCAGTAAAACTTTGTCCTACAAGAAGGGCTGAACTGATCCTGTATAATCTTAGTTATTTGTGGTAACTTCTTGAAAACCACGAAAGAGGGCACACTCAGCTGTCCTTACAGTAGAATGTCTCTTGGGTTCCTCTATAAGACATGTTGAAATGTTCAACTCACCTGTAAACTCATGGTATAGTCAATACATCATGAAAGCAACTTAATTGGGGAAATCACACATTTGACAGGATTGTGTACTGTGGCTGTCATTTAATGTTAAGTTTTTAGCTGCGACAACAAGAAACCCCAAAAGGCTACAGCCTGTTAAAGCAAAGGGCCTGCCATAGAACCACACCTTAACATGTTGTAAATTAACTGACCCCGCTATTCTTCAAATTATTAATTTTTTAATAACTCATCATAAACAAATCTACTGTAGTTACTTGCTAATGGTTCTAGTAACCACACTTGGGAAATGCTGCCTTCCCAAGTCTCTGGGGCAAGGGAGTGATGTTCAGCCACGCCTGCTTCACGCCCAATTCCCTTCCCACTCCCAAACAATTCAATGCTATCTGTGACTAGCCCCACCCTTATGGGCACACGTACTTAGATATAAGTGATTAGAGGTGTTTTGAATGAAATTAGTAAAAAAATAAATAAAAAACAACTATCAATTGGGGTGCCCACATATTAATAAGAGTGGAATCAGATGCTCCACGATTAGGGATAAGGAGGTTAGTCCCAAGTCCCAAACTTTACCTATCTAATTTCTAGAAGGAAGCAACGTTGAGTGGCATTACGTAAGATCATGTTGTTTGACCCTGTTGTAGTCGCTGCACTGAAGCCAGGCTGAAGCTTCAGATGGTAAGGGAGTTGCATGTGTGTTGGTATTTTACTGTGTGTGTCAGTCTGGTTGCGTTAGTGTGCCTGGTTGTGTTAATGTGAGTGTCTGGCTGTGTTGGTGTCTGGATCTGTGTGTTAATGTGTGTCTGTATATGTTGGTACATGGCTGTGCGTGTCTGTCATTATGTTGGTGTGTGTTTCTGGGAATGTTAGTGTGTGTGCATGGGTATGCTAGTGTATGTACGTGGGTATGCTAGTGTATGTGTTTGTATCTGGGTATATTTGTGTGTGTTAGTTTGCCTCTGTTAATACAGGTGTCTAGTTGTGCTAGTGTCTGGAGGTGTGTGTTATTGTCTAGGCATATTTGTGTGCTAGTGTTGAATGTCTAGTTGTGTTAGTGTCTGGATGTGTGTTAGTGCGAGTGTCTGGGTGCATGTGTTAGTGTGTGCACGTGTGTTAGTGTTAATTGTCTGTGTGCGTATGTGTTAGTGTCCAGTTGGGTTAGTGTAAGTGTCTGGGGGTGTGTGTTAGTGTGAGGGTTTGGATGTGGTAGTGTTAGTGCCCCTCCTGAAGTCAGACTCTAGATTGGCCCCTGGCCTGAGCTCTAGCTAAAACCTTGAGTTTATCATGCATGCTGTTATAACACAAACACATAATTCACAACAAAAGATGTAGGTGAAAATGATAATGCTATTTTGCACATGAATAATATAAACCCACTCATGACGTATCATGCAGCAGGGAGAAACTTAAAGTATCATACTCAATTTTTTTAGTATTTGGAAAGAAAACAAAAAATTTTAAAAACTTTTTTCAAATATGGTATACATTCAAAATGTTACATTTAAAATACTGTTATTACCTGTCTTGGTTCAACTTTTACAGTTTCTTCAATTTTAAGTAGATTCTTAGGACATTCTTACACAAGATAAATCATGCCCTTTATTAAATGATCAGTTTATATTTTCCCCATTTTTTTCTGTATATGTTTATACAGAATGTTTTAGGTATAAAAGCATTCTGCAGCACAAGAATAATTGTCATTGGCATTTACGCTTTCAATGCAAATATTTTTTAATATACTGTTATATATTTTCCTTTAAATATTGACTTAATGACTTATAAGGTTAAATAGATTAAACATAATATAACAGAACCATAATAAGGGACTGACGTTATTTTAGGTATAGCATAGGGGGAGGATGGCACATGCTAATTGCTGAACAGATGTGTCCTTTTCACTTGATCACGCTCTTCATTGTGTTCTTTTTCAGAAAAATGCGGAGCACACATGTTGAGATTTGGTCTTGGCTGGTATATTGCTCCCTTTTCTTTTGAGATGTGAATGGATTCTAGAAAGACTTGCAGCAGGTGACATTATGTTTGTACACAATGGTGTTTGCCTTTGATGACCTCTGTGTCCCTTTACTGAGAACTGGGCAATAAGTCAGAGCACCAGGCTTTCTAGAGCAGGGGACTCTAGGAATTTACAAGGAAGTCAACGTTAGGTAATTCACTGTCCAGTCTAGAGGTAAAAGAAATCAACCCTATAACCTTTTTGCATCCAAATAAAGTCATCATGGTACATTTTAGTTCCATCATCCATGGTCCATTCTCCACCAAAACGTATTATGAAGCCAATTATTAATGAATACCTATATCTTTAAATCTTTTTAATTTAATCTTTTTACATGTTTTGTTCTTGTGTATATTGTCCTAGATCAATTTACTTCATACTTCAGACTGCAATTTCCAAGGGCAGGGACACAATTTTTATACACATATATATATATATATATTTATACATTTATAGCCAGTAACATTTACAGTTAAGCAATAAAGTGCATAGTCATTTGCCTTAATATGTAATCTGTATCAAAAGTGGTATTAGTAAATTTAGTTGGGTAAGGCAAATTGAGAAATTGGCAAATAGAAAAAAAAGGTTGCAAGTATGATTATTGGGCAATAAAGTGACCTAGATAATAATAATCAGTAAATATGCAATTGTACCTTGTTAACCAAAAATCTAAATATCACACCTCACACTTTGTTGGACTCTTTTTTTTTGCAAATTCAAACTGTAGCTTCTATATTTGTCATTGGTGACAGAGTACTTGCTAATTTATTAAGTGCAATGTAAGGCTTCGTATACAGTAATTATTTCGTTGCGTGACTCTTTCAAAGACTCCTTGTAAAATATTGTGCTGCACATCGATTACTCCAGGGGACCCAGCACATGAGTGTGTCACCTTAGGAAATGGGTTTAGGCTATAGGGGGGCCAACAAGTTTAGCCTCTAAATTTCACACTGTAATATATTACTAGTAATATATTTGTTCATACTCCGTGGTGATAATTAATAGAGATTATCACATCATTTTACAGTGGAGCCAACCAAAACGTTAGTAAGAAGGACCACCACCAGCTTATCAAAAAAAGACTGACAGGTAAGCAGCATCACTTAGTGTATAAAACATATTGCTATGCGTTCACAGTGACTAATGTACTAACTTATTTAACCTCCCCATTATAATATATAATACTATTGATTTCCACACTTCCTAGCTCAGTATATTGGTCCATCAGTTTAAAAGGTAAACATTTTCATTAACTAACTTTAAATTCAAGTAAGGCTCCACTCAAAGACTTACAGTTATTGAACACACTTTTTAATTTGGGAAGAATTTTAAAACCATGGCCAGAGCTGCTGACTTTATGTTTTCAGGTCAGAAAACAAAGAGACTTTCGAAATAAAGCTGTAATGAAATAGCTTCTCTGCTATTAAGCAAGGCTTTACTAGGAAAAAAAAGTGTGCCTCCTGTAGATCTTTGTCAACAGTAAAGATGTTAGGTTTAAATCAAAAATATATAATACATTTTTGTCTGTAATGGCTTCATTAGTATGTGCTCCATCCCAACATTAGCCAAAATGTAGGAAGAAAACAGTAATTGTTGACACCTTTGTAAGACCTGATATTGATATTGAAACACCAATTTAAAAAAAAGGACATTTAGGTACTGGAGTGTTTACACATATAATAAAGGTAAAAGGTTTGGGGGGAAATGGAGAGAAAGCTTTTAAAACAAAATGAAGGTTTATGAAAATTACATAAAAACACATTCAAGGTAAATTCTGTGCTGAGTCTTTCATCAACAGAACTGCATAGCAGGTACAAAGAAATCTTTTGGGAAATAAAAAGGGAGATTTCAGCTTTGATAAAAAAAGAAATAACTTTTCATTAAATACAGTTCTTTGATCAGGAGGTTGGAGACTAGGGTGTGTTTATTAAGTAAATGTCTTGATATATTATTAGTTCTGCAGAATATATATCGAGCTTTTTGCTTTATGGATAAGTACATTGTTGATTCAGATTGAAATGCCGTTGTCATCTTAAATTCATTTTCCAATGCAAAAAGTATAGAGCCTGAATTATATTTTTGTCATGTTTTTGGATGAAATTGATTTATGTAGATATAATAAACACATAATTTGTGAGGCTACACATTGTTTGGACGTCTGATACCGTAGTACAAATTTCTTCTGCTATTGGTGACCAAATGTCAACCAATTGTTGTTGGTCTTGAGCTCACGTAAAAAGGATGAAAAATGTTTGAACAAAAGGTCATATTCTGAAACATGTGGAAGTAATGTAAGGAAGCTATACTCGTGATAAATAAGCAGAACAGCCTCACAGTAGAATTGGTAGAGGTTATCACGTAAAGGAAATTTAAACATGGATAAGATAGGCATATCTTAAATATGAATAAAGAAATAAATCTTAAATAAAATAATAAATAAATACAAAAATCTTAAATAAAGATAGGCATAGCTTAAATCTAAGATGAGACCAATAACTAATTAAGGTTTGAGTCTTCATATCAGAAAAACTGAGTATACTAGATGTTTCTTGATTTCTATGTTTCTGAAACCAACATTATTTCTGCAACAAAACATACCCATGTTAATTGCATTGTTTTGATTAGTCTATGAAAGCCGTTTCAAATTACTATAAACTTACATGAGAATGGGGAAAATTATAAACTTTATCCAAAAAGTAAAGAAAAGTTATTGGCTTTTTTGGCTTTTTTCTTGTGTTTCCAATCCATGATAAAAAAATACAGTAAAATCAAGAATCAATCTTGTATATCACACTAATGTAATTGCACTCAAAGTAGCAGGAACAAATGTATTATATTTGAGATTATACTGTATTTATATGGTAAATAGAACATTATGGAATACCTCATTATTAGTTGATTTGATGGCAGTTCTGCAAGTATGGATCCCACTTTCTTTTTAATCTGTAATTAGCGGATCTGTCTTCTGGGCACGGCTGTGTAAAAACTATATTCAAATTAATCAATGCAAGGGAAATTATTTTCCCGAAATAATATGTTTTCTTTGAAATAAACATGCAAGTAGCTTTTCCTCCTGACATTCTTACTGAGCAGCACATTAGCAGTCATTTGATTTATTATGAGAAATGTATTACAACGAACCTCAGTTTTTGCAAGGAATTGAGAAATATTTCATGGCAATCCAGTCATTTTTTATGCAGCACTTTCTAAGTAGCTCTACCACCAAATGGAAAAGTAGCTCACATGTACCCAGCTAAAACTGCAAGATCAAGATAATTCATTCCCTTGACCTTATCTCTTGGATTCAAGTTTCACATGATGGAAATTCATAAATGGTGACAGAATGGGCAGCATAACTTTTGAAATTTATTCTCCTTCCAAAAGATATTTTTCTACTAAACTATATGGTCAGGCAAACTAAAATTATGTGGTTAGTTCTTAGCTGTTCTTGCCATCCAGAGTTCAAATGGCATTATTCAAAAAATGTAACTAGGGAGGAGGAGATAGACATGATATATAAATCTTGACATCATCCCAAATTATCTTACGATGCCACTGAAATGTGAAACAAAGTATGCAACCTCTCTCCGCATTATTGTATGGAACATCTAACTTTGACAGACAGAAATCAACAAGGCAGGTTATGAGAGAAAGATTTGCAACAGTGGATTTCCCCAAACCTTAGACATTCTACAGCATCATCTTTTTTATTATTTAATGTATATCAGTGTTTACAGAAACACCGAATCTCACTGATGTGGTGAAATTTTATATAATTTCTTGTGAATTTTATTACAGGAATGAGTGGATATTGTTTGCCTCAAAAAATATTTTTTAAGCGTTGCTATCTTTTGGTCCTCTATATAATGTATTGTCAATGATTGTGATGATATCTATACTTGGTATTGTTAAAACATACAGGTCACAATGGCTAGGAAAATAGTAGATGGTTGTCTGCTTGTCTCCCTGTCAATCAATGACTAGATAATAATTAATCACCTGGTAAACCGGACATTGAACTTTCCTTTTTTACCAGAATTGCAATATACACAGAGGTTTTGCAATCAGGAAACCACAGCTTTACCAAGGAATCCTATGTGTCAGTTTACACACCGTCATCCAAGGCATTTGACCTGATTACAAGAAAAACTGGAACCTTGGCACGCACTGGGTAAAATAAGGCAAGATAATAACATACGTGTGCAACCATTGATTTGACTTGGGCCTGTCTAATGTATTGGTTTAAAACTCAATAATACATGTCAATTCATTTTTAATGTTCTATTACCTTAAATAAAGATTCTAATTAAATAACTTTGGATATCATTAATTATCTTGTGTAGTTCTTTTAAATACTGGCTTCATTAAGTATGTAATTATTTTTCTTATCTAAGCATATCATTCTTGATAATAGTTAATCCATTCTTTCTAATTAACGTATAGTATATTCAAAGTACAAGATGACATTATTACAATACTGACTGGGAATCCCATTCTACTGATTTTTAAATGCCTTCTCATTTAGTCAGATTTAGCAGGTTATTTAGCAATGTGCGATCTAACATCTGGTGCTGAATAGTCAAATAAAAAAGAAAGCATGAGATCTTTGTGGTGGACAATATGAGGCGTATGGAATTTGCAAATTAAAATGTATTTGTCTAAGGAGCTATAAAATAAGGATTGTTCCATGCATCCTGGCAATTTGTAATATGTGGCAGGAATAGTCATTTAGGCTGAAAAACAATGACATTTTGATGCCCATATGTCCACATTTGACCAAGACAATAAATGTTAAATGGCTCTATAGTCACAAGCTACCTGACCCTGTGTCCTCCACACAAGAGGACAATGTGGGCTGCAGTAGCAGATATTTAAAAGTCAATAAATAAGGTCAAGATTTTTAAATAATGAATATAAATAAGCTTTAAATACAGAAGGTATATGGAAATCCCACATGAAAAATGGAAATATTCATGTTTGGCAATTAAAAATTAACTTTCAATATCTGTCTATAGTGTTATTATGTATGTGTCAATGCTTCATCTTAGAACAGTAAAATATAATAAATACACTATTGTACTTCAAATTGAACACTTATTCTAAATGTAAGGAATTGTCAGTTTTTTTCCTCTAGAAAGATAATGTGCCTTTAATGTCAGAATATACCCCAAATGTCTTAATATTTGTGTTTTATTTATTACCAGGCCAGAGCTTTTTGTCATTTGTGTGATTATCAACTCTCAATTTGCTTATGCTTATTTGTGCTGCTGTTGTATAGTATACTTACAATCATAATTACACCTAATAATGTTTTACCATTTAGAGACAATTTAGTATTATAAAGTATTATAATGTAATTTAATATATTTTTTAATTATATTATATATATATATATATATATATATATATATATATATATATCCTCTTCCGTAAACACCTCAATAGGCACTATGAGTGCATGAGATTATTCCCTAAAATAAAGTTAGGGAGTAGTCGTATATAAAGTACCAGATTAGTCGTATAAATGAGTAACTTTAAGGCCCTACTGATGATCTTTTAGTACAATGCTCTTTAGGTGAGGTCAAGCAGAACTGATCTAAAAATCCAGAACTAATAAAGTGCAGTGAATAGGAAATGAATGGTATGATTAAAGATGAACTGAATTAAGAACAAAATTGGGTAACACACTTTTCTGTGATGGCTCATTGAGCATGTATGTAATATAACACAGTTATGGTGCAAATAACATTATAAAATGTACTAGATTGCAATTTAAAGTTAATAAATAAGCACCTAAATTGCTGAAGAATCCGTACTCAAGCATGTTAAACCAACTTTAGCCATCATATTTGTGTTACTTTCCCCTACATCAGTCCTCTCAAGTTCTGCATGCCACTGGTTGGCTCATCCCCCAACAACATTTCATTCAACAGTGGCTTACTCTTCTCTTTTTTTGCATTGCTGGTATATGAACTGGTGACAAAGCAGGTGCCACCTAGTGGCAAAACGGCATTGTGCGTGTGCAAAATGGCCATGTTATTATTATTATGTATTGTTTTATATAGTGCCATCATATTCCACAGTGCTGTGCAATGGATAAATAGGACATAACAAGTAGTATATACAACATTACTATACGACTTACAGAAACAAGGGGTAAGGAGGTCCCTGCTCAAACACGCTTACAATCTAGAGTCATCTCTATAGAAAGTCTTCAAATACGTAAGCACTCTTGTCCAATTATATATTTTGATAAATATTGGAAGAGGAATTGTTGGGTTAAGGCTTATTTCCAAATTATTTTTTTACAGAAAAGGTAATTACATGGCCACACAATTATGGACACTATAAATAATGAACTGTATGAGCTCTAGCAGATATCTTACGGGGGTTGTGTTTTGTAAACAGCAGGTGATTGACTGGTTGCCTAACCTTTTTATCTATGTACATGGTAGCAAACATTGAATGCAACATTTGCTGCAGATAACAGTTGTGCCCCCTTATCTGCATAGTACCTACAGTATGTTACTAATAGATGCTATGGAGAGAAAGGCGCTTCTTGGATTTTGTGGCTGTAGCAGGGCCGTCCCAAGACAAAATGCCGCCTGGGGCGAAGTTAAAAATGCCGCCCCCCCCCATTATCTACCCTTCCTCTCCCTCCATCTTTGCCGCCCCCCCATTATCTACCCTTCCTCTCCCTCCCTCCCTATTATCTACCCCCCTTGTACTTACCTTTCAGCAGTCCTGCAGCGAGTCTTCCTGTTCGGTCTCGGTGCCGGCTTGTAATGCTGAGCGCTGGAAATGACGTCATCTTCCGGCGCTCAGCATTACAAGCCGGCACCGAGACCGAACAGGGAGACTCGCCGAAGAGGAGAGAGAGAGGGGGGCCGAGCAGGTACTGACAACTTGGTAAGTGAAAACCACTCGGCGCCCCTCTCTCTCTCTCTTCCGCTTTAAAAAAAAAAGGGCTTGGGGCGGCAAAGTGCCGCCTGGAGCAGTTGCCCCACTCGGCTCCATTGTCGGGCTGGCCCTGGGCTGTAGGTAGTTAGTTAAAAGAAATCACCAATTATTCTGACTGCACGTATACAAAAGCCAATTTACACTTGAATAATACTTGTAATATAATTAGCAGTATATTTATCCTTACAATGCATGTATACTAAGTTTTTAGGAATTCACCCTATAACCTTTAGTTTTTCTGCTTAAGCACGAAATAGCTCAACATATGGATATTGCGTGCAAACATTTCATTAATTATAATATATAAGTATATATTATAAAACAGCTTACCAAAAACATATAATGCACAGTTATGGCATAAACAAACAAATGTGCTGAATTTGCCAACAGCTGTTTTGCGCTATCAGTGTTTTTCAAAGGTAATCAGTCAGCACAGAGTACAAAGCATGGGCTAATAAATATGTATGATGATGGACATGTTTACAGGCCTTCCTCTCAATGTAATAAACCAATAAGCCAAGTACCAGCACAATCAAACACTGTCAACTTTTTAAGTCATTCCAGAGTATTCAAAAGAAATTAACTTGCACACACATATTGAACTGGGAAGATTTACACACCTTATACATTATGTAAGAGTTCTGAGAATTCAAAAGAAATTTATAAGGGTATGTTGAGTAAATGAGCAGTGGCTGACAAAATCCTAATGATAAAAGCATTAACACTTTACTGATTCCACAGTTATGGGGAAGCTTTGCACAAACCCTTTCAGTGCTGACCAGTATGGTAACAGATCAAGCCTCCCAGAGACTACCATGGGTAAAAGAATTGTCCTTCAGCGTGTATTGGGTGTGGGTGTGTGGCCAGGCGCACACACGCTCCCATTCCCACCATATTTTTCTTCAACACGTAAATTGAGGGATTTACAGTTGCTACTAGGAAAAAAAGGTTTTTGCCTGTCAAGGATACCTCCTCTTCTACTCCTGTCCGCTAGGCTGCCAAACTGGGTCCCCCAGGTCCCATGTGCACAAGTCTGTCAAGGGACTCCACTACTGGGGTTCAGTCCCTTCTCCGTTTAGTGGCCCTACACCACAAGCAGCAAAGGGAGCACTACCCCGACGATCTTGCCTGGGGCAGATGTTCAATTGCCCTCCGGGCTGATCCACAATCAAAAAGTGCCAGTTGAACCTGGAATGGGCCAGTCTGAACTTCTTCTTTGTGAATAATTTTGGACTAGCCTAGGGAGGCAGAAACACAGCAGGGTCATGTAACACAATGTTACATGATTCCGTGGTGAAAGAGAGGCTGCTCACCAGGAAGAAAGCTGTGAGTTAGGTACGAGGTAAAAGGGTGAGTGAGAGTGTAAGGGAGGAAAGGTGTATGTATATATATATCAATGTATGTATATTAGAGTAACAGTGTATGTGTGTGTGAGCATGGATGTTTACGTGTGAGAGCATGAATGTGTAAGTATGCGAAAGTGTCTCACAGTTTAACTCTCTCTCTTGGGGCTGTCCAGAAAAATCATTTTTTCCTTGTTTTTTCTACTCCAGTTGGCCTGTTCTTGTTCTTTTGTTACCCTTACTTGGACGTTGGCATCTTAAAGACTCATTGGTTGTACATACACCTACTACCTGCTATGGAACAAATTGTTTGGTATTCTCAGAGAGGCCTGCCATCTCCCGCTAGCTGTTGGTAGGATTGGTGGCAATCCTTTTACGTAGATCAAATGAGATTTGCAGATCATAGATTCCTGCCAACTGCAAAGTTGGATGTGAACAGTAAGAGCATGGGAGTTGATGGTGTCGGTGCTCACCAAGAAATATGGCATAGATGTAATTGTCAGTTATATAGAAAAGGCAAACAAAATGAAGATCTATAGCATAATAAAGGATTGCAGGTCAATTTGCCCCAAACATTATGGAATAGGTGTGAAGTTTCATTAAAAACACCACTTAGTTCTGTTATGTTTTGTTGTAATGCTAATGAGCTGTACATACCAATAAAACTCAGGTGCCAATTGTGGGCAAACCGTTGTAGGTTTATTATAGGTGTAAATAACTGTTACTCATAGAGAGATTACCAAATTCCAACTGCTTCAACTGAAACTAAATATGGAATATCACAATTTAAATACTGCTATGTGATTGGTATATATGCATATATTATAGCTCCCTACTTTTTTGAAAAATAAATAAATGTATGTATCTTGTTTTAAAACATGTTAAAACAATATACATATAACATATACCTAAAGCAATGCAGAATAAGTCCATCTAACTGGGGCGCTTCAATTGGAAAATTCTTAAACAAAGATCAGATAATGATAGCTGTTAGTGTATACCTTTGCACAGTTACAGATCCAGGATCTCCCTGAGTTTTATTTGCTGTCCATATCTGGTTCTGTAGGGATGTGTGTAAACAGTATTTTGACACAGATTTTTGACACTGAAAAGCCAAGATGGAGCCGGGTCCCCTAAAAAGGCCCAGTTTTTATGGTGAGGAGAGGAGTTAGGTAGCTCTTTTGAGCGGCCCCCTCCTCTAGCGACTGTTCCAGTGATCCCAACCCTTGTGGAAAGGGACCATAAAGATCCGGCCCTCCTGCAGGCCTTATGGCTGGGGGTGGGGGAGAAGGGGCCACATATCCCTTGTGGAGTGCGACTCCTGAAGAAAATGAAGAAGGGGACCTGGTGTCCACCGCGGTCTTATGTCACTCTTTTGTTTTTTCTTCACAACGGAGCCACTAAACTTTACAAAGTAAATAAAATCTGGCATTGCTTCCAATAACACTGGGTCACTAGTATTTATTGATGATGTGACAGAGCAGAAGTCTGCTCAGATTCAGACTAATTCAGCGAAGTTGATTGGGGGGCGCTTCACTTTACAGATGGACAATGACGGGAAACATACTGCAACCCAGGAGTTTTTTAAGGCAAAGAAGTGCATTCTGCAATGGCCGAGTCGACCTTGTGGTGATTATCTCCCTCTGCAAGACACAGTCCATCAGACTAGAGCCCTGCACGGGATGGCTTTTTTATTCCCGCTCCCGCTGATTTTTTGCCCAATCCCGCCCGATCCCGCAATATGGGTTTTCCACTCCCGCCTGCTCCCGCAACCATTGTGGCCAATCCCGCCCACCTCCTTACCTGAACTGCAGATTTCCCACATAGTGGAGCAAGAGCAGAGACACTGTAAGGGAGCAGAGCGAAGGCAGCCTTGCAGGACTGCGCGGGATTACCGGGACCCACAGGTACAGTGCCTGACCGCCCGCTCCCGCCTGCAACACCAGCAAGACCGCCCGCGCCCGCAAGTTTTTTGGCAGGTCCAACAGGACCCGCGGGACCCACCTCCCAATGCAGTCCTCTACATCAGACGTCCAGATAGTGATGCGTAATTCATCACTCCAAAGAACATGTTTCCACTGCTCCAGTGTCCAGTGGCGGTGTGCTTTACACCACTCGATCCGATGCTTGGCATTGCTCATAGTTATCTACAGCTTGTGTGCAGCTGCTCACCCATTTTAGTAAGCTCTTGATGCACAGTGATTCTGCTGATGTTGCTTCCAGAGTCATTTTGGAACTCTGTAGTGAGTGATGTTACAGAGGACAGGCAATTTTCTCATGCTACATGATTCAGCAGCCTAGCTCTGTGAGTGTGCAGAGTCTATCCCTTTGTGGCTGAGCTGTAGATAGACTCTTCCACCTCACTATTATAGCACTTACTGTGAACTGGGCAGATCTAGTATAACCCATTATACTACCAATGTTTGTCTATGGAGATAACTGCCTATGTGCTTGATTTTATACACTCGTTAGCAATGGGTGTGGCTGAATCATCTAAACTCGAAAATTAAGAGTGTAGCTGTACATGCAAGTAGTTGTATTTTGTTAAATTCAGAGACATTAGCCACTCTAGCCTGTATAGTGGAAGCAATTAAGTCAAATAATAGTACGCAAGCCATCCATGGTACCATTTCAACTCCAGTTGTGGCTTTAACTTTTAGCATAAAAACATATTCCTTGTTGTCAAGAGCTTTATATAGGACTCAATAATACAAGGTGTTACCCAACTTGAAGTCATCATGTTACATCTATGCAAGCTAATGAATCCCTTACTTTAATATGAGCTACATGTTGACGATTTGAATATATGCCATCTAAAATGTAAGCGTTTGTTGTTTCTTGACTTCTCATAATAAGTGCTTGCTAATTTAAACCAAGCACACAGCTGAAAACACAAAGGAAATATACATAAGTAAAAGGCAATGCTTTGGTACAAGATGTTTGCAAATACAGATGATCTGCTGGGGGTTGTACAAACAGAGGATATATTAACTCTGTCTGCACTCATGCAATGGCCAGAACTGTCATTGTTACAGCACAGCCACTAGTGATTTAACAAATCTAGCACACATTAGAAACAATGTTATTGGCCAAGTTTATATTTGTTTATAGAACCGTCAAAATAGATAGATGGTGTTTATTTTAAAGATTGTGTCACAATTATTTGTATTTAATGCTGTTTACATGTTTTCTTAATTAGGGTAATGAAATGGTAGTATTAAGAATGCAATGATAGGGTCAAGTATAATGCTTGAATTAAAATAACCTCAAAAGATATAGAGATGAACTGCTTGTCCCCATCCCAAATGTTCAGTGGTGTGGGGGAGCAAACGGGACCTTTATTTTTTAATTAAAATTTCCTTTTTGTGAGCTGGAGTTGAGGACATCTTCTGAAACTCTTGCTTGGATCCACATCAACCTACAAGGACCTCATTTCTTATGGAATATACAGTAGGAGCTGCTTTGTGCTGTTGTGCTGTTGTATGTGGATCCATCCAACACTAATAAATATTTGTTTACAGTAACTGTGCAATGTTTTATATTTATTACAGGTTGGATGACTAAGCAATAAAGACTCTGCTTTATTAGAAAGTTCAGGGTGACCTTGCAGTTACAAATACACTTCTAGAAACCCACAGCGCCATATACATTGCTACATAGTTCACCAAGACATAGTTAATTGATTAAGAATAAACTTAACGGGTAGGTGGGACATTTATTTTTCACATTTGTTAAACAGTGAGTCTGACAGATTATGTTCACTTATGCATTTTGTGGAACATAAAATAATGGGGTTTTATAAACTATGTGCCTCATCTTCTAAATATATGCTTCAGTAGTAGCCTGGAAGAGTGCCACAACTGGGAGAAAAGGAGAGGAGCAGAGATGTCACACTGGAACAAGGTGAAAGAGCCAATGGATATAGGAGAATGGTAGAGGGTGTAAAGGACATGGACATAGACAAACAATTCAACTCAAAGTAGGAGAAACTGTGTTTAAGTACTTCCTTCTAATGGTAATTCCCTATTTAAGATATGGTACAAATTATACAAAGGTACTGTATTTTTCCATGAGCCAAAACTGTACTCAAAATGCCTTAACCTTAATGTCCAGTGAGTGATCACAACTGGCCAGTTCTTTAAGCATAACTAAAAGCCACTGAAGCCACCTGGGCTTTGCACGTCAACCATAACTGCCTCTAAAGGAAATCCAAAGAATTCCTGTTTATGACTACACTCCCACCATTGACGTTTGCTTCCTAATGGTTTCATCTTATTTTAGGAAAACATTTTGGTGGAGTTGTGGTGTTAAAACCAAAAACACAAAGGTTTGTCTACTTTAACAGATATTTAAGAGACACAGTAACATACAATAAATGAGTGACAGCTCATACAATGCAACACTTTCCAAGACTAACGTGCAACCTAAAGGTCCAAAATAACCCAGCACACCACCGGTAGCCCCATCCATGCAGGGTGGTGGGCAGAGAGAGACTGAACTAAGATTTTGCATTCAACAGGCATATTGAATCCAATACTTGACAATTGACAATGTCACCACAGGAGTATTTGACCGGTCACTAATCATACAATTGCTTCTTTACATGTGGTAATAGTAGCCTCTGTGATGGGTCCAGATCAGTCCAAAGGGGTGTTTTAAAACCTTTTTACATGGAAAGGTTTAAGATATTTGATAGGGACCATAAGTATGGATGTTAAAGCAAGAAATGATATGCATTTGACTGATTAATTAAGGTCCTAGAGGTACTTGGATGGAAGAATGTTGAAAAAATGCTGTCTAATACCACTTTCACATATCAAATCATTTTATGTATAGAGATGTTATTGATGTTAGGTTATTCATGTATGATGTAATGTTATTTCTATAGCTCATATTTGCTTTACCATATTAGAATATTTCAGTATCACTACAAATGTATATTGTTTTAAACATACATGCATTGTAAATTCTGTATCAATTGTGTCTTGTTCAAAGCCTGCTTTTCCAGAAATCTTCAAATTCTTCTGCTGTCATACTTAAAGCACAAGGCGTAGCTCTCTCCATGCAAGTGGGTACTAGGAAAATATAGAGTTAAGAGAATAACATGGTCTGAGTAGAACAGATTGTCCTCAAGTCCTGCTGTTTATAATTTACACATTGCTTCCAAATACTCCAGGGTTCCTGGTCAATAGAATTCTGCTTAGAGTGACTGTATCCAATCAGAATACTTTGGTTAGACTGCATGCTGGGACAGCACCTGTTTGGACATGCTTGGCAGAGCCAAAATTCTCCTCTGTCTGGCCAGTTAAGCCATTGGTTGAAAAAAAAACCTTGGCATAGCCAAAGTCACAGTATACATATGGCTTTGACATAGGTTTGCAAGGCACAATAATTGCTGGGCTTTATAATTACTGTACACAATACACTAATACACTGGATTGCTAAAAACAAAGACATGGCCAGTTGATGCCTTTGAATTATAAAAAGGTTTTGTACCGTGTTAGCCGTTGAGAAAACAGGAGAAAAGTATAGTTAAAATGATACCATTTATTGGCTAACTGAGAGTTTGATTGCGAGCTTTCGAGACCAAGTTGTTAGGTCCCTTCCTCAGGCATTAATGAAGCTAACATGAATTATAGTAAGTAAAGGAATATATATATATATATATATATATATATATATATATATAAACACACACACACACATATTATATGGACAGTTTAGGTGTTTTATTCAAACCCATCGGTAACAAATAAGTAACATGACTTTAAGAGCTCAGTGACTTTAAACTTGGCACTGTCATAAGCATTCCTGAGAACTTGTTGGCTCCAGCTATCTGGAGCCTTCCCTTGCGAAACGTGGCCAGTACTGGCCACTGACGTCATTGGGTGATCCGGCTGATGTCAATGGGTGGTCCCGCTGATGTTGGAGGTGGTCCTGCAGATGTCGGTGGGCATTACTGCTGACATCACAGGAAACACCCGCATTTAAAAGGGGAAACGGGCAGGGAGTGGGGCGTACTCAAAATACAAAAAAGTGATGCACAATTTTCGAATTTAATATAAATATTACACCTTCTGGTGAGGTGGTACCGCAAAGACACAGGAACAAAGTCACCAAAATTCCAAATGAAATACAATCAAAATCACACAAGTGTCTGCGCACCCAAATAATAAGTGAGTACATTATATGTGAAACATACCCAAAAATTGTGGTGTATTATATTAAAGTAGGCCAAAAAAAAATGCTATTAAGCAAATCAGACCCTTACAATTTAAAGGGCATACATATGCCCATATATAGAGTATGATGTTCTCTTTGGGAGTTTCTTTATCCCACACTTGTAGATAAAAACAGTAACTTTAACCCATTCAGGACTGGCGTTCTCGTACTGCTTCTAACCTCCGCAGTTTTATTTAAATATTTTAATTCTGTGACCGTGATTCTCTTCAAAGCGATCACATGCACGAAATTGAGGGGGAGTGGCTGCTACAGATTGCTAGGGACACCCAGCGCTCAGTAGCAGCCGCCCCTCGCGATCCCAGCATCCATAGAGACTCTGGATCGATCCTGGTCTGTGGGTGACACAAAACCAGGAAGTACCAGGTACGTCACCAGTATGGAAGTGGTTAATGTATAAAAGAAAGCCTTGTTGTGCCTAAATAGCATACTTTAAATAGACACAAATGGGTAGCTGGTGTTCAGAATATGTGACTTGTCTATTTGTGCTAGAATGGGTAAGATTTTAGGTCAATTTTAAGGTATACAGGGACCTCAGTACAATACCTGCACCCAGCATTGGTAATGGACAGCTAGGCAGGTAGGTAAACAAGATATTTGGTTTAGTTTTTGTGGGCAAACATGGGTTGAGTATGATAGAAAGTATTTATATTCAAAAAATCTCAAGCAAGACACAACAGGGTAACAAGGATAGTAACATATGTAACAGATTATTAGTGATATTGAACTGGAAAATGTTGCATTTTGGAAAGTAACAGACCGCTTTTGATGTAATATTACACTTACAATTTTAAAATGCACCTCAAAGTTTCATTATTTGTTGTGATGCAAAATTTCTGTGTATAGTGAACCTTGCTGCTATTTTAGAAGGTTGTTTGTGCAATTTTGTTTGAAATGGTAGCAAGTTTTATATAAATAATGTGTCGGCTCAATAAGCAATAGATATGCCTCTCTGCTAAATTTAGATAAACATTATTTATACACACAACCACCTGTTATCTGTTATTTACAAGAATACCGCTTATTTGCATGTGCAGTTTCCCTTCTTTAATTTATTCTGACCTATATATGCCTCATAATTTCAGAATTCCCAAACCCCTACTCAGTGGAACATACGATTTGCTTTTATAAATGAACACTTTGAAAGTAGCAGAATAGAACATTTACAATAATGAGACACAATGCATTCTTTCCTTACCAGCAATTACTTGGCATAGTAGAATCTTCAGCTCCATAAAAGATCTTTTGTTAATTTAAGAATATCCATTTTCAATAGCATAACAAGTTTAAAATAAAAAGAGGGAAATTGAATATGGTAATAACATGTAGCATTCATTGCACTAACTACTACTTTTCTTAACTAATGGGCATATTAGACTATTGTGGTAATTAAATAAACCTTAAAAATCTCTCATGTAATTCATAAAAGTTCTTGACTTCACTTTTTAAACATATCTTCAGAAAACACATAGACCAGGAATAACTGGACATTTAGAAGCTGCTCAAATAATTGCTAAGATTTGCATAAGAATTGTGCTCTCCCTTTTACATGTCAGAAATACAATAATTAAAACACTGTATGCACATCTCGGGAACTAGCCCACTGAGTTAACATTTTTCCTACTAGGAATAGTAATAGCTGTGGTTGCCTTACCATAGTTGTATTTTGTATACATATAAATCATTAATTAATGGGAAAGACTGGAAGGATACATTCTTGTCCTTAGGTTATAATAAAACCGGTAAGACCTGAAACAAGTACAGGAGTCCCTGGAAACTGATGGGTTTAATTTGCGCAGTTCTTCTGAAATATGTTAGATTCAGTTTATCCTAATTCTGCAGTTCCATCTTGGTCTTCACAATGGCAAGGATCATGTTTAGGCTGTATAATCATGACAGGCACTTTATACCCAAGGAATCTAAGTGCAAGATACTCCTCAAAATACCCATGTTGTGCGAGTCCAATGACATTATCAGGCCTTTTGTTTTGTTAAGGTTAAGCTTAAAAACCACTGGGCCCCACTTATTTAATGAACGTAGGTTCTAAAATAAACAGTAAAAGATTATCAAGAAAGACGGATATGTTACCTTCCTGAGAACCCATACTAACCCCTTTGAACAATGGTGAATTATAGAGTACCCTTATGATTGGATTTAGACTAATGATAACCCCTTGATGACAATTGACATGCATGGCATGTCATGAGTTTAAACAGGTTTAGAAAGCCATCTGGCATTTGAAATACCCAAGAGGTGCTTGGTGGGGTAAATTGAATTAGCCGGGTTCAAAGATGACCCAAATATGACCTGAGCGCAGACTGACCAGATGTCAAATATCCCCCCCAAAAAAAATGCACACCTACCAAATGTGGCATATAACAGGGGCTGTAAATTCATACCTGAACTGAAATGTGTGTGAAAAAACACCAAAAAATACGACTACAAACTTTCACAAAGGCTGGTGCTAAAATTACTGCATGAAAAGAGTTTAAACGGGAAAAGAGGGGGCAGAATGACCAGTTTTGAAAAAACTACGTGTACTTATTGCCCTATAACTTGCAAAAAATTGCAAAAAAAACATTTCTAAATTCAGGACAAATATTAGAATCTATTTAACACATTTTCTTTTTCATTAGTTTTTGTAGATGAGTAAAACAGTTTTCAAATAAAAGTCAGAAAAAGTCATTTTTAAAAAAAATTCGCAATATTTTAGTTTAGAATTTATTTTATAGTAAATTAGATGATATTATCAAGATGGAAAAAATATATATAATTTGTGTGGGTACACTAAATGAGATTATGAAAAAATAACAGCTAAACATGAGCATTGCAGAAATGTTAAAACAGCCATTGTCACAAAGGTACAAAAAAAACTCCAGCTCATTCCTTAAGGGTTTAAATAATGGGGGGGGGCATCCTTGTCTCACTTCCAATGGAGCATTTTAATTACTCTGCTAGGTTACACTTTATTTTTATTTTGTCCAACAGCAATCACCTTTAAAAAATGTTCTCACGAGAAACACAAGGACATAACTGACAGTGTAACCTTGAACCCTAGCAGATGCAGTGCAAGTTATACAAATATATTCTGATTTGAGGAAAATAAAAAGAGTAATAAAATAATCTGAGGATGACATATATATATATATATATATATATATATATATATATAAGTGGAACATGTTAAATATGAAAAATGTGGCACCTAGTAAAATTGATGCCAAAAAAAGCATGCCAATGCCCATGCCTCTATATTATAAACTACATTTTAAATAGTTGACATTTTTAATTGTCTTATTGTATGTGTAGTAAGTAGGTTTCCTTGTCCACAATTGCATGTGGACATTTAATTTTTTTTAGTCAAAGGTACTCTGATCATTGATAGCATTTGAGATCAAATAGATCATCAAAAACTAAAAATCAATGTATTGAATATAAAATTATTAATTTGCTATTACCCATAAAATACCACAACAATTAAAAAAACAAAGTGAAATACAATAAATGCCAATTGACGAATCAGCTAAGTCTCTGGAAGAAAAGTTGTTTTGTTGTCTCTATTAAATATACTATTAACTGAAAGGCTTTACTATAAGGACAGTAGTATAGGCAATGCCATTAATAAGCTACTCATGTTTTAGACATTCACAATAATCCATGGCCTACTGGTGCTGGTGATCAGGGGAATCCTTTGTATGATGGCTCAGGAGCTGCCTTCCAATCAGTATGTAAAATCTAGTTATGGATTGATTTTTTGTAGAAGTGAGAAGCGGTATTGAAAATGTTTTACTATTTAACAAGTTACTGCATTGAAAGAGACATGCAGAGGTAACTTTAATAATGATAATATATGAGAAAGGAGGAAATTGACTTTGATTTATTGGTAGCTTGACATTTTTTAAGCTACCTCTAAGCTTTTTAATGCTTTATGTAATGGTCCATATAAAGCATACAGTACACTTTCCAAAGAAGCTCCTTGCTGTATCAATATTGATTAATCTAGCTACATAATAAATATGCATTAGTGGCAGATTAATCTTTTCAACTTAAATAAGAAGTAAACAGACAAAAACAGATTGAGCATTTTGAAAAACTATGTCCTTAAAAAAACCTTTTTAGGATTTTACTGATCTCAGGAGCTTCTCCTTTGCCAGCTTCATATTTGCAAAATACTATGCATTTTATCTACTATCACTCACGTTTGAATTTTCTATAATTTATTCATTACTTTGTGCAATTTTCAGTAAAACACTGTTATTGCATATGTAATGAAAATGATAAATTACAAGTAAATAAATAATTCCCTACTCTTCTATTTTCTAAAGGTTAAGGGAAAAAGTTAATTTGTTAAGATATCACCTAAACCTCTGTGATGTATTTATGTGGGGTCTCTGCTGGCAGCTTCCCCTGGTCCTCCTGCCCCTTGCTCCCTCCCTCCAGAAACTAACATACACACTTGCACACCCACACTATAACACATACACACTCATATTAACACACACTTTTAACACACACACATACATACACTCCAACACACTTACACTAAAACATACTCCATTGTACTGTGTGAGCAGACACGCTATTACCATGGGGTCACATCATATTGCATTATCTGACCCCACTTTGCTCCTGTCTCTGTGAGTAGGTCGGCTCAGCCCCCTATTTCTGCCCCTAGCTTTACTCAGGGCAGTGCCCCTGAATGTAGAATGCACAGACCTCCACAGTATAAGTGGACTGGTTTCTACGGAGAGTTCATATCTGCCAAACTGGGCCTAATGAGAGCAGTGTGGTACTAGGAATGCTAATTACCCAATAGGGCACTTAGCAGCCCACAGCAATTTAGCATGCATTTCCTATGTACAGAAATATGAAGTATTGCGGATTATACTGTTAACATTAGAAGGTACAGAGCACAGTTGCATAGTTATGTATAACAAACAGGTGCAATGCATAATTACCAAACTGCCTGTTCAGTGCTTTGGGATGTTAATAGATATTTAATCTCAAGGTAAGATCTGCTTAGAATTTCCCTATTTTTTTTTAAATCACAGATAAAACAAATGAATTGTTACAATCTCTGAGCATTCCCTAGCCAGTTGAGTCTGGGACTGCTGGCTGTAGAAACAATGTAAGCTTTAGGCTAATTTAAACCCATTAACCTTTTACTTGATCACCTAAAAAATTATATAGGTGCATCAGAGGGTATGTTAGTACAAAGAAGTTTGGGATACCTTTTAGTGGATCAAATTTCACTGAGGCAAAGAGTCACATAAGGTTTGAAATGGCAGTGCTTCCAGTGATGTCCACTTGCTTGATCCTCCAATCGAGTAGGACAACGTCACCGAAATCAACTCCATTTTGCCAGTAGTTGGCCTCATGGCACCGCCAGGCGCCAGGTTATGTCTGATCCTCCAAACGGATGAGAGGATGTCACCAAAAGAACTGCCATTTGCCCTAAGGTGAACTTCCACCAAAATAGCAGCACTTTTGTTGATGTGCCTCTCCACGATTGGAGGATCAGGCAATAGGATGTCACCAGAAGTCTTGCCGTTTTGGAGGAAGTTCATGCCAGATCACGTCCACGGAGATGCGGATGAAGAAAAAAGAGAGAAGATGAAGAATAGAAAGACAGGGAAGTGGTCAGCAGAAGTGGAAGTGTTGGCAGTAGCAGAAATGGTCAGCTGAGATGGTAGGAAACATTTACAGAGTGTGAGAGAGAGTGAACGAGGATGAGAGTTCGAGAGTGCGAATAAGAGTGAATGTGGGCACTGAGAAACAAATTTAATTCCAGAATTAAAAATGTCCCCTGATTTTCGTCCGAATCAAATGGTTAGGATACGTTATTTATTGCCCAAAACGAATAGGACAAAAACAAACAGAAAAATTAGTCCAAATCGTTTTTGTGAAGATGAATTTGGTAAACTGGTAACTCATAAATTCACATATTTTAAGGTTCAGGGTGATATTACTTGGTATGTGGGTCCATTTTCAAAAAACTCCATAACTTCTAATATAAATGCTTTTTAGTTCTATAAAATGAAGCACAACAAACATTAGTGCTGTAGGTATATGCTGGATCAGAAAGGTTTAATCTATAGTCTATAAAAGAGCATGTGTGTTTGTCACTTTTTGCTCTCATTACTTAAATGCTTAGTACAAAAGAATCAGAAAGCATCAATGTCGGTGGAACATAATGTGAATGGATCATCCTTTATTCAACAGTTAAGTTCATTGATTAATTGATGCATTAACTCTGAATTGTCCAGATAAAATCCATCACCCAAAGAAAATTAGTTACCTTATGGAAATATCTAGTGGAACTGATAATTTGTCAGGTGTGGGTAAAGTGATTAATTAACTTTTAGGCACTGATGAAAATGTTGAAAGTTAACCTGTTTGTGTTCATTATAAACACAATAAGCACCAATAACTGTGAAAGTCAATTATGCCCATGGGATGTTTAGTCAATTGTCCATAAGAAAGCATGGAATAGCCTAAATTTAGGGCAAATCACAATTTTTCTCACATCCTTGCACTAGTAAGTAGCAATTATCACCATGGATACAGTACGTAATTTTTTATTTATCTCTATGCATCAAATCAATCATACTTATTTCAGTCCCCTGTTACAATTATGGTATACACATTATTGGATTAATATGAAGCCCTTGATCCATGCATGTAACATGCACTAGAATTGTATGGTACTATTTTGGCTCTGAGCTAAAAATAGTATTGTCTTTAAATTAGGGCTGCAACTAACGATTATTTTCATAATCGATTAGTTGGCCGATTATTTTGTCGATTAATCGATTAATCGGATAAAAAAAATGAATGTAAATTTTTCATTTATTTAAAATAATTTAATAAACAAATGATGTTAAAGACAAACAGCAGAATAAAAAAAAACTTTGATAAAATGCATTTCTTGTCTTTATTTCCCAGCCAGCCCCCCCAATTTATGCACATTTGAGCCCAGACATGCCACGCTGCCTCCCAGACATGCCACGCTGCCTCCCAGACATGCCACGCTGCCTCCCAGACATGCCACGCTGCCTCCCACAGCATTCCACGCTGCCTCCCACATATACCACACCATGCTGCCTCCCACATATGCCACTCCACGCTGCCTCCCACATATGCCACTCCACATATACCACTCCATGCTGCCTCCCACATATGCCACTCCACGCTGCCTCCCACATATGCCACTCCACGCTGCCTCCCACATATGCCACTCCACGCTGCCTCCCACATATACCACTCCACGCTGCCTCCCACATATACCACTCCACGCTGCCTCCCACATATGCCACTCCACGCTGCCTCCAACATATACCACTCCACCCCCACATATGCCACTGTGCCTGATACCCCCTGATACACCACTCCATCCTCCCCAGACATGCCACGCTGCCCTCCCCACATATGACACTCCACTCTACCCCCAGATATGCCTTATACACCCTGATACACCACTCCGTCCTCCCCAGACATGCCACACTGCCCTCCCCACATATGCCTTATATACTGTATATGCCTTATACCCCCAGATATGTCACTCCGTCTTCCCCAGATATGCCTTATACCCCCCAGATATCCCATAGTCCTCTCATAGAGCCACAGACCCGTTCACAGCACACTGACACCATACTTTTATAAATAAGTACTGGGTTCATCTTCCCTGCCACCAGGATTTAGATTCCCTTTAGTCTGCCCCCCTTTATCTCTAACTGCACCTTAAGTTAACTTTATTAAATTAACCCTCAGTCCTCATCATTAAATTAACCCTAAACACCCCATTAACCATAACTACCTCTAAATTAACTCTAAATACCCCATCAAAACAACTACCCTAAATTAACCCTAAACACCCCATTAACCACAGCATCCCCTAAATTAACCCTAAAGACCCTGTCAACCACAACAGCCCCTAAATTAACCCTAAACACACAACTGCCTCAAATTAACCCCAAACACCCCATTAACCACAGCTGCTCCAAAATTAACCCTAAACACCCCATTAACCATAGCTGCCCCTAAATTAACCCTAAACACCCTATTAACCATAACTGCCCCTAAACACCCCATTAACCATAGCTGCCCCTAAACACCCCATTAACCATAGCTGCCCCTAAATTAACCCTAAACACCCCATTAACCATAACTGCCCCTAAATTAACCCCCACCTCCCCTGACTTTCAGTAGCCCAAATATTAATTTTATACTTACAGTTAGATGAGTGTCACAGCCATGTGGTTCTGGCCTTCTGGGAGACGGAAGGGGGCGGGGCCAGTTGTCACAGTGATTACAGGGAGGGACTGGTAAGTAGGAGCTGCTGCTGTGAGTCAGACTAAACTATTATATAATGAGGGGTATTTTTCAGAGCGTTTGCTCTGAAAAAACCCTCATTTTATAATCGATAATAATCGATTCAACTAATCGATAATGAAATTCGTTGGCAACGAATTTCATTATCGATTATTATCGATTTTATCGATTAGTTGTTGCAGCCCTACTTTAAATTCCTTAGAGGAATTATTATAATTTATAACTATGCATTTTGCTGCCTACAGCTAACTAACCAAATTGGCTGCTTGAAATTCAAATAACATCAAGTCAATGTCTAATGACTGAACTTCTAAATGAATAATCCATCCATCTAATTAGCCCAATAAAACAATTTGTTATGAAGTTTAATCACAGAACTATATATTCAAAACTATATGGGTGTCATGTTCTAGAAAGCTATTAATGACAATTGATGATTTTCCTTATTTCCAAAAGTAGTTCTTCAATGATCATCTCCTAAGCTTAAACGGTGCCACTGAAATGCATCGATAGCAACGCATTCAGTGACATCGAATACCCACCCAGGACGCAAGAGATTTTCTCTTCAGAACCTCCTTAAAACTCTGCAGGTTGAATACAGGTACTGCATTCAAGTATCCAAATCAATGGGGCCCAGCTTTTTAATCACAATATGATTAGTACAATGTAAAAAAAAAGGTCCAAAAAAATAATATATATACAAAAGTTTAGTTTTGTGAGCAAGTCCTAAAATTAGCGTTATATCTTCACAAAAATTCTCACATTAAAAGAGTTAAAATACTGGCATGTTAAATGCTCATGGGGTGTCTAGTTTGAAAAAATATATATGATTTGATGGGGTAAATCAAATTGTCTGGGTTCAAAGATGTCCCAAAAATAGCACATGGGCACAGACTGACCAAATGCCCAAATCCGCCAAAAATGCACACCTTGCAAAGGTGACCTTTTACCCTAACCCGACAAACCCATGCATGGATGACATCACTGTACTTAAGTGATGTTGCTGAACACATATTGGGATGCTGTTTGACAGTAACATATTCCAGGAGTGGTAAATTCATACATGAAGTACAATGTGTGTAATATGCTTCAAAGATGTCCCAAATAACACATTGGGTCAGGATGACCACATGTCAAAATTCTTATTAGAACAATGCACACTTCCCAAATGTGGCCTTTTAGCCCCCAAAAAACAACAAACCCATGCATAAGGGTATCAAAGACAAAGACTGGTGGTAGAATTAGTGCATGGAAAGAGTTAAAATACTATTGTTTGAAATACCCTGGGGTGTCTTGTTTGATGGGGTAATGTCAGGGACCGGGTAATCAGGTTGGGTTGGGCCTTATTGCAGGGGATACCTGGGGTTCTGTCTGCACACGGCGATCATGGTAACCAAAGGCTAAGACAGACGGGCACAAAGGTATACACCACAGGTAGAATTGCAGGTAATGCTATGTATTGTATATTATGGCAGGACAAGCAAATACAGGTTAAACAGTCTCTTAGCAAGAAAATTGACATATGACAGGAAGCCCTCTGGAGGGGCACACGGCAGGAAGTCCACTTGGCAGGGCTGAAGGCAGCCAGAGCACTTGGCAGGGCTGAAGGTAGGAAGCCCACTTGGCAGGGCTGAAGGTAGGAAGCCCACTTGGCAGGGCTGAAGGTAGGAATCCCACTTGGCAGGGCTGAAGGTAGGAAGCCCACTGGCAGGGCTGAAGGCAGGAACAATACAGGATCAAGTACACAGGAAGCCAGGAAGCCAGGAAGCCAGGAACAAGTCAGGATCAGGTACAGGGCCAGGGCAAAATGGTCCTATAACTTCAATGCAAAGGCCCCTAACAAACAGGGGAGTGTCCAGATATAGGCCTGGTCATTAGGTCAGGTGTGAATGACATAGGCTTCAGGTGAGGGAGGCAGGGCAATAAAGCCTGTTGGTCAGGTCAGGTGTGGTAATGGCATAGGCTTCAGGTGGGGGAGACAGAAATATCATAACCAAACACAGCTGAACATAAATACACAGAACATGGATTAAATACATACCGAACAAAGGGTTAAACTTTAACTATCCTGCAGTCAGGATAGAATCTTGACAGGTAAATTGCATTGGCCGGCTTCACAGATGTCACAAACAGCACATGGGGACAGAATGACCAGATCTGGAAAAGAATGGTTTAGAGATGGCAAAGCGCCACTTGTACTTATTGCCCTATTACTTGCAAAAAACATAAAAAAACATTGGGTATTTCTTAACTAAAAGGAAAATCGTGGAATCTATTTAGCAGTTTTTTTCATTAGCTTTTATCAAATGATTAAAATGTTTTTCAAGTAAGAGTCAGAAAAGTAAATTTTTCACCATCTTTTATACTTTTCTATAGTACATTATATGATACAATCAAAATAATGGCATCTCAAGAAAGGCCTTCTTGTCCTGAAAAAAACAATATATAACTTGTGTGGGTACATCAAATGAGAAAGAAGAAAATAACAGCTAAACACGAGCACCGAGGAAATGTCCCTAAGGGTACAAAAAATAAAATCAGCCATTGTCACAAAGGGGTTAAGTAACATTGTGGTCTAAAGTATAGCTGTGGCTCTTTATGCACATATGTGCAAAAAGTGCTGCTTTTTAGCCCAGCTTATAATTTCGTTTTAAAAGTATACCTATTATTACTAATCATTTGCTTAATGACTGTTTTATGCTGTTCATGGCATGGAATTAATAATTGCATTTAAATTTTAAATAGCAGTTGTGTAATTATATGCTTAATTTCCTCACATAATACACCCCCTAAAGCACCTAATTTTGAACATACTCTATCGCAATCCTGAAAAATTATTATATTGACAGATACATTTCTCAATTTTTTACACTTTAGTCATTCAGATGATTGTAGAAGATTGGGAAAACATGTTCTTGAGCTGTAAGAAGGCCTCTTCTTGATGAGATATCGCTCCTTCCATTCTGCCAGAATGTATTCTTCTTAACATATCTTCTTTAACACTGGAGTATCTAGGTCTGCTTTTAGGGCTCTGCTGGAATGTTGTCAGGTCCAGCCATCTTCCCTTTCTCCCATCAGGGTGATGGCTTTCTTGATCTCCTCTCTGGTTGGTTGATTAGGATGCCCT
This sequence comes from Spea bombifrons, assembly GCF_027358695.1. Lineage (NCBI taxonomy): Eukaryota > Metazoa > Chordata > Amphibia > Anura > Pelobatidae > Spea > Spea bombifrons. Next base: position 61,489,372 of record NC_071090.1, on the reverse strand, counting down.
GGTTGGCTGGGTCGATGACTAGTAGATTTGGTGGTGCTGGCCTGTTCAGTTCTTTAAAGTGATCCGCCCATCTATTTATCTGTTGTTCTATTCCTGTGTTGGTCTTTCCCTGCTTGTCTTTGATAGGACATTATTGTTTGCAGACCTTTCAAGACAGAGTGGTGTTGTGGAGCTGTCCTTCCTGTGGGCTTCAGTACACTCTTCTTTAGCCTTGTCCTTTGCTGCCCTAGTCCTGTTGTTGACTGCTATCCCCTTCTTCTTTATGCCGTATATCTTGGTCAAGGTCTCTGCTGTGATCCACTCTTTTCTGCTGATGTTTCTTGACTTTGAGCACTTTCTAACATGATTAAAGTGTGTCTTTCACTTTCTGCCAGCTGTTGAATGTTGTCTTTCTCTTCCTCGAACAGCTCCTGTAGTACTGCAAACCTGTTCTTCAGAGGTCTTGGAGTCCTCCAGAAAGCTGACATTGCACTTTGCTCTTCTGTCTGGTGAGTTTTTCCAGTTCTTCTTTAATGTCTCTAGGTCTGCTCCTCTTCTAACACTAATGTCGTGCGGGGATCTTCTGATTATCTTACTAATGCAGACATGTTGATCCGGTTCTCTGTTGTTCTCTCTGGCAATACCCAGGTACTCTTGTGGGGCAAGATACTGCCTCCAAGGCAGTTTGTTGAGTCCACACAGGAAAGTAAGTTTCTCTCCATTCTCACTCATCTCACCCAGCACATGGGTCTCAATAACTTGTTCGTATCATGTCTTGAAGTCTCCTATAAGAATGGTGATATATTTATCTGAAAAAGTAGTATTACCTTACGTCAACTCTTTGTCCATGCCTTTTCAAGTTGAAAATCCTTCTTCTTCCAGGCTAAATGCCTTTGTTATCGCTGTTGTTAACATTTCTATAGCAAGCTGATTTTTTATGGGGTGGGGTTGCTACCCCCATGCCCAGGGATCCATCTTTACTCAGACTGTGGCAGGCAATTTGCCCAAAAGGACCTCACTGGTAAAGTTCAGAAGAACTACACTACAAAGTAACTTTTATGTTTAGTCAGTTCTCATAAAGAGCATATATTTGTATTTTTTATTTTGTTTCATCTCCTGTTTCACCTGGACCTGAGGTGGATCTGTCATGTGCCATTCACTGTGACAAAAAGCTTTATATTCCAAAAGACACTCTGCATACATAAATATGTTTACCTGTTCTATTAATGTCACAACAGAGATTTACAGAGTAACTCAATACAATTGTAACCTGTTCTGTTGGGTTTAATGGGTTTAATGGGCTATGAAACCCTCTACGTATTCTATTCTAAGATATTTTAACGCAATAAAAACAATGATTAAACATAAGAGCATCTCACACAGTAATTCCCACACTTCCAAGTGAAGCAGTACCAAAATATGTAACTCCAAAATAGTCCAATCCCCTCTAAGAATGTTTTATCAAAACGTAAATGTGTGTGCATTTGGTGGGGTCTTTACTTTGTCTACTGGATGTGAAGGCAGAGGTACCTTTTACTGGGAACCTACTCTGCCCTTCAGGACTGAGGATATAACATTACATCCATGAAAAAACAGTACTAAGCTAGGGTAGTAATGTTACATCATCTGCTACCTTCACCGAAGGAATTCCAACTTCCAGGGAATAGAAAGTTTATGGGGGGGTATTTTGCACCCTCAAATGAGGCATGACCCCAGTAAAATGATCTGTCAAAATGCAAAGTTTTTAAAAATTTAAATGCTCATATTCCAATTTTGACCCTGCAACATCCGAAAAACAACCCACGTACTGAATACAAACTTTTGTCTGTTCTTTCACATATAGAAAAAGGCGACTAAAAAGTGTTAAAATGCACCTACTTTTGTTCAGAAGTTTTGTTTTTTTCTAGCCACTATTAGTACTCAACTATCTACCGTATTTATCGGCGTATAACACGCACTGGTGTATAACACGCACCCCCATTTTAACAAGGAAATTTGAGTAAGAAAAAATAAGTTTAAACTTGGAAGCTATGAACTTAATGTTGGAATAATGTTTATAACATTATAACATTTATTATAATGTAATAAAAGAAATAAAGAATAAAGAAAAAGCACAAAAAAAACTTCATCAGAATCACTGCTATCTGGGAAACCACACACACTCAGACACACACACAGTAAGACACACTCAGACACACACACACTGAGACACACACACACTAAGACACACACACACTAAGACACACACACACTCAGACACACACACACACACACTAAGCCACACACACACACTAAGACACACACACTCAGACACACACTTAGACACACACACACAAACACACTCAGAGACACACACTCAGAGACACACAAACACACTCAGACACACACACACTCAGACACACACACATTAAATTTATATATTACTCCCTACCGTTTGGGAGATCTGGTATGGGTCCTCTTTATCTTCCAGCATTTTACTTTTTGTGCTGATGCCGGGGCCGGAGTGACGTCATCAACCGGCTCCCGGCATCAGAGAGGGCGCGCGAGAGAGCTGTGCAGGGGAAGATTGTGCAGCTCTAGGATTTATCGGCGTATAACACGTAGGTAGGGTTTCAACTTCATATTTTAGTTTAAAAAAGTGCGTGTTATACGCCGATAAATACGGTATATAGCATATCATATGTTTTAAAATGCTTAAAAACATCTAGTGGAAACAGTAATGCACATCTTTTATATTTAGAAAATCATAACTAAAATACGGTAGATGAAAATCCAAGGCATATGTGGTTTTTCCAAAATGGGGACAAATACCGGAATATATTTTGGCTATTTTTTTTCAGTTGCAATGGCTATGTATATTTTATATGGGTGAAATCATTTTTTCCCACTTTTCTTTTTCTTTTCAAGCTAAATGATGACTTATAAATATATGTATGGTTTCAAAAGAAAGTAACTTGTGTGGTTAACCTCAATGAGAGGAGAGGATAGGATATTATGAAAACAGGATAGCAAAAGTCTGGACCTGGGGCCAGACTATTGCATTAATCTTGCACAGAATCATTTTCCAGTGGCAGAAACCGACAGTGCTGCTGTTGCTTTTCCCTCTCTGAGCGGCACAGACTTTGATCAGGGAGCTGCATGCGGGATTGGTGTTTTAGAAAGACCCTGGGGCAACACACTGACTGAAATGGCAAACTTCCACAGCTCTTTTCAAATCCAGCTGTCCAGAACCAGTCTGTTCCCTCCAATTACTTCTCTTCTGGCTTAGGAAACTTGGAAATTTTAGAGTGAAGTGGCATAGAAATTCAATGTCTAAGATCTAAATCTGAAACAGCCATATTCACCCAGTATAGATTTTTTTTATAGTAAATGGTGGCTGGGGAGAGTGTAATAATTATAGATTTCAAGAGCAACTGCTCTATGTTGGGGCCTGGACTCTCGGGTGGGCTACAGCAGGGATAGGCAAAGTGTGTAAGCCATTGCTGCTTAGTGGCATTATTAAAATGCTCACCACAAAACCCTTTTCTGCCAACCCCATCCCAGGTAGCATAATTTTGAAAAAACCTAGGTAGAGACAAAATATGCAATGTCAAGAACAGGCAAATAGGGGAAAGAGGAATGGACAAAAGGTGATGGTTGAGATCCAAAAGTGTTGCTCATCAACTATTGTTGAATAATGTGCTGTGCTTTATCAAGAGTGTTTGTGTGCCTTGTTCTCTTCTTGTTTAAATTGTATAATCCAATAAATAACACCAGTCCTCCCTAATTGAGAACAACTATTTAGGTACAGTAAGAGCTGTTCTACTGACAAATATGATAATAATCTACTCAATACTCATTAGGAAATCAGGCAAATTAATTATAAGATAATTGCAGAAGTATTTCATATTGGACAATTGGACAGTATAGAATATAAAATATACTGGATTCCCTTTCCTATACAAGGTAAATACAAGGACAATACTTTTTGTATATTGCTTTTTTGCACCCACTGTTAATCTATTAGCCCTTTCTACCCCACAACAGTTTGTTTTAGGGTTTATGCAAAAATAACCTACCACAATTAGCAAGCTTTTTTTAATATTTTTTTAATGTGGTGTTTTTAAAGCAAGGCTGCCATCTAGTGTAAATATGTGTGTACTGTAAAACATGTGCAGAATATTAAATACATTATCTTAAGTTTGCCTGGCTTGTCCACATTGAAAGTATTCACCATATACATTTAATATTATAAAAGCACTAGCATTACACACTGCGTTCATCCATCTGTGGATTTACAACACTTTCCTCTTAATCAGTGGAGGGCTTCAATCTGCTTGACCAGTTCACTTCAACCATTGACTGAGATATCCTGCTGCATACCAATTTTCTTAAAAAGACAGAACTTGATTACTTTTACTATCTCTGACACCTCACTAATAGTGGTTTAGCCATAAAAGAGCTTTTAACCCAAATGTATTTTAGCAAAAATTCCCCCTGTATAACACAAATAACAGTATTCTCTTGGCATGAGCATTGTCATCAAGTGGGAGTTGTTTAGGTTGGTTGCTGGACCTTATATGTGGTAATGTGGTAATTACCACATTATGTGGGATATGTGGTAATGGTGGGCTAAATAAACTGAAAAGTAATAAATAGTTATTTAATCAATCTTATATTCGTCATAGTATTGGCGAGGAGGATTTGGATTTCCATTAATGAAAAATTGATTAATTCTGTGACAGGAAGTAACCCAGGAGTTATAGTGAGAGGTACAACTGAACTTCCAGCAGTGACAGAGTATACCTCCAGCTGCTGCAGGACAACATCTCCCATAATGCTCTTTCCGCTAAGGGGCTGGCTGAGGGGGATGGAAGATGTAGTCCTGCAGCAGCTGGAGGGCCGCAGGTTGGAGGCCCCTGCTCTATTAGGTAACTTTGGATGTCAGCGCTCAAAAGAAGCCTACATGCCCTGGGGGTGAGGGCTAAAGATGAAAATAATTCCCACAGTAGCAAACATATTTTTGTATTGCTAGAGGGTGAAACGAATCTTCAATAGTTTCTTGTTCCAGGTTGATCCTGCTACCATGAGTTTGATGTGTGATGTAACCTGAATATGGAATTGGATTGTTCTCTTTTTGATTGCTGGAACAGTTCTGAGAGTAATAAAGAGACCTGTTCCCCAGTTATTAATTCAAAGCTCTGCTGGACCATGGGGCTATGTCATGTCCAGCAGTTGTGTAGTGCATTCTCAATCAAGGGCATTGACTAATTCTGACACAAGCTTTGCCTACCTCGCTGAAGTAACTTGAAGCTCAGTATACAGTATGCTGTATGCTCTTGTTTAATGACGTAAAGTATTTCCTCCATCAGCTTACATATTCAAAAACTAAAATGCTGTGAGCTCCACTTGAAACCTTGGCTATGTTTTGTCAGTGCCTTGTTAATCTTAAATTTACTTAGCTTAATTTACCTTAACGCAATTTCTGTCTTCATCTCCTACCCGCTTACATTGGTCATTGTGCTGTGTAGTACTGTCTGCTACAAACCTAATACATCACAGTCACTACAGGAAAGTAGTACAGATTCACACTTCATTTTGCCCTAAATCTGACAGAAACAGCTATTTTTTCACACCTTCGCTATCTATTTATCTTGAGTGCCAAGTGTGATTCATATCATTATCCATTACACAGATGGTGGTATGTTGAGAGTATAACAGTCATGATTCAAAACTCCTACATGTCTACAGTCTCCAAACTCTAATCCATGAGTCCATGCCATGTCTCCCTAGCTTTTATACAATTGAGAAGCTTCTCTGAGAAAGATTCATAAAGCCCCCACATAGCTATTTACTCCAATAACCTCATGCATGCAGTGTTTGTTTGGGCGTTTTAGCACTCCTTATCATTCATTATTTGAAATTCTGCTTTCTAGTTTTGACTTTTGCTATTATTCTTACTGATTGCTAATTTTGAGTATCCTACATGCATTCATAACTATTTTCTTAAAATATGCCCTACCACACTAACCTGAAGCCAAGTACTCAGCATTTAATAAGTTTTTTGCACGTCTTACCAAAAGCACCCACTGAATGTGTAATACATATTGAGTCAGAATAGCATATTACTGCTTCCAACACAGATGATCTAATAAAGAGAACATCCTGCATCTGTATTTTTTGGGCAGGAGCACTTTTTGTCCCAGGGTTTGGTGGCCTGCTGCACCCTACTTTCAGTAAAAAAGGAGATAAAATGTTTTTTAGATATATAAAAGAGAAAAGGAAAGTAAAACAAGGATTTAAAAGCAAAAGAAGGAATGTATGTAGAAGAGGATATACCGTATTTGCTCGATTATAAGACAAGGTTTTTTCCAGTGCAAATGCTTATAATCGGGGTCGTCTTATGATCAGACCTCAACTAGGTCTGACTATGAGACTAAGATCCAGATCCCCCGCAGCGATGCAGGGGACCTGGATCCTCCTGTCTCCCCCCCTCCCCCACTTACCGGTACTTCTGAGTCCCCGGTGCTTGGTCCGGGCAGCGTGCAGACCTTCCCCGGCTGTCAGAGATCAGAGTTCCCCGTGATCTCTGACAGCCGGGGAAGGTCTGCGCAATGGACGCAGACAACCCTCGCTGCTAACCGCACCTCCTCCCGGCTGCAGCAGAAGTTGTCTACGCGAATCGCGTAGAGCTCTACACGCTGTCCGGACCACGCACCGGGGACTCAGAAGCTCCGGTAAGTTTGGAGGAGGGAGGGGGACGGAGTGTTAAATGGGAGGCATAAGGGATTTCGGGAGGCAGAGTGCTCTGTGAAATGCCTTTTAACCCCCTTAATGCCACTCTGCCTCCTGAAATGCCTTATACCTCCCTATATGCCACTCTGCCCCATAATATGCCTTTTAACCCCCTAAATGCCAGAGTGGTATATAGGGGTATAAGGCAATTCTGGAGGCAGAGTGGCACATAGGGGGTCAAAAGGCATATCATGGGGCACAGTGGCATTTAGAGGGTTAAAAGGCATATCATGGGGCAAAGTGGCATATAGGGGGTATAAGACATTTCTGGGGCAGAGTGGCCAGCCAGGGGGGAGATGTGCATAACTGGGGGGGGGCAGGTTAAAAAAAAAGGAAATAAAAACAAAATATTTTTCTCAATCATAGCTTTTATTAAAAATAAATTGTTCACATAGTTTACATGAATTAACATTTACTGGTAAAACTTTTTTCCTATAGGGTTGTCTTATATTCAGGCTTTTTCTTTTTTTCATAAATTAATATTCAGCTTTTGGGGGGTCGTCTTATAACCAGGGTCGTCTTATAATCAAGCAAATACGGTAGGTCTAGCTGACTGCCTTAATTATTATTTTTGTTCAGTTGTTATAGATGAAAAAAAAGAAAAGGGACCTCAGTGAAATATGTCAATGGGGTCTGATGGGATACACCCAATGTTATTAAAAGAGCTTGGTGGTGTACTAGCAAAACCGGTAACTGATTTATTTAACCAATCATTGTTAACAGAAGTAGTCCCAGAAGATTGGAAATGAGCAAATCTTGTGCCCATTCACAAGAAAGGCAGTAGGGCGGAGTCAGACAACTACAGGCCTGTGAGTCTTACATCGTTATTGGGGAAATTAATGGATACTGTGGTAAAGGATAGGAATGTTGAGCAATCACAAGGATTTCAAGATAAAAAAACAACATGGGTTTACCTCATGCCGAACTAATCTTATTGATCTTTTTTGATTGGATGACTAAAATAAAAATTCAAGGTTGTGCGTATCTAGATTTCAGTAAGGCTTTTGACACTGTCCCACACAATTCAATGGAGCAGCAGGTAATGCTAGCAGAATGCTTGGTTGTATAGAGAGAGAGGCATTAGCAGTAAAAAGAGGGAAGTGCTCATGCCGTTCCACAGATCACTTGTGAGACCTCACTTGGAGTATTGTGTACAGTACTGGAGACCGTATCTCCAGAAGGAGATGTTGGACAAAGTTCAGAGAAGGGCTACTAAAATGGTTCAGGGATTCCAGGATAAAACTTACCAGGAAAGGTTAAAGGATCTTAACATTTATAACCTGGAAGAAAGACGTGACAGGGGCCATATGATAGAAACATTTAAATACTTAAACGGAATCAACATTATAAAGAAAGAGAGAAGAAATACTACCACAACAAGAGGACATAGTCTTTATGTTTAACGTAATACCAGGAAAGATTACTTAACTGAAAGGGTAATCGGTACATGGCATAGCCTTCCAGCATAAGTGATAGCGATTAATACAGTGAAGGTGTTTAGGCAATCATGGAATAAGATAAGTCAAGGGACTAAGAAATGTATTCAGAGGTTGGCCAGACTAGATAGGCCGAATGGTTCTTATCTGCTGTCACTTTCAATGTTTCTATGAATAAGATTTTCTGAAGGCCTTTGGATTCGACAACCTGTGCGGTTTGCCTCTTATTGAGAAAACAGATTCCCAAACGCTGGCAAACCAAAGTGACTGTTTATCTGTTAATCTATCTGTCTGAAAGTCTAACAACAACCCTCTGTCTGTGTTAGTTTAATTTTGACACTGTCTGCAAAAACACCTCTGTGGACACTATGGATTTTCACAGTCTGTGAAGACTTTGAAGGACATATGTAAAAATAATAAGTAATATAGTCTCTGTCAAATCAATATATATTCTATCTGTAATTTACTCCACAAATCATCAACGAAGATTCGCTTTGCTGAGTAGTGTTTTAGTTGAACACATTTATTTTGATAATTGTATTATATGTTAAAAGCGTGTATCTGCATATAAAATACATATTGATAAGTCAGCTTGAGCCTACCCTAATCAACCAACACAGCAATGTGCTGATGCATAATTACTTTTAATTTTACTGAAATAAAACATTTTTATGATACTGTATCTGCATTTAGATGAGGGACTGTGAATTAAAAGTTAGCACATTTGAAATAACTTAATTATTTGCAAGAGGATCACACTGAGGGTGATCTGTATTTCCGCATGTTTTCAAGAATAAGACTCACAGTAACATGGGAATAGTTTTATTTTGCATATATATTCCATAGTATATAGTTTTTCTGTATTTCTTTGTGTGTTTAGGCTTAGGCTTTGGGTAGATTCAATGACCTGACTAAAGCGTCATTTGCAACAACAGTGGTAAAAAAATGCAGTAAGCTATTTAATGACCTGACTAAAAGGCATAGAACAGTCATGCGCAAAATGCTATAATCAAACCAAACTAGACCTGACTCAACTAAATGTAGTCAATGCACAAGAGCCAACACATTGCATACGCGCAGTCATAAAACGATAAACTGCAGCGAGGACCTTCTCAATGCTGAAGCAGTAACTATTTGATGTTCTGTGAATAATAGACTTCAATGTTTCTAATTTTTAGTTGCCTGTGATCTCAGAATTATTTTAGGATTTCAGCCAACTCAATAATGAAGGAGGGACCAATTATTCAGTTGGCTGAGGTACTAGAATTATTTTGGGATCATAGCCAACTCAATAATTGGTGTCTTCTATTGGCCTCTATCATTCACAGAGCTTGGAACACTTATAGTGTTGCTCTAATAATTCAATACATGGTAGGGGATTTCATTTTTGATAGGTCTTGTCCTGCAGATTTATTCAGCCTAGTGTTAAATAGTGCTCTGTCAATGAACAAAAGCTTAGTATCAGTATCTAAATGCAGTCCTTTCCAATGATCTGTGTAAAAGAAATAATACCATGGCCAGGCCCGGACTGGCCATCGGGCACACCGGGCATTTGCCTGGTGGGCCGGGCCACGGCAGGGCCGCATTGACTTAGGGGCTGATGGAGCTGCAGCTCCAGGCCCCTACCCTACCTACGGCCGCATTAACGCAGGGCATAAGGGGCAACAGCTGCTGTGCGCCGGGGTTTGTTGTCAGATCCCGACGCACAACACTGAAGCCGCGCCCACCGCTGTCCGTGCCCTCTGACCCGGAAGAAGACAGAGAAGACAGAAGAACTGAAGAAGAGGAGCGAAAAGGAGGAAAAGGAGCTGTAAGGAGAAAAGAGGAAAGGTAGGAAAATATTCAGTGAGAGTGGATTAGTATATATGTGTGGATTGGTATATATGTGTGGATTGGTATATATGTGTGGATTGGTATATATGTGTGGATTGGTGTATGTGTGGATTGGTATATATGTGTGGATTGGTATATATGTGTGGATTGGTATATATGTGTGGATTGGTATATATGTGTGGATTGGTGTATGTGTGGGTTGGTATATATGTGTGGATTGGTATATATGTGTGGATTGGTATACGTGTGGATTGGTATATATGTGTGGATTGGTATACGTGTGGATTGGTATATGTGTGTGGATTGGTATATGTGTGTGGATTGGTATATGTGTGTGGATTGGTATATGTGTGTGGATTGGTATACGTGTGGATTGGTATATATGTGTGGATTGGTATATATGTGTGGATTGGTATACGTGTGGATTGGTATATGTGTGGATTGGTATATATGTGTGGATTGGTATATATGTGTGGATTGGTATATATGTGTGGATTGGTAAGTGTGTGAGAGTGATGGGTGTTATGCTGTACCATTTCCAATGTCTTTTTCATGATCTAATTATGCTCTAAAAGTACATCATAACTCCCATCACTCTATACTGTTCCATACAGTGGCAGAGCTGGGAGGCAGAGGCCTTGCACCCCCACCGCAGGACTCCTGAAAGGTAAGTGAACTTCAAAGAGGGAGAGGGTAGATAGTTAGGAGGGGGTAGATGGGGAGAAGGGCGTGAGACGGGGGAAAGGGGGTAGATAGGGAGAAGGGAGTGAGAAGGGGTAGATAGGGGAGAAGGGAGTGAGAAGAGGTAGATGGGGCAGAAGGGAGTGAGAAGGGGTAGATAGGGCAATCATACTCCTATCATGCCAAGTCTGCGAGTGCATCCTGGAATCTGGGTATGCCTGGACATGATAGGAATGTGATTGCTGTTAACAATCATATATATATACATATAATATTGTTTTTTAAATGTTTTGTCCTATTTTGGTGTGTTACTTACTTTAAATAAAAGTGTTAGATTTTTTTATGGTGTGGGGAGGTCATATTCGGTTTCGGACAGGTAAATGCTGCATTTTCGGTTTCAGTCCAGAATTTGTTTCGGTGCATCCCTACTACTAAGCCAGACAATGAAGTGGTAGGCCTACACCACATCAATGTTTGGCGTAGTATATAGTGATTGGGGTTATGCTGCACTATTGTCAATGTCTGGCTCAATGTATAGTGATAGGGATTACACTGTACCACTGTCAATGTGTGCCTCAGTATATAGTGATAGGTGTTATGCTGTACCACCGTCATTGTCTGCCTCAGTATATAGTGGTAGGTGTTATGCTGTACCACCGTCAATTTCTGCCTCAGTATATAGTGATAAGTATTATGCTGTACCACCGTCAATGTCTGCCTCAGTATATAATGATAACAGTGAGAAGAGGCAGAGGTGGTAGATAGTGATACAGGGGGATAGATAGTGAGAAAAGGGAGTTTTGTTACAAGTTTTTATTCCTTTCTTTTTTTGGGATGGGGGGGCACCAGAGGAGTAGTCCGCACAGGGCGCCAGAACACCTAAGGCCGGCTCTGCCTTAGAGTGGCGGACCCGGTTGCAGTTGCGGCGGGCTTAAGGGGCTCTGCCTTAATGCGGCCATATAGGCCCAGTCAGTCCGGTCCTGACTGGGCCTATTTTAAGGTGGGAGCCTGGAGCTGCAGCTCCATCAGCCCCTAAGTCAATCCTGCCCTGCCACAGGCACGGTCGCAGTTGCTGCTTGCTCTGTCAACAAGGTAAGTAGGGTGAGGGAGGGGGCTGCAGTGAGAAGGGGCAGAGGGGGGTTAGGTAGTGAGAAAGGGGGAGAGGGGATAGATAGAGGCGGTACATATTGAGAAGTGGGGAAGGGGGTTACATAGTGAAAAGGGGGAACATAGTGAGAAGGGGCAGATAAGATGATTGCGTATGACAATTAATGAATTCATGTGAGGATGAATTGTGTGAATGATTTGTGAGACTGCATTAATGAATGTGAGGATGAATTGTGTGAATGATTTGTGAGACTGCATTAATGAATGTGTTAATGATTTGTGTGAATGATTAAATGCAAAGATGGTACATGAAGGGTGGGCTTTAACAATAAATAAATAAATAAATATGGGCTGCTCAGGCTTAAATGCCCGGGCCTATTTTTTGTCCCAGTCCGGGCCTGACCATGGCACAATAAAACATGTGACCCCTATTTATTGGAGCAATTTACAAGAAGTGCTAGCTCACAACAGCATAAAAGCCAATGCAATCCATGAGGAATCCACTGGTAAGTGATATGAATGGATGAAGATAGAATCAGCCTCTCTACACCTTTCAGAAGGTGCTGTCCTGGCTTCCTCAGGAGACAAATTTGCTGATCAAAAATAAATAGTAGGACATTTTTTATTTGCTATACTGTACCATGGTATTATTTCTTTTACACAGATCATTGGAAAGGACTGCATTTTAGGTTGTCCTGGATATGATATTTTCACATCGTTTTACCCTGCGCTTCCCTACCTGTATCCATTATTCTTGTTTTAATAGTACAGCTCCAGGTTATTTGGGGGATCTTGTACCAGGCTCTACCTGGTCCTTGAGTGGTGATGGACAAAAGAAGAATTGGGGCTACCCATTTTATTTTTAAAATCCCCCTACTGAAAAGAAGAACCTCAAAAAGATGCAGAGCAAAGAACAGACATAGATCATATTTCCAGATTTAGCAGATTGCCATGATAAACATGCATTTTGCATAATTTTTTATTATTTTTTTACTGTCCCTGCTCCAGCCTTTTACATTTTTTACTTTTACTACTCTAGGCTTTTGTATTTCTATGAGCAAGTCTTGGTGCTGTGTTTTTGTATCCCAAAAATCCCAGAAAATCTATGCATGGGGAGCATAGGTAAAGCCAGAAGGCCTTGAAGAAGAACCTGGTTTAGCCCCCAAACAAGCAGACAAACTTATGCATGGGTATTATCGCTGTACCCAGGAGATATTACTGAATGCATATTGGTGTATTTGGCAGTGACATATACCACAAGCTGGAAGTTGACAAAGGATGTGGTAGAATAAGTGCATGGGAAGTGTTAAAAACTACCATTTGATGTTCCTTGGGGTGGCTAGTTTTCAAAAATATATGGTTTTGATGGGGATAAATTGAATTGACCTGCTTCAAAGATGTCCCAAAAGGACATGGGTGCAGGATGATCAGATGTAAAAATTCCAAATTGAAAAACTGAAATGCGTACCTCGCAAATGTGGCAAATTTAGCCTCTAAGAAACCTGACAAACCTATGCAAGGGTCTAGCACTGTACTCAAGAGATGTTGCAGAACATATATAGGGGTATTGTTTCTTTGTAACCATTTAAATTCTCAGCAAATTTATACTTGAATTGCAATCTGTATGAATAAAAATAAAAACACTTTTTTTTAGCCTCTACAAACTTTGGCAAAGTATGGTGGTAAAAAGTGTCAAATAAGCTGGTGTCACGCACAGCAAGGACGGAGATACTGGAGTCAGGTTAAAAACAAGGGTACCGTTAACATAGTCAACCAAGCCAAGGTCAGGATACCATGAATCAGGATCAATGGATAACTTGCCACGGTCAGGATACCGGAGAATCAACTTAATCGAGAAAACAAGCCAAGGTCAAACATGTAAGGACCGATGAGGATAATGCGCACTGAGGACAAGCACTATAAGCATAGGTGACCATCAGAGCTAGGGCAAGGCACATTGGAAACTCAAAGATTTAAATAGGGACCGGCATGAAATTCAATTTGGCGCCAATTTGTATGCTGTAATCTCCCATTTTAAAGACCTGCAGTTCCAGAGTTGAACACAGAATCTTTTGCTGTCGTCCCAGGACCTGACTGCAGCAGGGAAGGGCGTCTCCCTCTCCTGCCTGGCTGTTCCAGCTGTGGCGTGTTAGAAAAATGCTCATGTTATCGTAAATATTATTGCTGACAAAGACATAAAAAAGTAGAAAATGTCTAGTCTATGATATATGCACGAGTTCATGCCAACACATCTACTCTATGTTATTCTATATATATATGTGCAAAGGGTCAAGTATTGGCCATTCTTAATTATGCAGCTTAAAGAGGCGTAACCTGCTTGAAAAGTAACCAATCAGAATGATGCATGCTATTAGAAGTAGATAAGAGGTTATATAAACCATGTAATCCAAACATGTAATCAGACAATGCTTCGACTTTTGTTTGTTGTGTGCATTGTCTCGATTATGCGCATGATCTAAATAAAGGAAAACTCTTTCTGAGGAGAATTCGACCATTATTTCAACCAACATGGCGGCTGTGGAGTGGAGGAGGGTCTTCCCCTCCTCGGCTGAGGTGGAGGGGGGGCTGGCCCTTCTCTGTGGAGGCTGCTGCAGTGGTGGTCATGAAGTGACTCCATATAGGATGCTGCCGAAGCAGTTGCAAGGTGGAGGCACTTGGATTTTCTTCTTTTGAAAAATATGTACATGTCGGGAGTGATTCAGGGATTTATGACAGATATCAGTGTTACAATGTCACTATTGCTAATTTTGGGGGGGGGAAGTTTTAAAATAGAAAGCCCTTCTAGTCTTGAAAAACATATAATTTCTGTGTGTACAGTAAATGGGAAAGGAGAGAATTACAGCTAAACACAAACACTACACAGAAATGCTAAAACCATGCCATTGTCATAAAGGGTACAAAAACAGTCCTGTCACAAAGTCGTTAATAAGAGTAGAAAGAGTCAGTAAGTAAGAGCTTGAATATGATGAATGGCAAAGAAGAGATGCTTGAAAGTACAAAAGAATGGTAAGCTAGCACAACTTAACCTCTTAACTTTTGTTTTTGTAATTGTTATGTTATGTACTACTTGTTATGTCCTACACAGCTGCAGAGTGGATAGGCAGGGCATGCTCCTTTGCAATATTCTGTAAAGCTTTACTGAGCCTGAGTTACATATTTAAATTGTTTCAAAGTTACCTTTTTCTCTTACGTACTGTAAGAAGGGCTGTGTAAATTATTAGCGCTATATAAACAAAAGATGATGATAATATTACAACTTTGTGCCTAGTAACTGGTACTTTTTAACTAAATTGTTACTTTTTGTCATTTATGCCTTTTTAGAACACTTAGTAAGTGCTGCCATTGACATTGACAATAAATGTGGATTATTACACAGAAGCTTTTTTTTCTTTTAATTGTATATTAATCAATCAACTTATAAATTGTGTGTGTGCACTGGCTGACACTGGCCTGTGGTTTTGTACTAAAGTGGATGGTAAAAGGTGAGGATATTGAGTGATTGTGGTGGTGGTTGTGCCTGAGAGCGGCAGCAGAGTTGTGGTACGAAAAAGAGTTTGATATTATATGTTGTATGGTACATCAATAAGGAGTGTGCAAGTGAGCCTATTCCCTTGGCTAGTAAGTCTGTGGGATACTTTCCTGGAAATATATTTTAAGGAAACAATTTTAAAAAACTGGCAAATTTAGGTTATCTAACCCTAGTTGTGATAGGCCAGTAAGGAATGGTAAGCCAACAATCTAGGAATATGATAGCAAAGTAAAAAATTGGAACAAAACATTATTAATCTGTAAACTCTTTTCTGGAGTTTTATGGTTCCATCTGGGATCCCAATGCTGTGCTCCATGGTGTGGATAAAAGACCTGTGTCAGTTCATGTAAGCAGTGAGAGGCTCAGGACATTTTAAAATGTAGAGAAGACACCCTATACTGCAAAGAGCAGCGCACATCTCATGGATGACATGCAAATTCTAAAAGACAGTTTTTATATTGCCCTATTTCTATTCCTTCGGATACAGTAGATTATCTTGCTTGTGGGTTAGGGTTTGAAGAGGTCTGCTAGGGCCTTCTCCAGACATGTAGCCTTTACCCTTTGTGCTTTTTAAAGCAGACATAAAAAAAAATTGGGCAATGTACGTATTCTATGTTTTCAGCTATCAAAATAAAATATTCACAATTAAAAGCTGACTAGGAAATTGACATTCAAAACCCAGTCTTTGGTTTTAATTCATTTTCATGTATTTGTAGTATCCCATAGAAATAATACATTTCCATTATATAGAAATAATTCCTTTGAAGCTCACAGTCATTGACAATAGCATGACTCACATTTAGTAGATCTAAGCATCTATGTTATAAATATAACAGAATGGAGAATTCTTCTTTAAATAGATAAAAGTTGACTCAAACATTTAAATAGAACTATAATTACAACCTTTATACAATATACAAGTAAGAGATTGTGAATTGACTACTGTTTTGAGTGCTGGAGGCCCTTTTTGGGTGCTACCACTCGACTTGCATACTTCATGCAAGTTGACCTTGCATAACGGACTGGTCAAATGACTTACATGTCATCACGGTTTTGTCTATTCCTCTGCAGATAAGCGATATTATATTTTTGGGCAGGTGAGTGATGCAACATTGGTTTTCTAATCAAGCCACTGTTTGTTTGGGTTTTTTTGCAGAATTTTGTGTTCCCAACAGGAGTAGCACAAACTAAAATTTCATACTAGTATCTTGAGGTCCACATAACCCCTGAGATTTTTATTTTTCTTTCCCTTAGCATGAGAGATTCTTTTGCACCTTAATAATAATAATGTCAGACCACTACTTGGGCAAATCTCAAGAGTAAGCCAGAGAAGGGCATCATCCAGGGAATGCGCAGGGTTAATATAGGCTGCAGGGCACAGACTGATAATGTCACAAACATTATTTAGAGGAGGAAGCAGCAGGTGCAGTCTCAGGTAAGTCCTGACAAATTAAGAAATTTTGTGATAGAGTTCAGATATTCTTTACTAGTGATAGTCTTCGATGTGTTAGAACATTGGTAAATTTTACATAATAGTGTGTGTGGGTCATAACTATAGAAGTGTTACAAGGTGGTTAAATAAAGATAACAAACATCATTGTAAGTATTTGTAAGGATGATGTTGTGAATATTAATTAGATATCAGATCTAAGTGTGCTATGTTCAATTGTTCTGGATCAAGAATAGTACGGTTTAAATATTCTTTTGACAATGAT
Source organism: Spea bombifrons (assembly GCF_027358695.1). Taxonomy (NCBI): domain Eukaryota; kingdom Metazoa; phylum Chordata; class Amphibia; order Anura; family Pelobatidae; genus Spea; species Spea bombifrons. The sequence continues at coordinate 61,472,297 of NC_071090.1, read as the reverse complement.
AGTGCTTTTACGCATTAATTGTACTGAGCAATTTTTCTTTGTTTTTCCTTTTCTCAGATGTAGCAAGTCTTGTTCTTTATGAAAAGTAGCTTTGTATTTAACAATTGCTGATAGAAAATCTTCCCAAAATACAAATCATATTGTTAAGGATGAAACATCTACTAACTGCAAAATGCATACCAAATACCTTTACAAAATAAAGTTGTCAGGCGGTGGTGGCAATAATGCACACAAACATAAATGTGCATGCATCTGTCCTGTGCCCTACTTTAATGTATGTTTTCTTTTAAAATATAAAATATATAATGTTTGCCAAGTTTTTATACATTTTATATGGACCTGACTTCTTGGTGAATGGGCTAAAATATCAATATATGAGAGTCTAGGTTGACTATGATGACTTCACAAACTGGGTCAGGGTGTGGCATAACTCATGCCATGAGCTGGCAAATTTGCTAATTTCTGCAAGAATCAAGGCAGAGATTTGGCCTTGGATTTTTAATCTGGTTTTACTAACAAATTTATTGGACATCCCCTTTAAAGCTGCAATGTGTTTGGAGTTATTCAAAGTGGCATAATTTGCAATCTATACCAATGTTCCGAAGTGTGCAGGATTCCTTTATTAAATCTTACAACAGGTTTTAAAAACATTGGCTAATTTTTTGTATGTGTATATAAAATAAAACATATATTAGTTACATTTATCAGAATTAAAGCAAAATACATTTTAACATACATTTTTTTAAATTGCTTTCATCATAAGTCAAATTTTCGCCATCATTATCTCAGATGTGAGATATTGTAGCTGTGTGCAATAACTAAGTCTCTGTGAAAAGAGTTTATTTAAATTAAATAAACAAAACCAGAAAAAAGTATCAAGATGAGATCCCAATATTTCCCCAGGCAACCAAGTACAATATTCTGAATGTACAGGTGATAAGCTCCTAGCTCAACAAGCCTTCAAAGTCAATAAGGTGACGCAGGATTCACTGTCCATTCTCATTATTAGCATCTTTCAACTCGAAGTCTTCACATCTTGCTTTATAGCTGCAACATAATTTTTTGCCCAATACCCACAATGTTTCCCTATGTTCTCTGATGGCCATTTCCACTTCTTTATCTTCCTGTTCTTCATCTTCTGTCTTTCATCTTCTCTCCTCTATCTTTAATCTCTTATCTTCGGCCCCATCGTCGAAATGGCAGCTGTCATTTTGCCCTAAGGTAAACTTCTGCCCAAATTACTGCATCCTCTCCCTGATTGAGGGATCGAAGTGAGGACGTCAGCAAAAGTGCCAATTTGGGGGGAAGTTCACCAAACTCACAACACTTTCGGTTCTCTCCCCGCATTGGAGGATCAGGGGACAGGACGTTTTGGTGGAAGTTTGCACCAGATTATATCCGCAAACATTTGGAGGAAGATACATAAAAGACAGAAGTTACAAGATGCGGACGCAGAAGTGGTCAGCAGAGAAGGTAGGGAAGCACTGAGAGAGTAATGGGTTTGCGAATTTCAGACTATTCATTTTTTTGTCTGCTTCATGGGGGGATTTGGTGACTTTGTACGAATTGGTCAATTTGCCAAAAATTTTTAAACTTGCCATTTGTACGAATCAGAATGCACAGGTCAAGTGTTCAGTTCTCATATACGAAACCCCTTGGACATCACCAGGAGTTCTCTGTTGCAGAAAAGGTCCTTGGAACTTTTTGTATTCAGTTTTCTATTCACGCTGGTTATTGATACTAGAGCCACAAGAGTAAAAAAAAGTGTTTAGGGGCCACTCCTATCATACCCAGGCAGCCAGTACATGCTGGTACAGGGTGGCTGTAAGTGATGTGCAGACCCCATATTGCTGGCAGCATCAATACAAAAGGGGGCAGCTAGCTAGGTTTCAGCATGTACTGGCTGACTTGGCATGATAGGAGTGTGATTGCTAACAGCAATCACAATCCCATCATGCCTAGGTTCCAGAATTTACACATCCAACCAGTAAATGCTGGAACCTAGGCATGATGGGACTTTGATTGCTGTTAGCAATCACACTCCTATCATGCCAAGTCAGCCAGTACATGCTGGTACAGGTGGCTGTAAGTGATGTGAAGACCCCATACTGCTGGCAGCATCAATAGACAAGGGGGGCAGCAAGCTAGGTTTCAGCATGTACTGGCTGACTTGGCATGATAGGAGTGTGATTGCTAACAGCAATCACAGTCCCATCATGCCTAGGTTCCAGCACTTACACATCCATGCTATCACACACACTCATTCATTCATATACTCATTAATTAACAGATTCATTCCCTCAATCACGCATACTGATTCAAAGACCCTCCCCACCCCCTTACCTGCACTGCAGCTCCTCGATGCCACTCACAGACTTCAGCAGGGGGCGCGGCCTCCCTCTGCGTTCTCTGGTACTGCACAGAGGAAGCAGGATGTGATGTCACGTGAACTCTGCTGGGTTCCGCTTCCTCTGTGCAGTACAGAAGACCCTCCCACAGGTAAGTAGCAGGGCTCGAGGTGCGGACCGCGTAAGATCGGTTGCCCTGGCTGCCGATCTTACGCGGGCCGCACCTCGAGGTCTCGCAGGCCACATTTGCGGCGTTTCTATTGGGGGGGTCCTACGGCCCTGGGGGGATTTCTTCATTATCGGTCCCCCCCGCATGAGTTTCTGGGGGGGATCTGTCCCCCCCGGTTCCTACGCCCATGTAATCAGGTAACGTGAGTCTTTACCAGACAAAGGCAGAACTTAATAAAGGAATATTTATTATGAACAAAAAATAGTCACAGTGCATACAAAAAAAGCAGATGATAAACAGATTATTTACACTAAATAGATAAAATAAAAAGGAGAAATTACAGAAAACCTAACTACTCACTTGAATGGTTTCTGTCTGTAGGGCTCCGGCAAGGAAAGATGGCGACTTACTCGAAATTAGATCTTGGCCCCTAGTAAGCACACTGACCAAGTTCCTCCCATTAACTTTATACTTTTTCCAGTTCATCTCGAGTTTCCAAGTCGGCCCAGAGGTGGTATAAGCGGAGGGAAGGTGTACCTATAGGAACCATAAGTGACCCCCCCCTTTATGTTGTGTAAACATATCAGTCAAAATAACTTATTTTCATTGTATCGTCCCTCCTGTGCTCGCCACAGCAAGAATTCATGCATTTATGAATTTCTTCTAAATTATGAAGTCCATAGATATGTCACACTTGCTATTTATGACTGAATATCACAGACTTCACAATTCCTTCCAAACAGTTTAAGTTGTGCCGCCATATTTGTATTAACTTTTTGTAGGGTGCGCTTTCCCCGTTCTAGATATGCACAAAAGGAGGTATGATAATGAATCTATGGGTTATTATTGACGTATGTGTTGGATATGACCTGGATATGAAATGGTTTTCCTGACTGCTAGTGGTCACTTAGCATATCAAAGAATCCAGTATCTATGAGGGGATACAGGCATATGGTGGATCAAGTAGACATAGAGGCACCTCAACTGTAAGATTCCACACCTTGCAGAGGGCCCTGGTTGAAGTCCGAGCTTCAAAAAAAAATATATATTATCTTAAAAGACCTTTTGGCACCACATGCCTATACAATCAAATTAACCCCTCTCATACTGAAATTGGCCATACCATCTCTACTGGGTAGCAAGTCCATGTACGTACTACACAAGTTGGCGTGACAGACACAATGTCAAAAAATTGTATGCGGTGATACCTTTTTTTTATTGGACTAACATATTATTTAAAAGAAAAGCTTTCGAGAGTTACTACACAAGTTGGCGTGACCAGGCCCGGACTGGCCATCGGGCACACCGGGCATTTGCCCGGTGGGCCGGGCCACGGCAGGGCCGCACTGACTTAGGGGCTGATGGAGCTGTAGCTCCAGGCCCCTACCCTACCTACGGCCGCATTAACGCAGGGCATAAGGGGCACCTGCCCCTTAAGCCCGCCGCAACTGCGACCGGGTCCGCCACTCTAAGGGGCCGGGAGGTCCCCACCAAGGCCGGCCTTACGGGTCTGCGGCCGCACAGAGTTTAAATTAAAACATCGGGGTTTTTTTTAACTTTATTTAACATCCTCTATGTTAAATAAAGTTTTTTTAAGTTGAAAAAAAAAACCCCGATGTTTTAATTTAAACCCTGTACGGCCGCAGACCCCTAAGGCCGGCCCTGGTGGGGGCTTCCCGGCCCCTTAGGGCAGGGCCGACCTTTGGGGTGTGCGACCACCCTCCAGGGGGCGGCGGCGAGGGGCGGTCCGCACTGCGGCACCCGGCACCCCTCCAGAGACGGACAGTAATGTCCGCCGCTGGAGGAGCAGGCTCGCAAGGGAGCGGTATCGGAGGTCTTTGACAGACCTCCGGTTCCCTTGAGTGATTTTAAGCCGGGTTCAACCCGGCTTAAAATCACTCAAGGGAGCCGGAGGTCTGTTAAAGACCTCCGATACCGCTCCCTTGTGATCCACGCGGCAACAGCTGCTGTGCGCCGGGGTTTGTTGTCAGATCCCGGCGCACAACACTGAAGCCGCGCCCACCGCTGTCCGTGCCCTCTGACCCGGAAGAAGACAGAGAAGACAGAAGAACTGAAGAAGAGGAAAAGAAGCTGAAAGAAGAAAGGAAAGGTAGGAAAGCATTAAGTGAGAGTGGATTGGTGTATATGTGTGGCTTGGTGTATATGTGTGGATTGGTATATATGTGTGGATTGGTATATATGTGTGGATTGGTATATATGTGTGGCTTGGTGTATATATGTGGCTTGGTGTATATGTGTGGCTTGGTGTATATGTGTGGCTTGGTATATATGTGTGGCTTGGTATATATGTGTGGATTGGTATATGTGTATGGATTGGTATATATGTGTGGATTGGTACATATGTGTGGATTGGTATATATGTGTGGATTGGTATATATGTGAGGATTGGTGTATATGTGTGGATTGGTATATATGTGTGGATTGATATGTGTGTGGATTGGTATATGTGTGTGGATTGGTATATGTGTGTGGATTGGTATATATGTGAGGATTGGTGTATACGTGTGGATTGGTATATACGTGTGGATTAGTGTATGTGTGTGGATTGGTATATGTGTGTGGATTGGTATATATGTGAGGATTGGTGTATATGTGTGGATTGGTATATGTGTGTGGATTGGGATATATGTGTGGATTGGTGTATATGTGTGTGGATTGGTATATGTGTGGATTGATAAATGCGTGAGAGTGATGGGTGTTATGCTGTACCATTTCCAATGTCTTTTTTCATGATCTAATTATGCTCTAAAAGTACATCATAACTCCCATCACTCTATACTGTTCCATACAGTGGCAGAGCTGGGAGACAGAGGCCTTGCACCCCCACCACAGGACTCCTGAAAGGTAAGTGAACTTCAAAGAGGGAGAGGGTAGATAGTTAGGAGGGGGTAGTTGCGGCGGGCTTAAGGGGCTCTGTGTTAATGCGGCCATATAGTACCAGTCAGTCCGGTCCTGAGTGGGCCTATTTTAAGGTGGGGGCCTGGAGCTGCAGCTCCATTAGCCCCTAAGTCAATCCTGCCCTGCCACAGGCGCGGTCGCAGTTGCTGCTTGCTTCGGCAACAAGGTAAGTAGGGTGAGGGAGGTGGGTGCAGTGAGAAGGGGCAGAGGGGGGTTAGATAGTGAGAAAGGGGGAGGGGATAGATAAAGGCGCTACATATTGAGAAGTGGGGAAGGGGGTTACATAGTGAAAAGGGGCAGATAAGATGAAGAGAGGGGGTAGTGTGAATGCGTATGAGAATGAATAAATGTGTGAATGAAATGTGTGAATGCGTATGACAATTAATGAATTCATGTGAGGATGAATTGCTTGAATGATTTGTGAGACTGCATTAATGAATGTGTTAATGATTTGTGTGAATGATTAAATGCAAAGGTGGCACATGAAGGGTGGGCTTTAACAATAAATAAATAAATAAATAAATAAATATGGGCTGCTCAGGCTTAAATGCCCGGGCCTATTTTTTGTCCCAGTCCGGGCCTGGGCGTGACAGACACAATGTCAAAAAATTGTATGCGGTGATACCTTTTTTTATTGGACTAACATATTATTTAAAAGAGAAGCTTTCGAGAGTTATCCCCCCCCAAAAAAAGTTAAGCTATTCATTGTTGTCATTGGATAGGGTTTCTGGTATCTTTCATTACTGGGTACCAGTTCCTAAGTGGCACAAAATCTAGTTTCTGGGGGCCGGGTGTGGGTTTAGTAACAACCTTCATCATTATTTTAGATGATACATGGATAGGGAGGGTATGTTCGAGCCCCCATTAAGTGACACAAAGTCTACTTTTTAACGAACAGATGTGGATTACGAGAATAAATAACGAATTATTATCTATGATACATGGATAGGGGCAGTGTTTTGTGCACCCATTAAGTGGTGGCATCCCTTTTTAGGGTGCCAATATGGATGTCATTGGCATTTTTCAGGAGCATCAGTAGACACATATGACCAAGTGACAAAGTCTATTTGTTATGGCTTATTTTGATACATATGTGTCTCCATTGACATACGTTGAGTTTTGAAACCTGAAAAAGGAAGTATCTAACTTAAGATGGGTCTCTTTCAAATGCAAACAGAAGCACTTAATATGAGATAACACCGCACTGCTCCCAGCCACCATAACACCATAGCACCGCTATATTTAGGCATAGCGCAAGTTAACACCTCACACTTCCCGCGCCCCCTCTTCATCACACGCATGCTGGATGAGCCCACCCTTACGATTTAATAGGGGGATGTACATAGGGGCGTACACAATTTTCTTGGTATCATCCTGTTTTCAATTTTATCGAGCCATCGAGCCCGCATTGTGTCAACCTCCTGTGCCCCTAGCGGTGGTGCATTCCATTCCTGCCACATTCAGATGCAGCGCTGCGGCGGCTCGCACTGATCATCGAGGGTCGGTAGGGAGACGGTAGGGCACTATAATCCAGCTGCGCCATCCAGCCAACAGAGGAGTGGGTTAACGGTGCACCTCAATGACGCGTCGTAGCCCAGGAGCGGACCCCTTCCCTTCAGCGGTGCTGTGATTTTTTATTTTTTTTGTACCAGCCCTTAACCCCAAGCTCCATTTTCATTCGGCGGAGAGATGCCACAGGGTGACTTAGCGATGTTGTCCCCGCAGGAAGCGGCCAAGATATACCACGCAAATTACATCAGAAACTCGAGGGCCATCGGGGTGCTGTGGGCGATCTTCACCATCTTGTTCGCAATAGTGAACATCGTGTGCTTCATACAACCCTATTGGATTGGGGATGGGGTGGACACCCCCCAGGCTGGTTACTTCGGGCTCTTCCACTACTGCATCGGCAGCGGCTTCAATAAGGAGTTTACCTGCACCGGCAGCTTCACGGACTTCTCCTCTATCCCCTCGGGGGCTTTCAAAGCTGCCTCTTTCTTCATCGGCCTGTCCATGACGCTCATCATCTCCTGTATAGTGTCCTTCGTGCTATTCTTCTTCTGTAACACGGCCACGGTGTACAAGATCTGCGCCTGGATGCAGCTCTCCTCTGGTGAGTTGGGGCCGGGCTGGTGGGAGGCTGAACGGTGGGATTTAAAACCATTTAAATTAAGGATGGCAAGAGGGGGTCTCATCTGCACCTGCTGCTTCACCTTCAGCAGAGCCCATAGGTCTTCTGAATGGAGCCTGACAGAACAGGCGTGTTCTTCAAGAAGTCCTGCAGCTGTCCACTCTCTCAAGCTGTGCAGGTAACCTGTATCTAGCAAGGTGGGAACTACTGATAACTGCAAGATTACAACATCATTAAAAAGGGAAAAACTTTCCACCAGTTCAAGACTTATTGTGTAGGTGACCCCCATGATATTTTCGTTTTAATATGACATTTTTCTGGTTAACCAATTTGTAGATGGTGTCTTTAGTATGTTACGTGTTCCTTTGGTTGACCAGTACATGGTGTATACATGGGTCCAGAGATTTGAAAATTGTAGAAATGTAACTTTATAATCATTCTGAGGCTGAAATGTACTGTATTAAGCAACACAATATCTAGTTGTTGTTAGTAGTAATGAAGACTATGGGCTTATTGTATCTATGCAACAGTCACATACAGTATACACTGTTGGAAAGGTCCTGTGTGGTCATGGTCCATCTAGGACCAAGGTGGCTGGGAGTCTGGGGTAGAACCATGTATTTATAATTGTATACTTCCCAAAGAGTTGTCCTCTTACATTATTAACAGGGAGGGGCATGATATGCAATTCACCTAGGGTTTAGAACTATTGTAGGACAAGTGTGCTACTTAGTGAAGCATAGTGATGTGGGCACTGGCTTTTGGAATGCTCTCCTCAAAAAAGGTATAGTAAGTGGGACCCTTGTAAAAGTCTCATGTCCTATATCCTGTTTTTTAGTAAATCAGTAATTTGTTGGAAAATGTTTGTCAAGTAGAATGACAGATTTTTTGTCTTGTACATTGTTTTTGTCCTTCAGTGTAGACTATACTATGTGCCTTTTTATCTCTGGAAGTCAAGATCCATTCAGATCAGTCTACTGAAAATAGTGTGAGTAGGGGTAACTGAATCCATTCTGACAGTGTAAAGGAGCAAAGAAGTGCGAGGAACTTGTGTTTTCCCACTTAGACAAATGAGGGCAAATGCTCGTAGATCTTTGTGCCCTTCATTAACACAAGGCGAGTCTCCAATGATGTCACCAGATGTTACATAAGAAGCTCCTAGTTGTCTATAAAAGGCCCCATATAAAATTTATGTTAGGTGTTATGTAGAGATGCCTCCTGGAAATCCTGTTTTGTGAAACTGTGATGTGCAAGCTAACATTTTGGTTCTGTTACCGCCCCATACACATGAATCGCTTGCTTTTTGTGATTTGTCTTTTTGTATATACTCTGTGCAAGAGAATCAATTGCATCATCCTTTAAATGTTATTTTACTTTTTCCTGTCTCAAATGTAGTGTGTGTGTGTGTGTTGTACCAAGTCTGACATTTGTATTGTGCCATTTTTGAACATAAACAAATAACTAGTTGTAATGGAAAAACCTTTTAGTGCTTTGCACAATATGTAAACATGTTAAAGCAAAATAAAGTAAAAAAAAAAAATAATGTAAGCAATTTGGTAATTTAAATTCCGATTAGGTTTCCAAAATATGTTCTTTTATAGTGAAGAGTTGCTATTATGTGTAACGGGGGGAAACATTTGTTTTACTAGCGCTACTAACTTGTAGTTGTTGAGAAACGCTACTTTTAACCCATGTGATGAAAAGCACCATTTATTTGTTGAGCACTGTTTACCAATAGTACTAGATGCAATAACCCATCTAAACCTTATTTAGTTTTAATGCAGGTGAATAATGCGTGGTTTGTGATTTAATAATCTGTCTGAAATCAAATCCGCAGGTGTAGAAACTAGATGTCGCCTCAATGAAAGCTTTTGGAAACATCTGCGCTGAAGTGATTCAATGGGGACCGTAGACAAACTGTGCATACATAGATGCATTTTAGTCAAGTTTTCAACATGATCAAAAACCATGTCTAGAAATGTAAAGACGGGTATTAACTAATTTAACACGCTTAAAAGTTAAAACAACTAGCAAATGGAAAGGTTTATTTAAAAAAAATCATATTTACTGTTAGCTACGAGGGTCTTTTCGTCTTGATTTCATGCCAGCACAGGTCCGTTAATCTTATTGGTGGAATCCCTATGAAGTTGATTATATTGCACATCTTCCTATCATGTTGCAAATTTAAAATAGAGATAATTTCCCAAATTAAGATTGACAGATTTCTGCTGGCATAAAGCCCAGACATATTTACATGATGCCCTTCTTGTAAATATATAGGAGGATTCTGCAGAATCCCCCAAATGCATTTGCCTCTTTCCCTGCCAACAGCTATTTTCTGTGCACAAAATTAATTCATCTGAACACATATCCTTGCACATGATATACTTACTTACAGTCAGGTTCAGCAAGGTCTCTGTGAAAGTGTGCGGCGGGCATCTAACAAGACAGAACGCACTCCCAATAATTTCAATGGATGTATTTTCCTGCTACATATTGGCTGCTTCAAGCAACCAATCTGTTTCACAAAACATAAGAACATTGAGGATGTGGGAAACTGCAGCTTTGCAGCCATAACTTCTCTCTAAGGTATGTATATCTTTCTGTTTTGAACCCAAATGTGAACAATGCATATAAAAGTACTTATAAAATACTTTCATATGAATTGATCATTTAGTGGACTCACTAGAAGATTGGAGTATCCCTTTAAATTTTATTTACACTTAATTACGACTCACACACATATGTAAAACAGTTGTAACATAAATACGATTGTAATTTGTACGGTTTTATGGCTAGTTTAGCTTCATTGAACCTAATTCTCAGTTGGCTGCTTTGGGGTTTGCTTTGATCTGTATTAGACAAGTGATCATTTTATATTGAAAATAGCATTCATTGTAACCAAACATGTACATATAATGGAGCAGTTAGCTCATCTTCATTGATTGTGTACTAGTGGGAATAGTTTTTACTTTACAGATTTTGGGTGGCTCATTGCCAAACGAATTGAGACCAAGGTGTAGGCTACAGTTTAATCAGGGATACAACACATGCCAAGATACTAGGTTATCAGATATTATGCAGCAAAATATCTTGATTGCCAATGCATCCATGTTTTTTTGCAGAAGAAACTCTATAGGCTTGTTCATTGATATTGCCTAATAGTTAACACCCCTTACAGTTTAGTAAAGAAAACAGTTGAATGTATCTGATGAAACCTTGGGGAACCATAACATACAGTGACAGGAAAAAGTACGTGAACCCTTTGGAAATTCCAGGATTTATATATAAATTTGTATTGAAATATCATATCATCTTCCTCTAAGTCACAATAATGAACAAACACAATCTGTTTTAACTAATAAAAATTATTGAATTATTCTTGTCCATATTTAATTCGTCATTCAAACATTCACAGTGTGGGTTGGGAAAAGTATGTGAACCCCTTGGCTAATAACTTCAGCAAAAGCCAAATGGAGTCCAATCAATTAAAAGGGATTGGAGGTGTGTTTTAGAGCTACTTTGGCATAAAAAACACACTAACATTTTTTCTCAAGAAGCATCTGCTGATGTGAACCATGCCTCACAAAAAAAGCTCAGAAGACCTAAAATCAGAAATTGCTGATTTGCATAAAGCTGAAAAGGGTTACAAAGTAATCTCAAAGAGTTTACATATTCATCCATCCATGAGAGATGATTTAGCACTGTGGCTGCTCTCCTTAGTTGAGAAGCCCAGATGACTCCAAAAGCACAACGCAAAATGTTTAATGAGGCAAAAAAGAATCCTAGAGCAACAGCTAAATGTTTGAAGGAATCATTGGGCCTAGTTAACATCTCTGTTCATGAGTCTACCATAAGCAAACATTGAACAGGCATGGATCCCATGGCGTGACACCACAGAGAAAGCCACTTCTCTCCAAAATAAAATGTTTTGTGGACTGATGAAACTAAGGTTGAATGTCTCAGGAAGAACATGCAGCACAACATATGGCTTAAAAAGGGAACTGCATATCAACATGAAAAAATAATCTCAATGGTGAAGTACGGGCAAGGAACCATCATGATTTGGAGCTGCCCAGCTTTCTCATTGAGGGGACAATAAGTTCACAATTTTATCAAGGTATCATGTAGGATAATGTCCTCCAGATGAAGCTCATTAGAATTTGGGTGATGCAGCAGGACAATGACCCTAAGCATCAAAGTAATACTGCTACAGAATGGCTTTAAAAAGAAATTCTGCCTTTTGGAGTGGCCCAGTCACAGTCCAGACCTTAACCCGTTAGAGATGCTGTGGAATTTCCTCAAGATGAGCCGCTCACACCAGACATCCTAAGAATATGGTTGAGATTAAACAGACCTGAAGAATTTTTAGACCATTCTTACCATTCAGACCTTACAGAACTGTTCATCAGCTACCCGAAGGGATTGTTTGATCTTATTGCAGCCAAAGGAGGTTCAACCAGATATTAAATACAAGGGTTTGCTCACTTTTTCCACCAGCACAGTGAATATAACAGGTATATTCAATTAAGCCATGTATGATTATCATTGTGTTATAAGCTTAAACATATTGTGTTTGTATATACTTGTGATGTATAAATGAGATCACATTTTATGAACAATTAATGCAGAAAACCAGTTCATCCCAAAGGGTTCATTTACTTTTTCTTGCAGCTGTATACCTGTAGCTAACTTTCTCTTGTTAAGTGTAAGTGTAAGTTAAAACATTGAGCTTTACTCATACTTAGTAGGAGCATGGTTAAGTCATTCCTGTTGGCTCAAATTATGTTTTTTAATGTAGGAAGCATTAAAGTGAGTAGCAATAAGTTAAAACATTTGCATAAGTTTTTTTTTATTTTTTATTTATTCATTACCTATTTGTACCAGACATGCAATAGAGGGACATTTACTAAGATAATTATTCAATGCAGAAATAACATTGCAATCAATGTTGCTGACTATCTCTAAATCATATTATTATTATTCTGAATTCTGGAGTAAGAATGTGACATCTGCAAGAAAGGAACAGCAGAAATGTTCAAAATTATTTAAAGAAGTTAGAACATATTTCTGATCTATAACTTAAATTATTTAATGCCAGATTATCTTGGCATTTATTTAATATTGTAATGAAGCAGATGGTCAGCAGTTGGAATATTATTTTAGTTTTAGCAGTTGCTAACCTTTAAATGTGAATGTATCTTTATGATTAAATGCTATATAACGTATATTGTACAAAATGTGGAGCCTGGATATGAAAAAAATAAATGCTGAATGATTAATTGTAATAATAATAAAATTGTAGTAAGCAAAGACCTACTGTTGAAAATTATGTGTACAGTAATTAAAAAGATTTTTGTGCTCATGTTCATAGGGAAAAGTGAGTTGGGCCCTTAGTCTACCCAGGTGAGTATAATTACTACAGATAAATTTAAAGACCCCTTTAAGGTGAGTAAAGCCTCAAAATTGACAGTGTGAATTCATATTGTTAGATTTTAATAAGTTATCTTAAGGATAATTTAAATTATATGTAAACCTATAGCTTAAAGGGAAATTCCAGCCATCATTTGCACTATAATGCATATGATAGTTGTGTCCTTTTTTAAATTCTCATTTTCTTCCTTTTGCATATTTGCCTATTTCCCTTCTTGCCATCTCCTAACCTTGCAAGAGGTGTGTTCCTCCAAACTGAATCTAAATTAAACAGCCGCGTGGCCACCCACTGACAGATTCGGCCGCGCCAGGGCCGTCTTTAATGCGGGGTTAAAGCCTGCAGCACCTGCGGTGGGCCCGCAAAGATGCCATTTCAGCCGATACAGCAGCGTTTTATAGCGGCCGCAAGACACACCGGCCGTTTTAAAATCATTAAGCGGCCGGTGTGTCTGCACCATGCCGCCCGGTGCCTCAGTGACGCTTGAAGCTTTCAAGACGCTACGTGCCGCTCAAGGGGGCGGGCCACACGGAACAGCTCCTCGTGACAGGGAGAAGAGCACGTCGGAGGAGAACAGCCTGCAGGGAAGGAAGGCAGCATAAGAAGTATTAAAAAAAAAGTGTTGTGATAGGTGGAAGGGGGCCCATATTCAAAGGGGGGCTGCCTTGGGACAGGCTGGGGGTTTAAGTACACAACAGGGTGATATGGGCATCACATAAATCAATACACAAAGGGGGGGTGTGGCTGGGGGCAATACACATGGGTACATTAACTAGTACGAAATTGAGCATCAATACACAAGGCAGGGGGGCTGGCTGGGGACATTAATAAATCAATACGCAAGGGTCTTGGGGCATAAATGCATAAAAGGGGCTGGCTGGGGGCACAAATGCACATGGGGCAATACACAAGGGTGTGGGGGGGAATACATTAAAACTAAAGGCTGGCCTAGCTGGGGCATCAATACACAAGGGGGGAAACACACACAAAATAAACCAGTGTGGAACCCATTTTTATGCTTTGTGTAGATTAACCCGTACTGATGCGGGTGTTGGTGTGGCAGAGCCTGTCCTGGTGTGTGTGTTTGGGTGTCGGTGTGCCAGAGCCTGTCCTGGTGTGTGTGTGTTTGGCTGTCGGTGTGGCAGAGCCTGTCCTGGTGTGTGTGTTTGGGTGTCGGTGTGCCAGAGCCTGTCCTGATGTGGGTGTTTGGGTGTCGGTGTGGCAGAGCCTGTCCTGGTGTGTGTGTTTGGTCATCTGTTTCCTGGCCCTCATGAATTTGTAGTCACTCCAGAGGACAACACTTTCTAGGCCCAGAAATCAGTGAGAAGAAAAGTAAAGGGTTTGTGTTATTTACTCTGTTTCAATTAGTGGCAGTAAATTGTGGTTTCAGGCATCCCGTCTATGATTTTTTTAAGTGTACTGATTACTCCCAATCCCATCACATTACATTAACATGCGTTAAAAAAGATGGGCATGGATGGTGGGCTGATTCGGTGGCGCAAAGGGCCACTTGACTAGACTTGCCCCCCAGGCCTTAGGCTGCCAGCCCTCCCCTGGTCGTGCACTACAGATCTGAGGCTGCAGCTACAGTAAATTTTTTTCTAAATTAATTTTCACCATATAGCTTAAAATATGCCCTGGCCTTTCCTGGCTGGACTTCTAACACTCCATATATGAAGCAAAAACATTGTCATAAATGATGCATTTTGCTATCTTTTACAATACGTGGCCTGTGTAAGGATGTTGGTGCCATTTGTGGATTAAGTATTTTATGATAAGTACAGCATTGGCACTTAAACAATTTGGTAGATAAGCTAAAGATAATGATCAGCACACCTAGAAAGAAAATACGGTTGGCTTTCCATCCTAATCATCGAGCGTACGCCACAATTTTTTTTATTTGGTGTGTGTGTAACAACATCAGAAAGCAAACCTTAATTAAGTATTAACATATATAGGAGTTTTCCCCAAATACTCTAGGTTTAAGGCTTGGTTTCCATTTGGGTTTTTTTTGCTAAAAACGCCTATAAAAACGCCAATAGCGCCACCTGGCGTTTTTTTGTGAAAAACGGCTGCAGTCAGATGTTAGCTGTTCTTCAATAGGAAATCGCAAAATGCCATTTCCACTTGGCATTTTTCTGTTTGGCGTTTTTTTCAGTCCTCTTTGGCGTTTTTCTGCTTTTTTGGGCTCTGTGGCAGTTTTTCAAAACTGCAGCATGTTGACACTGGCGTTTTTTGCAAGAAATCTTGGCTTTTTTTCTCCAATAGAAGTCTATGGGAGAGAAAAAACGCCATGAAAAAGCCATGTGGGTTTATTGCCTTGGCGTTTTTTATGGCGTTTTTTCCACAGTTACAATGCAGAGGATGGACCCAGTATCTGTGTGTCCTACGAGAAATAGGCTGAAAACAAACAGTTTCACACAAAACAAAGTCCTGGACTGGTTCATATTGAATTTTACACCATTTGGAACAAACATGCCATTACAAACAAACATACGCGACCGGATCCTGCGTGCCAAAAGCAACAGCAAACAATTTGCACCATCATTTGGGGCCAATCTTCCCAGAGGAGCAGACATTTGAAATAAAGCATGCCTTACAAACCACAGAAAAGAGACAAAAGGGTCTACCAAGTAAATGACATCAGGAGAGGGCAGATACTTGCCATTTATCCTAATCCCTTTTAGCTGGGTGAAACTTCTAACTTGTAAAGGCTGGAAAAACTGCCTAAGGTCAAAAAAAGCAATTTCCACAGAAAGGCTAAAACGCCAGAAAAAACGCCAAAACGCAGGTAAATGCAGTGGCAGTTTTCTTGGCAGTTTTCCTGGCGTTTTTCATCAAGAAAAAAACGCAGGACAAAAACCCAAGTGGAAACCTAGCCTAACAGAGGTAATGTTGCTGTTTTTACTCTTGCAGGTAGCTCTCTGTAGGTTAACAGGTTAACTTAAAACAATCTGATAATAACATTAGTGTCAGATCCTTATCAAAAGTGCTTTTATTCAACTGGAATCTGTAGACTGGCTTTCCCAAAATCCTCCCCTGTGTACCATGTCTATTTCATAATTATAAAAAAAATCAAGTAGAACAAATATCTTGTTATTTTCATCTGGCCTTCGTTGCTTCTGTTTATCATTCCAATAGAGACTCTGCAAAATGCTGATAATACTCAGATTCCATGAGCCGGTAAAGCTCAATCATTCAGTGGCCTACCAAAATGAATCCAATTACCTTTGGAAGTTAAGCCGTTCATTTAGAATGCAATCATATTCATAACCTGCGTGTTCGTGACAATGCATGAGTGTAGTTGGGTAAAAATTATTATAAATATAAAGATGAAAATAAGTGCACACATTATAGAAAAGTAGAAAGAAAATTGCAAACAAAATAAAAATATATTTTACCTGTATTGTTATTTTAGCATCTGTTCCTCTAATGTACCATTGGGTTTATCATTTTACATTATGTTTCCTCACTTTGTTTGTACAATACCTGAAAGAATAAAATGGAAATCCAAAACACTGTTTACATAACTGTCCCTTGGAAAGTATCTAGAATAAAGAAAGACAGTTCACCACGAGTGAATGGAAGTGATCGATTATTATTATGCAGGATTTGTGGAATTATTTCCGTGGTAGGGTGAGACATTGCGTACTCTGTAGACTTGATGCGTTGACATGTCCTTTAGGGCATTTGGCTGTAATAAAGCTGCACTCAGCCTCAATCTTAAAAAGATGGAAATCCTGAGTAAGAATAACAGGGCTCACATCGTAAAATAAGAATGGGCAAAGCAGTGGCTCCTTTAATTTTGCACCTATTTTTTGAAAAGGGATGAGGTTTTAGATTTAGACTTTTAGATTACACTTAAATATCTCTAGCTTTGTTGAGGCTAGAATTATTTAGAAATTAGATTTTTTTTTTCCTTGCATGTGCCATAAGCCATAGAGGTCATAAATTGAACACTTCTTTAGGGTGTCATAATTTACTTTACATGGGTTTTATAGCAAACATAACACTAAGAGAAGTTTAAGCTTTCCAATTTTAGCTAATTTCTTTCATTTGAAATATCTTTTAGTGATCAAAATGCAGATGAGAATAACTTAATTCAGCACTGTGTGTGTGCTGAATGCGACGTGGATCTGATATTTTTGTGTGTATGACCTTTTAGCTGAAAATGTAAGCTTTCAAGTACATTGTTTTCAATGTTTTTTATCCGGGCTTAAACATACAAAGATGTATGGAGTGTTGGTAAGTGTATACATAGAGCTCAATTCATCAATGCTCCTAATGAAAAGAGGGATGTTGGCTGCAAGTTATTGGGAAACCATATGATCCAATTAATAACCAACCTCAGAAACATACTTTACTATACAAGAGTGTATACTTAATTAAAGTTGAAACCCACATATGTTATACGTTACATTGTATTGATTAAAACCCCTCTTAATGTAACTTGTTGATAAATATTTCTATGTCTTCAATGAAACAAGGTAGGCATGTTTCTATAAAATGTCTCACTTTTTATATGATACAGTGTGGGGCTATATCAGAGTGGACTGATCTAGTTTTCCTGTGCACTTTATAGTGCATCATTTGTCATCTCTTCGAAAGCAATATAATACTCACTGAACTTCATGTTGGTAGAACTAAATGCATAGTATAGTAGACTATAGTATGCATAGCAGAAAGTGGTAATAAATACTGGTCAATCCAAAAGATAAGAGTAATTATCATCTAGCATAATTCCGCTTGCATTTGTTAAAATTGAGACTTTATTAAGTATTTTGTGCAATGAAAATGTAGAACATCACATTGCTATTTTTGTGGTCTTCTGAAACACAGCCCATCTCCATAATAACATCCACATAAATTATTGAAATGTACCAATACAGGATTTTTAAATGACTTTAAAATATATTTAAAAAATCATTGGAGCTCCTTGCTGTTATATATTGATCTCCGTACGTGTGAATGAGAGAGCACAGTGTACTTTAGAGCTCATTTATACAATCATGTGGATGTTATTTTTTTCCACTACATGATCATGGACACATCTGGGCACAGACTGGACACCTGGGATCTTTAGCTGGTGTCCCTGGCCATCTTGTTGATGTCTTTCACAGGTTCTCTGTGATGTAACAATCTTCTGGAGAGTAATAGAGTGGAATTATAGCTCATTAGCTTCTTCCACCCAATAAACTGGAGGAAGGGAATAAAACAATACATAACAATGTAAACCAATAAACAGAAGGATTTACACAAAGCAACCAGTAGAGGCAGAATAGTGAGCAACTTCTGGGAGCCTTGCGTCCCGTCTCCTGGGAAACCAACTGAAGGAAGACCAATTTATTATCCTATTGGAGAAATGTGACCAATCAAAGTCTCCGCCTCTTGACACTTTAATATGTATTGTTCAACGTGATAAAAAAAAAAAAAAACAACTAAGCAGCTGTGGGATGCTTATGAGAAAATTCTACAGAATCTTTCCATGCATTTACTAAGGGAACGACACAAAAATGTAAAGGTGACACACCTATTATATTCATTAAAATGGACATGATGCAAGTGTGTCCCTTCTTATTTGTCCCTTTTTATTATAAGACTACTCTCCACTATTGGGGAAAGTGAGGACTGAAGTGTACCTTTAAGTTACTGTTTTATTGTAAAGTTTAATAATATTAAACTAATTATTAATATACCCTTTTGACGTTTCCTCGTTTTGTTGGGTTACATTATGAACTCTTGTGAAATCCTAGTTCAGTCGTATTGCACTTGTTTTAGCTGTTAGGATTTATAGTCAAAATATATCCAAATCAATTGCTCTAGATTAGCTAGAAGTAGCCTTCAGTTACATACCTACAAATTAGCTAATTAGGGCTTTTCAGAAAGCAGCCAAATGACAGGTCGCAAGAAGGATATTTTTTGTATATGCAGTATGCTAGTATCTGTTTTACATCCTCATTCCACTGCAATAAATGTAGGGATTGGGGATTCCAGATAAATAAAACCTAAAGTAATGCAATTTATATTTACTGTAATACTGGAAAACAAAACTCTTTCAGTCATTTAACCAGATTTTGCTGAAGTTTACAGTTGAAAGCCAGAATAAGTTTAAATATTAGGCTTTCCTAAGCCAGCCAAGCAATCCATTGTCATAAGTTCATTGAGTGCAGCTCTAATTAGGACTGCAGGTGTTCCCTCTAGGAGATTATTAAGGAGCTTGACGTCTGCAGTTTTAGCTTGCAAGATTTTACTTAATGAGATGACCACAGAGATTCTGGGTTTGAGGCTTCGAGCTGTATGAGGTGTGAGGGATTGCTTGAATATAATGTGCTGAGAACTACCCTATGTTCAATGTATTTACGTAATGCCACATGCTGTGAAATGGTTCTTTTACATTTTTTATGAAATGTGATATTTTTACTGCTGTCTCAAGCTCTGAGGTGTAGAATAAAAGTCTAAACCCTTAGCGAGGCATAGAACGTAATGGTATCATTGTTGGTGGCACACATTACCACAAATAAATTGGGCAATTATGTGTGTATTATTATATATATTTCTATAATAGCCCTGTTAAGGTGGGGCTTAAATGACTCCGTATGCACATAATACATTGGCACCTCTCACTGAGTGCATCAACTTTATTTGCGGTATATACTTTTTGTTTTTTTTAGCACCCCGGGCATATTGCAACTGCTTCCAGTCTATATCTTTTGTTATATACGTCCTATACATACGCATTGTGTATTAGCCTGGGTCTGGAAAGCTCCAGACAGTATGGTGTCCAGGAATCATATTCAAGAGGACAGAGGCCACAGACAAAGCTTGTGGGGGCACCATCCAAAACAAGTTTTGTTTTGTTTTTGGTTTTCCCCTACAAAACTGCATGACAGCTTACTGAATGTCTTCCCGTAACCAACCAGCCATCAGGCAAGATAGTATAAAAATAAATCTTTGCATATGTCATGGAAGCTGCTTCTGTCCTACACTGATACACCGAGACACACAAAGGCATTATGCCTTTGTGTGTGTCTGTGTATCAGTGTGTGCACATACATACATAAACACACATAGACATATTATTGTTTTATATAGCGCCATCATATTCCGCAGAAATGTACAATGGATAAACGAGACATAACAAGCAGTGCATAACATCACACTAACAAGAAGTACAACCTCATGAATACCTACAAAGATATCCCCACATACCTACACACACACACACACCTGCATACACACTGACTGCCGTAAACACCCAGAGTATATACCGTATTTGCTCGATTATAAGACGAGGTTTTTTTCAGAGCAAATGCTCTGAAAAATACCCCTCGTCTTCTAATCGGGGTCGTCTTCTAATCAGACCTCAAATAGAGGTCTGATTATGAGACTAAGATCCAGATCCCCCGCGCTGCTGCAGGGGACCTGGATCCTCCTGTCTCCCCCCCTCCATTTAACACCCCCCCACACACACACTTACCGGTGCTTCCTGCTGTATTGCCGGGTCAGCGGGTTAACGTCTACGCGATCCGCGTAGACAACGTCCGCTGCAGCCGGAAGGAGGTGTGGCTAGCAGCGGGGGTTGTCTGCGTCCATCGCGCAAATCCTTCCCCGACTGTCAGAGATCAGAGTTCCTCTGATCTCTGACAGCCGGGGAAGGTATCCGCGACGGACGCAGACAAACCCCCGCTGCCAACTCCACCTCCTTCCGGCTGCAGCGGAAGGAGACGTCAACCCGCTGCCCCGGCAATACAGCAGGAAATTTGAAGCACCGGTAAGTAAGTGTGTGTGTGTGTGTGTGTGTGTGTGTTACATAGGGCATTTCTGGAATGCCTTATACCCCTATATGCCACTCTGGCACTTAGGTGGTTAAAAGGCATATTATGGGGCAGAGTGGCATATAGGGAGGTATAAGGCATTTCAGGAGGCAGAGTGGCGTTAAGGGGGCATTTAATAGAGCACTCTGCCTCCTGAAATGCCTTATACCTCCCTATATGCCAATCTGCCCCATAATATGCCTTTTAACCACCTAAGTGCCAGAGTGGCATATAGGGGTATAAGGCATTCCAGAAATGCCCTATGTAACACACACAGAGTGGCATATAGGGGTATAAGGCATTTCTGGAGGCAGAGTGCTCTATACAATGCCTTTTAACTCCCTTAATGCCACTCTGCCTCCTGGAATGCCTTATACCTCGCTATATGCCACTCTGCCCCATAATATGCATTTTAACCCCCTAAATGCCAGAATGGGATATAGAGGTATAAGGCATTTCTGGAGGCAGAGTGCCACATAGGGGGTCAAAAGGCATACCACAGTGCCACAGTGCCATATTGGTGTGGCAAGCCTGGGGGCAGATGTGCGTAACTGGGGGACAGGTTGGAAAATACAAGGAAATAAAAACAAAAAAAAATTTTTTCTCAATCATAGCTTTTATTAAAAAAATAGTTTACATGAATTAACATTTACTGGTAAAACTTTTTTCCTTTAGGGTCGTCTTATATTCAGTCTTTTTCTTTTTTTCCTAAGTTAATATTCAGATTTTGGGGGGGTCGTCTTATAATCAGGGTCGTCTTATAATCGAGCAAATACGGTATCTTCCTGTAGCTGGGGGCCCTCACACAGTAACCATGATTCCTGCATTTTCAGTACAAGCAGAGATCAATTCAGCTTCCACTCGCTGACTGCAACATGTGACTAAAAAGGAGCTTGTCACAGGCTGATATAGGCATCATATGAGAGGAAGTAGGAAGCTTACTCTGCCATCGCTGAAAACATGACCATTTACATACCTCAGGTCTCAGTGCTGTCCTCCACTGTTTGCATCTGCATACTGTGTCTTCTGCTGCCCGCCGCTTCCCGATGGTGCCATGATGCTCCCAAGGTTTCTGTCTTACTGTGGCTTCCACTACTCCTCCGCTATCCCCTCCTTCCTTTTTGCCCCCCCCCTCTGCCTAACGTATTCTTTACATGAGTAGGCGGACGTGACCCTCATGTCTGCCTTTGTCTCTGAGTTGTGATGTGTGATGGTTTGTGATGTGTGATGATTGAAAGGTGTAACGATATTGATTTGTGATGGGAGAGATATAGCATGGTAGTGAGGTGTGCCATGTGATAGGTGGGATGGAAGCGATGTGTGATGAGGAGAGATGTGACACGCAAAGAAAGAGAATAGACAAAGAAAGGGGGAGTAAAAAGAAAGAGCGTAAAAGAAGAGAATGAAAAGAGGGGGAAAAAGAAAAATAGGGAAAAAATGAGAGAGAATTATATATATATATATATATATATATATATATATATATATATATATATATATCACACACAGAGTATGGATACAAGTATTGGGACATCTGACAATAACACCAACAGGGATTTTTATGACATTGCATTCTAAATATGTAGACATTAATATGCAGTTGCTCCCCCTTTTGCAGCTATAACAGCTTCCACTTTTTGAGTGTTTTCTGTGGGAATGTTTGTCCATTCATCTGTATTTGAACTGTGAAGGCACTGATATTGAACAAGAAGGCCTGGCTTACAAACTCCGATCCAGTTCATCCCAAAGGTGTTGATGGTCAGGGCTCTGTGGTGGGCCAGTCAAGTTCATCCACAACAAACCCATCCGACCATGTCTTCAGGAGGCATGGCAAATAAAAGAAAAGATCAGGGTTACAAGAAAGCACCAAACAAAAATAGAACTAGCACCATGATCTAACAATTCAAAATTTATGATGGTTCAGTTAATTATATGGCCATAGAATGTAAGCTTACCACCACTTTAGAGGTACTTCACATCAGGCAACACTAACCTTAAACTAAAAAGCAAAATTCTAAAAACTAAACCAGGAACCGAAACCAAGGTGCTTACCATATAGCAGTTAAGGAAAACAGGAGAACAGGATGGGGAAGGTTAAATCCAAAGAACAGAGAAGCTACTACACCACAGACATGCAGGGAACTGAATGCACACTATTGTGTAAGCATGCAAAACATGGAGCCTGGCAGAGGGATGGAAGACAAAGAGAGTCAAGGGAGAAAAGCAAGAGAAGAGTGAAAGTGAAAAATGGGAGAGAAAGAGGAGCAGGAAAGAGAGGAGGTGGGGACAGAGGGGTAGAGAAGGGAAATAGAGAAAAAGGAAAGGAGGCGGAGAGAAAAGGAAAAATAGACTTTTGAGCACATCATTTCAATGACATGTATGTATGTATGTATATATACAGAGGCGTATCTACTGAAAATAGCGCCTATGGCAAGCACTGAAATTGCGCCCCTGTCCAAATATCTAAAACCCATTTACTAGCCCCTGCTGCCCATATATATATAAATATTAGTCCCTGCTGCTGATAGCAGGTATAGATCAACACACAAACCCAGATCAATTGAAATTCACTTGTGATCTCAGCACTGAAGGTATATATCAAATAAACTAAATCAGACATACAAATCCTGTATTTGCAGGTATACAATAATATATGAAACATAGCATCGCAGGTATAGATCAAATACATACATGGAAACAGCATTGCAGGTATTAATCAAGACATATTAACCCTGTATTTGCAGGTACACATAAATAATGTATGGAAACATAGCATAGCACATATGGATCTACAAAATAACACAAAAACCCAGCTTTGCAGGTAAAGATCAATTGGAATTCACATTAAAACACGTCATTAAAGGTATATTTAAAACCCCCCTAAATTACAGGCATAGATCACAGGTTGCACACCCCAAAGTCAGTCCTGGCGTCCTCACTGCCCACATAGAACCTGACCAGCACCCAGATAACACACATAAGATTTGCAATCTTTGTCCCCAAATACCCCAGCACAAGTCAACTTTGTCCCCAAACAATCCGACCTGTGCCATCTTTGTCCCATATACACCCTGCCTATGCCATTTTGGTCCCCAAGGCTCAAACCTCCTGCTAGTGCCATCTTTGCCCTTCCACAATTATACATCTATGATACACAAACACTTTTACAGTCACTAATACACTTTTTAATTCAGACAACTCATCCACACATTAACTCATGCTCTCCCTCATTCAGACAATTCATCCACATATTAACTCATGCTCTCCCTCATTCAGACAACTCATCCCCATATTAACTCATGCTGTCCCTCATTCAGACAACTAATGCTCTCCCTCATTCAGACAATACATTCACATATTAACTCATGCTCTCCCTCATTCACTCAATGCATCCACACATTATTTCACACTCTTTACTTATATCTACCCCCTCTCCCTCCCTTATCACTTTCTAACCCCTCTCCCTCCCTTATCACTTTCTAACCCCTCTCCCTCCCTTATCACTGTCTAACCCCTCTCCCTCCCTTATCACTGTCTAATCCCTCTCCCCCTTTGTAGTTCTCTCACCTTGAGGTCCAACGACGGAAGCACGAGGCTTCTGTCTTCCTGCACTGCCCGCTGCTTCACTGCTGCTGAGCGCCGTAATATGACGTCGTATTTCGGCGCTCAGCAGTGAAGCAGCGGGAACCAGCGAGCGGCTTTTAAACACTGTCTTTTTTTGATGCGGAGGAGAACGAGGGGCGCCGAGTGGTAGCTAGGCGCCCCTCTCTCTCCTCTGCATCAAAAAAAGACAGCGTGAAATGCCGGCACCGGGACGGAGGTAGTGCCTCGTGGAGGAGAATGAAGGGCGCCGAGCGGTTGCTAGGCGCCTCTCTCTCTCCTCCACATCAAAAAAAAAAAAAAAGACGGCATTTGAAAGCCGCTCACTGGCGCCCCCTTCAAATGGCGCCTATGGCAGGAGCCATAGGTGCCATACCCTAGATACGCCTCTGTATATAGATAGTTAGATAGATAGATAGATAGATAGATAGATAGATATACACTGTGTAAAGGCACACACATTTATAATAACCCTGTGGCCCAGTTTGTATACGGTTTACTACTACGGAAACCTTGAGTTAGGGAGATCCACGTTATGCTATAGCCTTTCAAAATTTGTGATGATTGCCTAAACCCTGTTCTAACTATAATGTGGGTTACCATGTTTCTAACAGGTTGATAGCATTGGCATTTCCTCTAGAATTTAATGGGCAACAGAGGTACCAAAAAAAAAGTTTTACATAACATGCCACTTTGTTGTGCTTGGCAGAATCTTTTACTTAAGTGAGTATTCTGTTGGCATCTAATTTTGTAATTATAGCATGCTTGAATACTTAAGGTAATAGAGTACAGATTCATGCTATTAACAACATTTAATATGAAGGCTCTATTTGAAAAGACGGAGTTAGGAACCTTGTGGAGAAACATCACAAATGTTAACATGCTCCATTTCATTTTCAGTAGAGAATCAAGAAAGTAGAGAACATGTCACTATCACATGCTCATCTGAATTCAAACCTGACCATTATAACACTTACAATCAAACAACAAACCTCCTTTTTAAGGCATAAAGACTCCAGAATACTCAAATGAGATGGTACCCTAGGTCCTAAGGGCCTCATTTCATTTTCGCAAATAAACCAGCTAGAAAATATGTTTGTTTTTTAATAATGTTAAATAGTTTAGTTTTTTAAGGGAATACAGTCAGAATCTCTGCAAAGACTGATGGTGAAACCACTGGCTACATCAAACTCAGTGGAAACAATTGCTAACTGAATTGTTCATGTACAGTTTTAATTCTTCAAATTAAGAAAATATTTTACGTTATATATGATCAACACATGAAATCTTAATTGGATTATTTTAGGAAGATAAACTACTTTGGATAAATATTTCCCCTCTTTGCCAATGACAAATATTATTTCACACACACACCCCTTAATCCCAGACAGGTGAAGTTAAAAAATGAAGTAATTTACATACCTAATACTTGGCAGATGGAAATAATCTCTTTGGTCTGAGATTTTTAGATGGTGTACGAAACTGGAAATGCAGAATAAAGTCATAGATGACCTAGCATTAAATCACTGAAAAAGTTTTGACATGTTTTAAATGTATTTATTTGGTTTTGTAACGTTAACATAATGAGGGTTTGTCTTGTTTCTTAGAAATATACTGCCTGAAGCACAGTATTTTAACAAAACTGCAAAACTACTATGCTACTGAATTACAAACTGTATATGATTTAATACAGATTGTTTTTAATGAATACATGAATTTAAAAAGTATAAATACAAATAAACCTACACCTCCTGTTTTTTTCTGTATATACTGTATAAATACACAGAAGTATTGGGACACACCCAAATAGTTTTAATTGGCCCATTTCCACAATTGTAAAAACTCAACCATGCAGTCTGCATTTACAGACATTTATGAAAATAATGGGTCATTCTGAAGAGCTCAGAGAATTCAAACGTTGTGCTGTGATAGGATACCACCTTTGCAAAAAGTCAGTTCGTGAAAATTCATCCCTGCTAGATATTCCACAGTCAACTGCAAGTTGTATTCCTGGAAAGTGGAAGCATTTACCAACAGCAGCAGCAGCAGCTCCACGTGGAAGACCGCGTAAAGTCACTGAGTGGGTCACCATGTGCTGCAGCACATGGGACGTAAAAGTCGCTAACGCTCTGCTGATTTCATAGCTGAGGAGTATCAAATTTCCACTGGCATTAATATCAGCAGCTGTGTAGCTGGAGCTTCATGGAATTGGTTTCCATGGCTAAGCAGTTGCATTCAAGCCTTACATCACCACGTACAATGCCAAGTGTCCGATCGAGTGGCGTAAAGCGCACCGCCACTGGAGCAGAGGAAACATTTTCTGTGGAGTGGCATATCGCGCTTCTCTGCTTGGCAGTCTGATGGGCGAGTCTGGGTTTGGCGGATGCCAGGAGAACGTTACCTTTTTGACTGCATTGTGCCAACTATAAAGTTTGGTGGATGAGGGGTAATTGTATGGGGCTGTTTTTCAGGGGGTGGGCTAGGCCCCTTACTTCCATTGAAGGGAAATCTTAATGCTCCAGCATACCAAGACATTTTGGACAATGCTATGCTTCCAACTTTGTGGGGACAGTTTGGGGAAGCACCACTGTGCCCCAGTGCACAAAGCAAGTCCCATAAAGACATGGTTGGATGAGTTTTGTGTGGAAGAATTTGGCTGGCCCGGAAAAGGGCCTTATCTCAACACCATCAAACACCTTTGGGATGAACTCGAACGGAGACTGCAAGCCACGCCTTCTCGTCCAACATCAGTGCCTGACCTCAAATGCTCTACTGTGGAAATCTTGTGGAATACCTTCCTCCGAGAGTGGACGCTGTTATAGCTGCAAAGATGGACCAACTATATATCAGTGTCTATGTATTTAGAATGCAATGTCATAAAAGTTTTGTCCATATAGTGTATATGGGAAGTGCTTATACTGTGCTAATTTCTTTTTATTTATTTAAGAGTAGTAGTAGCATCTTAAATGGAAATACAAACCCAGAAGTATAATGTATCAGGAAATTTGATTCAGTTAAATTGTACCTGCTGAGTAAAATATGATTAATACCAGATGAAGAAGATTTTTATTATAGATCTGCCATCCCCCTTTCTCTTCTATCTCTCTCCCCTGTGTGTGTTAATGTATAAGCTGCCTTATTAGGTGCTATGGTGTTTTCTTTATGGACTGCTACATTTTGACTATGGATAGCTTTTGTCACTTTTCTTCTCACCATAAATGCCCTTAATTTGTGTCTGGCAGCAGATCCTGGGCCGAAGAGAACTCTCTGACCTTTTAATTTCTAGCATATGTTCTGTGCAAAGCTATGTATAAAGTCGCAGGCGTCTGTAAATGGTCATAGATCTCATGCGTTCTCATTTTGTATAAAATTGCATGCTTAAATCATGAGTTAGTGGATGATATGTCCATGATTGTACACTGAAATGCAATTCCTATAATGAGTATTTTAACTACTGTATTTGACACGTTTATTTGCTCCGCTAACAATTTATTTTTATATATGTCGTCTGAGCGTTTTATACATTGTCCATTTTATTTTCCTGCAGCTGCCTGTCTTGTACTAGGATGTATGATCTTCCCTGATGGTTGGGATGCAGATGAGGTTCGGCGTATGTGTGGTGAAAAGACAGACAAGTACTCTCTGGGTGCATGTTCGGTGCGCTGGGCATACATTCTGGCAATCATTGGGATTCTGGATGCCCTCATCCTCTCATTTCTAGCCTTTGTTCTTGGTAACAGATTGGACAGCTTAATGGCTGAGCAACTCAAGCTGGAAAGTAAAGGTAGGACTTCTTTTTTATTAACTTGTGTTTTGGGTAGCTCTACAGGTGTTGCTTTATAATTAGGCAACTTTTTTAGACTTGCGCCATTGGCTGAATGTTACCAGAGCCCCCATGACACACACCCCCCCCTGCAAGACCTGACATCCAGTGTTTTAGAGTAGCAGCATTTTTATAAAGACTTCTGCATTTAAACATTGACTTATTAGCACAGTAAAGGTCTAATTTAATTTAGGTAGTATTTTTTTTAATATTGCTTCATATTACATACATAGCTTTATCAACCTTCGTAATGTCCTGAGATGGTTATGTTTAGTGACATAAAAGGAAGAAATAGAAGACGAAACTGAGACTATTTCCTTTGTGATTTTTAGCTAGGAAAATACATTAAAATACAGGAAAAGCTAGCACAATACAATATCAGTTTGTCTATGAAAAGGGGACCTCATTCCAAATTGATGGAATGATTTATACAAATGGGATGTTTATCTGATACAAATGTTGCATATCCATGGTCTTTGGATAATATAAATCCTTCTATTCTAGTTGATTCCTAATAAAATTTGGGTTTTAAACAGGTTTTATTTTTTTTGTTATTTTGTCATCTTTAACTACACAGTCATTTTCTTCATTTATACAGTAGAATTATGCAGTAATACGTATACTGTTGCCCAATAGGCCATTATTGAAAGAAGCTTCATATAAAGGTCCCAACGTATGAAGTAAGAATATGGAAAAATATAGTAGCTATTAATCCCAGAACTAATATATAGCCCTATTGCACTTGCCACCGTTATGTTCTCAATCTTGCCAAATTTCAAGGGCAGAGCTATGGATCAATCCATTAGCCCAGGCTTGGTGTTGGAAATGACAGATAATGACAAAGGTATGATTTAAATTCAGATCACATCCCCTCCATGGGTAATTTAGTGAGTGATGTCACAAAATGTTGAAGGTCAAGGGCATTCTGGTTCTGTCCACACTTTTCGGAAGCAGTAGGAGCTGAAGGGGACGCTGCAAAGAAGAAGAATGTAAACAGCAGAAAAATAGTATTTATTTTTCCTTAATGCTTGCTTTATTATATGCTGCAGTGTAAGACTGAGGAATTGTTCATTTACTTGCTAAAACATTAAAGGGACACTCATATGATACGTTACCTACACAGCCTTCTCCGTTTGGTAAAGATATCACTCTATCTATATTATAAGAATGATTTCAGACAAGATGTTCCTTTGACCAGTACTGTGCTTTATTGAACGTTTGTGATTTCTGAAATGTACACATGTACTATGTATTTGTTTCTATACGTGAACAATAAATCTTATTTAAAAAAAAAAAAAAAAAAAAAGGGACACTCATAGTAACATATTATGGTAATTTAGGTTAAAAAGATACACAAGTCCAAGTTTAATCTTGCTGTAGATCCAGAAGAAGGCAAAAAATCATATAAAAGTGATTTCTATTTCTGAGGGGGAATCCTTCTTGACTCCAAAACATAATCTGATTTTTCACTGGATCGACAAACTGTAACTAATCCTATAACCGATTATACCCCTGTATATTCTTATTTGTGAAACCACCCAGCCCATTTTTAAAAACATCTATTGAATTCAACAGTAGTGAATTCCACATCTTTATTGTTCTTACTGTCAAGAACCCATTTCAGTGTTTTAAGTGAAAATTCCTTTCTTCAATCTGAATGGATGACCTCTTGTTCTTTGCATAATCCTATTAATGAACAGGTCTTCAGAAACCGGCTGGTATTATGTTTTTTATTTCCTTGAATTTGAGTTCATTCTCATTATAAACATGTTAAAAATGATTTGATATGCTTGAATGCAAGAATGTGCATTCCTCCCAGACGGTGGTAGATAATTCACAGCTGGGCAATACAAATTAATATATAGGCGTTTTATGTTTCACTCTAATCACTTTGTGTCAACAAACATTGTAACAGATGGAGTGACAAAGAACAAACTCAAAATGCTGTTAGATGTCATATCCAGACCAGTTTAATTGTTATAATTAAATATTAATATGTGTATGTGTCAACATTTCCATTCAAGCTCTTTAGCAAAAAGACTACTGGCTCCTCTACTAATCATCCGGCTACCACCAAGAAAAATGTTAGAATGCTTTGTTTGAATGCAAAGTATGTGGAGATTAAGCTATAGTTTGTGTTGGCATATTTCAGGGCCAAATATAAAGGCAACAATCAGTGTATAGAGTAGGCAGTTTAATATGCCATCCAAACTATGCCATTTATATATATATATATATATATATATTTCCCCGGACGATCAGCTACACACAAGCCAAAGGTTACTATGTGCAATGCCATATGTAGGCCAGGAGAACGCTACCTACCAGAACACATAGTGCCTACTGTAAAGTTTGGTGGAAGAGGAGGGATAATGGGCTGGGGCTGTTTTTCGGTGCTTGGCTATGTCCCTTAGTTCCAGTTAATAGTAATGTTAATGTGACACCATACAAAGACATCTTAGACAATTGTATGGTTCCAACTTTGTGGCACTGGTCTGAGGAATGCCCATTTCTGTTCCAGCATGACTGTGTACAAAGCAAGAGAAACTCGAGTGGCCTACACAGAGCACTAACATTAACCCCATTGAACACCTGTTATACGGATAGCTCCTACTATCCAAGGAACAGTCCGACCACAATTAGTGCAGTAAAACGAGAACCACTTTTATTACAAAAACATAGAATTTATATAGATCCTTAATTTTATCAACATTCCTTTACTAGACAGAACCCAACTCCAAATCCCATCAGCTTGGGGAGTACACAGGGAATGGATAAAGTGAGGGGATTAAGGGATACAATCCCACCTGTGTTATCCCCCCTGTAGTGAGGCTGCTGCCCGGACAAACAGGTCTGTGCTGGCCGATTAAGAGCTTCAGCCAGGTTACATGATTGTCCCTTTTGAAGGGCTGGAGCTACAGCCACATTCAGTCCGGCTATAACTTATCCTAAAAACATCCTATAAAATATTACCGGGCCTTGGGATCAGAAACAGGACACAGACGCGCTCGATGACCCGGCTAAACCGCACACAAATCCCCAACAAAGATCTCCAAAACACACTCACACAACAAAACACTTTGTGCAAACTGCCCCCTGAAAACCCGACTCAGAGTTCCACGAAAATGTCTGTGTCTGCCGGGGACAGGAGGTCCAGGCCAACTTTGTTAACCTGGCCCTGTCACAACACCCTTGGGATGAATTGAAATGCTGATAGCGAGCCAGGTCTTCAAGTCCAAAATCAGTGACTGATCTCACAAATGCTCTACTGGATGAATGGGGAAAAATTCCCCAAATCTTGTGGAAATCCTTCCCAGAAGAGTGGAGGCTAGCTGCTGGGGAGTGGGCAACTCCGTATTAATGCCCATAGTTTTGGAAAGGGATATATAGGATATCCAACAAGCTCATATGCACGATGGTCAGGTGTCCACATAACTTTGGCCATAAAGCATATGGCACATTTACTAAGTGGTTTGGGTTTTTTTGCATTAAAAAAATAAAACAACTTAGTCTTTATTTATAATTTTGTTTGCCATGTACAGGGAAAGCTTTTGTAGCATTATTATTATAATATCACATGATGTGACACTGTTTGTTGGACTATGCATATAAAAGAAAGCCATATGTGCACTTGAAAACAAATAAACAATAAGTAGATTGCAAGGGTATACTAATCAAGATTAGGACATTCACGTGAGATGCAGTTACTGCCATGTTATCCTTTGACATCAACAAGGCATTTACGTCCACACAACTGCCGCTCACTGGATATTTTCTCTTTTTCGGACCATTCTCTGTAAAAGACCAGCCTGGTACCAACAACCATTCCACGTTCAAAGTCACTTGAATCCCCTTTCTTCCCCATTCTGATGCTCGGTTTAAACTTCAGGAAGTTGTCTTGACCACGTCTACATGCCGAAATGCATTAAATTGCTGCCATGTGATTGGCTGATTAGCTATTTGTGTTAAGAAGCAATTGAACAGGTGTACCTAATAAAAGTTTCAAGCCTGACAAAAGTGTTAGGGGTGCCCCTTAGGGTTCTGTTCCGGGACCAATTTTATTCAACATATTTATAAATTATCTTGAAATAAGCGTTGAAAGTCATGTTTCTGTGTTTGCAGATGACACTAGACTCTGTAAAGTAATACAGTGTGAGCAGGATATCACTTTGCTGCAGAGGAATTTAGATAGACTGGGCACACAAATGGCAGATGGAATTTAATGTAGATAAATGCAAAGTTATGCACTTCGGGGTAAGGAATACACAAGCAACTTACACCCTAAATGGTAGTGAGTTAGGGATAACAACAAATGAGAACGATTTGGGAATTGCTATAGACAACAAACTAGGCAACAATGTGCGATGTCAGTCAGCAGTTGCTCAGACCAGTAAGGTATTGTCATGTATAAAAAGGGGCATCAATTCGTGGGATAATTAAAAATATAATTTTGCCCCTTTATAAATCAATGGTAAGACCACGCCTTGAATATACAGTGCAGTTTTGGACACCTATTCTAAAGAAGGATATTATAGCACTGGCAGGGGAGGGCTGGCAGCCTAAGGCCTGGGGGGCAAGTCTAGTCAAGTGGCCCGTTGCGCCACCAAAGCAGCACACCATCCATGCCCATCTTTTCCTGATTTTCTAACGCATATTGATGTAATGTGATGGGACAGCTAATCTTTGTAACAAAATAAAATTTAAATATGGAAAAAATGGACCCTAGGCATTTCCTTGGGCCCCTGTCTGTAATTATCCCCAGAGTTCCTTTGTCCCTCATTCACTAAGCCACACCTCTGTTTTACTTACTCCCTGGAGTTCAGGTATAGATCAAATAAACAACACATGTAAACAGCACGTGCATGTATAGATCAACTGAATAAGAAATACAAACACTGTATTTGCAGGTGTACATAAATATGGAAACATAGCATAGCAAAATAACACACAAACCCAGCTTTGCAGGTACAGATGAACTGGAAATCACATAACAACTAAGCATTAAAGGTATAAATAAAACCCCCTAAATTACAGGCATAGATCACAGGATGCACACCCCCAAAGCCAGCCCTGCTGTCCACATTGCCCACATAGAACCCGACCAGCACCAAGATAACATTAACAAATTACAGTCCAGAGTGAGCAACTTTGTCCCCAAACAGCCCGCCCTGACACCAGTACAAGCTCTGCAACACCGACACCCAAACACACACACCAGTACAAGCTCTGCCACACCGACACCCAAACACATACACTAGGACAGGCTCTGCCACACCGACACCCAAACACACACATACACACACACCATGACAGGCCCTGCCACACAGACAGCCAAACACACACAGACACCAGGACAGGCTCTGCCACATCAACACTCAAACACACACCAGGACAGGCTCTGCCACACCGAGACCCAAACACACACCAGGACAGGCTCTGCCACACCGATATCCAAACACACACACAAACCAGGACAGGCTCTGCCACACCTACACACCAGGCTCTGCGACACTGACACCCACATCCAAAATGCTTTCCACACTGGTTTGCTGTTTGTTTGTTTTTCCCCTTGTGTATTGATGTCCCAGCCAGCCCCCCCTTTGTTTTTAATGTATTTCCTCCCACACCCTTGTGTATTGCCCCATGTGGATTTGTGCCCCCCAGCCAGCCTTCTTTGTTCATTATGCCCCAACACCCTTGTGTATTGATTTATGTGATGTCCCCAGCCAGCCCCCTCCCTTGTGTATTGATGCCCCCCTTTGCATTGTTAATGATTGACCCATGTATATTGAACCCAGCCACCCACCTTTGTGTATTGATTTATGTGGTGCCCCAACCACCCTGTTGTGTACTTATACCCCTTAGCCACCCCCATTTTGCATTTAATTGTTGTCCCAATGCAGCCCCCCCTTTGAATAATTGAACAATTGCCCCAGGCCCAGCCCGCCCCTGAGCACTGGAAAAGGTACAGAGGCAGGCTACAAAATTAATAAAAGGAATGGAACACTTTAGTTATGAAGTAAGGTTAACAAATTTAAATCGGTTTAGTTTAGAAAAAATGGTGCCTCAGAGGGGTTATGATAGCATTATATAAATATATTTGGGGCCAATACAAACCATTGTCTGGAAATATATTCATAAACAGGACTATGCATAGGACACGTGGTCACGCATTTAGACTGGAGGACAGGTGATTTAGTCTAAGGCAAAGGAAAGGGTTTTTTATTATTATTATTATTATACTTTATTTATAATGCGCCAACAGATTCCGCAGCGCTGATTATTACCGTAAGGACTATAAGGATGTGGAATTCTCTGCCTGCAGAGGTAGTTTTATCAGAGTCTGTACAGACATTTAAACAGCAACTGGATGAATACTTGCAAAAACATAATGTTCAGGGATATCATTTTTATAGCTTCTTCATCCAAGGATCGATGTGACTGCCATTCTGGGGTCAAGAAGGATTTTTTTCCCTAGTTTGATGCAGAATTGACAAGAGCTACAAACTGGATTTTTTTTTAGCAGATGTTCCTGCGATTGGGCAGATTCTCAGGTCGTGGACCTTAATTTAGTTTCACATAACAATTATTGCTCAAACAATAACAAATTGTAACAAAACTCTTGGCCCAAACACAGAGTCTCACTTCCATATAAATAAAGTATTTTTTAACAAAGCCGTCCGCCCCTAAAACCAGAAGGCTAACCAACCCCTTAACCAGTTCATCCACGCCCCACAAATGAACATTAAAACCATTTGTGCCCCCCCACACACACACACAGTTTTCTCCTGTTGTCTATTTCCCTGCAGCAGGACACTATCTCACATACTGACTCCCCTCCTCCCCTCTTCTTACTTACTTCTCCCACCTCTTCTGTCAGCATGGTCTCTGCTTCTGCAAAGAGGAATCAGAGGAGACCAGAAAATGGCTGGAGAAGGTAAGTGAGCAGGTGGGGGGCATATTCAAGGCAGGGTGCCAGTGTATTGGTGCACAGACAGGACTGAGGGGAAGTGAGAGAGAGCGAGAGAGGAATTTTTTGGGCAACCAATTTCATTTGCAAATAGAAACCAAACCTGTTTCACAAGGCTTAGGAAACAGAATTTGTTGTCTGAAAAAAGAATGGGACAAAAACGAATGAAAAATTGGTCCGAAATATAATAAATGCCAGGATGTGTAATCTCATCAGTCCCTAACCCTCACCGGTAGATATGACGATAGTCTCTAGCAATGCTTTTATGATGTCTATGCCCCCATTCAGTCTGCTTCATATTTGCACCCAAACGGCTTGTCTGAGCCACCAAAAAAGATGAGTATGGGTGGTGGTGCTAAGTAGGAGGGCACAGACCATTTGCTTTGTAAGGGACCCCAAAACTGATGTCTCCAGAAGTGTGAGAGTCAGTGTCACAGTGTTACAGTCTTCCAGGCAAACCTTCACTATTTTTAACGTGTTGCATTATGGCTCCACCCTTTGTGGTCCTGCCCTTTTGTAGCGCCACCCCCGCCAACCCCACAACTATGGCTGGTATTTTCTTGAGGAAATGGTGGCAACCCTAGACATTACTAAGTTTGTTTTGAAATAAAAAATACCGCTTATTTTGGATAATGTTGCTGAGGAAATGGTTGCACACAATATGTCCAAATTTGAAAAAATTAACAATTTGGATACAAATGTGTGCATCTTGTAATATTTGCCCTATAACTGCCAAAATAAATAAAAATCTTTGGCATATAAGGCGTGTCCAAATTGAAAGGTATGTGAATATATTTTATTTCTCAGTTGCATTACCTGATTTTTAAGAAGTAAAACAATGCTTTTCTCAAAATTAAAAGTTAATATATTTTATGCTATATGATGGATTTTGTATGGTTAATATTGTTTAGAAAGAAAGCCCTACTTGTCCTGAAAAATAATATGTATATATAATATGTGTGGGTACACTTAATAAAAGAGGGAAATTACAGTTAAACACGGACATAGCAAAAATGTTGTAAAATGCTATTGTTCATAAGTGTAAAAATGCCTTTGTCCTGAACATGTTAAAAAGAAGAGAGCATGTGGCAACTGGAGCAGCAAAATAGCTGCCAGAATTTGGCTGACACTAAGATAAACTTTGATGTTTAACTACGCTTTATAGCCTGTTCTGCCTGTGTCTGCATTTACAAGAATAAAAATTAGCTACCATACTTTACATTGTGATATTGTGGTTACTATTCCTCCACCTTGTAGTTTTGATCTATAGGAAAGCTGTTAACAAAAGTGTTGAAGGCCAGGACAATTTTTAGACGTGCAAATGGCCAAAAATGACTGATATATTTCTTGGTTTGTTTTTGGCAAACAAATTGTTTCCCTACCCATTTGGTTCAGCCAATAATTCAAGGGGGGGGTTTACTTTCATTCACACTTTCTATCTGGTTCACGCTCTCCCTTATGCTCGCTAAATGTTTCCCTACCTTCTCTGCCGACCACTTTACCATCTTTTCCTTCTTCCTCTTCTATCTTTTATATTCTATCTTCATCCGCATCTCCCTGGGCATAACCCATCGGGAACATCCGCCAAAATGCTTCTGGTGACATAATCTACCTAATCCTCCAAATGGTGAAGAAGACGTCACTGAAAGCGCCATCATTTTGACCTAAATTCCCGCCAGGTTATATCTGTGACTTTCTTAGCTTAAATTATGCTGCTGTAATGCCTTGTTGCTGAGGCATTCAGCAACACTGAGATCGGCATCATGAGCCATGTCTGGCCCCTCCTTGGGCCGCCAACGCCAGGTTCAAAGATAGGGCATAGGCACAGACTGACCAAAATGGAAAAAAATGTGTCTTCCAAAAATGGCAGTAATCATGCCTGCTATGTCTAGTGAAATTGAACCCAATTATGAATTACATTTGGTTGACTTAGTAACTTAGCAAATACCGTATATTCCGGCGTATAAGACGACTTTTTAACCAAAAAAAATCTTCTTAAAAGTGGGGGGTCGTCTTATACGCCGGGTACTTACCAAGCCGGAGGTTCCCACGAAGCCACCAATCTCTCTAATCACTACGCGCCGGCTATTGATGCCGAGCGCAGGGATGCCGTCATGTCCCGGCGCCCGGCATCAATTGCCGGCGCGTAGTGATGAGGGAGCAGGGAAGCCCGAGGTCTGGCACTTGAGACCTCGGCTTCCCTGCTCTCTAATCACTAGGCGCCGGCTATTGATGCCGAGCGCAGGGATGACGTCATGTCCCGGCGCTCGGCATCAATAGCCGGCGCGTAGTGATTAGAGAGCAGGGAAGCCGAGGTCTGAAGTGCCAGACATCGGGCTCCCACAACTGCATGGAAGAAAGAAGACAGGTAAGATAAGGTAAGAGATGGGGAGAAAGGCACAAAGGGGGGAGAAATATATATATATATATATATATATATATATATATATATATATACACACACACACACACTGGTGTGTATATATATATATATACTGGTGTGTGTATATATATATATATATATATATATATATATACATACGTGTGTGTGTGTGTGTGTGTGTGTATATATATATATATATATACATATACATATACATGTGTGTGTAAAGGCAGGGGTTTGTGGTGAGGGCAGTGTATAAATGTGTATGTATGGACAGGCATATGTGTAGATATATATATAGATATATATATTATATATGTGTGTGTGTGTGTAAGGGCAGTGCATGTATGTATATGTCAGCAAATCAACCAGCAAATCACCGGTAAGGTACATCGCTTGCCGTGATTGGCTGGTTGTTGTACGCTGGGTAGAGGGGTAGTCTTATACGGCGAGTATAGTCCAAACTCTATATTTGGACTGTAAAAGTTGGGGGTCGTCTTATACGCCCAGTCGTCTTATACGCCGGAATATACGGTACTTTTTCACATAGGGTCAGGTAGGAATGGATAGTTATTTCCCTCTATACATGATATCATCATTTAAAAACTGGGCTATCTTATATTAAAAATGTCTGGTATTAAAATTAGTTTTATTTAAAACATCAACAGGGTGACAAATATGCAAAAGAGACGGAATCGAGAAGAGGGCAAATAATTTTTCTCAGCACTGTATGTATTTCCAGCAAACTCACATGGAAGGCAATTACAAATAGCACAACCTATTTTTTTTTTATTAATGCAGTGAGGCGGAAACAACTTTGAATTTTTTTACCTGTTTTTATTTATTTAGCCAATGGAACAATGTGAATTAAAACTTGTCTTGAGTCCGAATCATATTCTACACAATACTCATAGCCTTCATCTGCACATATGTCCTACTCTCGATTTTCAGTAAAAGTTTAAGCAATACGCTGCAAACTAAACCAATCAATCAATCAAAAAAAAACAGCTAACTTATATCAACAACTTGACATTACTAGGAAAATAACTAAACCAAAAATAAAAAAACAGCAATACGATTGAAAAAAATAAATCAAAAACAATTAGTACATAAATAATTAACAAAATAATTTAGTCATTATCTCTAGTGGTTAGGTGAGGAAATAGCATAAGAGGTAGTGTTTGGGTACCATTAGTGCATAGTGATGGTGTTAGCATTGACCAGGGTGGGGCCAACGTCCTTACTGCTAAGCTCCAGTTGGGGAGATCTCTCTTTGAAAGTTCCCATTGAACAGTGGTGCTACAGGGAGCCTGATCTCTCAAGAGAGTGATTGGCCCTCTGTCATGCGGCGGATGAACCACCACTCGCTGGACCTGCCACTTTAGGCCTAGAACATGACACCAAGTGGTAGATGTTAGGTATTGGAGTTCTGCTTTTAGTTTCTCATTTTAATGTTAGACAGCCTAATCATGTCCTAGCTATTTAAAAATCTTTGTATAGTATTGATTCAATATTTGTATTATACTTAATGTTTTCAGGTTTTAGTTCATAAATAATTTACTACATATATGGCAACTGACTATACTTAGTTGCAGGAAATGGCAGTATAATACAAAGACATCTTTTCCAACATTTGCACACAATCATAGTTCTGCTCATATTTTAAATCTAGTTTCCCATTATCTTGTTGTCTATTCATATTTTGACAATTTCCTTAACCAGCATATTTTCCCTTCTCTACAGATGATGGAAATGCCTAATAATTATAAGGTATGTACAGCGTAAAGCTGCTTAGTGTGTGCGCATGTTACTTAGGTTGGCCGTTACTTAGGTGGGCATTTCTATTTGTGCTTTTGTCTTAACTTGTTGCATGGCTTCTTGCTGCCAAAATGTGATGTTTAGGCAATCCATGTGTTGCGTCATTTGCCCTTCCGTAGGCTATGCCTTTTATGTCCAGTAAAAGCGACCTCCAAACTTTATGCTTATTTTCAATTACAAGCACACTAAAATTTAGGTGAAGAATTGGTGAAGAATTTACCCATTTTTTATTTTGTTTTGGGTTTTTCCCTGTGTACGATCAAATTGAGAACATGATGTTCTCCTTTGTTAATTAGTGTAGGTGGAGTTTGGGGCTTACTCCAGCAATAGATTTACTCTAGTTTTGTCCACATGATTGTTTAGATTGGGAATAAAGACATAATTCCATGGTTTTATTTAGATGTTTTCTGTTGTGATTACAGTTTTTGGTATGTGTTATGCTGTATATATTATACATATAAAATAATAAAAAACCAACTAGGTTGAGAAGTCAGTTACAGAATAGTGTGCTTTTTGCATGGAGTAGGCAAAAAGGTATCCTGAATCTAAGGATTTAGACATGAGTCTTACATCAGGAAAAGTGGGCAGACTAGATGGGCCGAATGGTTCTTATCTGCCGTCAGACTCTATGTTTCTATGATTCCTCACATACAGGACACAGTTTACTTTGCATATCATCAATTATTGAAATAGAAGCACTGACTTAATGCAATGATATACAAGCTACTAAACAGGATGTTTTTCTCTGGAGAAGAAATTGGATGCAGATGTTAACATTAAAAACAGTGTTAACCGAGAGTGCATTCCAATTACATACCATGCTATTTACAATATGGTCCAAATGTCTTAGTCACCTACCACAATCTGCTTTTATTTCAGCATTTCAGTTTTTCTAATTTGTTAGAAAAACAAATATGTATTGTTGTTTTAGAAGTGCTGTATATTGTTTTTCAAAAAAGTAGAAAATAATTTGTTAGTGCACTTGGAAAAATAAAAAATTAATTGATTATACGAGTTTGTGTAGAATTTAGCAATCCACATTATTTCAACACTCCTTTAGTGTATCATTTAAAGATGTTTCAGTGTGCTTTCACTTTTCAAAGGTTCCCAAAAATATTTAATAGGGTTGAGGTTTGGTGATTGCGATAGGAAAGCCATGCAAATTAGTACTTCTTCCTGTTCCTTGGATTTCAGATATGCCTGGCAGATGCAATATTGTTGTCATGTTGGAAACTGGATTTTCTGCCACAAAATTGTACGCCAGAATGGATGGCATGCCTCTACAAAATGGAGTGACACTTCTCTTTGGTCGAAGTGAAGTTGATCAGGTGCAAGTCACCAACTCCAGAATAGGCAAAACATCCACACATCTCAATATTTCTTTATGGGTTGTACACACTGTGATGTGGGCCTCTCATGATGCCATCTCCTTACATGAACAAAAGTCACATTTTGATTTATCAGTAAGCAGGACCTTTTTCCAGTAATACTGTGAAATTTCCATATTTTAAAAGTTTAGAAGTGGTTCTCTATTTCCCACAGAAGCTGTACTTTGCCAGTTGTCTTTTGACTGTACTTTTGCTTATTGGGGCAGGACCTCATTCCTGGTTCATCTGGCCATGAATTGTGTACGGAGAGGCTATTCTATTCTGTAATGATATTCGCTTGATAAACTTACTTCTGATAGTGTGGTCTTCCTTTGAATTACAATTTTTAGTTTAGCTGCAATTTGGCACTAGGAGTAGGAGAGTTTTCAGCAAATTCTTTCGCTAAGCTCCTTTGACAAGTTTACTAAAGGTATTTCAACTGATGTCTTTCTTTAAAGACCCTAACAGGATCACTAGTAGAAGCACTAGAAGGACCATACTAATGTAATTAATATCAGGTGTTAATTGTTAAAAGACAAATACAATTGATGTGTGCTAGGATTACCCTTTGAAGGAAATATATTGTGTCACAGTTGTGTGAATAGAATATTTTACGTAAATATTTAACAAAGAGATAAGAATTGATTTGTCTCAGTGTTAAATAACATATTCCTAAATAATCAAGTATAAACCGATTACAGTATTATACTACTTTGAATAAATTATCAACTAAAACCACTTGGTGATGGTAGACTTTTAGATCTTATTGTATATGTTATGTTTTTTCAGGTGTATAGAATTTCAAAAAAATGCTCTAATGTTTAACATATATAAAAAGGTCAGCTCTTAAGCACAACAATACATATTTCTTAAACATTGGTAATGCATTACAACTTTGATCACAAGTTCATGAAAAACCCTTATGGAACAGCGACAAACCGTAAGTACAGTTTTGGGAAAAGGCTTCACAAAAAAGAAGTGGAAAAACACGGTATAAATAGTTAAGCCAGCTACATATTGCCAGGGTAATAATAATATAATAGAAGGTTATTTTTTACCCAATGGAGACAAAATTGAAAATTGCATTACCAGTTTGTTTTTCTATTTTCTTTGTTTAGGTTATAAAATAAAGCTTATCCCTTCAAGGTCAAGGGATTTCCATACCCTAAAGTCCAGAGCTAATT
The DNA here is from genome assembly GCF_027358695.1 of Spea bombifrons. NCBI lineage: Eukaryota > Metazoa > Chordata > Amphibia > Anura > Pelobatidae > Spea > Spea bombifrons. Next base: position 61,430,340 of record NC_071090.1, on the reverse strand, counting down.
TTACCATATGTTTTATTAAACAGTGATTCCTGTTTAGCATGTTTGCTCTACCCACACAAACTATACGTTGTTTTTTTCAGGACAAGTAGGGTCTTCTTTTGAAACAGTATTAATACATTTATAATGTACAATTATCAATGCTAATATGTAAAAATGTATGCAGAAATAGAAATGAACACAATTTTGCTTAAGATTCCTTCTACAGAGTAGGTGTCAATGCTGAACAATAACTCAATGTATGTTCAACAACCTCCCCTAAAGTAATAACCTATATCAATATGTTTTTAATGTTTTAGAGGGTTTTTTGTTGTTGTGATTTTCCAATTCTCTTGGTAGAATATTAACGCAGATTTTTTGAATAGGTTTTTACTATTTTTTGCATTGCATCCAGTGCAACTTGTATAGAGATCTCTGTGAATCTCTAATGTATCATGGTAAAATCACTGGGGACCCTAGAATTATCACTTTTTCATTTTGAAACCTTTTTTGTGGCTTTAATAGCATGCCTATAATGATGTTAAGGGGTTATTCGATATTAGGCCAATTTTAACTGAATGCTCAGTTTGGTAAGAAGTCAAAAGGTTACCAAGACCTAAATCAGATATAAAATATGACATATAATATATATGTATCCTAACCCTTTATGCTAACTACAGTACTTGGCTAATATTCACAAATACACAGTGGCCACCTAAACAATCATAAAATACAGGAATATTATTTTCAATAGTAAAATTCCTCTTAAAAGCATTTTGACAAAATCATAGCACACGTGTAAAACTACAAATTAGGAATAAGATATATTCATACCTGGGAATTTTCAGGCTCTGGCTACCCATTGCGGGATGTGGGTAGGCAGTCTGGATGATGTTGCATGTTGAGCTAGCCCCAGACTATATATAGTGTTTGTGTATCTATATATATATCTATATTGCAGTGGGGGACTACCCAGTGCACGCTGGGCAGCAAATCAACTTGAGGGTGTATAGAGTGTACTCAGAGGGACAGGGGATTAAATATCTAAAAATAAATATTTTAATTAGGAGGCAGGGACCCCACACTGTGCTTGCCCTTTACTTATCCCCTTCCTTTCCTAGTGGGGTGGGGGTTTAAATTAATGTTAAAGCTCTTTAGCTTCACTTCCTCATTTCTGCAAACAGGGCTGTTCGGGTCAAAAGGCATTAAAGTCCCTTTAGAGGGGCACAGATGGGCACCCGATCTCATGCCTCTCCCCCCTTCATTCGGCCCTGGGGGGGCTTCCCTACCCTTTTATCTGTAAGTCTTTAGACGATTCAAGTCTGTGGACACCATTAAAGGACACCATTAAAGGACACCATTAAAAGACACCTGCAACTTGCAGGTTAATGAATCTGTGAGTTGCCTGCTTTTTACCTACAGTTTACTAGGAGGCGAGTGTATACATTATTCTTTGCAAGTCAAAATGCGAGTTGTCTTTATTGAATCTGCAAGTTGGACTTTTGGAGTAGCAAACTCACACGAGTTGGACAAACTAGTATTTCTAGCCAACTCACAAGGACACACAATTAAGTTTGGTGACTAGATCCCTACGTTTTATGAATGTTGTAACGGGTTCACCAAGAGAGCTGTAGTAATTCCCAGAGATCACTCCGGAATCACTTCCAGCACCAGCCAGCATGTGCACCTTGGAACCCTGCTATGTGTACCCAATAAGTAGACACAACTACCTTGAACTGAGTACAGCAGGAATGAACAGTTTATTGATGTAAAACATAGACTCATATATATCCACAGAACTGCATTAACATAAATTAACAGATACATGCATTCAACCCAACCTTTAATCCCCAATCAGCAAACCTATTGATGGGATTAATTAAACAATGGAGTTCCTGCCTGTGCTATCTTTGTTTGGCAGCCAGGCTGGAGCCATCTCTGACTACCTTGGGCTCCTGTATGACAGGTCATTCTGTTTCAAATGTCTTCTCACGTCTTTGTATGTTAGTTAAGTTATATATTAGCTGTATTTATCGTTGCACAAATTTCTTTCATTGGCAAGCTCCATATTATGACAATACATCAATCAGAAAATATGCGATGATGTGATGAGGACAACAGCCTGCTCATCATATAATATAATAACTCCTTCAGGGTTATCGTTGGTCTCCTTGCCTGGTCCGTGAGTTTTGATGGGCGGCCCTCTCTTGGCAGGTTTGTTGTGGTGCCATATTCTTTCTATTTTTTTTAATAATGGATTTAATGTTGCTCCAGTAGAATGTTCAAAATTTTGAATATTTTTTTTTTTATAACCAACCTTGACCTGTACTTCTCCACAACTTTGTCCCCGACCTGTTTGGAGAGCTTCATGGTGTTGTAGACTCTGAGGCCTTTCAGAACAGGTGTATATATATATATATCAGGGCTTGACAAATTTGTTGTGAATCTAGGCGCCAGCTAAAAAAGTTAGGAGCCAGGATATTTTTTTTAAATTAACAGTTGGTCAGGAGTGATCTGATCATCAGCCCACTTACTAAAATCACAGCATTTGACTTGGAAGCACCCTGGACTTTCAGGTCAGTGCTGTTTTTTAAAAATATATATATATATATTTTTACTCTTTCAATGCTGATGTTCCATTGGAGCACAGCATTGCCTGATATTTAGTCCCCACAAGCTTGTGGGGACAAATGTTAACCCCTGCAATGCCACGAATGTGTCATACACAATTGCGGCATTGAAGGGGTTAACGCTGCACTGTCACTCTCATGGAGCGATCAGGCAGCAGGGGGGTGTTGGGGCTGGCCTCCACACTCATGTGGAGACCAAAGAACCCTCTCCCCCTGTTCCTGAAGCTGCCTCTGGCAGCTGGGACGCAATTGCTGGTCTACAGACCAGCCATTGCAGGGGGGGGGAGTCTCTTTGATGACTGCTGTAGGCTTCCATGCCTACAGGAGTCATCGAAGGGCTTGTGGGGGCTCGTTTTTGCTGTTGCTGGTCTGCCTGGGCGATCGCGGCATTGAAGGGGTTAACGCTGCACTGTCGCTCCCATGGAGCGATCAGGCAGCTGGGGGGTGTTGGGTCAGGTCCCCACACTTGTGTGGGGACCCAATCAACACATCACCCCCTTCCTTGAAGCTGCCTGTGGCAGCGGAAAACACGATTGCAGGTTTTCCTGCAACCGCGTTTTCAGTCTACAGAATCACTCCGTGGGAGTGATCTCAGGCTTGGGGGCGGGCTCGGAGTGGCTGTGCTGTCTGCCCAGACTCCTGGGCAGGCAGAAGCAGCAGTGCCCCTGGAGTTTTGTGCAATCATTTAATACAAGTCCCAGGAGTGCCGGTAACTATCATTGGAATTATATATAATGGTTATGTGGCAGATCATGTGACACCTAGATTGCACACAGTTGGATTTTATTTAACTAATTATGTGACGTTTGAAGGTAATTGGTTGCACCAGGTCTTAGTTAGGGGTTTCATAGCAAAGCGGTGAATACATATGCATGCACCACTTTTAAGTTTTTTTTCTTATTTTTTTAGAATGTTGTAAAAAAAAAAAAAGTTATTTTGTTCATTTTACTTCACCAATTTGGACTATTTCGTGTATATCCATTACATGAAATCCAAATAAAAATCCATTTTAATTCCAGGTTGTAATGCAACCTAATAGGAAAAATACCAATGGGGTGGATACTTTTGGAAGGCACTGTAGAACTAACAGTAAATGGCTGATGGTACTTGGCATGTGTGAATTTCAAACTTACCTGTTTGTGAAAACAATATTTTTGTTGCACTTTGTGTTATCTTAGAATAATCAGTTCAGTGTGATTTGCCATATGTGTTTAAAGCATTTATTTGTAGTATAATGGATTTTGTATAACAAGCACATTGAGTTTGAATAATTATGCAGAGGTTCTGGTCCTTTAAATAGTAAAAAAAAGCCCCAATTTTTAAGAAAGAAAGTGCACATTGAGTGGCAGAAAAATACAGAAGAATAAAAAGAAGCACAGATAAAATGAAAGCTGAATTTTGATTGTTCTCAGCCAATCCTTAAAATCCTGGTCGCTTACCAGATAATTAATAAATTAAATAAAAAGGTATCTATCTAACCGATCTGAACTTAAGTTAAAGCATGACTTTGTTTAATGTGTCACAGTGTTTCTATTCATTTTGTCTACAGCTAACTTTCTTTTCTCTGTTTTTACAGCTCTGCTGAGTTAATATTCAGAAAAGCAAGTATACCGGATACAAACATTTTTGTACATCATCATTAAGTGTTAAGAAGACTTCAATGTACAAAGACAATTCTGAACTGTGGCAGTGTTTTTAAAGTTAACTTGTAAAATGAGTTAAGAAGACACAAATAATGCTTTTCCAACTGACATGTATGCCATCTCAACAGAACTATTTTGTATTACTATAATTATATTCATGGGTACCTCAAACTAGTGGGTCTTTATAAAGTTGTGTTTGATGTGTAATAAATAGGTTAATTTCATATTTAATTTTTTTAAAGGATTCTGGCAAAATTATATATGTATAATAGCTCGTAAAGAACAGAACACGTAAAGTTAGTGTTGGTTATATTGTTAGGTCCATAGATACATACAAAAATATCCTTAATATTATCATGTACCATTGATGGTATAAAATATTTTTTCAAAATGCATCATGTATCCAATCAATTTAGTCAAAGTTTTTACACACAATGTCAGTTCACTAAAACTATGATATATTAATCATTTCTCATCCACAGTATTAGGACAGAAACATGATAGATTTAGTAGATCTTCCTTTTTAATGTAGTTTTATACATTGCTTCGACTATTTAAATATATATATCACAAAAAGCATTCTTACGAAACACCTTGAAGCTGTATGCTCTGGGTTATCACCAAAAATAAGTCCTTTATAGCCTTCCGTTATCAGGTCTGGGAAATATTGAATCAGTTTGTTCATACCGTAGTTTCAATGTCATCTCCCTTGGTACTTGATACATTTAGATGGGATTAGTATAGATCACAAATGAAGGAAATGTATTCTTCATGTTACCAAAAAAATAAACTTTTATGAAAAAGGATTTCACACCAAATATTCCCTCTTCATCATGTTTCTGTCACCAGAATTTGTGTGAAAGCTACAGATTGTATAAAGACCGCTTCTAAAGAGAGGAAATGTCTGTATAAAATATCACAAGTGATGAACCATTTCTAGTTATTAAGGTTTCAATATGATTATAAAGTGTACTTAAAGCCAACATCATCATGATATTTAGATAATCTTGCATTTTAGGAGTCCACATATGTTGTTTTTTTTAAGGTGCATAGTTACTTTTGACATATGGAATCTCTGTCCTTACGTAAAGTAAAAATAACTGTATTTTGAAGTAGGATATGTTAATATTTTCTGCTCAGGAGACTAATCTTCTTCTGTCAGTCTCTCCTATAGCAGAATAGTAATCCTCATAGAATAAAAAATGTTTGCTTACTCTTAATGTGAAATCGGCATTAATAAAGGTATGGTAGGATGAAGAATTGATACAGCATCTCATATTTTAATGTGTGAGAATTCTTGCACTTGCTATGTGGTTTATATGTTGTGAATCTAACATGCCCTTATTGAAGATGTGCACACTAAAAGATTAATTGCATACATTGTTCAGCATTGTCAGTGTGGATATTTTGAAGTAGATCTAGTTTCACTTCACTATGGTATTACATAATATCTCATTAGATCATTTGAGGAATGGCAATGGAGGATGGGTAGGCAGGATTGAAAATGTCATGTAAAAATACATAAAATAGAAATGTGTGGTTTATAAATTATTACGTATCTGCTATGTACTGAAAGCTCTAAGAAACCTGTCTAAAAGCTATATATAGTTTAGATGAGCCAGCATCTTACAGATGACATTAGGTCAACACCAGCCTAGATTGTTATGTTGAATTTACTGACGTAGCGTCCCAAGATGAAAGTAGCATACTTTTGAGTAAGAAATGTATTGTACTTATTAAACTCACACTGCGCCACAAAATGGTATTCACGTCGCAGACCCTGAGATTTACTACACCAGAAAGAAACTGTTAGTAGTGTTTGTAAAAACAGTATCAGTAATAAAACAAACACCTGTTATGTTTTGGATGAGTAAATTGTGTACTGTATATAATAAACTGTATATTATATGATTTGATAAATGGACACACAATAGTATGGAATATTCTTATTTCCCAACCCACATGCACATATATGACATCTGGCATATCTTCTAAAATTATGTGCTAGAGGAGTGTGAAATATGTATGAGTCTAATAGGTTACCAAATTGTAATCCTGTTTAAAGAAATGTTTTAGGTTTATAACTCATAGCTTTACATTTGTAATGTCACTGTAAAGACAGACCCCGAGTAGGGCCAGCACAGAGGCTAAAAACTGTAACACGAGGTGACAAATCCAGACATATAGATGAGAGAAGCAAGGTCAGATGAAGCCGGGTCAGATTGGACGATATTTTGGTAGCCAAATCAGGAGACAAGGATTAGGTAGCAGTAAAGTAAAAGTTCTGAGTTAACGTAGGCTGAGAACAAGGCGGTAGCAGGTCAAGAGGGGTTACCTGAGGTCATAAGAGGCAGAATGTGTAAGTCTCTCCTGGGTGTCATCAGCATACAGGTGGTATTGAAAGCCAAAGGATGAGATTAGTTTGCCAAGTGAGGTAGTGTAAAGAACAGAAGGGGTAGCCTTGGGGTACCCCAACTGAGAGGGAGAGGATGTGTTACTGGAAAAGGAGATGCTGAAGGTCTGATCAGAAAGGTAGGATGTTAACCGGGAGACACCGGTGTCAAGGAGACCAAATCATGAAGGGTTTAACGTGGTGGTCCACAGCATCGAAAGCAGCACTAAGGTCCAGTAGGATTAGCATAGTAGCGGCCTTTGGATTTATCAGTGAGTAGGTCATTAGTAACTTTAATAAGGGCGGTCTCGGTAGAATGTTGAGGGTGGAAACCAGGGTCAAGTAAGGCGTTGGAATCAAGAACCTTAGTTGAGTATAAACAAGTTTTTCAAGAAGCTTAGAGGCGAGAGGAAGTAGAGAGATAACGGTAAATGGTCAGATCAGTCTGGCCCACAGAGGGCTTTTTCAGGATAGGAGTTATAGTAGCATGCTTGGAGGAGGATGGGGCACGTCCAGTAGAGAGGGAGAGGTTGTAGATATGAACTAGAGTAGGCACAAGAGTAGATAAAAGACACTGGGTAAGACGAGAAAGGATCAAGTAGAGGGGATGTGTGGTTGGACAAGAGGAAAGTAGTAGAGCATGAATCTCCCATCAGTGACAGAAGAGAATTGGTTTAATGTAGAAAAGGAAGAAAGGTTACGTGAATGGGATGGTGCATAGTTAGAGAGAGGGCGCATAGTTGGAGGGAAAAGGTGGGGGAGACTGTGTAGATATATAATATATGATAGTTTGGATTTTATGTATTGTCAGGGGCCCAGGTTCTGGGTTAGTCCATCTCTGGACACTAGCTTTGAGGCACCAAGGGGTCTGCAGACCAGGCAGGTATATGCAGGTTGCAGGTGGGGTTTGTAGCAATGTACCCGGGGATGATCCAGGAGAAGAGTCAAAGTCCATGCCAAACTGGTCAAAATCCTGGTGATCAAAATCCAATGCAATACAAAGAGGCAAAGCTAGTTCAGTCTCAAAGTCCACGCCAAGGGTCAAATCCAAAATAACAAGCAGAAATATCAAGTAAGATGGATGCAAATAGGGCTAGAAAAAATGCACTCGCTAGGAGCATACCCAGGAAGGGATGATAACCTAGGAAGCCTCAGGTGAGGCAGAGGCAGGCATATAGCGAATGTCAATGGGGAGACAAAGTCCCGCAACCCTAAAGCCACCTACTGGTCTAATGGTTAGATATAGTACCAAAGGCAGGGTTGCTGGCCTTACATTATGTGGCAAAGTCAGAGGCATTAAGGTTAGTGGAAGGGGTAGTTCTAATAGGGAATGCAAGAAGGGAATTGAATTTACTGAAGAAGTGTTTAGGGTTAGACAAATAGGGCTAGAAAAAATGCACTCGCTAGGAGCATACCCAGGAAGGGATGATAACCTAGGAAGCCTCAGGTGAGGCAGAGGCAGGCATATAGCGAATGTCAATGGGGAGACAAAGTCCCGCAACCCTAAAGCCACCTACTGGTCTAATGGTTAGATATAGTACCAAAGGCAGGGTTGCTGGCCTTACATTATGTGGCAAAGTCAGAGGCATTAAGGTTAGTGGAAGGGGTAGTTCTAATAGGGAATGCAAGAAGGGAATTGAATTTACTGAAGAAGTGTTTAGGGTTATGAGACAGGGAAAGGGAAGATATGAGAGAGGTAAAGTAGCTTTTCTTAGCAAGGGTGGAAGAAAAATAACTTCTATTATTCAACTGCCTATGCACTTGTCACAGTTAGCTATCAGATAACTGGACACATAGGGTTTCACTCACTTAACCCTTAAACACACCACAAAAACCACATCAGACTGGTAATACACTGTCACCACTAAGTTATGTTTTAAGCTGGACTACAGTTTATGGACGCTTCGGTAACGCCCAGTACCACACTTAACTGGTAAAAAATGAATAACACTCAATTTAAGGAAAACGATTAAATAACGTAGTTTATGCTGGCTTTCTCAGAAGACAGAGTTTGGTTACAGCACAGACGGAAGCTGGATTAATAAGTAGTGTAATTTGATGAAAAAAATTGATAATTTAGACACACAGTATACGGTACAGTATGTAAAAATAAAGCAAGGAGGAACATAGAAAATTCTAATTATACAAAAGCCATAGAGGTCATCTGCGGGAATCTCAATGTCCTTGTTGAGTTTGAGGGTTTTCAATGATATTCTAAATCCATAGAAAGTTCCAGGAGAGGTTCTCTGATTTTCCAAAAAACATTTAATTTTATCCCCTGGTAAGATGTTCCGCCCCTCCAGTGTCACAGAGAGACATCCCAGGCCTAGCACTTAGTATCGCACACATATCAAACTACATCTTAACATTTGTTAAGAATGACAGATCCGAATGTGTCCTCAAGATGACCCAAACATAGAAGACCATCACCCTAAATTCCATATCATAGGTGAGCTACCACTGATGGTCACTGAGGCTGAACCTCAATTAATTTATGGCAGTGCTCTGGTATGTACAAGGCAGAGGCGTATCTACTGAAAATAGCGCCTATGGCAAGCACTGAAATTGCGCCCCTGTCCAAATATCTAAAACCCATTTATCAGCCCCTGTGATCTCAGCACTGAAGGTATATATCAAATAAACAGAATCAGACATACAATAATAACATATGAAACGTAGCATTGCAGGTATAGATCAAATAAATACATGGAAACCGCATTGCAGGTATTAATCAACTGAATAAGACATATTAACCCTGTATTTGCAGGTATACATAAATAATGTATGGAAACATAGAATAGCAGATATGGATCTACAGAATAACACAAAAACCCAGCTTTGCAGGTATAGATCAATTGGAATTCACATAAAACACGGCATTAAAAGGTATATTTAAAACCCCTAAAGTACAGGCATAGATCACAGGTTGCACACCCCAAAGCCAGCACTGGCGTCCACACTGCCCACATAGAACCTGACCAGCACCCAGATAACACACATAAGATTTGCCATCTTTGTCCCCAAATAGCCCAGCACAAGTCAACTTTGTCCCCAAACAGTCCGGCCTGTGCCATCTTTGTCCCATATGCACCCTGCCTGTGCCATCTTGGTCCCCAAGGCTCAAACCTCCTGCTAGTGCCATCTTTGCCCTTCCACAATTATACATCTATGATACACACAAACCCTTTTACAGTCACTCACTAATTGCTAGGCGCCCCTCTCTCTCCTCCGCATAAAAAAAAAAGACAACGTTTGAAAGCCGCTCACTGGCGCCCCCCTTTCAAATGGCGATTATGGCACGAGCCATAGGTGCCATACCCTAGATACGCCTCTGGTACAAGGTATAGGTCAGTCTGGGTGGCTTAAGAGGGTTGTTGGTTGTAAAACATATCTGGCTAGGTTAACCCTTCCAATGCCAACCCCCTGTGGTAGCCCAACAGAGGCTCTGTATGACAGCGCTAAAAGCACCTTGAGTCCTACTGGGGAAAAAGGCTCCATATAAGTACTAGTGAAATATAATGTATAGTTCGTACCTAATGATAAGTAGTCAGTTAGGAAGCCCTCTGGTACTCCCACCCTATTTTTCTCTTTCTTCTTACAAATATTGTGTATTAACAAACAGATTCCCTATACTAGTATATATGCCAGTGTATGGATTGGGGTGTGCAGGGATACATTAGCCCTGCTATTCACATTCATCATGTACAGCATGAGTTGAACAAATGTTATGCTAAAATTGTTTAAAAAGCTGAAAAATAAACTGTTCTAGAAGAGTAGTGAAAAGTCATGGAAGTGAACATAAGGGGGTAAGGTTTGGAAGCCAACTTTTCTATCACACAGACGTCTGTCACCAGTATGCTAACATTTGACAGCTAACCTAGTGTTTGATGCAAACCAAAGAACTCACCTGGCACCGTCCATATTAGTTGGTGGGGCTGACCTTGTGTGACATGATACTGCTGCACAGCCACCTCTACTGGTAACCCAGCCCTCGGAGGAAGCTTCTGGTCTCTAAGCAATGCAAAGCCTGCCTTTTGATCAGACTGCTTCTATAAAGTAAGTATGTGCCAGCAGTGCAACATTATTCAGCAGGCTCTATACCAGTGATGGCGAACGTTTTTGGGCCTGAGTGCCCATTTTTGTGCATCAAAACAAGTTGCAGACCTCAAAGTGCCAACACTGCATATTAAACATGGAGAGGACGTTTTTTCGGTACAAAATGACTATACACAACAGTATGCATCAATATAACATATTAATAGAAAGAGATTATTTTAGGAAAGGCAGTGGGACCCAGGGGACATTTCAGAGGACTGTGGGAAACAAGAGATGCAAACTATTGAGCTTAAATAATAACAACAGAGAATTAAGTATTAGCTCTTTCCAATATCTGCGGTGGGAGCGGGAGGCGTCCGTCTTCCCGTGGTGCACGCTTCACAGCTGAGCGCCGGAACAGCAATCACATTCCTATCATGCCCAGGCATATCCAGATTCCAGGATGTACTCGCAGACTTGGCATGATAGGAGTATGATTGCCCTATCTACCCCTTCTCACTCCCTTCTGCCCTATCTACCCCTTCTCCCTCCCTTCTCCCCTATCTACCCCCTTTCCCCTGTCTCACTCCCTTCTCCCTATCTACCCCCTCCTAACTATCTACCCTCTCCCTCTTTGAAGTTCACTTACCTTTCAGGAGTCCTGCGGTGGGGGTGCAAGGCCTCTGCCTCCCAGATCTGCCACTGTATGGAACGGTATAGAGTGATGGGAGTTATGATGTACTTTTAGAGCATAATTAGATCATGAAAAAGACATTGGAAATGGTACAGCATAACACCCATCACTCTCACACACTTACCAATCCACACACTTACCAATCCACACATATACCAATCCACACACATACACCAAACCACACATATATACTAATCCACACATGTACACCAATCCACACATATATACCAAACCACACATATATACCAATCCACACATATACACCAATCCACACATATACACCAATCCACACATATACACCAATCCACACATATATACAAACCACACATATATACCAATCCACACATATACACCAATCCACACATATATACTAATCCACACATATACACCAAACCACACATATATACCAATCCACACATATACACCAATTCCCACGCATACCAATCCACACATATATACTAATCCACACATATACACCAAACCACACATATACACCAAACCACACATATACACCAATCCACACATATACACCAATCCACACATATACACCAATCCACACATTTACACCAAACCACACATATATACTAATCCACACATATACCAATCCACGCATATATACTAATCCACACATATACCCATCCACACATATACCAATCCACTCTCACTTAATTCTTTCCTACCTTTCCTTTCTTCTTTCAGCTTCATTTCCTCCTCTTCGCTCCTCTTCTTCAGTTCTTCTGTCTTCTCTGTCTTCTTCCGGGTCAGAGGGCACGGACAGCGGTGGGCGCGGCTTCAGTGCTGTGCGCCGGGATCTGACAACAAACCCCGGGGCACAGCAGCTTCTGTTCCAGGGTTAACAGGTGCGAGGCGTGGGAGGCCAAGATCTGGTCGTGTCTTTCCTGTCGGGATGATAAACGACTTAAAATCACTCAAGGGAGCCGGAGATCTGTTAAAGACCTTCGATACCGCTCCCTTGCGAGTCTGCTCCTCCAGCGGCGGACATTACTGTCCGTCTCTGGAGGGGTGCCGGGTGCCGCAAGTTGGCACCCCCCTGATGAGCGGCGGCGTCGGACCCCGCGGCGGCGCCCCCTGGAGTGTGGCACCCTGTGCGGTCACACAGGTCGCACACCCCAAAGGCCGGCCCTGCGCGGGAGCCGACGCCGTGACTACAGTGTATGACTGTAGTCACGGCGTGCCCACAGAGACGGCTCGGCGTGCCACGCGTTCGCCATCACTGCTCTATACAGTGCCTACTTCACTCTTAAATTGCAGGATATCTCTGCTACCCCAGTTTTAAGACCAAGCAGCAGCTGGGGTAGCAGAGATAAATGTTAATGTATGCTATGTTAAAGCTATATTTAAGTCTGCTGTAAAACATCTTTATAGTACATGATAGGGGTGCACTTATATGTGCATGGCTTCCTCTAAATTATTAATCCCAATAAAACATAGGACCAACCCGTATGTGACACCATGTAAGACTTACATTGCAAATAAATGCCATAGTGCAAAATCTTGATATTTGAGATTTTTTTTGTTAAAAACATAAAAGGGTTTTATCCTTCTTGATTGACTTAACAGGGTATAGTCCTGCCAGACCAAGCCAAGAATCAGTATGATATATAAAGAATTTCACCAACAGACCTACCGAGAATACCTTGCAGCGGCGGCAGCACTACAAGATTTCTGTGGGAACAGCAAGTCTGGTGGTTGCAGATAAATGTTTAATATTGCCCCTTCCTTCTTCCCACTTAAGGTTAAGTGGAGGGGTTTTCCTATCACCTTTACTCCACCACAACTTATGTTATTTGACCTTGTGGCACAACGGTAGTACATCTGACTTCACAACTTATGTTCTATGTACTTACACAAACAAACACTAGATGGCATCAAACAGCCTTGTGATAATCTAGGCCTAGGCTGTGAAGCATAGAGGCTGCTGTCACCAAACAGAATTGTGGTCCTCAGTCAGCCCATTGAACAACTTAAAATAACAAAAAAAACGCTTAAAACAACTTATACCACTAAAGCACGTTTAGGGTTACTGTCCCAGGTATGTGCTACAGTCAATACTCAAATCCCATAAAACTGAGTACATTAAATGTGATGTAACATGGAAACATAACATGGGGTATGCAATGTGAAACATTTTCACATAAAATGTACATGTCTCAGAAAAGTATCTGAATTATTTATATGTTCTGAGAGTTTTTTTTGCTCTCTAATGATTATGTTAAAATATTTGGAACCTTACACATTTTGCCCAAAAAGTGAGACTTCCTCAGAGGGCCAGAATTCCTCCACAGCAATGCCAGTTATCACAAACATTTGATTGCAGTTGTTGCCCCCAAGGGTGGCACAACCAGTTATTGTAACAGCTAACAACTTACCTGCAGCTGCTACAGCCATAGCAGCCTCCCGCAGACACTGCCGGACGAGACCCTCACGCATGCGCACGCCACAACTAAGATAGCCGGACATTTTCTTTGTTTATTTATGCTAATAGTTTGTAGGCGGGGTTATCTGCCTTGCGCTATTTGAGGGCTCCTTAGCTGTCCACTCACTGCCTGTCAAAGAGTTCTAGGACTTTGTCTATACTGTGGTCAAAAGGGTCACAGAGTAGTATCCTGCCCCCGGAAGCAGGGAAACGCCAGGGCTTAGTGGAATTCGGAGGTGGTCCACTGAGCATTTCTTCTATCACACCTCCTGTCCAAAACAGACTTTTAGTTCCAGCTACTCTCCAGTGGACAGGCCACAAAGTGGCCACACAAGCTTTCATAGATTTGGGTGCTGCCAGGAACTTTATTGACTCCGCCTGGGCTAAGAGCATGGGTATTCCGCTAATTTCTGCACTGGATGGCTCTCCTCTCGGAACTGGAGTTGTGTCTCACTCCACTATACACATCCAGATGACTATAGGAGTTCTTCATGTGGAGTCCATTTCCCTTGATGTCCTTCACAGTCCCCACATACCATTGATTTTAGGATTACCTTGGCTATCTCTTCATAACCCCACTATTGATTGGGAAGCAAGACAGATTTCTGCTTGGAGTGCCTCTTGCCGAGTCTCCTGTCTGCAGAATAATCCTACAATTCATGCAGTACTCGAACATCCTGTAGAGGACCCTTGTGCTCTTGTCCCTCCACAGTATCATGAGTTTCTAGAAGTCTTCTCTAAACAGAGGGCAGAGAAACTTCCTCCCCACCGTCCTTATGACTGCACCATTCAACTACTCCCGGGAACGGCGCCACCTTCTGGAAGAACTTATCCTCTCTCAGAACCTGAAAATAGCGCCCTCTCTCAGTATATCGAGGAGAACCTCAACAAGGGATTTATTCGGGCGTCTAGTTCTCCAGCTGGTGCAGGATTTTTTTTTGTTAAAAAGAAGGACGGTTCCCTCCACCCATGCATTGACTACAGAGGCCTGAATAACATCACAATAAAGAATAAATATCCTATAGCTCTGATTTCTGAATTATATGATCAACTCAAAGACTCCACCATATTCTCCAAATTAGACCTCCGTGGGGCCTACAATTTAATCCGCATTCGCCAGGGAGACGAATGGATGACTGCGTTTAATACCCGTTACGGCCACTATGAATACCTTGTGATGCCGTTCGGGCTATGTAACGCCCCCGCTGTATTCCAGAGCTTTATTAACGATATATTTCGTGATATGCTGTTGTCTCATGTTATAGTCTATCTTGACGACATATTGGTTTACTCCAAGACTTTACAGGAACATCGTGCTCATGTCCGGTCAGTGCTCCAACGGCTCAGAGAGAACAACTTATTTGCCAAAGCAGAGAAGTGTGAATTTGAAAAATCTCGCACCACCTTCTTGGGTTATGTCATTTCTGAAGGTCATCTGGAGATGGACCCCAATAAGCTGGCCGCAGTTACTCAATGGCCTCTTCCTGCTGACCTTAAAGGGATCCAGAGATTCATTGGGTTCGCCAACTACTACCGACGATTTATCAGGAACTTCTCCCAAATCATTGCGCCCATCACCGCCCTTACTAAGAAAGGCTCTAATCCCCGGAAATGGTCTCCAGAAGCTCTCGCAGCTTTCCACCGTCTCAAAGCCGCATTTGCGTCTGCTCCTATCCTGAAACGTCCGGATCCTACTAAACCATTTATCTTAGAAGTGGACGCTTCTGAACTAGGTGTTGGGGCTGTGCTTTCTCAGAGACACCCATCTTCCAATAAGATCCACCCCTGCGCCTTTTTCTCCAGACGTTTCACTCCTGCAGAACGCAATTACGACATCGGCAACAGGGAACTGTTAGCCATCAAATTGGCATTCGAAGAATGGCGTCACGTCTTGGAAGGCTCCGAAACTCCGATCCTGGTCTACATCGACCATAAGAACCTCACTTATCTCGAACGCCAAACGCCTTAATCCTAGACAAGCTCGGTGGGCATTATTCTTCACTCGATTTAACTTCCGTATCACGTACCGTCCTGGGTCAAAAAATATAAAGGCCGATGCCCTTTCTCGACATTTTGAGGACTCAGATGCAGAGACCACCTATGATCCCATCATCCCCGGGAATCTCGTTATTGGCACCATCAGCACCAATCTTACTCAACTGATTGCCAGCTCTCAATATCCGCGACCCATTTCTCTCCAAGTTCCTAGCCAACGTCTGATCGTCCAGCCTCAATTTAATAAACCATTGTTCGTCCGGTTCCATGCTTCTCCTGTGGCAGGTCATCGTGGAATTCGCAACACCCTGTTCCTTCTGCGACGGACTTATTGGTGGCCCAACATGCGCCAAGACATCAAAGACTTCATCCGGGCTTGCTCCGTATGTGCTCGCCACAAAGTTCCACGTTCCAAGAAGTCTGAGTTGTTGTGCCCCCTGCCTATTCCTGACAGACCGTGGAGCCACATAGCTATGGACTTTATTGCAGACTTACCTAAATCCCAGGGCAATACCGCAATTTTAGTGGTAGTCGATTTCTTTTCCAAAATGGCTCACTTTATCGCGTTGCCCAAGTTGCCCTCCGCCAGGGAACTCTCCAACGTTTTTCTGCGGGATATTGTTCGACTCCACGGCGTGCCGCAAAGAATTATCTCTGACCGTGGTCCTCAATTTATATCTCGTTTCTGGAGGAGCTTATGCACTCATCTCGGCATAGCTACGCACCTCGCCTCTGCGTATCATCTTCAATCCAATGGTCAAACCGAAAGAACCAACAAGGTGCTCAAACACTACCTTCGTTCCTATGTCTCCGAAGATCACTCCAATTGGTCCCAGTTGCTTCATTTGGCCGAATTCTCATATAACGATTCATTTCATGAATCCCTACAGAATTCTCCGTTCTTTGTCTCATATGGATTTAACCCTTCCATGTGGCCCTCTGCTCAGACACCGTCTGATTTACCTGAAGCAGACGCTTTTGCACGAGACATTGTCACTAGATGGCAGACTACTCGACGACTTCTCGCGGCTGCCAAACAGAAACAACAGAAGGCGGCTAATCTGCATTGCTCTCCTGCTCCATGTCTCCAGCCTGGTGATAAAGTATGGCTTTCTACCAAGAATTTACATTTACGCCAGAATTCCAGAACTCTAGGTCCCAAATACATAGGTCCCTACATGGTTCGCTCTAGGATCAATGCAGTATCGTACAAGCTGGACCTACCTGTGTCCATGAAGATATCTGATTCTTTTCATGTTTCCCAGCTTAAGCCGGCAGTTACCAATAGATTCTCAGGTCCGTTTTGTATTCCCAAGGCCGTGGCGATTCAGAGCCAGGAGGAGTATGCGGTTCGTCGGATCGTTGATTCTCGCATTCGGAGGGGTCAGTTACAATATCTCATTGATTGGAAAGGTTATGGTCCAGAGGAGAGATCCTGGGAGCCTGTCTCCAATATCCATGCCCCGGCCAGGATTGCGCTGGCCTTCCAAGCCTGGTCCTGGGCGCTCGGAGCGCACCCTTGTGGCGGGGGATGGTGTAACAACTTACCTGCAGCTGCTACAGCCATAGCAGCCTCCCGCAGACACTGCCGGACGAGACCCTCACGCATGCGCACGCCACAACTAAGATAGCCGGACATTTTCTCTGTTTATTTATGCTAATAGTTTGTAGGCGGGGTTATCTGCCTGGGGCTATTTGAGGGCTCCTTAGCTGTCCACTCACTGCCTGTCAAAGAGTTTCATGCTTTGTTTCTCTGGGCTCAGTTGCGGTTTTGTGTTTGCTCCAGTTCTGACTCCGGCTTTGTACCACGGTTATCCTGACTTCTCCAACCCTTGACTTCGGCTTCGTCTCTCGGCTATCCTGACTTCTCCAATCCTTGACCTCGGCTTTGTCTCACGTTTATCCGAACTTCTCCAGTACCATTTCGCCTGCCTCTGGTTCGTGCAGGGGTTCTGCGCTGTGGATCCTCGGCTACTGACCCCGACTATCTTCGGCCGTTACAGTTATTAGATTTAGGGGGAATTCATTTTTCACATGGGTGATCAATTAAAAGCTGCATTTTGTGTTTACTCATGTTGCTCTTTGTCTTATATTACAGTTAATTGGATGATCTGAAACCGTTAAATAACAAATAATTAAACATAGAAGAAATTGGGAAAGGACAAATAATTCCACAGCACTGTAACTTTTTTTGTTCTTTCAATTTTATCCTAGATGGTGGTATGTCTCCTAGAAAGGGTGTAGTTCTCCTTTCAAAACACATTTCTCTGCTTTTGTGTAAAAACCATATATTCTTAGCCTACCAACACTCTTCCTATGTGGTTCCAAAGATTAAGAATAGAAATGTATACAATGGATGTCCAAAACCACTGTGCAATCAGGTAACTCTCACACTTGATCGGTGTGTTATGTTCAAAACGGCATCACCAGATATTCATTGTGTCCGTATTTTGTACACTCACCTGTTCTTATACGTACTAGGTTATAGGCACCTCTTAAGTCAAGCTTGAGAAATGCTGTAGCACCCCTTAACTTCCACTTCTTCACAAACTATTGGAATGGTTGATACCTATGTTTAATAGCAACTTTATTTGTCAGTAACCTATGACAGGTCTTAAGGTAGAATTTTTGTTTTGTAGCCCTCCTTTCTCTTATATGTCAGTCTAACATTATGGAGAGTTTTATGAGGGCTTCTAGAGTTCTTAGTAAACCATCCCTGGAGAGTTTGTCCTTTATATTACCATGTAATAGAGTACAGAATTGAACTTTTTTTTAAATTCCTAGTTATAATCCTCTACAGGACTCTTCACTTGTACTAGGTGTCTTTAATGAAATTGGGTTTTCAGTTCACAATGTGAATCCTCATATAATAGGTTCATAAGCTCAATAAAAACTACCAAAGTCAATAGCGGGATCCTCCCTTTCTAGCAATGAATGGGTCCACGCCATAGTCAACCCCTTAAGGAAGTTCAGCATTTTAAAATGATACTGTACTTCAGAGGTTTTTGTGTGAAAAGTAATTGACATGTATTTATGAAGAACCTCTTTCAGAATGATTTGCCTGGGAAAGGAACCTTAGGGTAAGGGTGAAAAGTAGTAACTGAATCAAGGAGAAGTCAGTTCTGTGTCTATCTATAATTTCTGCAACCCCGACTGCATTTGTGCTTGATGAGACTAACTCATGTATGCCGTAGGTGAGAAATTCAAGCGTTGTGTAAGTGTAACCTGTTTGGTTTGCAATTTTGGAACATAGCCAGGTAAAAGTACTTGAGAATGTGAAATGCAGTTTCTCTTTAACAGGTAATTAAATGTCACTGGCTGAGAGGGCAATCATGTCTCAGTAAGTAATAGTAAGGTTTTGAGCAAAGAAAATGTATATCTAACCTTTGTTATCGTTCCAAAACTCGTCTTAACCGGTGTAACGGTGTGTGATCCAGGCTACTTTCAGAAAAATGCAGCCGGCTCCTCCAGGTGATGTGACAGCAGGTTAATACAAAGAATAATCAAATAATCCAGTCGAAATACAGTACAAGCCGAAGTTGAAATCAAAATATACAGTCCATAAAGTTTAAAGGTCAGGTGAAACAGAGAGGTTATCACTGCAGCTTCAATAACCAAGCACTGCACAGAGGGTGAGTGTTCGTCAAATAGCCAAAATAATCACCACAAAAAGGCATCTTAACTCTTACATGCCACCTGTCCTCTAACTGAACTCATAACAGCCTAGTGTGTGGTTGTAATATCTGGGCAGCAGGAGGTAGATATGTTGGAAAGGAACTTTAACTCATGCAGGCTCCAGTAGGTTGTGATAGCGGAAGGTTTGGGGTATGGTACAAGTTAGGAGGTGGTAGTTAGACAAAAAGAAGGGGAAGTTTGTGAAATGGCAGGAAGCACAGAGCTAAAAGAAAACCAGGTTGATTTTGTGGCCATCATGGTGCATGGGAGAGGTTGTCCGTAGTGTGAGAATAAAGAATTCTCTACAACAACAAAAAAATATATAATAATTTTGTACTTCAGCAAAAACTGGACATTGTTTTAGTATTCTCAACATTATATTGATCCATCTAGTTAAAGGGAAACCAATTACTAAATACAAAGTATTTTATGATTACATTTAACAAAAACAATTGTTTTGAGTCAAGTACTTTAGTATATTACTGACTAGTAATCTTCATTATGCACTGTTTTATCTTTAACGAGGTGGAAAATAGTTAAGGCTCTAGTAGCCATTACACTATTTTAATTCACACCCAGAGATTAATTTGTCTTTTACGTTCTGAACATATTTAAAAACAAAAAAACATTGAGTCATAATGCTATTTCTTTCTAACACCAATAGAAAGCAATGATAATACAAATATCTGCAAATAGAATATATCTGCTGATTAGTACATTTTAATCATATGGGGAGGGCTGGCAGCCCAAGGCCTGGGGGGCAAGTCTAGTCAACTAGCCCATTGCGCCACCAAAGCGGCTGCGAGCGACATTGAAAGCGGCTGTCGTGCGGCAGTCACTCCACCGGCGCCTAATGAAATCAAAGCGGCCGGCGTGCACGCACCTCACAATGGCTGTGTCTCAGCTCTTCATCCCACCCCTTTTAAGACGTGGGACAAAGAGCTGAGGCACAGCCATTGGGTCTGACTGCCGCATGATGCAGGGGCGTACCGAGAGTATTTGGCAACTGTGGCATATACTGTATGTGGCACCCCCACACACACACTTTAAAACTGCAAAGTTTCTATGGTTAGGCAAACATTGACAGGGGTACAGCATAACTATTATATACCGAGGCACACATTGACGTCAATGCGTGCCTATCACTATACATTGAGCCAGACACTGACAATACTGCACTACAACCCCTATCACTATATACTAAGCCAAACATTGATGTGGTGTAGGCCTACCACGTCAGTGACTGGCTTAGTATATAGTAGGGATGCACCGAAATGAAAATTCTGGACCTAAACTGAAAATTCAGCATTCACTTGGTCAAAACCAAAAAAAAAACAAAAAAAAAAACTTTAAAATACTTTATTAAAAGTAACTCACCAAAATTAGACTAAAAAAAAATCAACAACAATATTAATTTATATATATATATATATATATATATATATATAATTAACAGCAATCACAATCCTATCATGCCCAGGTTCTAGCATGTGCTGGCTCACTTAGCATGATAGGAGTGTGATTGCTGTTTGCAATTTATATATAATTATTCTGTCCAATAAAAGTGTTGTTAACACACCAAAGTTGGACCAAAAAAAAAATTGATAACAGCAATCACACTCCTATCATGCCTAGGCAGCCAGTATATGCTGGAATCTGGGCATGAAAGGAATGTGATTACAGCCTCCCTATGCCATGCTATCACCCAACACTTACACATTCATGCTATCTGAAACTCTCATTCACAAACATTCAGCATAACACCCATCACTCTCACACAATATCCACTCTCCCTGAATCTTGTCCTACCTTTCTTCTGTCACTGTCACTTTTCCTCCTCCTCTTCGTTCTTCTCTTCTGTGTCCTGTTCTTCCGGTGCGGAAGATGGTGGGCGTGGCTTCAGTTTTTTTCTCAAATCTCGGCGCACAAGTCCTGACGCACAGCCACAGTGCCGCGCTGGCACCCCTCAGATGAGCGCCAGGTACGCTACCGGCACGAAGGCCGCATTCAATCCAGCCGCAAACTAAGCGGCTGCGTTGAATATCCGTTTGCCGCCCATCCGGCCGGCCCACCGGCCCGGATTCAGGGCTGCCCCTGTTAATCATCCAATTATGAACATTTCCCATTACTACAATGAGGTGGGCATAGGTTGTTCCCATAGCAACTCATGCAGTGTTTTCCTTCCTGTAGCTAGTATGATAGTTAACGCAGCAGTGCAGACTGCCAGATATCAGATGGACTGACCTTCAAGCAAACAATGGGCAGAATAGGATTATGGTTAACGTAAACCTATTACTGATAGCAAACCGTAATTAAATTTATTGCACAGGTGTATCATTCCCTAACGATGGGGGTATTTTGTTTACTTGGAATATAGTGTTCTCATTTACTAATTATGACACCACAACCATGGGCTGCCACAAGGCAAGTGTCGGGAGAGCCCAGAAAGGGAAGGTATCATGTTGAACCAGGGGTTTCTGTAATGGTTAGGATTTTTTTTATGGTGCCTATCACTGCGAATGAAAGATGACTTTTTTTTTTTTAAATAATGCATGTATGTAGTGTAGGAAAGTTCATTCATGATATAGGCATTTCTTGAGGGACTCCGAATATATTTTGCTATTGTAATATATTACACAGATACACACGTTTCATATGGCGATAATCCACTTGTGGTCTATACGGACCTTGCAGGTCTCTACTGAAAATTTTCCTATACATGCTAAATATGAGAGGAAGGTGTGATGCCACATCACTACCTGCCAACATTTTATTTTTCTTGGAAACAGGCTTTACATGATCTTGTTGGACTATTGTGATGGCCAATGGAACAGGTACTGCTGTCCTAACTATTATGATCAAAAGGAAGCAATTGTCATCAGTTGGGGCTATCTTTGAGAATGCTAACCAATTATTTCATTAAACGGACTGTATCGCCAAGAAAAGTGCATGAACCTATTTTAACTTCACTACAGTCTAAAAAAAGGCAGATTTTACATTTAAATACACACATTTTATTACATTTCTTTAGACAAAGCTTGTGTGTTATAAACACCAAAACCTAATGTAAGGAGAGCACGTAAGGAAAAAAGGTATATACAAAATCTTTATTTGACAATATGATTTAAATACATATAATATATATATATATATATATATATATATATATATATATATATAATAAAATAGCATCTCGGCACCAAGACACATATAGGAAGGTACCTATGAACAAGGGCACAGGACTACAGGAACTAGGATGGAAATACGTATGTATATAAAGGCACAAATAAGAAACACAAGGATGACCACAGCAATAAAGTAAAAATGAACAAATGAAATAACATACAGCAATGGTACATCAGTGCTCAAAAGTAAATAACCAAACCTAGAAACAACCCCAACGTACGTTTCGCTGCAATGAGCTACAAAGCTTGTGTGTTATCACACACTCTGGACTCCTGGAGACCCACGCACACACGTCTACAGAAGACACAGATTTTCACCTTGAATACATATCTAAAAATGTCACTAATATAGTTGAGTTGTTACTATGTTATGTTTTATATGCATATAGCTAATTATGTACTTTTTTTCATTGTATGGACCATATAGTTATCACTCTCCCATGGTGGTTACAATGGAATTAAAATCTCTTAACCTATACATATACCACACAGCTGTCAAACTGTGTTTAGAATGCCAACTACATAAATCAGATATTCTGAGGACTTTACATAAGGCCTTACTATATTCAGGGTCGGATTAATGGCAGTGCATTGTTGGGCCCTGCAGCATTCTGACAGTCCACAAATTGTCAATTTGACCAGTCCTCCCACACTGACACTGCTTTCTTTTGATACCATTTTAGATATATAGTCCAACATTTAGGATGAATACCACATTAATATGATTTTTGTGTGTGTGTGTGTGAGGTTCGTCTTACCAGGAGGAATCCGATATGCAGGACTGGAACACACACAAGGGGCCTGGTGAGGGTAACAGGGCACTTGGTAGTGTAACTGTAAGCACGAGTGGTCAGAGGGAAGCCGTTTAGCAGACCAGGGTCGGGACGCCAGAGATACACAGTAACCGTTTAGATAGCCGGGGTCAGGAAGCCAGAGGTACACGTAGTCGGTTTGGATAGCCAGGGTCAGGATGCCAGAGGAACACAACGTAGCAGGGAGAGCCAGAGTCAAGAAACCAGAGAAACACGGGAAGCCGTTAAGCAGACCAGGGTCAGATACCGGGAGAACGAGAATTAGGTATAAATATATGCAATACAGGAGGAGCTCACGATATACGGAGAGAATCAGTATAACTGAGCACTGAGGGCACTGTGTGAGAGGTTTAAAAAGCCCGGGAGGCGTTCCCCGACGTCCGGGACGTGATCGCGTCCTACGTCGCCATAGCGACGCAGCGGAATCCAGCCAACGGTCAGCCTCATAAATATTCATGAAGCGGCCGCGTGCGCGAGCGGCTGCTTCATATTCCAGTGTGCGGTGCCGGCGTTTCTGCCGGGAGAGAGAAGAGGACGGCCGGGAGCTGTTCAAGGTAGGTGCCTTACAGTGTGTGTGGTGGGGGCACTTTAATATTTTTCTATGAAAACTTTCCTCAAACTGGTTCAGTTCAACAAAAAACCCACAATATATTAGATAAAAAAAAACCAGCATAGGTTGTGTGTGTTTTTTGGAAGTTAAATAAAATATAACATGCCCGTTCTATTTTTTATTTTCTGAAGCCTATGTCTCATTTGGGACCGTTTAGCAGGACACAAGCGCAAAATACCCCCCCCCCCAAGTATTTATATTTGGAGTGAAGGCAGGGTGTTTCTCAAACAGAGTGATAACATTAATTTTCATTTTTTCCTCCACCACCCATGTTTATTTGGAGTGTATGCACATATTCACAGAATACCCCTTCTACATGCATAGGATATTTATTTTTTAATCTACAGGGCGCAACAGCGTTCAGAAAACGGCAAGGTAGGCACACTGAAAATAAAGTTTTAAATAATAGATTTTCAGATAGGTCAGCCTTTTGTGTTTGAGGGTGGTATGAGGGCCCACAGGTGGGGGTTGTGCTTACAGCCCAACACCGTGCAGGACATTTGGCATTTGTCAGAGACCACCAGAATATTCGCCACTGGCGCCCTGTGCTCTTCACGGATGAAAGCAGGTTCACACAGAGCACATGTGACAGACGTGACAGAGTCTGGAGACGCCGTGGAGAACGTTCTTCTGCCTGCAACATCCTCAAGCATGACCGGTTTGGTGGTGGGTCAGTAATGGCGTGGGGTGGCATTTCTTTGGGGGGCCGCACAGCCCTCCATGTGCTTGCCAGAGGTAGCCTGACTGCCATTAGGTACCGAGATGAGATCCTCAGACCCCTTGTGAGACCATATGCTGGTGCGGTTGGCCCTGGGTTCCTCCTAATGCAAGACAATGCTAGACCTCATGTGGCTGGAGTGTGTCAGCAGTTCCTGCAAGAGGAAGGCATTGATGCTATGGACTGGCCCGCCCGTTCCCCAGACCTGAATCCGATTGAGCAAATCTGGGACATCATGTCTCGCTCCATCCACCAACGCCACGTTGCACCACAGACGGTCCAGGGGTTGGTGGATGCTTTAGTTCAGGTCTGGGAGGACATCCCTCAGGAGACCATCCGCAACCTCATCAGGAGCATGCCCAGGCGTTGAAGGGAGGTCATACGGGCACGTGGAGGCCACACACACTACTGAGCCTCATTGCGACTTGTTTTAAGGACATTACATCAAAGTTGCATCAGCCTGTTGTGTGGTTTTCCATGTTGATTTTGAGTGTGACTCCATATCCAGACCTCCATGGGTTGATAAATTTGATTTCCTTTGAGAATTGTTGTGTGATTTTGTTGTCAGCACATTCAACTATGTAAAGACAAAAGTATGTCATACGATTAATTCATTCATTCAGATCTAGGATGTGTAATCTTAGTGTTCCCTTTATTATTTTGAGCAGTACATATATATATATATATATACTGCTCAAAATAATATATATATATATATATATTACATTCTTTTAGCCTTTTCCGGAACTGGAAGGTTCCACTGATGGTGACATCAGTGGATAATTATTTCTGCATGTTACCATTGTAATATTTTTAATTTTACCAATCACATTGTGATTAAAAAGCTTGGCTTCATTGACTTGCATGTTTGAATGCAGAGTTCTCAGGAGGGTCTGGAGAGACCTCTTGGAAACTTTAAATGGCAATATCTCCGCTTCCTAGGGTGGGTGTTCTGTGTCACTGAATGCCTCGCTATCGCCAGCCTTGAATCTTAGGAGGCCATTGTTGATTGCCTCTTAAGCTCTTCTGAAGTACAGCGTATGGCGGATGTTGACGCCCCAGGAACATGCGTCCATCAAGTTCAGCTTGCATTACGGCAACACCATTTTGGTGAAGAAAGCAACAGTAGATTGCTTTCTACAACCGATTAAGGTCATGAGGTGCCAGACACATCAATTGTCATTAACCGACATGCGTGACATGCCTGGACCGTCAATTGTTGTCAAGGGGTTAATGTCATAGGATTTTTTGGGCCACTTCTGGATCATACCATATTTCCTTAGAGCGTGCGTGTGTGTGCGTGTGTGTGCGTGTGTGTAAAACAGACTCTCCCTAATTACTCTCTTTGTTATTCTCAAGACTGCCCTTTCCCTGACACCTGAGCAAAGGAATGTGAGTAGGGGGATCAGCAGAGTATAACATCCTGAAGGCCCTTTTATATTTGCTCAACTTTTTCCTGGAATCACAAAATTTGCAATATGATGCCAGCCAAGCTTGATTACAGGATCATCATAATCCTCTGGTCCCAATAATAATTTACATACTGGCAGGCTGACCAGATAAAACTTCCAAAAATGTGCACCTCCCCCATGTGGCCTTTTAGTCCCACAAGAACCAGATAGGCCTATGCATGGGTGGAACACATCACTGAACACATATTTGGGTGTTTGGCAGCTACATATACCAGGAGCTGTAAAGTCATACCTGAAGTACAATGTGTGTGGAAAACAAAATACTTACCTGAAAATGTATTTTTCCTTTTCACCTCTTGGTAACATAGGAGATAGCCCCACCTATCCGGACAGTGAAAGGAAAAAATAAACCCCCCCAAACCCTCAGTGAATACAAAAGACCTATGAAATTAGGTAATCATTTTTGTGGATTGCAAGGGAAGCGACAAGCCAAAGAAGCATAGGAGATATAACAAAGCTTACAGGGAAAGTCAAAAAATAATAAACGCTTCCCAAACTCTTCTTCCAAACTTGGACTCTTCCAAACTTAATGTCTCTAGCCAATACAGCTTCCATACAGCTCTACAGATCTGGTTAATAGGAACCCCAGCTGCCTCTGCCCAAGATATCGATATGGCCCATGTGGAATGATCCTTAAGTTTTGTGGGAGGTTCTCTACCAGCAACCTTGTAAGTTTCAGAAAAAGCAGAGACTAGCCCCCGGCTATGCATGCCCTGAAAATCACTAGCTCCAGGAAAGGAAACCAAAAAGTAGCAGTTCCAGGTAAATATCAAAACACTCAGGGACATCCAGGCATTCCTTGTCAGTCTTTGGTTTTGGGCGACAAATGAAAAAAGGTAACACAATATCTTGATTTAGGTGGAAAGGAGAAAAGTACTTTTGGTAGAGTACGCATCACTACCTTAACAGCTGCCAGACTGGTAAAAGAGATCCAGTTTCACTACCTTCTGGTTTTTTGAGGATAAGACTAGCAATAGGGCAGCCTTCAGAGTAAGCATCCTGATGGAAACGTCTTGCAAAGGCTCGAACGGCGCTGCTATGGTCAGACAGGAGAGGAAAAGATTCAGATCACAGGAAGGCAGGAAAGTAATCCAGCTGAAGGGAACTAATTGTCCCCCAAGAGCAGAAATTCTTCTTCATTAAGGGATCTGCGACCTCTTCAGAGATCCTCTCCCCTTTCAGAAGCAATGCTGTTAACTAAAGGTACGAGGGATCTGGATTGAGAACAGGCCCTTATCGTTGATGTTCTGCCCTGACCTCTAGTCTGCTGGGTACCAAATACCCTTGGGCCAATCCAGAGCCATCAGTATTACAAGACTTTTTTTTTTTTTTTTTTTTTAGAACTCTGGTGATAAGAGGCAGAGGATGAAAAATGTTATCCATTTTAAAGACATGCCCAGGGTTAGAAGCCGGCCCACTACTAACAGGGAGTAGAAGAAATCCAACTTCTTGTTGACTGCAGTAGTCATAAAGTCAATGTCTGGTATACCCCATTCTTCCACACCTGTAGGAATGTAGAAGGGCCCAGATTCTATCCTACTTAGACACTCCTTTGGGTTGGTTTCTGGGTTGTTTAACCCCTTCGTGACAAAGGCTGATTTTACTTTTTGTTGAACTTTGGCATTTGGGGATCCACTGCCCATGCCCTATTTGGTACATCTTTGAGCCGGGCCATTTCAGTATGCCCAATAAAACCATATATTTTTGAAAACTAGACACCCCAGGGTATTTTAAATGCTGGTATTTTAACACTTTGCATGCACACATTTTACCACCAGCATTTTTTCAAAGTTGCAGTAGTGGAGCCAGAGTTCTCTAGAGGGTCTGGAGACCATCTGGACCATCTAGCGAATTTTCATTTTTTTTTTTCCAGGCCGCCGCCATCTTGCGGATGGTGCAGATGGCGTGCAGCCCGTCCTGGGGTAAGTGTTTGGAGTCGCCGAATGCCTCCTGATCAAGGCATTCCAGCGACACCATTTAAGTTTAGGAGGCGATCAACGCTTTTAAAACGGGCGTCCGCCGCCATACAATGTATGGCAGATATTGACGCCCCGGGGAGGGGCCAGACATGGCCCCTAGTGCCGATCGTGGTGTTGCTGAATGCCTCGAGGTCGAGGCATTACAGCAACACCGTTTGGGTGCAGAAAGCTAACGTAGATCGCTTTCTGCACCCGTTTAAAGTCATGATGGCCCTGGCACGTCAATTGTCATTAACAGTTTGTTTTCCGGTGACGTGCCCGGACTGTCAATTGTCATCAAGGGGTTAAAAATGCCATGACTATGATTGTCCAAA